>NW_028321908.1:1132500-1756662 GCF_036245765.1 Copidosoma floridanum
AAAGGACGAATAAATAATAACCTTCCAGCTTAATTTATAAGGGGGGGGTGGCAAGAGAATGAAGTTTTGTCGTTCTTGATTTTTCTTTAATAAATTTTGGGGTAGTAAAATTAATTTTTTTTTTTAATATATATATATATAAATATATATATATATACATATAGGGGGGCAGGAGAATGAAGTTTTGTTCTTGATTCTTCTTTAATAAATTTTGGGATGGTAAAATTTTCGATAAAATTTTTTTTTTATTTTCTTTTATTTTTATGTTACTTTTTTTTTGTTATTTATATGGGGGGTAAGGCTCCAACGCAAGGAAGTTTTAGACTAGTAAAAAGGTGGTTGGTACATGAAAATAAAGTACATCTCAATAAAATTGAAACTTCTTTAATTCCTCCACCTCGCCCGATGAGCTGTGGCCACTTTTACCAGCTGTCTCTTTTACCCTTTTGTTTTAATAAGAAGTTTAAGTTTGTTTATACATTGGGTCGTAAATGGGCATGTTTAAGCTTATTTAGATGTAGAATTTTAGTCCTGTTGTATCCTAAATCTGATTTTGCATTTCTTTTACCTATTAGTTCGATTATCTTATATTGTCCTGTATACTGACTATCGAATTTTCCTAACTTGGGTTCCTTTAACAAAAATACCATGTCTCCTACTTTGGAAGACTTGACATTAAGTTTTTTATCAAAATAAGTTTTTGATATTTCTTTTGCTTCTATTAATTTTTCGCAGGCTGTACTTTGTGTACGGTTTAATTTGTTTATTATTTCATCAAGATATATTACACATGTTTTATCCTTAATTTCGTCTTTGAACTCAGTGGGGAGCCGTGCCTTATGCCCAAAAACAAGCTCATGAGGGGTATAATTATCAGCAGAATGAACCGACGTGTTGTATGAAAAAAGGGCAAACTTTAGCCAGGTATCCTACTCATTCTGCTCTAAGTACATTTTTAAATATTCTACTAAAGAGTGGTGGCTTCTCTCAATGGAGTCCATGGTTTGAGGTCCAAACTCTGTGGATTTAAATTGTTTAATTTTGAATATCTTGGTAAATCTTTGCATTAATTAAATTTGGAAATTTAATCCTTGATCTGTCTTTATTATCTTGGGGCATCCAAATCAGCAATTTAATTCCAGGGCAAAGTGGGTGGCCACTGTTTTGGTGGTGGCATCAGGTAAAGGGAGGGCGTCTGAGTAATTCGTCAAGTTATCTTGGATTATTAAGATATACTGGTTGCCAACTGTGGTTATGAAGAGTCTTCCTACGACATCTATTTCAATTACTTCAAAGGCTTCTTCGGGAGTAGTCGTTATAATTATAGGAAATTTGGTTTTAACACGAACTAATTTTTTTCGTTGATACTCTCTACAAGTTCGTACGTATTCTGAAATGTCTTCTTTCATACCATCCCAAAAATATTTCTCACGTATTCTGCTATAGGTCTTCGCTATGTCTTTATATCCTCCTATCTGGGAATCATAGGCCTCATTAATTATTTCTAGTCTGTTGTCAAGCAAAAGAATAGTAACCTCGCCAGTACAAATAGTGAGTTGTAAATTTCCTATCTTCCAGTCTTGTTATAACGAATATTCAATAGCTAACCAGTGAAGCTTTTCTAATCCATCCCCTATTTTAGCTATACTCACAGTAACTATTCTTAAATTAATCATCACGTCCCTTAATCGTTTAAGGCATTCTACCACCGTAATGACCATGGGTGCGTCTTCTGCTTCGTTCTTTACAAATAGGGAGAAAACTATCCGTTCATTGTATAAATCTGTCTGTAAGATGGAACCTATTCCGGGGTTTTCAAGTCTTAATTTCATAGCATCAATCATGTTCAAGTCCTTTAGTTGTTTGCACACAATTGTTTTGTCTCTACAATCTACTGACATGAAATGCGCGATATTGTCTTTTCTCATAAGCAACTGATCTCTCGAAAACTTAATATGCTCAATAACCAAAACTCATTTTTTATTTTTGTCCCTATCGTCATGCCTATCGTCGTCGATTATCACCTTTTTATTACCTGTCGTCTGCCCTTAACCCTTAAGATTTTCTTTTCTCTTATTGTTTCTTGCTTTTTCAGGAGCGTCCCCCTTTTCCTTTATGGGCTCCCAGGCTCCATTTATTTCTTGAGCCTCTACCTGTGCCAGCTTGAGTACCAGGGGCAAACCATCAGCACAGGTGCTCCCTATCTTTCTACCCTTTTTAACTAGAGCTTCTACCTGTGCCGGCTTGAGTAGCAGGGGCAAACCATCAGCACTGGCGCTCCCTATCTTTTTTTTTTGTGTGTCTAGAGCTTCTACCTGTGCCGGCTTGTGTACCAGGGGCAAACCATCATCGCAGGTGCTCCCTATCTCTCTACTTTTTCTTAGCTGATGTTGCGGACTAGACTTTGGTGGTGTCTTACACACTGGCACCAGATTTGGCAGGCCTTTCGAACCCATTGGCGCTGCCGTACGGGCGAGAATGGACCCTAGTCCATTGTTCATGCGTATTAGTTCGTAATCCGTGTGTCTTTCTGTTTTTAGGACGTCTGTTTCTGCGGGGATCGCTTCGTCAGTGGGTGTATTAGGCCTAGTTTCATTGGAGGAAATATCAGAAAGGGTTGTTTTCGTGGTGTCTATATAAAAAGCCCTATCAATTATAATCTCCTGGGAGGTGTATTCGGGGCAGTTAAGAGCAGGTGGGAGCACCGGATTTTGTGAGAGCACATCTGCATTGGAATTTATTTTTCCTGTTTTATAAACAACGGTATAGTCATACTCGTGCAATTTTATTTTCCAACGCGCTACTCGCGTAGTTGGATCTTTAATGGAATGTAACCAGACTAGGGGCCTGTGATCGGTTACTAACGTAAATTTTTGCCCAAATAAGGTCGAAAATGTTTCACGGCAAAAACCATAGCGAGCAATTCTTTCTCGGTAGTGGTATATTTAATTTCTGCGGAATTCAAACTTTTCGAGGCATACGCAATAGGTAGGTCTTTACCAATTTTCCTCTGACTTAGGATGGCTCCTAAGGCAAGATCAGAGGCGTCTGTAGTTACAATGAAGGGTCGCGTGAAATCAGGATATTGTAAAAGGGGTTAGGTACATAAAATTTTCTTAAATGTTTTGAATGCTTCTATCGGTGGACTTTGCCAAATAAATGAAACACCTTCTTTTAAGAATGAGTTTAGAGGGATTGCAATTTTTGAAAAATCTGGAATAAAACAGCGATAGTAGCCCACCAGTCCCAGGAATTGTTTAATATTTTTTCGCGGTCTTAGGTATGGAAAATTTAGCCAGCGCACAAGTCTTGCTGGGGTCCGGCTTAACTCCCCTTTCTGAAATTATGTGTCCTAAATAAATGACTTCCCTTTTAAGGAACATACATTTGTCCGTTTGTAAGGTTAGTTCTGCGGTTCTCAATCGCCCGAATAATTTTCTCGATTTTTCATTGTGTTCCTGAAGTGAAACTGCATATATTACAATGTCATCTATATGTACAAACAATTTGATGCCTTGAAGGCCGCTTAGGATCTGATCCATTAAGGCTTGGGAAGTTACAGGGGCTTCCTTAAGACCTATAGCCATACGCTTATGTTGAAGGTGTTGAAAGGGAGTAGAAAAAGCAGTCTTTGGGGCGTCTTTTGGATCTATGGCCACCTGATGGAAACTGGAGGCCAAATCAAGGGTTGAAAAGTATTTGCATCCACCTAATTGGTCCAAAATTTCAATTATATTTGGTGAGGGATATGCGGGTGCGACCGTCTCCTCATTTAATGCACGAAAGTCAATAACCAACCTCCAACGTTTCTTCCCCTGCGAATCGAATTTTTTGGGGATCATCCAAACTGGGGAGTTATAGGGTAAATCCGATTCTTTAATTATATCATTATTTATTAAATCTTTAACTTGGTTTTGAATCTCGTCGCGCAAATGAGAAGGATGACGATATTGTTTTATGTTAATGGGTATATTATCAGTAGTGGGTATTTGATGTTGAATGTAAATGGTTTGACTTAACTTGTCTCCGTGTAGATGAAATTGATACGGAAAGGATGAAACCAATTGAAATGCGTCGTTTCACTCCTCATTTAGCCCGTCCAGATTTAAATTTTGTTCAATTTTAGATATTCTGGTTTACCGATCTACTTGTGTTTGGATCTGTGACCTGCCCTTGGCAGTCCTTACCGGTATTATCGTGTTATAATATGATTCCAAATTGATGGAGGGTATAGATAAATTGATATTTTTAGATGTAGTGTTAGCGATGAAAGGGTGTGAAAATCCCCTATTGTTTTTAACAAGACACTTTCCCCCGTAAATTCTTGGTCCAGCCTCCAACTGCTAAGGTTAACCAGCAGCTGCTAAGTATTAAAAATATAATTAGATTAGGGATACAACAAAATAACAGTGTGCTAAAGATTGTAAATGATACAACCTGATGCTTAGTTTGTAAGTTATTTTATGTAAAATTTTAGCCCAAAGGGGCATAAGTACTTCGCAAAACTGTGCAAAGGGGATAGACGAGCATAACAGCAGGATTTGATGTAAAACGTGGGGGCCTCTGGCAAGAGTTATCCTCGTGGCCATTAAGCCAAATGAGTCATCATGATTCTCAGAAAGTGGTAGCGTTGCCATAAAAGAACACTAGCTCCCGGGACCGTCCAGGCTGAGGTGCTACCTCGAGTGTAAGAGAATTGAAGAAAATGTGCCAGTTGTCCCCTTCTACTCTGATTTAATGTACGCGTGGAGAACCACTAGAAATGGCAGAGAGAAAAAAAGGTAAGGAGAAAAACTGGGGATGCAGCAGGCATGTAGTGGCGGGAATGCAGCGGGCAAGCGAGTCAGTTGGGTTGCGAGTGAGTGAAAGATAGGTTAATTGTACTCTATTTTTATACGTATATTTTATTAACAAATAAAATATAAATTTGTTCATTAATATATTTTTCTCTGTTCTGTCTTATCCCATATCGTTTCCTCATGACAATCAATGCATAGTTTCAACAACAGAGATGCTATTGATTCAAGAAGAAATCAACAACAATCTCAAACGCAGGGCAATCATACCACTAATAGGAAATGGTTTACGATGGCTATTCAGAACCACAGATAATAAGGATAGGAAAGAAATAGAAAATATGGTGGATAAAACGGCTAATAGTACAAAAAAAAATGAAATGAAATGAAATATGAAAAAAAAACAACAAGAAATAAAGAGAAAAAATAAAATAAAATAAAAAAAAAAACAACAAACCAGGGGGGATAAATGGGTCATGGGACCCACGGTAAAAACAAAGTTCTTTAAACGTGAGATAAGTATAGACACAATTTCTCAGGTAACAAGGGGGTCGCCAGACCCACAGGTAGAACGAAGCTCTGTAATCGTTAGTACTGCATTCATGTTGTTTACTAAAACAAACACTTGAAAAACGAATAAAAAAAAAATAAAAAAATAAAATAGTTTACTACTCACGATGGTTGAACTTCGTGAGATTGTCGTGCATAAATACAGTACTCACGAAGTTCAACCATCGTGAGTAGTAAACTATTTTATTTTTTTATTCTTTTTTATTCGTTTTTAAAGTGTTTGTTTTAGTAAACAACATGAATGCAGTACTAACGATTACAGAGCTTCGTTCTTCCTGTGGGTCTGGCGACCCCCTTGTTACCTGAGAAATTGTGTCTATACTTATCTCATGTTTAAAGAACTTCGTTCTTACCGTGGGTCCCATGACCTATTTATCCCCCCTGGTTTGTTGTTTTTTTTTTATTTTATTTTTTTTTCTCTTTATTTCTTGTTTTATTTTTTTTCATATTTCATTTTATTACATTTTTTTTCATTTTTTTGTATTTCCTTTATTTAATATCTTTCTTATTTTCATATTTAATCTTTTTTTTTTCATTCCCTTTTTTTTTTTTTTTTTTAATTTATATAATTATGTGATATTGTAACATAATTAGTTAGTCGAATTCAAAATCTTAAAAACCATTGATACGTTGTGCAACTCTATCGTATATGTTTATTATAATAATTTATTTATTAAATAATTTATTTATAACAGTAATTATTAGCATTACTGTAATGCCAACAAAAATCTCAGGTGGAATAAAAATCGGTCGGTATTTTATGCATTAAATGCATAAAATACAAATATTTAATGCGTAATAACGCGCCTTACTATGTTTAATCTACATAACCATATTTATGCTAATTAAATTTTTTTTTTTTTTTTTTTTTTTTAACACAAATCCACAATTTATCATGAATTAAATGTAGTATCAGTGAATGCATATAAAAATGGAATATTATAGTTACGAACCGCACGATAAGTACAAGAAACCGAGTTTCTATAGTCGGCAGCGCTCGTAGCAGAGTGGGTAAGGTACTGAACTCATATGCAGGAGGTCGAGGGTTTTTTTTTTTTTTTTTTTTTTTTTTTTTTTTTTTTTTTTTTTTTTTTTTTTTTTTTTTTTTAGAATTGTAAAAGAAAAAGTAAAATAAAAGTTATTCTGGGTGAATAAAATTGTAATTGGTTTGAAAATTAATTGAGTGGGAGTGTGAAAAGGGAATGGTTGGTAAAGGTGTGCAGAAGAGTAACACGGCACGGTTGGCAGATATACATATATAGTGGGGAGAGGGGGAGTGTATGGAGAACAGTAGGTGAGGGGAACGGGGTAAGGGGGGAAACTTGAAAGGCAGAGACTTTGGGTGAAACCACTTTCGTTTCCAAAAAAAAAAAGTCTGTCGGTTTTAAAATTCCAGCTCCCCGAGTAACGCGACATAAAGAACTTCGTTCTAAAAATAATAGCCAACTTAGCTAACAATAATACAGAAACAAATTGTTGTGACATAAAAAAATCTATGGGATTTTTAGAATAAATAAGACGTAGTTCGATTATAAAACAAACTAACGGAAATCAAGGTTGACGCAGTGGTGAACGTGTTTTAATACACCACACAAATATTACTGCTAAGCATTTAAGCAGATCTATTCTTAAGAGAAGTGAACACTCTGGAAGAAATTCACCCTAGGTTTATTACCCCAGAGATATTTCGCACTTACCTGATCATCATAAATAAAACTAAGCTGGAAGTTATTTTCCCGCTCAAGTATGCCAACTCGATGTCAGAACTAATTAATATTTTAGATTTAGCTATTTTCTTTAAAAAAATCTACCTAGCATACCACATCTTGATTCCACTGATGGATCTTCTCCTATTCGATCTCTATAAAGCTACCCTCTTCCCAACTTAGCAGGAACTGGGAAATACCACTAATAGTTTCACCTACCTATGGCTGAAAAATCTCTACTAAGTCCTAAACAATGATTCTCACTTGTACATGCCGCTATCAGCGGAGAAAAAATGAAAAGGAAAAAAACAGTTAGAAATATCCGAATTTGTGGGGAGACCGGATCCATACCAGATATTAGTACACATTCGGCATGTCAAGTTTGGATGGCTGGTTAATGCACTCAAAAAAGCCCGTGAAATAAAATTAGTACAGTTGGAGGGAACTTACTGGCACAAAGTGTATGCCTAAAACTCATGGATTGTCTAAACCCCAAAGAAACAGCCCTTGTAAATCAGGTGATAAGGAGCGAATGACTATATGACTTGCATTAACGGGATTGGTACATTAGTATTCTATATAGAGTGCAAGGTATACTCAGGCAGTGCCAGGCTATTAACATCATCAGTAACAGTCCAAGAAGGAAATGTAACACCGTTTGGGGGCACCAGCCTGAACATAATTAGAAATACAACAGTTATATAATTGGAAATACAACAATCTTTCGTAATAAACCAAATCTACTAAACCTGTTACAAGAATTACTCCTCAAGGAAAAACTTTTAACAATAAAAAAACAGGGTAAAGTCTTGGAGAAAAAACTAAGAAAGGACACAATGTTACACGACGTAACCTTACAAATCCAAGAGTTACAAACATGCAAAGAATTAAAAATAAAGATAAAAAGAGTTGAAAATAACCTGTGAAAGTATTTAATGAGCCTAATCAGTGCTTTAATAAGCGGCCTTGCGATATGAAAACTCTTTATTTCAGGAGGAGCGTTCTTATTAACTGTTTAGAGTATTCTAGGTAAGGTACAGAATCAGCTAAGTTCGGATTTATAGTCCTAGACAAGTTTACTTCGGCACACACAAGCAGCAGCATAGCCAACACAGCCAACAACCCAAAAAGCAACGGTGAATAATTCAGGAGACAATCATGTAGCGAAGCCTACGGGTTCAACTTAAAGTGCCTACGAAAATATATCTACTTAGTAAAAAGAAAAAAATACGCTCTTATTTATGTAAACAATTAAAAACACTATCTAGGTAGCAATACAACATCCTAAGTAAGGAGGCATCAGCACAACAGCGATGGGAACACACAGGGATAAAAAGTAACAGCTCAAAATCTTCGTACAGCACTAGTAGAGTACCTGCAAAATAAAGAGATGAGCAAATACCAAAAAAAATCACAGCACAAAAACATGATAAAAATTGGCCTTTACTACTATTCAGTACTTTACATTTATTTATAAGTTTTTTTTTTCCTTTCTCGTATAGGTCTTCAGCCCTGCATGATGATCCCCGGCTGGATTGAGAGTCTCCTAGAGCCCCTAACCTCGACGTACACATATGAGAAGGGGCCGTGGCATCAACACCCAACCGTACAGCTTCTGCTGTGGCCTGGCTTTTCGGACCAGATGAGCATGAGTAAAACTGTTGCAAAACGATCTGAAGGATCCAGGTTCAGCTCTTGAGCCACCCAAAGTTGCACTTTTCCAGATGTGTGCACAAGCAGAGATAATAACTACCCTTCCTCTTCTAGAGCAGGTAGTGACAAAAATCCCAGGTCCCCGTCAAAAATCCAGCACGGTGCATTTTAGCATCAGCCTCGAGGGATCTGGAGTAAGCCCAATTCCACATTGCTGGCGTACATATAGGATGCGTTGAATCCCATACTGTAATAAAAAAAAAGGAAAGATTTATTAAAATGAACAAAAAATCCAAAAGAAGAACAACCCCGAACAACATTCAAAAGATAAATTAAATAAATGCATACTCACCCAAAAACAATGACCTCGGTAAATCTAGTAAATATATTCACCGGTTGGCAGTAAGGATGACATGACCCCGGGGCTGTCGTGCTCTGGGTCTCCCTTCCAAACAAGCCCACGTAAGGGTAGAAGAAATAGCAGGAAGCGTTATCCTAAGCGGAGATAAGCGAAGTTGCATTAATATTAAACATTAGGATTAGCACAAGCAAAAAAAAATATAATATCATTGAAGGGTAATAATATCGCAAGTAGAAGGTAAAAAAATAGCAAATACAATGTAACAATAGGAGCAAAAAAAGGACATTGTTACTTATACAAAGAAAACAATTACAAAACAGGTTACCATTCAAAGACAACAAGGTTTTCATTTTCTAGTTTAATATGATAAATCAATACAAAAAAATTGTTTCTTCTCCATTGTCAGCACAAAAAAAATTAGTTAATACATTCAACCTTAATATTAGGAGGTACATAGTAAAAAAATAAAAATACATCAAAAGAAAAATATTATAATCGAGAAGATAAGGCTCAACCGTAGTGCTTGGTAATCACAAAGATACTGGCACAACCAGCAAGTCTCTGCAACACAGCAATGAGACCCATAAACAAAACAAAGCAATATTGACAAAGAAGAAGAAAAAAATATTATAGAGAGAAGTATAAACATGTAAAGCTGGGATATGAACTGGCCAAAAAGCAGTGCAATTAGGTCCAACGCCCACTCAGAATACCATAATAATATTTAACGAGCGAACTTCAATGCTTGAAGTATGGCATAGCACATACAGAGCAATAAAAGTCAAGCGTCTACGATTCCCTTCCAAAAACGGGGATACCCTGCCAGCCAGAAAGTAATCGGCAGCTTCCGAGTCCTATAGTTATGTACATATAACTTTCTGGCTGGCAGGGTATCGCCGTTTTAAGAAGGGAATACTACTAGTACTAGGGAATACTACTTCCTTTGGAAGGGAAAACTAACTAGTGTATATATATATATATATATATATATATATATATATATATATATATATGCTAGTAGGCTTCGCTCCCCTGCATACTCTGTGCACCAACTTCCAGAAGACATTGATTTATTTTGGAAATCACACCAAATTAATCAATGTAATTAAACACTGCTATAAAAAGATTAAATATTGTTTCTCTAAAAGATAATCAACGTTTTTATTGGAAATTATTATTAAATAAAGTAAAAGGAGTGACATCATGAGTAAATTTAAGAAAATATAATGAAATTTTTCATGAAACATTTTAAGGTACTTTTATTGCAGTGGGATAACTGGAATATCATACTTGAGTTGATAATATTTTCAAAGCTAATATTATAATGCCTTATCAGTTGAGACAATTTTTTACATAGTTTTTACTTTCAGGAAATATTTTTGGTGAAAATATGTGGACTAAATATAAAACCCATTAAACAAGAGATTTTATTTTTGATAAAAAAAAATCTTGGCTTTTGCACATAACTCAAATTCTTGCTGTGGAATACAAGTTTTGTAAATCGTTTAATTTACTCAAACGTAAAAATGTGAAATTATGTACAAAAAACAGGTAATTAAAAGGAAATTGCTTTTTGTGAAAAAATTATCAAATTGCTCAAGAAAAGCGTGGAAAGAAAATTAGGGGGAGGCAATGATATAATATTATTATTCTTTAAATAATAAAGTTTAAAAGGAGATGAAAGGAAAACAAAAACTTGATACTGTATTGATAAAGCGACGTTTAAAGGAGTTGACCAATCCGACGATAATATCTACATCAATTTTCCGATGGAAGTACTAAATAATGTTAAATAAACAGAAAGTCTTTCTATTTAATATATGGAATAGATACCTACGTAAAATTAGAATTGAAGATTTTTTAAACTGATGATCTTTGACTATTGATCTTACGAAAATGTGTAACTGAAGTATATTTTTCATTTTATCTTGACAACTCTACCGCGTTTCACCGGAAGACCAAACCACACATGCAAAGAAATACAATTTTTAAGTTTTGATCTTCATCCTACACCTAAGAAATCAACCAGCGATCTTGTGCACACTAGCTGAGTACCCTACCCACTCTACTACGAGCAACCCCTGTTATAAATTAATCTTTTTCTCCTAGTTCTAGTGCAATTTGTAACTTATCTTCAAGTTTAATATTTAGTTACTATTGATTAATTAATTTTTTATTTAATTGTACATTGCATTTATTGATTAACTATTTATTTAACGTAAAAAGAAGTTCTTTAAAAACTTAGATATAAGCGTTTCTTATGTTATCTGATTCTTTGAGGTATAAATGTTATACATTCATTATGTACGAGCAATTGACGGTGAAACTTAGTTCAGTTTCTTAGTATTTAAATTAATAAATAAACAAAGCTTTAAGCAGCTAATACCCAATGACTCAAAGCTATCGCTTGGCCAAACATTCATTTATTTATTTATTAATCATTTAACATTTTAAGAGTCTTAGCCTTAGTAAGTTGAAGCGCTCGCTTGTGTGCGCTTTCATTTATTTGCGAAATATGTTACATTTCGAGAGCGTATTCTACTGTCAAGTAATTCGAAGTGCTTCCCTGGCCACAGTATTAGATATTTATTAAGTATTGATTCGATCGTTTCAGAGCCTTCTCCCAAGAAATTTGAATTGCTCGATTGTGTGCGCTTTTATTTATTAAGTAAATACACTCATTTATATAATAAACTTAACAATTATAATAACTGAATACAAAAAGCCTTATAAAGTTATAATATAATTTTAGAACTGTTCTTATGTTTGCTTATGTTTCTTTTTGGTTGCTACTTTTTTAATTTTTTTCTTTATTACACAGGTTTCTACCCCACCGAAGAGGTACCGTCTATAGCGCGTTGGATTTTTTATTGAAACTATTGTGTTTTTTGCCAAAGTGTCTAAAGAATAATAATATTTTGACATTTTTTTAGAATACATAACATGTCATATTTTTAGTTTAAAAAAAATGTAATTCAGTTTACTTACACATTAGTTTCAACTGTGGACTTCCCTCGCCAAGAGACCTTTTTTTGACTTATCCATCTTATTTCTAATTCTTTGGTAATGTTAACTTTCATATGTTGATAGTATCAACCGTAGCTTACCTTTTACTTGTGTTATTTAAATGTTATTCTCAATTTAGTATAAATCGTACTTACTCAGATGTTTATCTTGTCTTTTATTTAGGAAGCAAAGCTTTTAAGTGTGCAGAGTCGTTATGATTCTGTAAGTTCGGCCTATTCCAGATTATGCTGAGACTTCCTTTTCTTTGTTATTAATTTTTTATATCAACTGAAATCAATTTGATATTAAAATTAATAATAAATCGTGGTATGTGATCCCATTAGGTCGTTGGGGATTAGCCGCTTGGAATTTTGGTAATTAATAAAAAAATAAAAGTGCGGCCAAGTAAGCACACTGGGTCGTTGGGGATTAGCCGCTTTGAATTTTGCTTACCAATAAATAAAATAAAAGTGCGGCCAAGTAAGCGCACTGGGTCGTTGGGGATTAGCCGCTTGAGATTTTGCTTACTAATAAATAAAAAAAAGTGAGGCCAAGTAAGCGCACTGGGTCGTTGGGGATTAGCCGCTTGGAATTTTGGTAATTAATAAATAAAAAAAAAGTGCGGCCAAGCAAGCGCACTGGGTCGTTGGGGATTAGCCGCTTGAGATTTTGCTTACCAATAAATAAAAAAAAGTGAGGCCAAGTAAGCGCACTGGGTCGTTGGGGAATACTTCAAATCTTCAAACAATAGAATACAATGATGGGACTAGTATATAATAGTTTTTATTAATAATATTTTTGATTTACAAACTATCTTTTTCAACTTAAATACGTACATTATTTTCATTTTTGCGACTTGATAAAGGTACTTATAAAGATTTCTATGAACTACGTGAATTTTATGCCACTGGCGTTCCCCAATACGTTTCTATTTTTTAACACAGGCTGGGGCACTACATATCATTCTCGAAGCCAATCGGCTCTGGGCACAAAGACACTAGCGCCAACTTGTAGCTGGATGGTGAGTCCATGTTGTTACGAAAATACATGGAGTAGCATGCTTGACTAAAGTCAATAGTTTTTGTCATTATATCAAGATCCTTCCTTATAGTCCGATGATCTCAAATAGAATCTCTAACTCCTTAACTTTACGATAGCATTTATTTCAGCATAAGATTTTGCTTTAATAAGTTGTAAAAAAGATGTATATCTTTTTGTTGCTTGGGCCTGTGAGCTACATTGCGTGTGTTAGTACTACTAAGTATGCTTCATCTCTCTCATACACTATACTAACACATACAATGTAGCTCTCATATACAAGCAACAAAGGGATATACATCTTTTTTACAACTTATTGAAGCGAAATCTCATGCTCCGAAAAATATCATCGTGAAGTTAAGGAGTTAGAGATTCTAATGAAGATAATCGGGCTTTAAAGAAGAATCTTGATTTTAATAAAAAAAATTATTGACTTTAGGCAACCATGTTACTCCATGTATTTTCGTAACCACTAGGTACTTTAAAATCTGGAAGATTCAAAAAATTACTATAAGGGTTACAGTGGAAAGCTGATCTCTCACTTAATAAATTCTTTATTTTTCGATTTTGATGTTGATTTAATCTAGATAAATGTTCAGTGTGATTTTTATGACGCCTAAAATTGTATTCATTGGATGTATTTGAAGTTCTTCTTCCTATTCGACTTCTTGCGACTTTTGGTATAGTTAAGACTTTTGTGAGCCATTAAGGTAATTTTTTTCAACTTTATTAGGTTGTAATATATTTGTTGGCAAGATAGTTCAACGTCCAATCACCCTGAAAACGACCAGTGACCTTTTTTAAGTAAACTCATTCTTGACTAAAATTTCCAACAAACGTGATTGCCTCTATCTCAGGGTGATCTTCTTTAGCCTGTTATTGTAGCACCACACTGATCAGGAGAAAAACTACAACGTTTAAAGCTTTGGAGCTAGTTGTAGAGCTCTTTCCCAACATCTCCTAGTGTTACGTCAGAGACGTTGGTGTCTCAAGCACTTTTTTTTGCAGACTTAGTTGTTTTAAAAGTCTGAGGTGGAGGGATTGGTTCGTGATGCTTGTCCGTTGAAGACTGTCCCGTTGGCTCAATTTTATTTTTCCTTCATAGCTGCTAGGTTCTTCCAGCGCAGACCTTGGAGAGAATTGGTGATTTCTGGTTGAATGCTTTAAGTTGAGAGGATAACATAGTGTCGTCGGTAACCGGGGTTTCCAACCTTATGACGAACAACTACGCTCGTGACGTCTGCCAGTGAATGACTGACTTGGTTTAATAGTGGCTGGCTTTACATTGTCTTTTAGTCGACAAATCATTTCCGGAAATGGTAGGAAAAATGTATTTGTTGGCAAAGTAGTTTAAATTTAGATAGCACTTAAAAGAACCGATGAGATTGATGGTTAAGTAGGAAATGTAAATACTTATAATGGCCCTGAAAAGCGCCAGTGGTGAAATTTCCAGTTATTCCTTATTATTACTCTTGATTATAGAGAGCCAGCTGCGGGTAGCTTGACTCTTATCCTTGGAGTCTCCGTGTATGGAGACCATACTGGAGGGAGGTACGCCGCTGACCAAAGAATATCTCGTCTTCAGGTCGTTCCCCGTATAACCAACCACTCATCGTTAGTCGGAAAAGTGGTCCTGGAGAATACCTTCTCTGTAGGTATGCCGTTGGGACGACCACTAAGAAGGCCGTTGTGGCTGCCCGTACTTGTCAGAGCTGTCTTACCTGACTTGCATTAGAAGTAGAAAATACTCTGGTGGCACTAGGCCGGATGGTTAAACGGCCACAAAGCGCTGAAGTGTTGGAGCAGGTTGTGCTCAGGCTAGACACGTCTCCCAGTATTCCACCGGAGACGCTGACCATCCGACCACCTATTTTTCCGTGGCACTCGGTTACCTTGGCGATCCGGAGTAAAAACCGATTTATTTCGCTTGCCCATGAAAGAAGAGTTTCATCGGTAGACAGGATGCCCTGTTGCACGGCTATCGGATCCTACTGAGCTAAAACGCAAAGCTAGCTTATTTCGGAATCATCAAGAATCCGTATACAAAATTTCAGGAAAATCAGTTCAGTAGTTTTCGTGGTTAACAATTACAACGGTTTTAGCGACTTTGCTTAATATTTTAGTAAGACGTTTGCAAATTATTGCAAAACTGTGAGAAGAGCCGCGATTGCCTTTTTATTTTAGAGATCCTGTTAAATCTTACGGTAAATAAATGCATTACTTTTAAAAAATAGTTACATTTCCGACTATACAGACAAAACCACTTTTTCATAATCACGAGATTTAACTTTTGGGAGTCAGACCAAGAAAAGTAGAACAAGAGGTTTTTCCGAAGTTTTTTGCTATAGTTGCAGTCGTGTATGAACTATACACACTGACGTATGAAGCTTTTCCATGCCTGAAAGACTCAACGACTCTCTCCTTTTTTGCTTTCTTTGGTTATGTTCAGCTAATAGCTCCCCCACGCGACTTTTTTAAAGTATAAATTATCATGACTGTATAGTGAGTGTCTACCGAAAAGCAAAAGAATTTTCATTTCACCTGGGGGTCCATCGACCCCTGACAGCTAATTTTTTTAATTATGTATTTGTTGATTTAACAAAACTTATCTTTATAATCAAGTACGTACGTTTGTACTTTTATGACGCGATATAAATTGGATATAATATTTCTTGCGAGTGATCACAATCTTGTACCAGTGTGTCAAACACTGGCGATTTATCGCCAAACTGGCTATTTTCAGCCTTGCCTGGCGATTTTTTTTCGTTGAGTGGCTATGGCATATTTTTTTGGTTGTAACATAAGCTAGGGTGGCGATTTTTTGCCTGCATTTCTGAATTCTGACGAGTGTGGCCAAATAATTCCATGTATATATGTAAATATACGTTAAAATGCGTTTTTTTTTTCTTTTAAGTACCGTACACGGAAGGATCGCACTTGAAGTCGATTGTTGATCTTGAATATCGAAAAGGGATCTTTTATGGTTTCAGTATATCATCTCCCGACAACTTACCAGCAACTTTATCGTGTCTTAAGATATCGTATGCCATATTCAAGTTGCCGATAAATTGTTGGAGAGCAATACTGAAACACACTCTTATTGGTTGGTTACGGACTTTACAAAAATTGATATCTACCAAATACGATCCTTTCCAAACCTTAGACAATATATATTCTCTAAGTTTTGAACGTAACACATGGTAGCCATCGAAGAAAAAAACACGGTTGGCCCTGATAGTTCATTGACTTTGTCAGCTTTCTCACACAGGAAGGAGATACTTTCTCATAAATATGTGTAAGATTGCCAAATTATAAGGTTTCAACTAATCAGAAGACTCCTTTCGCTCTATATTAGTTCTCTGATAAGTCGAAACTTTTAGTGTATTTGTAACACTGCTTCTTGACCTGAAATAAAACGAGGCGCCAACGCAGCGCTAGCAAATCTCGATCGCACTCGTCACCCTTGTCCCTCTCACCTCTTGGATTTCTGCTCCTGAAAAAGGGGGATAGGCGCGGGAGTTCTCCCGTTCTACGGGAAGAGCTATTAATTTACACACAACAAATTAATACCTTTCACTATTTCTTTATTTAACACACTTAACACTAATACACAGTATCTCCTTTCACAATACACGACACAACGCTTCACCTCGTCCTCGGGACGGCACTGCAGCGACTTCGCCTCGCACCCCGCGAGCCGCGAGCGCTCGTCCACCACGTCCTGCTTGTCAGGGACCAGGAGGGGCTCCTACTCGTCCTCGACCCACACTACTACGCACACACTCACACTCCGTCCCCCAATCTCTCACACTGCTATACACTCTCTCTCTCTCTCTCTCTCTCTACTCTACTATCTACCCTTATACACGATAACACGCACGAAAAATGGCGGCCCTCCCATGCATCTCGCGGTCTCTCGTACACCTCGTCTCGTCAACCCAAACTCTCTCTCTCGCACTGTCTACAATACAATCTCTCTCTCTCTCTCGCACTGTCTACGCTACACACTACTTCTCTCTCTCTTTCTAGCCTCACCTCCTGGTCAAACGTCCGCGAGTCCAACCCGGCGTGATGTCGTCCGGTGTCCTCGAGCGGGTCGTTCGTCCTGCGGCTTCACCTTTTCTCTTCTCTCTCTTTCAACTCTTCTCTCTCTGCTTCTTCTCTCCGCGGCCGTAGTCCTCGACCTGGAGACCTCGTCGTCCGGGGAGAACACAGCAGCTTCTCGTCTCGCACGCACACTCCTCTCTCTTCTCTCAACACTCAACGCAAACGCACCTTCTCAAAAACTCTCTCTCTCAACTCTCGCCACGAAATCCCGCAACCACCGAAGCTCTCGCTGCTCGCGCTTAAGCGTGCAGCTCGAGGCTCTACTCCAGACTCACTCACGATCTCTTGCTCAAGCAATGGCCGCCGCCACTGCCACCGCCACGTATCTCCTCTCGCAGTCACTCTCATACATAGCAGCTGCTGTGTCTCGGTAGTCGCGTTCGCACCTTCCTTGTTCTTTTCCGCTGGCGCTGCTGTGTCTCTGCATCTCAACGATTTGTCCGTTGGCGTCCTCGTCCCTTCCTCTCAGCGTATATACAGCTCCCGAAAAACAAACAGTTCGGAGAAGCGCCAAATTAATGCTCTTTGTATACACGTTGCATCAGCGAGAGCATTTTGGAATATAGAGGCCATTTTGCCTTGTTACATATTTCAAATCGCAGAATTGATTTTGATACGTCACAAAATTCTAATAGTGGGCGCCCGACTTCGGCCAATTGAAACTTATCAAAATCAATAAATCTCTCGAGCGCCTCGGTTGCCCGAATTTTTAAATACGCTCTTTATCACAAATCATCATCTCTCTGAGTGAGAAGGTTGACAAAGTTAATAAATTAGGCCCTTTATATCGTACCGTCTTTTGCGTTTTGTTCGGTTGGTGAAAACGTCGTTTTAGGTTGATTGACTTATAAATGTAAGTGATAAACTACGTAAATAGTTTAAATATTATTGATAACATTAAAATCTTTTAAATTAACTCTTTTCTTTTAGATATATTTACTTTAATTTGAGAAGCAAATGATATAAGTTATAATAACTTATAATGACTTCCAGGAAGTCTAGTCAAGAAACACTCAGACGTGTTTTTGTTTACAATCCAGATTGGGAACATGGAGAATGGGCTAAAGGATGGTTGAGAAAAAATCGCACTAGTGATCAAGAAAAACAGGCTTTCTGTTTTGTGTGCAAAAAAAGTCTCCGTGCTCATCTCACTGATTTAAAAAATCATTGCACCAGACGAACACATACAAGACTGGCAGATCAAATCGATCTAAAGTGACAACCAACAATAGCATCTTTGTGCAAATCTCAAGGAAATAAAGATGCGGCAAGTAAGTTCCGTGATCTTCAGTTATCAGCATTTGTGGCTGTGCATACTGCCATTCGAACAGTTGATCACTTAAGTGAAATTCTTAAAATTTTAGAGTTAAAAGATATATACATTTACACCATACTAAATACAATAATTTAATTACACACGTGATAGCTCCTAACATGTTGTTAGAAGTAGTCGATGATGTGGGTGACAGTCCTTTTTCATTTGTATTGGATGAATCGAGTGATATTTCTTCGTTTAAGTACCTATGCATTTGTATTAAGTATTATAGTACAAGTTTGGGTAAAATTATAACTGATTATGTGGGTATGATAGAAGTAAAAAGATCAACGCATGGACTGTTATATAGTGCAATGATAGAGTTTTTTAAGATAAACAGTTTTAAAACAGAAAACCTGATTGGCTCGGGAACTGACGGAGGATCAAATTTATGCAAGAAAAAAAATACGGTATTCACTCTTTTCAAAAAAGTAAACCCCAAAGTACAATTAGTACGCTGCATCAGTCATGCTCTGCATAATGTAGCTTCCGAAGCTTCTACTCATTTTTCTGCAAATGTTGAATTTTTATTAAGTGAAATTTATGCTTGGTTTGGTAAAAGTTCGGTCAGAAAGTATCAATACAAAGCCACATGGAATTTCATTAACCTGGAGACTTTAATGGATTCCAGTGCCATTAACTAATTTCATAAATTTTTATCAATGTCAGAAACTAGATGGTTAGTTAGGTATTTTACTGTTACGGTTATTTTAGAGCATTATGACACTTTGAAACTCATTTTTAATGCGTAGTAAAAAAAGAAAAAGACTACAAAGCTAGATTACTAAACAAAATGTTACAAGATGAGAAAAATAAGTTGTATCTGTTAATTATTAAGCCAATTTTAGCAGAAATAAACAATATTAATACATCGTTTCAAAAAACGAATGTGGACTTGGGTTTAGCGTATAATGATATAGGATGTTTGATTCTTTTTTTGGCTCAAAAAGTTATAAAAATAAATTTCAGCACTGGTGGCTTGGATATAGTTTTAAAAAATGTTAATAATATCTTAGCGTTCATCGATGTGCATGATTGTGATTTCGGTATAGAGTACACAAAGTTGCTTAATGCCCTAAGCATTAATAACGAATCAAAATTAGATATTGAAAACCGTGCATATACTTTTATCAAAAGTCTTCTGCTAGAATCATCAAAAAGATTGCCCGATAATATAGAAATGTATAAAAAATTACGATTTTTATCGCCAACTGTTTGCTTGTCTCATACTTTGAGACCAAAATCTTCTGATTTGCCATTTCAAAACTTATTTATGGATGCTAAAAAACTTGGATTAACAGAAAATCAATGGAATAAGCTTGTCACAGTAGATTGGGTCGCTTTGTACGGTAAAAACGCAGTAGATAGTAGTTATGACTTTTGGCCTGTGGTATATACACATAAAAGTGCTGGAGGTCAACGCGTTTTTCCTGTAATGAATGCAGTAAAAACTAAATGCCGAAATCGGATGTTACTAAAATTGTTAGATTCAATTTTGAGAATTCGAATGAAATTCTACTTGCCCAAGATTTGCTGTAAAGATTTTGTTCCTTCGCCAGCGGTGATCCTTTATTGTAACTATAAGACTGCGTACAATAAGACTTCAGAAACATCTAGTGAACAAAATATTGTAGAAGAAGAGACTGAACTTATAAGCGTATTGCAAGATTATGATGTACCTTGCATCAGTATACCAGAAAAAAATTGAAATGTAAATGAGAGAATCCATAAAAAAATATCCCAAATTTGTTGCCTGTTTAAAAACAAATTTTTTTGATGGGCAAATCTGGGATATTAGGTATTTGTGGATTTCTCATATCCATACACATATTGTTATATGTTTCCAAAGAACTCGTTTATTATAATTAGATTTGTAAGATGTATATATATATGACTATAAGATGCATGTAAGATATCCATGACTATATTTTTTTATAAGAATGCATTAATTCGAAGTAAACTTTTGTTTAACTAATGATAATTTAAAATTTTATCCATTTTCATTCAGTTGTATCTAAACCTTTTAACATTGTGTTAAGTAGTGATAAAATATTATATATGACGCCTAAAGGTTCATTTTCCTTAAGACAAGACATAATTTTTCTATCGAAGTTTTATTTTCACTAGAGTCTGTGATAATCGTACATAATTTAATTAATGTATAACCTTTTTATTACAAATTCTTTAAATATTGATATAATTTTTCTGAGCTTCTATGCAGCATTTAATACTCTTGAAGGAACTCTGATGGTTTTATTTATTTATAATATTGATGAGTTACGTTGGAACATTCTATTCAAGTTTTTTTTTTTTTATGAAGTGAGGAGGGAAAACGCTTGATAGACACCCCGGCTATTCTGTTGGTAGTGTCAGATTCACTCGGTCAGCCTACTGACTAAAAACTGACCCTTAGTACAACTCACTTAGAAGACGAAAGGAACCTAAGAGAAGAAGGAAAATGGAAAATAACAGAGAATTTTGGAGGCCAGCTCGCTCTCATAGGAATAAGAGGAGGGGCACTCACTTATCTGGGCGAAGCTCCAATATTGGCTTGCGCTAGAATAGAGCTGGAGGAGCTTAAATTATGATGTTATGTGCGAGTGATGTATAAGTCTGCTATCTATTGTGTGTTTGGAGACGTACTTGTGATTAGTGTAAATGTTGTACTGAGTTGAGGCTGTAGAAGATGTAGCGGACACATGGTGCTCCTGAGGGGAGCATACGAAATTGAAGTCAGGTTTATTCAGTGAGTCATGAAGATGCGCCCAATAAAAGCATGGAAGATTTAAGATTAAGAGTATTCTGGGGGTCCTTGCGGTTATGCGCAAGAGTGCATAGATGTCTTATAAGGTTGAAGAGACCAGGCTGGATGTTTGCGAGCGCAAAATGGATTCTGAATGCGAGAACAAGGGCTGCTTTAATTGCAGAAACGATGTTGAGGTCCTTTATAATTTGAGTATTCCTTAAGAACCACAAAATATCCAGGGCCGATCTTAATACCTTCATGAAAGGACTTTGTATGAATTCTAATTTCTGTATGAATAATAACTCAGAAGTATTAAAAAAATGGATTATTTAATTTAGCTCATTTCACGTTGTACACGAAAACAAATAGTATGAATTATATAAAATTGCAAAAAAGCATGATGCTTATTAAGATAAAAATTCTAAGTCCACATTTATAACATCGTGGTGAATTCAAAAGTATGACTAGAAATTACGTCCACTCGATACGTTATCATTGTCATCAGCAAGAATTGTATCTAGCCAAGGGCAGGGTAGTGCAGTTAAAAAACTCGAAACAGGAAGGATCAATCAAACACTGAAAATATAATATTACAGTACTTATGACCACGTACATTCTACTTAAACTTGCTGTCATACCATAGTGATTTCCATCACAGTATTCTTAATAATACTGACAGTAACATTTTTACTGTTACGATCATGTAAAAGTTTCACTACGTTATATGGCTGAGATGACTAGACTAAAGCTGTCAGCAGATGTTCTAATGATATTTTTTCAGTCGAAGGTCAACTGATTCACAAGCAGTGAGAAAATCTAGTACCATCATTATTTTATATTGTTATCAATATTGTAGTTACGTTTTAGACACAACTTGCTCCCAACTTGATCCAACTCTTTAATGGTATCAAAGATCTTTAAAACTGTAATTATAAATCCTCTTGATGCGTATAAGGCAATTTCATATAGTAACCATAATGTAAGATATTGTACTGTCTGACATGCAGAACGTCATACACAATAAATATATTTATCCACGACACAGTGGTACCAGATAGGTAGAAGCATGAACGATTGTAAAGAACATAAGCTAGCTATAGTTGCCTCATCACAACTAATGTACTTCCCTTGTATCATAATAAATACTTTTACTTCCACAGCTGAAGATGGAGATGAGCTGGCTAAGATCCATAAGGTACGCGTCATAAGAAACGAGAAGCGTGAGGGCTTAATGAGATCACGAGTAAAGGGAGCTGGTGCAGCTACAGCAGGCGTGCTAACATTTCTAGATTCACACTGTGAATGTAATGTCGACTGGTTGGAGCCACTGCTGGAAAGGATTGCTGACGATCCAAGCCGAGTCGTCTGTCCTGTCATTGACGTCATTAGCATGGACAACTTTCAGTACATCGGTAAGTAAGCTTAAATAATTTTTATTTCATACAGACAGAAAAAATCATGGCCGTTCTTAAATGATTTGTGAAAAACGGTTAAAGATTTTAATTAAACACTATGAAAATATTTGTTAATAGATAACTCAAGTCATTAATAGTTGATGTATATTTGCTTCTATGTAATCATATAGAAAAAAAAAAATTCGGTGACAGTCAAGGAATTTATTGCTGAACAATGAAATTTGTAGTCGTGAGAGTAGACAAACGTTTTCAATTTTTTGACATATTAAATACCATGTTTTCCTTCATTCATCGTTCATATTATACTATAAAAATTAAGAAACGTTACTGAAACAAACTTCCAACATTTTGGAGTTTTTATTCTCACTCCTTGATTAGCTCTTACTGATCGTGTCCTTATGCACTGACCCATAAATAATTGATAAGAATTAAGACTTATATATAATATATATAATGTGTATATATATATATATATATATATATATATATATATATAATCACAAGGCATCACTCACCACCCTCCTTACACGATCCCAGTCTTACCCTCACGAAAAGCTAGTTGTGCTTAATAGACGAATTTTAATTTTTTTACTACAGCTTGTCCAAATATGGTGATTTTTTGAGTATGCATTATTATTAAAATTAATAATTTATTCATTCACCTCATTATACTTCTGTATTTCCATCACTCTATGATTGAGCGTACTTGTAATTTAAAGTTTAATTTTTTGAGATCATATTTAATTTTAATAGTGTACTACGCACTTATATTTACTTTTCCCAAAAACAAACGAGTTGTCACTCTTTGATTAAAGTGGCAATTATATTGAGTGGTCCTCCACCTATAAAAAACACAATTAATGTGGTACCAAAATTACGACACTAAGAAAAGTGATGTTAAAATTGTATTATAACTATACTAAAAATTGCTATATTTTTGAGGAAAGCTAAGACATACTCTCCTGATGATGCAAGTTTATAAGTTTATAAAAATTTGTACCATATTCTAAATGATAATAACTATCACTATGTAGCAGCTCTTAAAAAAATTATTACACAACATAATAAAAATTACTATGTCTAATATCATAGTATAAATTGATGATAGTATAATTTATGCAACATAGTAAATTTTATTGTAATCATTTGAAAATGTCCCACATTCTAAAGTAGATTTTACTATGTGACACAGTGAAATTTCTAATACCACTGCATTGCTAATCAGTATACTAAAAATTACTATGTTCAAAAGTCATTTTATGTGACGTTTTTATCAATTGAGTGAGATGGTAGATCACCTACAGGTATACACGCCTATTGAGTTTCAAATTTAAAGTTGTACTAACGTAAACATTACGTGAAACAGATTTTTTTTATTCATACGGGTTTGAAATCAAGTTTAAATACGTACAGACAAATAATTTTGAATCGACTAGTTATATGTTATGATTAATACCACATGGTCTGCAGGAAACCTTTCGATTTTCAACTTTATTGTGTGTATCATAAATAGCACACGTTCCCACACGTACTTTATCGATGCTAACAAGCATATAGAATATCGTGGTCTTGTGGTTATGGAGCCTTATTTGGAAGCTGAAGGACAGAGGTAAAAACTATTTTGTTATAAAGCAAATTTCGACATAGGGTAACTGTAGGTGTTACTAACACTTTTTTATTTGCAGTCACTTAAATCTGTGATAAAAAAAAGGTAAATTATGTAATGTGTGGGTTAAAAACTTTTTTATCAACATTTTTTATTTTAAAAGTAAAAAAAAAAAAAAATTGTTAAAGTCTATAATATCGTATTTTAATTTTAATAAGTATTTTAATGATTGATCAAAATGCATATATTACTGGCAGTATGCACCTATTACGGGCCGTCAGATAGTGTAAAAATTTGAACTTTTACTTTATTTACTGGCCGAATTTCTACGAAAATTTACTGGCAGATACTAGCATCAATGTTGTATGAAAAAAAAGACGTTTACAGGTCATTTTACTTATTATAAATAAAAAAATAGGTGTCCTTTCATTATTATATTTTATATGCTGAGGTTTTACGATAATTATTTCTATTTTAACAAATTTTTGAATAGTCGATCTGGCAGCCGAAGTATACATTTCTCAATAAATTCTAACACCTCTTAATTTTTTGTTACTAAAATAATTAAAACTTCTTTTACGAATGTATCTATTCAATAATAATTTTATGTTAATATAGTTTATAAAAAAAAAATATATTTTGCGCATTTTTTATTAGTCAGTTATTGTTTCATATTGATAGTTTTCTGTTAACTGCCAGTAACTGGAGCAGTGCCAAGAATACCCACAGCTACCCTAATCTATTTTTACTTTGTAGCATAGTAATTATTATGATAAGTATGTTTCAACTTTTTTTAAAAATATAGTAATTTTAATCATAGTTATGATACTTTTTCTAACACCACTTTTCTCAATGTATGCACACAAATAAAATAAACATTTATATTTACCTTACAAATGCAACATTCAGCTTATTCATAGAAAATTCCCCTTTTTTTTATACGTTTTTGCAAGTTTTATCGTGAACGCAACTTGTAAAATAGTTTTATGGATTATATACGACAAAATTCACTAGAACTATTTAGCCCTATAATTGTTATATAGTATACGATGAAATTCTTTGTGGACTCTTCGTTTCTTCCAACGCACTTTTCTATTAATTTTTATTAGTCTGTCTTAATAGAGTCAGTATATTTAATAACACTTAGTTTTGCACTTTATCTTGTCGCCATAAGTTGCATAATCACAAAGTTAGCAAATTATAAGTTTTCTGTGTCAATTGCTTCTAGTGATTATTTAACTCCCTACTTGGTTATCAACTAGTCTTTTGCTCATGTACTAAATCAACTTCAATCTGATTTCATATTTTTTTTAAAATAATTCACTTGAAACTTATTCCTCATAAAACAAATATGTATTAAGTCATTTATGTAAAACAATTAACGGTGAAATATGAAAAACGCAAATTATGTCAGGAAAAATAAACAAAAAAAACATCGTTGGTGTATTTATATAATTTTTAAATGTCACTAAAAAATCATCAGAAAAGAATCTGTCTTATCTCATTCTGATAGGCCAATACTTTACTATTAAAATAGTTTCTGTTTGTTTTTTAATTATGGTAATTGAGTATAATGGTGCGTCTGGGGTCATGACTGTCATAGGTGCCTCAGCTGATCTAAGAGGTGGCTTTGATTGGAGTCTTGTCTTTAAGTGGGAGTATTTAAGTCAAGCTGAGCGCCAGGTTCGCCAAAAAGATCCAACTCAGGCCATCAGGACACCAATGATTGCTGGGGGTCTGTTTGTCATAAACAAAGTCTACTTTGAGAAATTGGGCAAATACGACACACAAATGGATGTTTGGGGTGGCGAAAATCTTGGTAAGTTGTATTTTGGTATTTTTAACTTTTTTTTTACAATCGGTTGGCTTTTTTTTCTTTTAGCTTATAACCTTATTTGCATAAAATTACATGCTTTTATTACATTTACTTGTGCTCATTCAAATCTCCCTACATAAAAACAGATTTTTGTGTTTTCAATTTGCACCCCACAAACTCACATGATTATTTATAAACCCGCTGTCCTCGAGATTTTTGTTATTCACCCCTATTAAAAAATTTATTTTTATACACAAATTATATTATATTGTCAAATTAAAGACATATAATTAACTACATGTGTATGAGTATGAAAAATAGGAGTTAGAGAGAAAAAAATGGTGTCATAATTTAGATTGTTCAGATTTAGTCAGTAATCGTAAACAAATAAATATTAGAAGTACCAAAGCAGTGATTTCTTCTGCTCTACGCGCATCGTACTTGTGTGTCAGACGAACTAGTGGTTATCGATCAGTCGGAGTTCTGTAATATTTCTGTTCATAGATTGAACTAGGAAACTAAAAGTATAATTTTGTAAGTTTCTAGCGTACCACGACGTGGCTTCGCCTGCGTTGTATAAAATGTTTGAAATATTTGTATTGAAATATATCTTCCTACAACACTTCTGTATAATCCAAATGTTTATAGAATGTACAACGTAGGAAATTTTACCGTGGCTTTGTCCACTTCTTATCCATGAATGTTTAGAATGTTAGGTGGCTTCGTCTCCTGCGCGCTCCGCGCGCCAACCCTCCAAACTTTTTTGATGAAACATATTTCTAATAATTATTTTAACTAAATTCAATGATTGAATTTTAAAAATAAATCTAAGCTCAAACGAATAAAACAATCTTGATTAGCCTGTAGAGCGCAAGATGTAGTCAGCGCTTGTCTACTTAATCTCATTTGTACATTTAAATGTACCACCTTTCGTCCCTTACGACTAATCAGATCACGGCGTATTCTGTCGACAGTTACGTGATACTAATTCTTTTAGGATGTATTTGAGTTTTAGGATATATTTTAACTATACAAATTGAAAAAACAAAATACTTTTTAGTTGGAATGGAGGAGAAGCTGAGAAAACAAAAAAAAAGCCAAATTATATAATTATATATTGAAGCTTTTTTCCTTACCATATACTCTCAGGAACGGTCAAAGTTTCATGAGATATGAAGTTTCAGGAAATGTGTTATCACTCAACATCGACTATGTGCTGAAGTGCATGTCACACGTTACTGAAGCTTACTACGAACTTTTACTCATTAAAGTAACTCCATAAAATTGATGACGGGAGCGGCTCAGTCAATGTAAAGTTATATTGAAAACATAACCACTCACCTTCTAGTGATCAAAAGTTAAAACTCCCTTTCAGAGCTGTTTTACAGTTAGTTTTTATAAGTAACATAACAACGTTTCTATTGAAGTTATAATTCATTATAATAGCTTATGACACATTAGAAGTTGTCACTGAACTTCTGTCAAACTTACGGATCGATTAGTTCAGTAGATTTTAAGGTTTTTGCAAGCATACAAACAAACGCTGTCTCTTTATATAATTGTAAGATTAGACTTATACTCACTGATTAAAAGAGTGTAATAATGTTGTGAACCACTAAGCTTTTTGGTTCTCAGAATATTATAATTGATAGTATAATAACATTTCCGTAAGCTTATGTTTGTTAACTATCATACAAAAAAAAAAAAAACGTTTCCGTACCTTCAGAATTCCAACTTTGACCACGAGTGGGGGGGCACTGAGGTTATTCTTACGGTGAATATAAAACCCACACTATTCATACACATACGAGCACACACACCTATACACACACACTAAAGGCTTTAAAAAAGACTTTGTAGGACTGCGTTACTTAAACTAAGGTAGTATTACATGCCAATGAATGTAGCTTGAATTAAAAAATTACCTTATTCACAAATGAAACAATTTAGAAAGAATAAGCCTAAATGAAAATCTCATATCCATCTATAAAACCTCGTATGAATAAAACAATGACGAAAAAAAAATGAAAACTTTAAAGAAAATATAAGAAAAATTAAGAAAAACTAAAAATATAAGAAAAATTGAAACAATTATTTTTTTAAAAATAACCCAATTATAAAAATTAAATAAATATTTGCTTATACGTATAATAGCTGCTACTTTAAGAAAAGGTTTGTTAAGTTTAAAAAAAAAAAGTTTAATTAAGTGAATAACGTATTAATGGGTGTAACTTATAGTCGAACCAAAACAATCCATTAACAATCAATGAACATACAAATTAACAAAAAATTACGAACCTTACTATAGCACAGAACATGCCTATAAAGGTATGACTTAGACAAAAAATGATTTTATATTAGTATTGGTTATTAGACAGTAGCTAGCAGGCAATGGATAAACCGAAAATGGCGGATGGAGTCATTGGCAAGTAGGTGGTGACAAGGGGTCCCATGAGATGGTAGAAAAAAAATTTTTAGGGTCGGTCCCAACACAAAACTATAATTTTAAGTTAATATTATGTACGTCATTTAAATTAAGTACTAATCTATTATAAATAAGAAAGTGATAAACAAATACAATAGGGGGAAATATCGATTATTAAAAAAAAAGGTTAC
The DNA here is from genome assembly GCF_036245765.1 of Copidosoma floridanum. Classification (NCBI taxonomy): domain Eukaryota; kingdom Metazoa; phylum Arthropoda; class Insecta; order Hymenoptera; family Encyrtidae; genus Copidosoma; species Copidosoma floridanum. Next base: position 1,161,252 of record NW_028321908.1, read on the forward strand.
AACTCTAGCCAGCACGATCTTAGGAATGCAGAATTCATTATATATACATACCTTCATAACAACTGATAGCAATAATATATTATTGTTCACACGATTGAAAAATTATAAATAAATAATTGAGGCGAAATATCAATTTTCTCAAAATTATCATCTATGACTCACCAGCATGATTCTTGACATTTAGAATCTTACATTCATACTCAAAGTATAGTCTATCATTAGCATAAGTCTTTTAGTCACATTGCTGTTGAACCCTTTTACATAAGTATATCGTATTTGGTTGGAAATAACAAAGGGCAAAAAAAATCAATTATCTCGAAGTTCAAGGGTGGTTAAAAATTAGTTTTAATTTTGGAAGACTGCTGAAATGATATACTTGGGGATTATCGTAGGTGAGCCAAACCTCGGTGCTCGAGGATAACGGAGATACGAAGCAGTTCACGAAATGACAAGATAGAGCGTGTATTAACCTTAACTTTATTTAGTACAACAGATGGAGTATTAATATAAGGTAAATTGAGGTGTATCAGGACACTTTTGACGGTGTGAAATTATCATCCTCGGTTTTTCAAAAACTATATCACAATAGTATGTAAAATCAATGTTTTCAACCGTTAGCGCACATTTTTTTTCTATCAATTAAAAAAAAAATTATTGATTTGTTCTTTTATAAGTGTTTAAAAATCAAATTTTTTAACTTATGTCTAATTCAACTGTAACAGGACACACTTAGTTAAGGTAATTCGGGACATCGATTAAGCTAATTCTGGACAAACGCCCAATTTCCAATTTAATTACATGTAATCTAGTCCATATTGCTATTACAGTGATTATTCCTAGATAAACTAACTATTTATAGATAAAACAATAAGAACTGAAGCTTACTTTAGCCTACAAACTGATAAAAGTTGTTTGAAATGGGGAGAGTGTATCTTCACTTACATTACGTATTGTCACGTTCTGAATCTAAATTTTAGTGATAGGTAGTCGAAAAATGTGAGATTCAATTTTTTAAATAGTTTTTGAATACAAATCCATATTTTCTCTGCCACCGCATAGAAGACAATCGCGCACGAAAAATTTGAGGTTATGATTTAAATTCTCCTTAATACACATAACTTACATTGACAATTCTACCAAACTTTAATGTTTGTGATATCTCTAACTCCAGTAACATTAGAAAGTACGAGAAAACGTTTATATTTGTGGAATTATTCGAAAACAAGTGCGTACTCAATTCTGACCCGCTAAAGCTGAAGTTATTTAACTTTTATGGTAAAGTAGGACATACATGATTTAATCACTATATAAGAATAATTAATTTTTGTTAATTTATCACTTCAACTCATACATTTTTGTTTGTTTTTTTTTTATAAAAGGTCTAGTAGAATGAAGAGAAATTTTTTGTTTCAAATAATAATTTGTTTAACACTGTTTTCGATGCTGTCCCGAGTCACCTTAAACATTTTTGGAAATGAGAGTTCATTTGTTTTATCAAACAAAAATACCGACTTAGAAATATAAAGTAGTTTGGGTGGGGTCCGAAATAACGACAGCTCACTTCAATTTTGCAGTAAAACTATGAATGCTCATTTCAGCAACGTGTATTGCAAGGGGGCACTTCTACGATCTAGAATTTATAATACACGCTTTACATTTATACTTATATTCTTTTATTTATTGTATTTTCTTATAATAAAAAATCCGTCTAATAGACAATTCAAATTTTTTGTACATACATATATTTCATTTTATAAAAAAAATTCCTATTTTCAAATTCAAATTTGAACGCCACGCGCGGGGAATGTGCGTCTAGTACGTTAAGAAAACGCTAGAGTGCGGGAAAACCTGCTACTCAAAAGGAAATAACGTTAGCATAAAAGGCACCATTGCGCAATGCAAAGGCAGTTCATCTTCCAGCGACCCTGGGACGCGGTATATCCGTTGCTCACCCAGACCTGGAACTTTCCCGTGCACCGGTACCATACCGCGACGAGCACGAAGGGAGAGAAAGAGACGAAGAGAGGAAGAGACGAAGTACGAAGGCCGATAGCTGAAAAGTAAGTGTGTACACCATCACCAAGGTAACACTTCCACTAACCGGTACCTACTTGGACTTTCGGTGCTCGACCGCTTTAAGCGTGGAGACGACGCACCCCCAAGTAGTCGAGGCACTAGGGTTAGCGATCACGTTCTTAGGCGAAGTTCCTGGGTTGATGACTTGAGCAGTGCTCAAGACACCCAAGGGCCCTGAGAACGACCTAACCTTACGTGACTTGGTCGGATAGGTAGTTACCTGACACTAACTTTCCGCGGCTGTAATAAAATTTCGTATTAGTCTAACCTAACGTGTTCAAGCAGAGATACTAAAGAGGGAAATTTCAAATTGTCATTTTGTAAAATTTTCTATTAAAAAGGCGGATAAATTTTAAGTGAATTGTCGAGTATAGTATATATTGTTTTTTTTTTATTAACGTAAAAAATTGCGAACACTCAAATAAAATTAATACATGTAAAATTTTAAGATATAATTTCCTTAGAATCATATGATTGAATAAATATAAGATAATTAAAAATAAATTGATTGTACTTATTTAAGCAAACCTTCCCCTCCATATAAGATTGCGAGTTCCTTTTTATAGTTTAAGATAAAAACTAGAAAATAGCTGTTAAGATTTGAAATCATTTAATAAACTGAGAATATTATCTGAACCCCAAAAAGGGATAGGAATAAAATAAAAAAAGATATTAGATTAGAAAAATATTGAATAAGTTAAAAAAGATATTAAATTATTGAATTGATTAAATTAAGGAAATATTCAGGAAAACTCAATAAAGTAATAATCAATGAACAATTGCTGTATATGGTGCAGGAATTAATTGATTATTCAACAGATAAATTTTGAAACTTGATAATAAATTTTTTCTAAGTATTGTATATAATCGGCAAAGTTGAGCAATTTCGCTCTTTTACACAGGGCCACGAACCCGCCCTCCGACATATAAACACAATCATTGTTTGTATGTTGGTTCCTAATCTTAGAGTTTCCTCGGTACAGATAATATTCTTAGCCGATTGTTACTACCACAAATTAACCGGGGTTATACACAAAGAAAAGGAAGTTGTAAATGGTACCCCTGGTGGGACTCGCAATTGTAAGAGGGAGTGTTTGAATGGGTGCAAAAAATTTATATTAGTTTCCCCGCAATATGTTGTAGATGCCAAAATCCAAGGCGAATAATAAGCCAACTGCGTACTCTGGGCTCCATTATCAGGCAATAGTGCGACGAATTGAGGAGCTCGAGAGAGAAAACGCTATACAAAAACAACAACTACTAGAACTCGAAGCACAAATCACACACATATATTCCCTAGAGCCAGTCATAGATACTATTAACAGAAAAATAAATAAATTAAAATTAGTCCGACAAAAAGACCTTACTCAAATAGCCAACGAACTCAACAAATTTTATTTAACTGATTGTAATTTTAACAGATACTTTACCTTCCTTGATTCGGAAATTACACATATTTATAAAAAACTCCCGAATTATCGAGCACTACGGGATTTTCCAAACGAATTTGAATCGATAGAGAATTTGAAAAGTGATCATAAAGTCACAGAAAAGTTTAGTACCACTTTGGCTTGTATTATATTATAAATAAACACATTATTAAATTTTATTAAAAGTTTTATATTATTCGTTTGCCTTAAAAATGGTTAAAACACGACGAGGGGGCAATAATGAAGAAACACAACAAGTAACGGCTCAGATCCACGGGGAAAACGAAGATAACTTAAGTGGAATTTTTCCATTAGAGGAGTCACCTCAGCCAAATACAGTGGGTGGAAATGATGGAAATATTTTCGAGGTCATAGGGGTCCAAAAGCAGCTAATGGCTGAAATCCTACCTTTCAACCCCGAGAATAATTCGGAACAAATTATTGACAAAGTAAATAAAGTCATCACACAAACGAACACACTGAAAGAACAAACGATGCGACTTACACATACGTACGATGCACTGGAGACCCATATAGAACGACTCACACAAACACAAAATCAAATACGTACTAAAAACGCACTACGTCAGGCAGAACTTATTAGACAATCAGAAATACTCGATAACTTAAATAAACAATTCGATCAACTCGCACTAAACATAGGGAAAACAACACAAACATTCCAAAAACTCAATCAAACAGTCACGGCACAAACACAAGCCATAGTCAATTTAGAACAGGAAGATGATCGCATATACGAGGCTATCGCCCAACACAAAAAAGACGTGGAATCGATCATCACCCGAAAATTAAATAACGTACAAGGCAGAGGAGTTTCTCAATTGAAAGTAGATTTACCCACTTTTAGCGCAGCTGCAAGTGATCGACCAATCAAATTCCTTAAAGCCTTAAAAACTTACATTGAAATAACTTCCATAGAAACTGACACGATTAAATTAGTATTATCTCAAGCATTAAAAGGCCCGGCACTTGATTGGTTTGAGCACATCGAAGAAAGAATAAATTCCATGAATGATTTTGAAACTTTATTTTTGAACAAATATTGGAACGCGACGGTACAAGCTAAAGTTCGTCGAGCGCTCGAATGGAATGCATACGAAGCCACTAATAATATGAGCCGTAGTGAATACGTGTTAAATTTGTATAGTTACGTGAAAATGTTATCAGCACCACCCACTGAAGCGGAGGCCGTTGAGAAATTCGCAAATCATTTTGACGAAGTCGTACAGCAGTCTATAATTCTTCGGGGAATTAACAAAATTGACGATCTCATAAAACTCTTAGATTCTATGGATGCAGTAGGCGCGTTAAATAGCTCAATTTCGATTCGAGAAAATTCATACATAGATTCCGGGAGACAAATAAACTCAAGCCCTACGCGGAATCATAGCAACTTCCGAGCCTCAACACCAAACCCTCCCAATAGCAATTGGCGTGACCGCGGTAACAATACAAATAATACCACCATAAACCGAAATACGAACTCAGGTCAACAAACTAACAACAACAATAATAATTCCAATCGACCATACGTAGAAAGACCACAAAGTAGCTCATACAATCGAGGGACACAGGGAACTCAAATAAATTTAATTGAAGAGATCCCAAATCAGGAAAACGAATAGACGTTGTATCCCAAACCCCTGAAGATTATCAAACCTATACTTCATGGGATACAACGATCAGAGGGGGCATTACAAAGACAAGTATATTAAAAAATTATGAATCCAAGCCCGAACAAAAAAATAACATAAACACCTTACACACTACCACGCTACCACATGGAAATAAAAATTTAAAAATAATGTCGAAAATTAACAATAATCAAGGGAATCTACTTATCAAGGCTCAAGAATGTTTGATACCTCGTACATATACAGTTTTGGTTCCATTTGATAACCAGCTTGAAAAAAAAGTGACTGAGGAGAATAAGTCTAATATTGTTACAAATGCATGCCATTCTTACTCAATTTGCCATAAAAATCAAATAAAAAGTTGTTCAGTAGTCAAACCAGAAATACATACAGTATTCGAAGATTTAAGACAGACACTACTAGAAGAACCACACAGCGAAAATCAGTTAACCAATAAAGCTTTTTTATGCCCGGAAATCAATATTGAGATAAAAGGCGTTGAACTAGAGGCCTTAATAGATACGGGGAGTAAACTCACATGTATATCTGAAGACACTTATGAAAAATATAACGATGCATGGAAAATTTTCCCTACCCTTCCGGTAATTGGATTCCAAGCATGCGGTTTTTATCGGTGAAATACTATCGGTACTAATATCGGTGATACTAGGAATTGATTTTTTAAAGAAAAATAAAGTAGAAATCCACTTAGACAAAGACGAAATTATTTTCCCTTACGAACATAAACATAAGGTAATACAATTTAATACATATAAAAAAGAACTAGACACAATAGAATTTATCCAAAACGAATCAGAGCTCAGTAATTCCAATGATGAGGTTCTGGTTACAGATTTACAAATATCTGATGACGAGATATCTGAGAAATTACGAAAGCTAAAAAACATTAATAATACACAGAAGAACCAACTTGAATGCTTAATAAAACATTATAGACATATTTTTCGTAAAGAACCGGGACAATTTAAGTCATACACATACAAATTGAAAGTCACTAATGATGAACCTTACTTTTTATTCCCTTACCCTGTATCCACCAAGCTAAAAGAAAAGGTCGATAACGAGATTAAACGAATGCTTAAACTTAATATAATAGAACACTTGGATAGCGTATACGTAAACCCGCTTACTATAGTTTCAAAATCTGATGGTTCGGTACGAATATGCCTTGATGCACGAAAGTTGAATGAACGACTAGTAAGTGATCACGATGGAGCCGAGGAAATGGACGAAGTGTTAAGGAAATGTAGTAACATTGGGGTAATGACAAGCGTTGATCTAACAACAAGCTTTTGGCAGATCCCGTTGCACAAAGAATCACGGAAATACACGGCATTTTCGCTTAAAAAAAGAACGTACCATTTCAAGGTTGTGCCTTTCGGTTTGAAGATAAGTAGCGCTGCTTTAACTAGAGCATCTGATTTTTTACTCAATGGTATCCGAGATTTTATAATCGATTTTGTAGATGATTATTTATGTGTGTCTAAAACATTTCCTGATCACTTGAACCACCTCAGGATCCTTTTTGAAAGAATTTCAAACGAAAATATAACTATAAATTTTAAAAAAGTCGAATTTTGTCGGGAAGAAATTAAATTTGTAGGACATATGCTATCTCTACATGGTATTAAACCCGACCCGGAAAAAATAGAAAAAATAAAAAACTTTCCAATACCCAGAAACGCCAAAGAAATCAAAGGATTTCAAGGGTTAGTAACCTTTTGTGCCAAATTCTCACATAGTGTTTGGGGACAAATGGAACCATTACTGGAATTGATCCGCAAGGAAAAAACCTGGAATTGGGGAGACAAGCATTTACAGGCCTTTAACAGAGTAAAGGAACTGTTCCACGACGATTTATTCTTAAATCACCCCGATTTAAACAAACCCTTTGTATTGTATACCGATGCAAGTAATATCGCACTTGGAGCTATCCTATGCCAAAAAGATCAAGATGAAAACGAAAGGGTAGTATACATGGCCAGTCGTACGATAAAAGGGGCGGAGAAAAATTACTTTACTACAGAACTTGAATTATTAGCAATCGTTTGGGCATTACACAAATTCCGTTCTTTCATTTTGGGTACCAAGGTTTATATTAAATGTGACCATCGTGCGTTATCATATTTAATGTCATGCAAATTTTTAAGTGCCCGATTAACGCGATGGATGCTTTCCATTCAGGATTATAATTTTGAAATAACACATATCAAGGGAAGCGAAAACGTTGCGGCCGATTCATTAAGTAGATACGCATATGAAAAGGACCAAAACAGGATTGAGGAATTTAATATATTTACAATATTAACTAGAAAACCGGATAACAATATATTAAAACAACTTAAAGACATATCAAACTTACAATCAACGGATAAAAGAATACGCGCCATTAAAGAAAAAATAAAGAATGGACATGAATATACCCGGTATAAACTGGAAGGAGAAATCCTCTATCAATTATGTAATCATAGAAAGAAAATTCTCCTACCAACATGCCTAGCCAAAGAAATTATTATAGAAGTGCATGAGTTATATGCACACATTGGGGCCAATAAATGTGTAGCAATGCTCAAAGACGATTTTGCATATCCAAAATTTAAAAAATTTGCAGCAAGAACACTTCGTACTTGCGATACGTGTCAAAGAACAAAAATATATACTACGGGATCACATTTTGAAACACGACCAATCCTACCCGACGGACCCAAAGATTTAATTTCGATTGATTTCTATGGACCATTGCCCATTTCACGGGGAGGGGTGCGCCACATTTTGGCCGTAATCGATGTTTTTACGAAATTTGTGGTATTGTATCCGATTAGGCGAGCCGACACGACAACAACAATTAAAAAATTATTCAATCACTACTTCCCGACATATGGTAAACCTAATCGTATACAATCAGATCACGGAACTCAGTTCACCGCGAATAAGTGGCGGAAAACACTCGAAGAAGCCGGGATTAAAATTTGTTTTTCCTCTATACGACACCCACAAAGTAATACAATTGAACGGGTGAATCGGGAGCTAGGACGATTTTTTCGAGTATTAGTCAGAGACAAACACAAAAATTGGGGAAACTGGGTAGATTTTATCCAAAATTGTATAAATGAAAGCCACCATGACACAACAGAATACACCCCTACAGAATTACAACTAGACACCTTACCTATACGATTTTGGCATAAGCATATCGAGGCCCCTGATAAAACACCAATACCCTACATTGATAAAGTTAACTTAGCAGCTAATAGGATTGAAAGAAAAGGAAGGAAAAGGGCAGATAAACATAACACACTAAAGAAATACACAGATTATAAGTTGGGAAGTCTAGTCCTAATAAAAACAAACCCAGTATCGTTTTCGGAAAGCGGGATTACTGCTAAATTTTCAGAACTATATGAAGGCCCTTATACCATCACTAAAATTATAAATCACTCCACCTTTATTTTAACTAACGACCAAAATAAATCAGGGGAATGTTTCATGGTATTGAATTGCGTCCTTACTTTACACAGAATGAGGACAAAGAGACAACAACAACGGCTTAACCGCAAAATAAAGCGGACTAAACAACGCCTAGAGACATTATTACGAGAATTAAACCAGTCACAAATGGACCTTGGTCCATCAGAAGGCCCACGTAACCCATCACAGTCGCCTACAAAAAATCCGCCGCGAGAAACGAATACGGAGACACACGATGATTATATCGATATCGAAAATGACATCGCGATTGAGGACCTCGAGCGCCTCACATTATAATAAAACAGCATGAGGTGAGGGAAAATGTGTTGTCAGTGTCGTCAGTAGTTTGGGACAAATATCAACCGTATAAGCATAAATACATAAATAACAAACCCTTAATAGATGGGAAAGAATGCCGAAAGGAGAATAAAAAAAAAAATTAGAAAAACTACAGGAAAGGGAGAAGCAACTCCAAACAGTTTCCCATGGGCCACGTGACCAACGAGGACAAGTTGCCGTGGCACGAACGGAAAGGGAAAAGGAGGAACATCTGGAAATGACGAAAATCCAGCAGATACGAGCGGAGCAATGGGTCATGGGGTTCCCGTACCCAACAAATACTCAGGCTCCAATCGTTGCACCCTCTACATCTATCCTTCCTACGATTCCCCTTCCCCCACCCCTAACCCAAACCCCACCACCACTCACGACTCATCCTTTTCATGAAACCTCCACATCAATATCCATCGAAAAAAAATTACGAGACGCCCTCAACACACTTTTCGGTCCACCACCAACCAAAACAAAAACCACCTGCTCCCGACTTTTTGACTGCGCTCCTGTTCAAATCAGCCGACCCATCATTCCACCCACACAACCAAAAATCAAATCAATCATAGTCATCCCACCTCATTCCAAATTCAGTCAACAAAACAAAAAAACACAAGAAAACACGACAAACACGCCACCCAAACCCAAGTTGACACCTACAACCACACCCATCGCTACACCTACAAAAACCATCACACAACCTCATCCCTTAAACAAGCCTCGACCACATCGCCTCCGTAAAAAGTTCAAGCCAGTACAAAACATTCAGAGATACGTAAAAACCGATGTAAATAACAATAAATAAAACTCATTACTTCTAACCTAATTTGTTCATAGAAAAATATTTTTTTTATTTTCACAAATTAGAGGGGGCAGATTCAAGGGGGCACTTCTACGATCTAGAATTTATAATACACGCTTTACATTTATACTTATATTCTTTTATTTATTGTATTTTCTTATAATAAAAAATCCGTCTAATAGACAATTCAAATTTTTTGTACATACATATATTTCATTTTATAAAAAAAATTCCTATTTTCAAATTCAAATTTGAACGCCGCGCGCGGGGAATGTGCGTCTAGTACGTTAAGAAAACGCTAGAATGCGGGAAAACCTGCTACTCAAAAGGAAATAACGTTAGCATAAAAGGCACCATTGCGCAATGCAAAGGCAGTTCATCTTCCAGCGACCCTGGGACGCGGTATATCCGTTGCTCACCCAGACCTGGAACTTTCCCGTGCACCGGTACCATACCGCGACGAGCACGAAGGGAGAGAAAGAGACGAAGAGAGGAAGAGACGAAGTACGAAGGCCGATAGCTGAAAAGTAAGTGTGTACACCATCACCAAGGTAACACTTCCACTAACCGGTACCTACTTGGACTTTCGGTGCTCGACCGCTTTAAGCGTGGAGACGACGCACCCCCAAGTAGTCGAGGCACTAGGGTTAGCGATCACGTTCTTAGGCGAAGTTCCTGGGTTGATGACTTGAGCAGTGCTCAAGACACCCAAGGGCCCTGAGAACGACCTAACCTTACGTGACTTGGTCGGATAGGTAGTTACCTGACACTAACTTTCCGCGGCTGTAATAAAATTTCGTATTAGTCTAACCTAACGTGTTCAAGCAGAGATACTAAAGAGGGAAATTTCAAATTGTCATTTTGTAAAATTTTCTATTAAAAAGGCGGATAAATTTTAAGTGAATTGTCGAGTATAGTATATATTGTTTTTTTTTTTATTAACGTAAAAAATTGCGAACACTCAAATAAAATTAATACATGTAAAAATTTAAGATATAATTTCCTTAGAATCATATGATTGAATAAATATAAGATAATTAAAAATAAATTGATTGTACTTATTTAAGCAAACCTTCCCCTCCATATAAGATTGCGAGTTCCTTTTTATAGTTTAAGATAAAAACTAGAAAATAGCTGTTAAGATTTGAAATCATTTAATAAACTGAGAATATTATCTGAACCCCAAAAAGGGACAGGAATAAAATAAAAAAAGATATTAGATTAGAAAAATATTGAATAAGTTAAAAAAGATATTAAATTATTGAATTGATTAAATTAAGGAAATATTCAGGAAAACTCAATAAAGTAATAATCAATGAACAATTGCTGTATATGGTGCAGGAATTAATTGATTATTCAACAGATAAATTTTGAAACTTGATAATAAATTTTTTCTAAGTATTGTATATAATCGGCAAAGTTGAGCAATTTCGCTCTTTTACACAGGGCCACGAACCCGCCCTCCGACATATAAACACAATCATTGTTTGTATGTTGGTTCCTAATCTTAGAGTTTCCTCGGTACAGATAATATTCTTAGCCGATTGTTACTACCACAAATTAACCGGGGTTATACACAAAGAAAAGGAAGTCGTAGTATTCCGACGACAACGATAGCTCAGTGCAGCGACTGCTCAGTACTTCGACAGCCAATCATAAGGCAGATTACTTTGACTTTCTTCTTATACTGCTTCGTGATTGGCTGTCGAAATACTGAACAGTCGCTGAACTGAGCTATCGTTGTCGTCGGAATACACGTCACTGAAATGAACATTCATAGTTTTACTGCAAAATTGAAGTGAACTGTCGTTATTTCGGACCCCACCCAGTAGTTTTGTAACTTATAAGCTTAAAGATGTTTTAGTAGTAAATGATCTTGCACTACCCATGGAATGCGTAAGTCCCGAATTATCTAAGTATTGCCAAAGGGAAACAAATATTTTCATCCCTCCGTTTAGAAAAATACCTATTATAATTATAGGTCAAAATGATATCGATTTGATCATTACTCGAAAATTCCATTTTCTAGAATTTAATAATTTAGTTATTTCCCAATGCTTATTAGGATGGTCAATTCATGGTGTGGGTGGGTTAAGTAAAAATAAAAAGGTTAACTTGGTAAATAAAACAAGCAAGAATTCAAAATTATTAAAAAAATTAGAAGCAATTGAAAAACAAATCGAAAGTTACTTTGACATTGAATCGCTAGGAGAACGTTATTTTGTAAAGATTACTGAAGAGAATAACTTAGCTACTGAACTATTAAAAAAACTAGTAAATTCATTAATGGTTGTTGGGAGGTCGGTCTCTTATGGAAAAACGAATGCGAATTTATTACAGACGGACTTACAACAGCAAGTCGTAGACTACAATTTTTAGAAAAGAGGTTTGAACATGGCAAAAAATTTGCTGAAATATATATGTGTAAAATGAAACGATTATTAGATAACAATTTTGCTGAAAAAGTTCCAGAAACTTCCACAAATGAAAAAATTTGGTATTTGCCGCATTTCAATGTGCAAAATCCTAATAAACCAGGTAAAGTTAGGTTAGTATTTGACGCAGCAGCAAAAACTAAATCTATCAACTTTAATGATTTATTTTTGACCGGACCTGACCTTTTGAAATCATTACTTGGAGTTTTGATGCGTTTTCGTCAATATTCTTTTGCGTTAAAAGCCAATTTGAAAGATACGTTTCTGAAGATCAAAATTTGTGAAGAGGATAGGGACGCGCAACGATTTCTTCGGAAGGATGGAGAAAGAAATTTTAAAGAATTTAGGATGTCTTCTATGTTATTTAACGCAAAATCTTCACCTTGTACAGCATTATACATCAAAAATAAAAATGCTAGCTTGTTTTTATCGCGATATTCTCATGCAGCCAACAGTATTATAGAAAACAGTTACATGGATAATTATTTAGATAGCTGTAAATCTTTTAAAGAAGCTAAAGACGAATTATCTCAAGTAAAAGAAATTAACGAACACGCGAATTGGGAAATGCATGGGTGGGCCAGTAATTACCCTCCAGTATTAGAAAAAGTTCTTTCCTCTGAGGCCCCAAAGAAACTGTTAGATTCGGAATCAGAAAAAATGTTAGGCTTGCATTAGTTAAATTCATACGATAAGTCAACTTTTAAATAAATGAAAGCAAAATTTCCCCTGAAATTCTCATCGGCAGTAAAGTTCCCACAAAACGAGAATTTTTAAATGTAATAATGTCCATTTACGATCCTTTAGGTTTTCTATCTCCTTTTACAATTCGGTCCCGGATTCTAATGCGTGAAATTTGTGGTAGTGGTATTGATTGGGATCAAGAGCTCCATGAGTCTGAATTTGTTTTTTGGAAACAATGGCTAAAGGGTATGAACGAAATCAAATCAATTGCTATCGATCGCTGCTATCAATTAAAAAACTTTTAGCAAGACACAGCAGAATTGCACGTTTTCTGTAAAGCTTATGCAGCTGTAGCATATTTGAGGTTTCCCCTTTCAGAAGAAAAATTTCACATTTCTTTTGTTCTTGCTAAAAGTCATGTAGCTTCTCCAAAACCACAAACGATTCCGCGCCTTGAATTGGAAGAAGCACTAGTAGCAGTTAGAATATCAAAAGTGATTAACGAAGAACATGACACTAAAGTATCACGACGCGTTTTCTGGACTGACTCTCAAATTCTCCTACACTGGATTAATAAAGACGTACATGAATTCAAAACATTCGTTGCAAAATAGAATAGGTGAAATTCAGGAATACTCGTAAGTATCAGAATGGCGATGGATCTCATCAATCGGAAATCCGGCTGGCTTTTCGATGAGACTTACTACTGAAAGCTTAAGTATTAAGAGTAGATAGTATTCAGGCCCGTCCTTTTTGAGTAAAAATGAGAATCTTTGGCAAAAGTCATCTTTACTTTCTAATAATGAGAATGATCATGCATGCGAAATCGAAAAGAAAAAAATAGTTACTCATAAAAACGAAATAAAAAACAATTATAGATGTATAAAGATTTTTCTCATAGAGAAGTCTTTGCTTAACGTTGTATTACGTATTTAAATTCATTAAGAAAAAATGTAAAAGTTTCAAAAATCTTCAGGATTCATGCGTGGTAGAAATATTTGAAAAGGCAAAAACGTTTTGTTTTAAATTAAGTTAACATAATTCATTTCCTCAAGATATTAATTCTTTGATTCATGGAAAGAACATTTCTAAAAGCAGTCGAATTTTAAATCTTAGCCCCTATCTTGACGATTCTCAAAGTTTACGTGCTGAGGGGCGTTTAAAGAATTTTACTGAAAGCGATTCTTTGTCAAAGTTGGTTATTTTGGATACTAAGGATCACATCGATAAACTGTTAGTAAAACGTTACCATGAAATTTTTTATCACGCAAATCATGATATCGTAGTAAATGGAATAAGACAAAAATTTTGTGTTTTGGGTCTTATTCAATTTTTACGTAGTTTAATTCATCAATGTATAACATGTCAATTTTTTCGACGATAACCCGCCAACCCTAAAATAGCTGATTTACTTCCTGCTAGATTAGGTTTTCGATTACGTTCATTCAGTCATTGCGGGCTTGATTACTTCGGTCCTTTCGAAGTAACAGTAGATCGTCGTCGAGAAAAAAAATATGGAGTCTTATTGACTTGTATGACTACCTGGGCAGTACATCTAGAAATGGCCTTCAGTTTAAGCACTGATTCGGTAATTATGGCCTAAAAAGATTTATTGCAAGAAGGGGTTCTCCATTAGCGATTTATTGTGATAATGAAACGAACTTTTGAAGAATGAGCAATGAGTTGAAAAACGAGATGAAAAAAGTATATTTTCACAAATTAAATGAATTTGCAATTCAAAAAGAGATTTCATGGAATTTTAATCTCTCTAGCGCTTCACACATGATTGGTGCATGGAAACACTTAATTCGATCTATTTTAAATATATTTATTTTGTTTCAAAATATAGTTACAAACGTAAGTTTAGTCGAGACTTAGATTCGAAAAAGAAGATACATAAAGTATATATTTTTGATTATATTCATAAAGGAGAAGATGAAGAATCATGTAAAATAACGAAAACAGATACAAGTAAATAAGAAGATGATACAGAAATTTTTGATGAAATATCAGAGTATGCAGATGACTGCTATTTGCGCCCTATGGAAGCAGCATAGCAATTACAAGAGTTTCCTCTGTGTGAACAAAGTAATTCGATATTTAACTTACTAATACACATTGAAAATGAACAAAAAATAGTTTTTTAAAAACCAGGTGTGGGTCTCGGGACCCCTGGCAAAAGTGAAACTTCAGCTAACTCAAATGTTATTAAACTTGGTATAATAAAAACTAAAAAAATTCGAGTACACCTAATTTCAATACATCTTTGAGAATCTGATATTAAAATAGTAAAAATTTTAATATAATTACGTATTCGAGCTCGCACATGCATAAAATACATTTACCTTAATACATTACTTATGTTATGATTTTCGCATTCTAAGTACCTCCATGTTTGCTATGATGTATGTAATACATGTACCAATTGTTTGTCATGTAATGCAGAATGAAACGAAAATTTTCACTATACTGCGCCGAAAGAAGGTACTTTTGTCCCGTTTCGTAAAACAAAAATTCCTTCTATTTAAAACTAATTTTCGTACATTTGATATGTCATTATATGTGTTGAATAAATTTTTGTTGGAATCTTTGTATCCGACAAATAAAATTTTTTTTTAATTTTGGCTACCAGAAAAGTAAAATAATCCACTATACCTTATTAAAATTAAAGAAAGCAATAGATGAATAGCTGTTTTTCATTGTAAAATTGTAATTTTTCATTTCATTGGTTTTCTACCATCACTTATAATTTAATATTTAAATTCACCCGTGCTGAACTTATTTCTACTCATCTCAAAATTAATAAAAAGAATGTAGATTTTTGTCACGTCACAATTTTTCTTCGCTGTGTCTATTCGCACCTTATATCCACGTATACGCATGCGCCTCGCTCGCTTCGCTTGCTCGGAAAAAAAAATAAACTTGGACCATATAAGTACCAGACAGTAGAGTTGCCCACTGCGCATGCGTATTCACTATTTGCACGTAATTACGTGGATATACGGCGCGTTTTGGTGCGATTAGATACTACGATTTTTCTTATAATACATTATAAAGAACAGAAAATAAATCAATTTATAGGTAGGATATAAAGGTTTTAGCTTTGCCTTTGAAATATGAATTATTATTTTCAGAATTACTACGATTATTTGTATGAATCCGTGTAACATATTTTTGCACCTCAATAATTATTTTCTATACGTGGGATTATTTTTGGCCTATCTGGCTTCCTTTTCAAGAAACAACTGTTTTTCTAATATTGGGAGATTAGGTTGTGACAAAAATTTTTCGAAGATCTCGTCAACGTCCATATTAATTTTCCAAACGTGCCACTCTAAATAAAAAATTTTTTTTGACTTGTTCTTTTCAAGATACAGTTGAAAAATAGAAAAATTAAGATTATGTTTGTTCATAGTCTAACCCCTCTCTACTTGTGCACATCGATTGTGTAGAGTCCCTTTAGGAAACCCCTAGGAATTGTTATTTTTAGCCAATTTTGCTTCCCTTTCAAGATACAGCTTTTTTTTGGTTTTAAAAAGTTAAATTGTCGTATCATACATACATATATACATACGAAAAGATGAATAGAAAATAAAAGCGTGTTAAAAAAAACAATTTTTACTTTGTTTTTCGAAGACTTCAAAGACATCAAGCGATGTTTTGTGTCCAACATTATTTACCTGACAGTACCTTAGCTGTCACAGAGGCCTAGTTAAGCCCGTATTATAGACCAAGAGCTAAGTCCAAAGGGTGATCAAAATTTTAACCCGCCGCCACTTTCACCAGAATTAAGGAACCTTATAATTTGTAGAGATCCTAAATATTTTGATCATATTTCATTGTGGTAAAGAGAGTTATATGGTAATTAAAGTTGTGCCACATGATCTTTTTTATTAACCAGCAGCAACTTGCACCAATAAATAAAAAATAAAAAGTTGTCAACTGAAAGTTCCATTTGCGGCAAGATTAAAATGCATGTTGTGCCCGAAAATTGACCTTCATAAAAATAGACCCCCTACCCGATTTTATCTACAACACTCACCTAAGACAATAGATTATGCATTGTAGATAACATTATAGATAAGAATACAATATCTATATTTTTGGAGGTCGATTTTCGGGTACGAGGTGCATTCTGATATTGCTGCAAATGGCACCTTACGAACAACTTTTTATTTTTCATCCATTGGTGTAAGTTGCGGCTGGTTAATAAAAAAGATCATATGACACAACTATAACTACCACATAACTCCTTACCACTATAAAATATGACCGAAATATTTTGGATCCTTACGAATCATAAGGTTCCTCAATTTTAGTAAAAGTGGCGGCTGGATAAAATTTTGATGACCCTCGGGCCTCAGCTCTTGGTCTATTATAGCCACATTACGGTTTTGACCAATCAGGGCTCAGAGAAAAAATATTTTTTTTCGAGGATGCAAGGTTTAGGTTGGTAGCACCTTGCATGTCTGATGTCAGTTCCCAATTTCCAACCATTTCCGTTCTAAAGCGCCATAATTTAAATAACAATTTTGGCATTAATACAACAAACGAAATAGTGATAGTAATGCAATCACAAATTATATTAAAATGGGTAATAAAATAATAATTTATAAAAACGTAGTGTGTAATTATAAAAACGTAATCCACGCACAGATTCAAACATTTGTTCATCGTTACAACGACAGTACGAATATAATAAATTGCCAATAATAATAATAATAATGAAAATAAAAATAATAATAACAATCATTATAATATAAATAATTTTGAAAATAATAATAATAATAATAATAGTAAGAATGATACTGATACTATTAATATCAATAACTATATAAAAACTCAAACAAAAAATGTGATAACAAATAAAAAAACAATACCAATAATAATAGTAAAAACATTAATAATAATGATAATATAATAATAATATCAATAATAATAATATTAATAATAATAACAATAGAATTAATCACGATAACGATAGTAATAATAATAAAACTAGTATTATTCATGATAATGCTAGTAATAATGATAATATAATAATAATAATACTAATAAAATTGGACAACCAAATAACCAATTGTAAGGACGAATACGATACAATTATTAAATTTCTGTTGTGTGGTCTTCCATTTATATTTTATAAAACTCATATTTCAAAATTACTAACTCTACATATAAATAATAAGACCTAAAAGTTGTGAAATACAATAGCCTTATTCTTTTGAGAACACTAAGTAAGTATAACTAAAATTGATATAATTTATTCTTCAGTTGAAGTTGAAGTAGCACTAGCAGCAGCAGCAGCAGCATTACTAGCAGCCTAGTAGTTTTTTTTTTTTTTTTTTTTTTTTTTTGTGTGGAGGGAGGGGAAATGCATTGAGGCACACCGCAGGGACAGCGGTAGTGTTGGACTCGGTGGATTTTTTTTATTAAACCACCCATACCCACTAAACCCCCCCCCCATGCCGCGTGGCTTTTGATCCACCTCGGAACCGCGTTAGCATTACTTCAGAGTGGAGCCACCAGGGAGACCATCGCGTCTCACAGCATTAACGAGCTATCTCGCCACCATTTGCTAGAGGTGCTGATGCTCTTGAGTCCTGAAAAGGACTCAAGGTCCCTGAGGACCAGCACCTTGTCTAGCGCCACCTACTTAGCCAGCACCACTATAAGCTTAATGCTTTCCCTTGCTGATAGGTAAAATACCCAGCGCAGCGTGGGTCCACATTAGCCTGTCTTTTAACTCAAGGCCTTTTTGCCTTATTTTGATCCTGCTAGGGCCTTATCCCTGGCCTCTTTTAGGGCTTTCCTAAATAAAGGGCAGCTCCCGCTGCCTGCTTCGTGCTTGTTGTCCGTTGTTGGGCAAAGGAAGCACCGTGCTGGGCCTAGACACTCTTTCTTCCGGTGATTTGAGCTTTCACACCGGAAGCAAAGCTTGGCTCTGTTTTCGTTCTTGCAGTTGCCAGAGACGTGTCCATATCCCAGGCATTTGTAACATCTTGTTACTTCAATTCTTCTTTGAATTCGGCAGCTTACAAAGCCAACTCGTAACCTGCCTTCCTTTTCTACTTGTCTGGCAGATGCTTCGTCCATCTTTATTGAAGCCGGCCTCTGTCCTCTGGCATTTAGCTTTAAGAGAGCTACTTCTGGCTCCTGGCTCTAATGTCCAAAAGTCCTAGCGGAAGCGTCTTTGACCTCATCTTCCACTACAATGGCATCCAGGTCTTGTAAATCTAATGTCACTTTTTTGTTGCTCATTTTGACAGTACCCTGTCCAGCTACCGACTTTTTAATTTGCTGTGAGAATGCAGTAGCATTCTCTACACCTTTGGCCTTAATAAGTATGTCTCCTTTTTTTGTAGTGACAACACTTTGGACTGCCACGTTAGCCTTATTGGGGTCAAAGTTTGCCTTCATCATCTTCAGCACCGTTGCAAAGGTCTGCCCTTCAGCCATCTTCACTACTACTGTTGTTGTGGCGTCCACTTTTTTCTTCTGGCTTATTTTGTCATTCAGGGAAATTTCTTCTTGTTTGCCACTGCCTGTTTTCTTTTTCTTTGAAGACATAGTCTGCTGGCGTTTCTCAGGGCTGTCCGATGGGCTCCTGTTTCTTTTACTTCGTTCTATTTCTTTTAGGGCAGTATTCAGGGTTTTTTTCTGTACATGCCGTCGAAAATTATCTCGCCTTTGTTCCCTCCACTGCAGAGATTTAAATGACAACTTTCAAGCGTTGGTTTACATATCTTCTTCAGTAAGACAGCCTTTTCTCAGCAACTTTGCCTCTTAATGATGCTTAAAATCGGCTTTGAGCCCATTTTTAACAGCGTTCGCTGTGTTGCCGTACTTATCGTTAATTATTTGTAGCGTCTCTGTAATGCCTTTCGTTGCTGATTGGACTTTATTAGCAACTTGCTGTCGCTTTACTCTGGGCATAGTGACACTTTTTTCTAAAAAGGCAAGCTCCTCCCGGGTCTGGTTGCTAATTACTGACACGTTGCTGTCCTCGGTGTCGTTAGTGCCTATACTCGACAGGCTTCCTCTTCGTCCTTTAACTGTAAGAAAAGGCCATGGAACATTTAGCAGTCCCTGTTGGCCATGAGCCACGTCTTTGTGCCCCCCCCCAGAATCCGTGGGGCCTACGACAGTCACCCGGGCTTTCACTAGATCGGAACTGCCGGCGGATTCCCTCAGAGAGGTTACCGCCTGGGGTACTAGTTTTGCAAGGAGTAGTAGTAGTAGTAGTAGTAGTAGTAGTAGTAGTAGTAGTAGTAGTAGTAGAAGTAGTAGTAGTAGTAGTAGTAGTAGTAGTAGTAGTAGTAGTAGTAGTAGTAGTAGTAGTAGTAGTAGTAGTAGTAGTAGTAGTTTTTTTTTTTTTTTTTTTTTTTTTTTTTTTTTTTTTTTTTTTTTTTTGTGGAGGGAGGGGAAATGCATTGAGGCACACCGCAGGGACAGCGGTAGTGTGGGACTCGGTGGATTTTTTTTATTAGACCACCCATACCCACTAAAACCCCCCCCATGCCGCGTGGCTTTTGATCCACCCCGGAACCGCGTTAGCATTACTTCGGGGTGGAGCCACCAGGGAGACCATCGCGTCTCACAGCATTAACGAGCTAACTCGCCACCATTTGCTAGAGGTGCTGATGCTCTCGAGTCCTGAAAAGGACTCGGGGTCCCTGAGGACCAGCACCCTGTCTAGCGCTTCATAGTAGGCCGCCTACTCAGCCAGCACCACTATAAGCTTAATGCTTTCCCTTGCTGATAGGTAAAAAGTACCCAGCGCAGCGTGGGTCCACATAAGCCTGTCTTTCCACTGAAGGCCTTTCTCCCTTATTTTGACCCTGCTTGGGCCTTATCCCTGGCCTCTTTCAGGGCTCTTCTAAATAAAGGGCAGCTTCCGCTGCCTGCTTCGTGCTTGTTGTCCGTTGTTGGGCAAAGGAAGCACCGTGCTGGACCTAGGCACTCTTTCTTCCGGTGGTTTGAGCTTCCACACCGGAAGCAAAGCTTGGATCTGTTTTCTTCCCTACAGTTGCCCGAGACGTGTCCATATCCCAGGCATTTAAAACATCTTGTTACTTCGATTCTTCTTTGAATTCGGCAGCTTACAAAGCCAACTCGTAACCTGCCTTCCTTTTCTACTTGTCTGGCAGTTGTTTCGTCCACCTTGATTAAAGCCAGCCTCTGTCCTCTGGCATTTGGCTTTAAGAGAGTAACTTCTGGCTCCTGGCTCTTTAGTCCAAAAGTCTTAGCGAAAGCCTTTTTGACCTCGTCTTCCTCAACAATGGCATCCAGGTCTCGGACCTCTAAAGTCACTTTTCTGCTGCTTATTTTGACAGTACCTTGTCCGGCTACCGACTTTTCAATTTGCTGTGAGAATGCAGTAGCATTCTCTACACCTTTGGCCTTAATAAGTATGTCTCCTTTTTTTGTAGTGACAACACTTTGGATTGACACGTCAGTCTTATCGGGGTCAAAATTCGCCTTCATCGTCTTCAGCACCGTTGCAAAGGTTTGTCCTCCAGCCATCTTCACTACTACTGTTGTTGTGGCGTCTACTTTTTTCTTCTGGTTTTTTTTGTCATTCAGGGGAATTTCTTCTTGTTTGCCACTAACTGTTTTCTTTTTTTTTAAAGACATAATATGCTGGCGTTTCTCAGGGCTGTCCGATGGGCTCCTGTTTCTTTTACTACGTTCTATTTGTTTTAGAGCAGTGTTCAAGGTCTTTTTCTGAACATGCCGTCGAAAATTATCTCGCCTTTTTTCCCTCCACTGCAGCGATTCAAATGACGACTTCCAAGCGTTAACGTACGTTTCTTCTTCGTAAAGTAAGCCTTTTCTTAGCACCTCTGCCTCTTGGAGGTGTTCTAGCGCGGCTTTTAGCCCGTTCTTAACAGCGTTCGCTGTGTTGCCGTACTTATCGTTAATTAATTGTAGCGTCTCTGTTATATCTTTCGTTGCTGATTGAACTTTATCAGCCACTTGCTGTCGCTTAACACTTAGCTTAGCACCATCTTCTTCAAAAGAGGCAAGCTCCTCCCTTGTCTGGTTGCTGAATACTGACACGTTGCTGTCCTCGGTGTCGTTAGTGCCTATACTCGACAGGCTTCCTCTTCGTCCTTTGTCCGTTAGAAAAGGCCATGGAACATTTAGCAGTCCCTGTTGGCCATGAGACACGTCTTTGTGGCCCCCCCCAGAATCCGTGGGGCCTGCGTCAGTCACCCGGGCTTTCACCGGATCGGAACTGACGGCGGATTCCCTCAGAGAGGTTACCGCCTGGGGTACCTGTTTTACATTGACGTTCTTCATTTTGGCATCTTTTTAGTTTCGTACTGACCCGCGAAGGCCAGCACTACCCTTTTTTTCCTAGAAATAAGCATTTGGAAAGGGTTAAAACCAGGGCAGCAGCCCTCTCTGTTATCAGAGAGAGATGCTACTTGCTCGGGCCGGCCGGGAGTCGCCACTCTCCCTCAGTTACACCCGCGGAGACTGCCCTGGCGTTGAGTAACAAGTGTAAGAAGGGTGTTCGTGTGTAATGTATGTATTTGTTGGTACACAACGGTCATCCCAGGGAGACGAGCGGCAGGCGTACAGTCCCGAGACCACGCAGACAACCCAACAAAACGGGCTGGCGTAAGGCACTGAGGTGCCGCCATATAGCCTCCTCAGTGGTAGTAAGCCTAGATTAGTCGGCCCACCACGTCTTTTTTGTTCATGAGGCGTACAGCCATATCAGATGTGGTTACCCAGAGTTACCCGAGCCTCATCATCCGGCTTCACCCGTGGCCGGGCCCCCAACGCAAGCCCGGAAAAGGACCCGCCAAACGCAACCCAGAACAATCCGTAAGTGTCCCTGTGTTTGTTTAGTAAGAGTGTGTGATGCATGTATCTGAGAAGAATGTTTTAACCGCCGCTTACTTCTATACACGACGGGTGCTAGTTTTTGTTGGCCTGCATCAAGCAATGGAGTGCCACCTACGGAAGCAGCAAAAAGCGAAGAACACGGAGCACAAGTAGAGCCGGCCCATACATCCACACCGATAGAGGCATGGGGCACTAGTCCCCCGTCCACATCGCCGCAGATACACACGCCAGCGCCACACACGCCCCCCGATCCACTCCCCCGACAACCACCATAGAGAGCCACCCCAGCTGCCCATCGTCACCTCTTATTTCAAGAGGATGCCCCTATCCGCCACCCGGGGAAGCGCCCGGTATGGAGAAACTAGCGAAAACCCCACCCGGGTGTAGTAGTAGTAGTAGTAGTAGTAGTAGTAGTAGTAGTAGTAGTAGTAGTAGTAGTAGTAGTAGTAGTAGTAGTAGTAGTAGTAGTAGTAGTAGTAGTAGTAGTAGTAGTAGTAGTAGTAGTAGTAGTAGTAGTAGTAGTAGTAGTTTTTTTTTTTTTTTTTTTTTTTTTGTGGAGGGAGGGGAAATGCATTGAGGCACACCGCAGGGACAGCGGTAGTGTGGGACTCGGTGGATTTTTTTTATTAGACCACCCATACCCACTAAAACCCCCCCCATGCTGCGTGGCTTTTGATCCACCCCGGAACCGCGTTAGCATTACTTCGGGGTGGAGCCACTAGGGAGACCATCGCGTCTCACAGCATTAACGTGCTAACTCGCCACCATTTGCTAGAGGTGCTGATGCTCTCGAGTCCTGAAAAGGACTCGGGGTCCCTGAGGATTAGCACCCTGTCTAGCGCTTCATAGTAGGCCGCCTACTCAGCCAGCACCACTATAAGCTTAATGCTTTCCCTTGCTGATAGGTAAAAAGTACCCAGCGCAGCGTGGGTCCACATAAGCCTGTCTTTCCACTGAAGGCCTTTCTGCCTTATTTTAACCCTGCTAAGGCCTTATCCCTGGCATCTTTCAGGGCTCTTCTAAATGAAGGGCAGCTCCCGCTGCCTGCTTCGTGCTTGTTGTCCGTTGTTGGGCAAAGGAAGCACCGTGCTAGACCTAGGCACTCTTTCTTCCGGTGGTTTGAGCTTCCACACCGGAAGCAAAGCTTGGATCTGTTTTCTTCCCTACAGTTGCCCGAGACGTGTCCATATCCCAGGCATTTGAAACATCTTGTTACTTCGATTCTTCTTTGAATTCGGCAGCTTACAAAGCCAACTCGTAACCTGCCTTCCTTTTCTACTTGTCTGGCAGTTGTTTCGTCCACCTTGATTAAAGCCAGCCTCTGTCCTCTGGCATTTGGCTTTAAGAGAGCAACTTCTAGCTCCTGGCTCTGATGTCCAAAAGTCCTAGCGAAAGCCTCTTTGACCTCATCTTCCTCCACAATGGCATCCAGGTCTCGGACCTCTAATGTCACTTTTCTGTCGCTCATTTTCACGGTACCCTGTCCGGCTACCGACTTTTCAACTTGCTGTGAGAATGCAGTAGCATTCTCTACACCTTCGGCTTTAATAAGTATGTCTCCTTTTTTTGTAGTGACAACACTTTGGACTGCCACTTTAGCCTTATCGGGGTCAAAGTTCGCCTTCATAGTCTTCAGCACCGTTGCAAAGGTCTGCCCTTCAGCCATCTTTACTACTACTGTTGTTGTGGGGTCCACTTTTTTCTTCTGGCTTGTTTTGTCATTCAGGGGAATTTCCTCTTGTTTGCCACTATCTGTCTTCTTTTTCTTTAAAGACATAGTATGCTGGCGTTTTTCAGGGCTGTCCGATGGGCTCCTGTTTCTCTTACTTCGTTCTTTTTCCTTTAAGGCAGTGTTCAGGGTTCGTTTCTGTACATGCCGACGGAAATTATCTCGCCTTTTTTCCCTCCACTGCAGGGATTCAAATGATGACTTCCAAGCGTTCATGTACAAATCTTCTTCAGTAAGACAGCGTTCTCTTAGCACCTCTGCCTCTTGAAGATGCTTAAGAGCCGCTTTGAGCCCATTTTTAACAGCGTTCGCTGTGTTGCCGTACTTATCATTAATCAGTTTTAGCGTCTCTGTAATGTCATTCGTTGCTGATTGGACTTTATCAGCAACTTGCTGTCGCTTTTTTCCGAGCCTAGTGGCACTTTCTTCTAAAGAGGCAAGCTCTTCCTGGGTCTGGTTGCTAAATACCGACACCTTGCTAACCTCGGTGTCGTTAGTGCCTATACTCGACAGGCTTCCTCGTCGTCCTTTGTCTGAAAAGAAAGGCCATGGAACATTTAGCAGTCCCTGTTGGCCATGAGACACGTCTTTGTGGCCCCCCCCAGAATCCGTGGGGCCTGCGTCAGTCACCCGGGCTTTCACCGGATCGGAACTGACGGCGGATTCCCTCAGAGAGGTTACCGCCTGGGGTACCTGTTTTACATCGACGTTTTTCATTTTGGCATCTTTTTAGTTTCGTACTGACCCGCGAAAGCCAGCACTACCCTTTTTTTCCTAAAAATAAGCATTTGGAAAGGGTTAAAACCAGGGCAGCAGCCCTCTCTGTTACCAGAGAGAGATGCTACTTGCTCGGGCCGGCCGGGAGTCGCCACTCTCCCTCAGTCCCACCCGTGGAGACTGCCCTGGCGTTGAGTAACCAGTGTAAGAAGGGTGTTCGTGTGTAATGTATGTAATTGTTGGTACACAACGATCATCCCAGCGAGACGAGCGGCAGGCGTACAGTCCCGAGACCACGCAGACAACCCAACAAAACGGGCTGGCGTAAGGCACTAAGGTGCCGCCATATAGCCTCCTCAGTGGTAGTAAGCCTAGATTAGTCGGCCCACCACGTCTTTTTTGTTCATGAGGCGTACAGCCATATCAGATGTGGTTACCCAGACTTACCCGGGCCTCATCATCCGGCTTCACCCGTGGCCGGGCCCCCAACGCAAGCCCGGAAAAGGACCCGCCACACGCAACCCAGAACAATCCGTAAGTGTCCCTGTGTTTGTTTAGTAAGAGTGTGGGATGCATGTATCTGAAAAGAATGTTTTAACCGCCGCTTACTTCTATACACGACGGGTGCTAGTTTTTGTTGGCCCGCATCAAGCAATGGAGTGCCACTCACGGAAGCAGCAAAAAGCGAAGAACAAGAAGCACAAGCAGAGCCGGCCCATACATCCACACCGATGGAGGCATGGGGCACTAGTCCCCCGCCCACACCGCCGCAGATACACACGCCAGCGCCACACACGCCCCTCGATCCACGCCCCCGACCATCACCATAGAGAGCCACCCCAGCTGCCCATCGTCACCTCTTATTTCAAGAGGATGCCCCTATCCGCCACCCGGGAAAGCGCCCGGTATGGAGAAACTAGCGAAAACCCCACCCGGGAGTAGTAGTAGCAGTAGTAGTAGTAGTAGTAGTAGTAGTAGTAGTAGTAGTAGTAGTAGTAGTAGTAGTAGTAGTAGTAGTAGTAGTAGTAGTAGTAGTAGTAGTAGTAGTAGTAGTAGTAGTTTTTTTTTTTTTTTTTTTTTTTTTTTTTTTTTTTTTTTTGTGGAGGAAGGGGAAATGCATTGAGATACACCGCAGGGACAGCGGTAGTGTGGGACTCGGTGGATTTTTTTTATTAGACCACCCATACCCACTAAAACCCCCCCCATGCCGCGTGGCTTTTGATCTACCCCGGAACCGCGTTAGCATTACTTTAGGGTGGAGCCACCAGGGAGACCATCGCGTCTCACAGCATTAACGAGCTAACTCGCCACCATTTGCTAGAGGTGCTGATGCTCTCTTTTTTCTTCTGGCTTGTTTTGTCATTCAGGGGAATTTCTTCTTGTTTGCCACTAACTGTTTTCTTTTTTTTTAAAGACATAATATGCTGGCGTTTCTCAGGGCTGTCTGATGGGCTCCTGTTTCTTTTACTACGTTCTATTTGTTTTAGGGCAGTGTATAAGGTCTTCTTCTGAACATGCCGTCGAAAATTATCTCGCCTTTTTTCCCTCCACTGCAGCGATTCAAATGACGACTTCTAAGCGTTAACGTACGTTTCTTCTTCGTAAAGAGAGCCTTTTTTTAGCATCTCTGCCTCTTGGAGGTGTTCTAGCGCGGCTTTTAGCCCATTCATAACAGCGTTCGCTGTGTTGCCGTACTTATCGTTAATTAATTGTAGCGTCTCTGTTATATCTTTCGTTGCTGATTGAACTTTATCAGCCACTTGCTGTCGCTTAACTCTTAGCTTAGCACCATCTTCTTCAAAAGAGGCAAGCTCCTCCCTTGTCTGGTTGCTGAATACTGACACGTTGCTGTCCTCGGTGTCGTTAGTGCCTATACTCGACAGGCTTTCTCTTCGTCCTTTGTCCGTTAGAAAAGGCCATGGAACATTTAGCAGTCCCTGTTGGCCATGAGACACGTCTTTGTGGCTCCCCCTCAGAATCCGTGGGGCCTGCGTCAGTCACCCGGGCTTTCACCGGATCGGAACTGACGGCGGATTCCCTTAGAGAGGTTACCGCCTGGGGTACCTGTTTTACATTGACGTTCTTCATTTTGGCATCTTTTTAGTTTCGTACTGACCCGCGAAGGCCAGCACTACCCTTTTTTTCCTAGAAATAAGCATTTGGAAAGGGTTAAAACCAGGGCAGCAGCCCTCTTTGTTACCAGAGAAGACCGCTACTTGCTCGGGCCGGCCGGGAGTCGCCACTCTCCCTCAGTCCCACCCGCGGAGACTGCCCTGGCGTTGAGTAACAAGTGTAAGAAGGGTGTTCGTGTGTAATGTATGTATTTGTTGATACCTAACGGTCATCCCAGGGAGACGAGCGGCAGGCGTACAGTCCCGAGACCACGCAGACAACCCAACAAAACGGGCTGGCGTAAGGCACTAAGGTGCCGCCATATAGCCTCCTCAGTGGTAGTAAGCCTAGATTAGTCGGCCCACCACGTCTTTTTTGTTCATGAGGCGTACAGCCATATCAGATGTGGTTACCCAGACTTACCCGGGCCTCATCATCCGGCTTCACCCGTGGCCGGGCCCCTGCTGATGCTCTCGAGTCCTGAAAAGGACTCGGGGTCCCTGAGGACCAGCACCCGGTCTAGCGCTTCATAGTAGGCCGCCTACTTAGCCAGCACCACTATAAGCTTAATGCTTTCCCTTGCTGATAGGTAAAAAATACCCAGCGCAGCGTGGGTCCACATAAGCCTGTCTTTCCACTCAAGGCCTTTCTGCCTTATTTTAACCCTGCTTGGGCCTTATCCCTGGCCTCTTTCAGGGCTCTTCTGAATAAGGGGCAGCTTCCGCTGCCTGCTTCGTGCTTGTTGTCCGTTGTTGGGCGAAGAAAGCACCGTGCTGGACCTAAGCACTCTTTCTTCCGGTGGTTTGTGCTTCCACACCGGAAGCAAAGGTTGGATCTGTTTTCTTCCTTACAGTTGCCCGAGACGTGTCCATTTCCAAGGCATTTAAAACATCTCGTTACTTCGATTCTCCTTCGAATTTGGCAGCTTACAAAGCCAACTCGTAACCTGCCTTCCTTTTTTACTAGTCTGGCAGATGCCTCGTCCACCTTTATTAAAGCCAGCCCCTGTCCTCTGGCATTTGGCTTTGAGAGAGCAACTTCTGGCTCCTGGCTCTGATGTCCAAAAGTCCTAGTGAAAGCCTCTTTGACCTTATCTTCCTCTACAATGGCATCCAGGTCTTGGACCTCTAATGTCACTTTTCTGTCGCTCATTTTCACGGTACCCTGTCCGGCTACCGACTTTTGAATTTGCTGTGAGAATGCAGCAGTATTCTCTATACCTTTGGCTTTAATAAGTATGTCTCCTTTTTTTGTAGTGACAACACTTTAGACTGCCACGTTAGCCTTATTGGGGTCAAAGTTCGCCTTTATAGTCTTTAGCACCGTTGCAAAGGTCTGCCCTTCAGCCATCTTCACTACTACTGTTGTTGTGGGGTCATTTTTTTCTTCTGGCTTGTTTTATTATTCGGGAGAATTTCTTCTTGTTTGCCACTACCTGTCTTCTTTTTCTTTAAAGACATAGTATGCTGGCGTTTTTCAGGGCTGTCTGATGGGCTTCTGTTTCTCTTACTTCGTTCTATTCTCTTTAAGGCAGTGTTCAGGGTTCGTTTCTGTACATGCCGTCGGAAATTATCTCGCCTTTTTTCCCTCCACTGCAGGGATTCAAATGACATCTTCCAAGCGTTAATGTACAAATCTTCTTCAGTAAGACAGCATTTTCTTAGCACCTCTGCCTCTTGAAGATGCTTAAGCGCCGCTTTGAGCCCATTTTTAACAGCGTTCGCTGTGTTGCCGTACTTATCATTAATCAGTTGTAGCGTCTCTGTGATGTCATTCGTTGCTGATTGGACTTTATCAGCAACTTGCTGTCGCTTTACTCCGAGCCTAGTGGCACTTTCTTTCAAAGAGGCAAGCTCTTCCTGGGTCTGGTTGCTGAATACCGACACCTGGCTAACCTCGGTGTCGTTAGTGCCTATATTCGACAGGCTTCCTCGTCGTCCTTTGTCTGTAAAGAAAGGCCATGGAACATTTAGCAGTCCCTGTTGGCCATGAGACACGTCTTTGTGGCCCCTCCCCAGAATCCGTGGGGCCTGCGTCAGTCACCCGGGCTTTCACCGGATCGGAACTGACGGCGGATTCCCTCAGAGAGGTTACCGCCTGGGGTACCTGTTTTACATCGACGTTTTTCATTTTAGCATCTTTTTAGTGTCGTACTGACCCGCGAAGGCCAGCACTACCCTTTTTTCTAGAAATAACTATTTGGAAAGGGTTAAAACCAGGGCAGCAGCCCTCTCTGTCACCAGAGAAGACCGCTACTTGCTCGGGCCGGCCGGGAGTCGCCACTCTCCCTCAGTCCCACCCGCGGAGACTGCCCTGGCGTTGAGTAACAAGTGTGAGAAGGGTGTTCGTGTGTAATGTATGTATTTGTTGGTACACAACGGTCATCCCAGCGAGACGAGCGGTAGGTGTACAGTCCCGAGACCGCGCAGACAACCCAACAAAACGGGCTGGCGTAAGGCACTAAGGTGCCACCATATAGCCTCCTCAGTGGTAGTAAGCCTAGATTAGTCGGCCCACCACGTCTTTTTTGTTTATGAGGCGTACAGCCATATCAGATGTGGTTACCCAGACTTACCCGGGCCTCATCATCCGGCTTCACCCGTCGCCGGGCCCCCAACGCAAGCCCGGAAAAGGACCCGCCACACGCAACCCAGAACAATCCGTAAGTGTCCCTGTGTTTGTTTAGTAAGAGTGTGTGATGCATGTATCCGAGAAGAATGTTTTAACCGCCGCTTACTTCTACACACGACGGGTGCTAGTTTTTGTTGGCCCGCATCAAGCAATGGAGTGCCACCCGCGGAAGCAGTAAAAAGCGAAGAACAAGAAGCACAAGCAGAGCCGGCCCATACATCCACACCGATGGAGGCATGGGGCACTAGTCCCCCGTCCACATCGCCGCAGATACACACGCTGACGCCACACACGCTTTCCGATCCACGCCCCTGACAACCACCACTGAGAGCCACCCCAGCTGCCCATCGTCACCTCTTATTTCAAGAGGATGCCCCTATCCGCCACGCGGGGAAGCGCCCGGTATGGAGAAACTAGCGAAAACCCCACCCGGGAGTAGTAGTAGTAGTAGTAGTAGTAGTAGTAGTAGTAGTAGTAGTAGTAGTAGTAGTAGTAGTAGTAGTAGTAGTAGTAGTAGTAGTAGTAGTAGTAGTAGTAGTAGTAGTAGTAGTAGTGGTAGTTTTTTTTTTTTTTTTTTTTTTTTTTTTGTGGAGGGAGGGGAAATGCATTGAGGCACACCGCAGGGACAGCGGTAGTGTGGGACTCGGTGGATTTTTTTTATTAGACCACCCATACCCACTAAAACCCCCCCCATGCCGCGTGGCTTTTGATCCGCCCCGGAACCGCGTTAGCATTACTTCGGGGTGGAGCCACCAGGGAGACCATCGCGTCTCACAGCATTAACGAGCTAACTCGCCACCATTTGCTAGAGGTGCTGATGCTCTCGAGTCCTGAAAAGGACTCGGGGTCCCTGAGAACCAGCACCCTGTCTAGCGCTTCATAGTAGGCCGCCTACTCAGCCAGCACCACTATAAGCTTAATGCTTTCCCTTGCTGATAGGTAAAAAATACCCAGCGCAGCGTGGGTCCACATAAGCCTGTCTTTCCACTGAAGGCCTTTCTGCCTTATTTTGACCCTGCTTGGGCCTTATCCCTGGCCTCTTTCAGGGCTCTTCTAAATGAAGGGCAGCTTCCGCTGCCTGCTTCGTGCTTGTTGTCCGTTGTTGGGCAAAGGAAGCATCGTGCTGGACCTAGGCACTCTTTCTTCCGGTGGTTTGAGCTTCCACACCGGAAGCAAAGCTTGGATCTGTTTTCTTCCCTACAGTTGCCCGAGACGTGTCCATATCCCAGGCATTTAAAACATCTTGTTACTTCGATTCTTCTTCGAATTCGGCAGCTTACAAAGCCAACTCGTAACCTGCCTTCCTTTTCTACTTGCCTGGCAGTTGTTTCGTCCACCTTGATTAAAGCCAGCCTCTGTCCTCTGGCATTTGGCTTTAAGAGAGCAACTTCTAGCTCCTGGCTCTGATGTCCAAAAGTCCTAGCGAAAGCCTCTTTGACCTCATCTTCCTCTACAATGGCATCCAGGTCTCGGACCTCTAATGTCACTTTTCTGTCGCTCATTTTCACGGTACCCTGTCCGGCTACCGACTTTTCAATTTGCTGTGAGAATGCAGTAGCATTCTCTACACCTTTGGCTTTAATAAGTATGTCTCCTTTTTTTGTAGTGACAACACTCTGGACTGCCACTTTAGCCTTATCGGGGTCAAAGTTCGCCTTCATAGTTTTCAGCACCGTTGCAAAGGTCTGCCCTTTAGCCATCTTTACTACTACTGTTGTTGTGGGGTCCACTTTTTTCTTCTGGCTTGTTTTGTCATTCAGGGGAATTTCCTCTTGTTTGCCACTACCTGTCTTCTTTTTCTTTAAAGACATAGTATGCTGGCGTTTTTCAGGGCTGTCCGATGGGCTCCTGTTTCTCTTACTTCGTTCTATTTCCTTTAAGGCAGTGTTCAGGGTTCGTTTCTGTACATGCCGACGGAAATTATCTCGCCTTTTTTCCCTCCACTGCAGGGATTCAATTGACGACTTCCAAGCGTTCATGTACAAATCTTCTTCAGTAAGACAGCGTTCTCTTAGCACCTCTGCCTCTTGAAGATGCTTAAGCGCCGCTTTGAGCCCATTTTTAACAGCGTTCGCTGTGTTGCCGTACTTATCATTAATCAGTTTTAGCGTCTCTGTAATGTCATTCGTTGCTGATTGGACTTTATCAGCAACTTGCTGTCGCTTTTTTCCGAGCCTAGTGGCACTTTCTTCTAAAGAGGCAAGCTCTTCCTGGGTCTGGTTGCTAAATACCGACACCTTGCTAACCTCGGTGTCGTTAGTGCCTATACTCGACAGGCTTCCTCGTCGTCCTTTGTCTGAAAAGAAAGGCCATGGAACATTTAGCAGTCCCTGTTGGCCATGAGACACGTCTTTGTGCCCCCCCCCAGAATCCGTGGGGCCTGCGTCAGTCACCCGGGCTTTCACCGGATCGGAACTGACGGCGGATTCCCTCAGAGAGGTTACCGCCTGGGGTACCTGTTTTACATCGACGTTTTTCATTTTGGCATCTTTTTAGTTTCGTACTGACCCGCGAAGGCCAGCACTACCCTTTTTTTCCTAAAAATAAGCATTTGGAAAGGGTTAAAACCAGGGCAGCAGCCCTCTCTGTTACCAGAGAGAGATGCTACTTGCTCGGGCCGGCCGGGAGTCGCCACTCTCCCTCAGTCCCACCCGCGGAGACTGCCCTGGCGTTGAGTAACCAGTGTAAGAAGGGTGTTCGTGTGTAATGTATGTATTTGTTGGTACACAACGATCATCCCAGCGAGACGAGCGGCAGGCGTACAGTCCCGAGACCACGCAGACAACCCAACAAAACGGGCTGGCGTAAGGCACTAAGGTGCCGCCATATAGCCTCCTCAGTGGTAGTAAGCCTAGATTAGTCGGCCCACCACGTCTTTTTTGTTCATGAGGCGTACAGCCATATCAGATGTGGTTACCCAGACTTACCCGGGCCTCATCATCCGGCTTCACCCGTGGCCGGGCCCCCAACGCAAGCCCGGAAAAGGACCCGCCACACGCAACCCAGAACAATCCGTAAGTGTCCCTGTGTTTGTTTAGTAAGAGTGTGTGATGCATGTATCTGAGAAGAATGTTTTAACCGCCGCTTACTTCTATACACGACGGGTGCTAGTTTTTGTTGGCCCGCATCAAGCAATGGAGTGCCACTCACGGAAGCAGCAAAAAGCGAAGAACAAGGAGCACAAGCAGAGCCGGCCCATACATCCACACCGATGGAGGCATGGGGCACTAGTCCCTTGTCCACACCGCCGCAGATACACACGCCAGCGCCACACACGCCCCCCGATCCACGCCCCCGACCACCACCATAGAGAGCCACCTCAGCTGCCCATCGTCACCTCTTATTTTAAGAGGATGCCCCTATCCGCCACCCGGGGAAGCGCCCGGTATGGAGAAACTAGCGAAAACCCCACCCGGGAGTAGTAGTGGTAGTAGTAGTAGTAGTAGTAGTCGTAGTAGTAGTAGTAGTAGTAGTAGTAGTAGTAGTAGTAGTAGTAGTAGTAGTAGTAGTAGTAGTAGTAGTAGTAATAGTAGTAATGGTGGTAGTGGTAGTGGTAGAAGTAGTAGTCGAAGAAGCAATGGTAGATTTTTTTTCTAGAGGAACAAAAAACATATTATATAAGAAATATTACACATACAGTCTGAATAATTGCTGTACGAATAGCTATGATACACATGTAAGCTAGTTCTGCAGCTTACAAGCGTAACAATTTTTCTGCACATACGGTTATGAATCTAGTTAAAATACGAGTTACGTTATATAGCGTTAGTAGTGATAATCAGTAGTAGAGGTATAAGGAGTACATATATAGTCGGTAGTAGTAGAAGCACAATATATACATCAGAAAAAGTAGAGGTATAGTTTAAATAATAGCTGTGCGAATACCTCAGATACACATGTTGGGTATTTCTGCTGCTTACTAGCATATCAAACTTTATGCATGTGCAGAATCAACTGAACGTTAAGAGTTGCAGTTATATTACTAGTGATATTAACTTATATTTGTATAGTATTTCTGTTTAAATGTATTCGCTATAAAATCTGATTATTGGAGTATCGTAATACAAACATAAAAATAAAGTATTTGAACTACAAAATAATATTTATAAAATATTTAGTCTATTTATTTTTATTACCTAATACATACGAATATGTAATTAACTTTTATTTTAATAAAAATAATGGATTATTTAGCGGACGGGGTAATAGTAGTAGTAGTTCTTTTTTTTTCTTACTTTATTTAATTTGTTTAAAATATTACACGCTGGAAAAAAATTCGTTAGTATTCCTCACTATATATTTCATGTCTAAGATAACAAACGTTCTTTTTTTATACTTAAATACTCATGTTTTTTGTACTTTTATGTTTTATCTAATATCATAACACGGGTTTATAAACAAATTTATTTACAAATGTACACACTAGTTAAAATACAGCATTACAGTTGCATAACATACGATACTATTTTTTTTTCTGAAATGAAAAACAATTTTTTCTTAAATGGCTTTTGCAATAAACGCAAGTATTGAAATAAATATTCAATGCAGTTGCATACAGTTCTCACAGCATATAACATTACCTTTATCTTTCACATTGCTGTTTATTTATCATCACTGTCTTTGTCCGAACTTTCTTTACTACTGTCTATTAGGACCTTTTCCTGATATTTTGAATTGAATAACTGGCATTCCATAATAAAATCGTCTTCGATGCCATACTTACTATTTTCATCTTCGATTTGATTATCACTTATATTGTTAATATCTTGGTACATATGGTGATTAAAACGTTTGTACATTTCACGTGTGGGCTCAAAGGCAGCCATCCCTCCAGCATTCCTAATGTGTTGTGCTGGTAGGAGAATACCTTTCACAGTGCTCAATTTTAATAATGCTCGATGTTTGTCCTTCTGAGCATTGAATGCGCTCCACTCTCGTTCGGTCCCAGCGTTTGAGTTTGGCACACAAAATGCAGAAAAAGCAATTGGACACAAATTTCCGAACATTGGGTTACCAGTTTCGTTCAGGTACATCTTTAAATTTGACCAGAATTGGTGAGGCTTATCTATGTTATCTAATACATTATTAGGTAGATTTCTCTTCTGACGTAATAACTCTGCCCATTCCTGATCAAGTTCTTCAACGGTAACATCAACTGGTATCAATTCTCCAAATGTTGTAACGAAATCTTTAAATGTCACGAAACTATTGTAGAATTCGTTACTCAAAGCATTTTCAGGATCTAATATTCTGAAAAATCCTGAGTCAGTATCTGCTAGGTCAAATTTTATTTTTATTTGTTCACTCACTTCAATCAAGAACTGTCTAAAGTAGAATTTAATTTCCAGTGAAGTTCCTTCATCTTCGATACGCTGATCTAACCAGTCATCAATTTCCTTACCAAAGCTAATTTCATGAAGAGGTAACATGTTCTCCTCGTCACTGGGGTTGATGTTGTGTATGGCGTGTCCAACGCTGTTAATATATTGTGGCGCCATGTATATACGTACAAAATACAAAAACATGTCAAGTACACTGTCATAGTGTTTCCATATGAAAGACTCCTCTTTTTGAAATGTTTTATTAAAGACAACTAGCCTGGAGAGGCATTTTTCTAAAAACATGTTATAAACTATCATTACGGGATCCAGGTAATAAAGACATAGTTCTGTCACCGTTTTTTCTGCTGTTGTTTTCGTATTCAATCTATTCTGCGATTCTTTTTCCATTTCTAGTTGAAAAAATTTTGTTAAAACCGGCCATCTTTTTTAATTGCGTTTAAGGCAGGTTTGCAGAGTAAGC
Source organism: Copidosoma floridanum (assembly GCF_036245765.1). Lineage (NCBI taxonomy): Eukaryota > Metazoa > Arthropoda > Insecta > Hymenoptera > Encyrtidae > Copidosoma > Copidosoma floridanum. The sequence goes on from NW_028321908.1 coordinate 1,197,005, forward strand.
CAACGTGTATCTACAGGTCTTAATACTGATAATTTTTTCAATTTACAACTTTTTTGCAATACTTTATACCATTTTACTCGTTTACCGCTACTCTGAATATAATTGGATGTGTTTCGTACAAGCTGTTCACATTCAGCAGAAAGTTTTTTGGCTGCATACTTAGCAACTAGATGTTCCAAATGGCATTTGCATTTAATAATCAATACATCAGGTACAATCTCTTTTAGCCTACTTGCAACAGAATTGTTGTTTCCCATCATTACGTTACATGTATCGGAGCAAAAAGCAATCATGTTACTTAAAGGGACATTTTTGTCTTCAAATGATTTTTGCAACGCCACAAATATGCTCTGAGCATCGGCTCGAATGTCCAACGAATTGCCCTTAAAGATACATACTACATCCCAAAGTAAACATATGCACTTCTGTTTCTCACTATCAAAGTACTGAAAAACAATGTTCATAGCATGATCTGAAGAGACATCAGTCATTTCATCAATGAGCACAGAAAATGGTTGAAATCTGATGATGTTGGTTATTCGGTTCGTTTCAACTGGTGCAATTACATTTACACATAATTTTTGTGCTTTTTTTGCACACATTCTCATATTTGCTATGTTAGCATCATCTGGTACCAATGTTTTAAGATACGGAACGTAGTCAACCACAAATGTTATCGGCAATCTTTTTTCGACGATGAGAGCAACTGTTTTTAACTCAAGCCTAGCAACGTCGACATCAAAATTTGGATTTATCGGCAAAAATTCGTTATCGGGATTGCCTGCTTCCGAAATAGTATTTCGGCGGTGTTTGTACGTGTTTGCGTGTTAAATGAGAGAGCCTCTACTGGCTACAATATTGGTTCCACATGTTGTACACAATACTTTTTAATTGTTTCTAAAAAATGGTTGAACCCAATCAAATTCGTTTTTCCAGTCAGCGTTGTACATGTACCAATTTCTACCTTGTCCATTTTCATCATCACCGTCACTTTGATAATCGCCATCGCTACACTGTTGCTCATTTTCACGCATTTCATTCCTTTCTTGCTCGAGTCTCGGTCTTCTAGGAGGTGGTTCATAGTCGCAGTCATTGACGTCACCTTCGTGCATATTTTGGTGATCGCTACAGTCATTTTCGTTACTGGATCCATCAACATTATTTTGTTTGTTAGGTAATACCACATCTTGTAACAAGAGCTGCCTTTCATTTGCATCGAATCTCGGTATTTCTTCCTCTTCGTGTACTATTTGCTCTTGTTGTTTCTGTATATGTGTCACAGAGTTGAAGTGTTTAAAAACAACAGATAATCCTGCGACCATAGATTCGTTGCATATTAAGCACATACACCTGCTTCTATTGTCAACTGGAGCTATTTTGTTAGCCAATATTGGGATATTTTCCCACTCATCTTTGTATATGTATACCACTGTGAAATATGATACATGTATTGTTATAAACTCTATCTATAATTTTTATTGTTGTGGTAATGAAAGCCAAATTAAGTACATAAGAACTTATAGAAAAAGTGTTTATTCGATTAAGTAACAGAAATATAAAAGCAGGTATATATTTTTACTGGCTAGCTAATATAAACAGTGCAGAGCGTAATCAAACACAGTACTACAGAGTGAGTCGAGGTCTTCATACAGACTAACTTTCCTATCCGGCCATCCAATGAGGCAGGCCTCTCTCGCGCACACACTCACTCGCACCCACACCCGCACACCACAGCAAATATCAAGTGGAAACCACTTTAATATACCAACACTTCCTCCTTTTCCTTGATGCTTAACTACTCGATCGATTCACACTTGCATACACCTATAAGCTCTTGCATGGATTCAAATTTATACTTAGGCAATGCTTTGGTGAACAAATCCGCCTTCTGCAACTCTGAAGGAACATAACACACCTGCAGCTCACCACTCTCATGCTTCTCACGCAAGAAATGATGTCAAACGTCAATGTGCTTTGTCCTTTTATGTGCGCTGGTATTTTTAACAATTTTGATTGCACTTTGATTATTAACAAACAGTATCGTAGGAAAAGCACACTGATGCTGTACATTATTCAGCAAATTTCGCAACCATATCAATTCAACCGCAGCTGTGGCCGCTGCCACGTACTCCGCCTCTGTAGTGCTCATGGTCACAATCTTTTGTCTCTGTGCGGACCATGTTATCGCCCCACCTGACAGCATAAAAACAAATCCAGTTACTGACTTTCTCGTTTCAATATCATTTGCAAAATCAGCGTCAGAAAAACCGCTTAAGATATCATTCTCACAACCTTTAAAACTGATTCCGAAGCCTGTGGTACCAACGAAATAAGCAAGAATTCGCTTGACCGCCTGCCAGTGAGACCGATCATGCCTGCTCAAAAATCTACTCACTGCGTTAACGGCAAATGCAATGTCTGTCCTTGTCATGACCGCCAAATACATAAGCGATCCCACTGCCTCTCGATATGGCACGTTACTAATACATTCATTCCCGTTTTCGACTGGATACAAAATAACGTTTGGATCGAACGGGACTGACGATGCCTTTGCCTCGCTCATATTAAATTTCTTTAAAACTTGCTGAGTGTACATAGTTTGAGTTTAATAAATCTCTTTCAAGTCTTTGTTTTGCTTAATCTCCAAACCTACAAAATAATCAGCACTACTTACAGTAACTTCAAACTCATTACGCAACATTGAAATAATAAAATCGATGGCTACACACGACTGACTCAACAACATACCATCATCCACGAACAGACCCAAAAACACTGGAATTTCTTGGAATTTACCAATAAATACACATTGGTCTGATTTACACTCTATAAAATTGAATTTACTTAAGAACTGCTTAAAACGCAAATTCCAGCATCTCGGGGCCTGCTTCAGTCCATACAGCGCTTTGTTCAATTTACACACATACATATCATTCTTTGACACACCACCACTATCACTTACAGACTCTTCACCTTTGTCACTTACACAAACACCTTCAGGAACTTCCATAAACACGTCCTCGGAGAGATCACCATAGAGGAACGCTGTTTTGACGTCGAATGATGCCAACTCCAGATCTTCTTGAACGGCCAACGCCAGCAGCAGCTGAAGAGAATCGTATCTCACCACTGGAGAGAATGCCTCGGTGTAGTCGACGCCTTCCCTCTGCATGAATCCCTTGGCGCATAGTCTTGCCTTGTAAGCTGGTTTGTTGGCGTTCTTCTTGACTGTCTTGAAGACCCATTTTGACTTGATAGTTGGTCGACCTGGATCCCTGGGTGCTACAGACCAGGTACCATTGCGCTGATGAGCCTTGGGCTCCTCGTGTATTGCGTCGAGCCAGTCCTCCGACTGTTCACTTGCTAGTGCCTCACTGAAAGTTACAGGGATTTTGACTTCAGCAATATTTGCCTGGTATCTCACTGGGGCTTTTAAAGAGCTTCGCTCTCTCAACCCTATACGTGGCGGTGTGTCCTTGTTGATCTCCACGTCCAATTGTTTGTTTGGTCCAGACTGGTTGGTACATTGTGCCACCTCTCCAGGAAATTCTTCTTCTTTGGACAGATCCTGTGAAACATCTTCGGACTTGGGCTCTTCAACCAGTGTTGTGAACTCGGGCAGCACGACAGTTTCGCCATCGGCCATTTCTCGTACTCCTAGCTGTCTGATGAAGATCACATTCCTAAAGACACTTATCTTCCTTGCAGCTGCATCGTACAGTCTGTAGTTCGTTGATTCTCCGTCGAAGCCCACAAGACTGACTGCCTAGGCCCGAGGCTCAAACTTGGTGGTGAAGATCTTTGGGATGTGCACGTATGCCTGAGCTCCAAATGCCTTGACGAGACTCAGATCTGGCTTCCTCCCAGTACAAGCCTCATATGCTGTGGTATTTTTTTTTGTCTCCTACAACTGTGACACGATTCAATAATTATGCAGCCGTATTGACGGCCTCCGCCCATAAAAATCTTGGAAGACCAGAGGCCAGCAGCATTGTCCGTGCACACTCGACTACGGTTCTGTTGCTCCGCTCGGCCTTTCCATTTTGCTGTGGAGTGTACGGTGCAGATGGCTCAAATGCTATTCCATGTTTCTTCATGTACTCCAGCTTATTTTCGTTTACGAACTTCTCTCCTTGATCAGACCGTAGAGCCTTAATGGAAGTGCCAAACTTGTTTGCCATAGCGCGCTCGTACACTCGAAATCTCTCGTATACATCAGATTTGTTTCGTAGAAAGTATACGTATCTGTAGCTTGTGGCATCATCCATGAACGTGACGAAATAGCGAGCTCCACCAAGCGACTCGACTGACATTGGACCACAGACGTCACTGTGAATCAGCTCTCTAGGCACAGTCCTTCTTCTTTCCTTGTTTTTCTTGAACTGTAGCCTATGTGCTTTGCCAAGCTGGCAAGTGTCGCAGAAAAGGAAATTCGTACCTTCCTTCAGCTTGATCTCAGGCACAAGTCCCATGTCTACAAGCATCTTTAACGCCCTTACATGAACGTGCCCCAGCTTCTCGTGCCAACATTTGAGACTTGTTGTTACACTGGCGGCCTGCTCGACGTGTGTGACTGTCTTGATCAGCATTTTTTAGATATTATTCTCTTGCAAGAATCCAGTTGCCAGCAGGTCGGATCCATCGCAGACTTTGACTTCGTTTCCGAGAAACTCCACTTTATAGCCTTTCTTAGCCCAGACGCCGACCGACAGGAGATTTTTCTTTATGCTTGGAACGTGCAACACTTTCTCGATGCAGCCGTCCAGCCATTTACCATTGACAAATCTCTTGATGTTTACAGTGCCTTCTCCGACTACCACACACTCACCGTCGTCGCCTAGTGAGACTTTTCTTCCGTCTCTCTCCGGTTTATAAGTAGCAAACCACTCTCGACGACTTACCATATGTATGGAACACCCGCTGTCGGTAAACCAGGCGTCTCGCTGGTCTGTCGCCTCGAGGCCTCTTAACTCGCTGGCAGAAAACAAAGCTTGTTTTTCTGCTTCTGCGGGGCTTGTAGTTGAAACCAGCGCAACACTTCGACTTGCCCGTGTCTGCTTGCTGTCGGACGACTGTTTGCGCTGTGGACACTTTTTCGCATAGTGCCCCTTTTCATGGCAACGAAAACATTCAATGTCGCTTTTGTTTCTTCAAGTGTTGCCTCGATTGCCTTGTTATGCTCTTGTGCCGCTTCTGATATTATTTCCAACTGTAGCTGCCAGTGCTGTATTGTGGGACTTGTCGCTTTCTTGATATGCTTCTTCTTCGAGTAGTCTTTGCTCGAGGTATTCCACTGTTTGTTTATCCGCACTCACACTATTCCAGGCACTGCGAAAATTTCTGTACTTTGATGGCAAACTTGCTAGAATTTTCGCCACGATCACAATGTCTGGCAGATTTTTGCCTAGATCCATTACTTGCCGTGCCATATTGGTGACCTTGAAGATGTGCGCTGCTATTGAGTCCGTTGGCTCCATGTGGTATTGGTGGAAACGCTGCATGAGTAGCAGCTTATGCGTTGTTGTTTTCTGCTCGTGGATTGCACATAGTCGATCCCACATCTGTTTAGCAGTATCGCACGACAGTAGGTGTCCTTGTTGCTTTATGTCGACCGCAGACGAGATATAAAATTGCGCCTTGGCGTCGTCCTTGACCCAGGCCTTGCCGTCGACTGTTGTCAGGTCCATTGGTCTTGCTCTTGTGCCATCCACTACGTCGAATATGCCGTTTGCGACAAACAGATTCTTCAACTGCAGCTTCCAGCCCTAGTAGTTGGAGCCGTCAAGTTTGTCGAAGCAGCGCGTTGAGAGTTCGGCCATTTTCCTTCGGACACTTTTCACGATTGTCTACTTTTTAGCTTTTCGAGGATTTGGGCCCATAACCTTTTATTGTTGTGGTAATGAAAGCCAAATTAAGTAGATAAGAACTTATAGAAAAAGTGTTTATTCGATTAAGTAACAGAAATATAAAAGCAGGTATGTATTTTGACTGGCTAGCTAATATAAACAGTGCAGAGCGTAATCGAACACAGTACTACAGAGTGAGTCGAGGTCTTCATACAGACTCACTTTCCTATCCGGCCATCCAATGAGGCAGGCCTCTCTCGCGCACACACTCACTCGCACCCACACCCGCACACCACAGCAAACATCAAGTGAAAACCACTTTAATATACCAACAATAATATTTTGGAAAGAGCATTTATACAATCCTTCAACTGGATAGTAGTATTTTGTTTTAAATACAAGCGTTTCAAGTAATAGGTATACCCTCATATGATAAAATATTTTCGTATACTTATATTTTCAATATTTGTGCTCCCAATGTGTCTGTTAACAATTATGACCATACAATTTTTTCAATTTCAAGTTCAATAATATTATGGAGCATTTTAATCGTTCGTTATTATTTTAATTATTGTAATTTTAAGCATTTTCTTAAAATCGGTTTTAAAAGTTGATAAAAATCAGAAATGTAGGCACTATATAATTAATTATGTAATTAACTTTTCAATATTAATCTCCAGATACGTAGAGAATATTGAACAAGGTGAGGTTGATTATATTTACTAGTATATACTTTGTGCAGTAATGTTTTCTGCATGGTAATTTCATGTAGTTCCTTATGCATATTTGAGTTTTGCTGTTATTTAGAACAATTTTGTTGGACAATACATTACACAATACGACAATCTATATGTAATTGGAATAATATCTTTGGAACGTTTTTCATTAACAGTTTATATAAGTGTCATATATAATTTCATATATAACACCTATCAAAACCGTTAATACCAATTACATTAATATAGGTTTTCGTATTTTATAATATATTATCTTACAAATTTGTTTTACATAACACTAAGTTGGAATGTGCATAAAGAAAGATACGACATTACCTTGCAAAAAACATTACTGCAGAAAGTATACAGTAGTAAGTGTAATAGAACTCATACATGAACATACATACATGCTTTGATTTGTTATACAGTTATTGCATTTTACTCCTCTCTTCCTTTGATCGATTAGTAGCGGTATCATTTTGTTGCATGCATTTTTACCTCTTCAATATAAAAGACATGGGTGCTTCTTTATTTTTTTGTGATCATATCATACTTACAATTTTCAATATTGAATAAAGCAGACGTTGGCATAACAGGATATTATCTTCTCCTGAATTATTTTCATGTATACATTAATAAAAAATTACTGAAACGTTACAATGTATTTTTTATAGTTTTTAACATACAATTATGAATGAATACGAAAGAAAAACTAATCGGTACTGTTTTTTTGATCCATTCAATAAAAACAATAAAGTAGTGACAATCTTTAATGAAATGAAAATGAAATTTTTAGTCAACTTGTTACGTTACATGCCCTTTACGCGATCGAATGATTATTACGACAACGTTGCATCATACAACTTGGAAACTTTATTATAGTTGTTGCCTAAGAAGATGAATATTTTGGAAAATAATGGTTACAGAACTGTAATAAACATGTATGCGACATGGACTGTTCGTATACTTCAAATCAAATGACATTTAATAATATTGTAACTTATGATATCAACAACAGTAAAAATATTGTGCGTCATACTAATCATACATACTGACAGTAAAAGTTAAAGTAACGCTATGTACATCATTGATACCAACGAGTTGTTACAGTAAGCAGAGCTAGCGTTATGGCCTATAACAGCAGGATTTAGTGATGCAGAAAAGTCGGGGAAGGGTTCAAAAAGCATGAAAAAGATTTTGTTCATTTACGTACGGTCCCTTGCTGTCAAATATATCGTACAATAAATGTACCATTGATTGTCGATTGAAGTATGAGATTTAGTTCATAAATTTTTTATCACTATTATTAATTTATAACATTAAAATTAATGCATGTGAGCACAAATACTGATGCAGATCGAGGTTTATTCCAAGAATCGAGTCTTAAGCTTTTTTGACTACTACAATGTTCCACAAATCATTTTTACCATTATGAAATGATCTACACTTTTTCAGTTTAGCTCAAAGCTTGTTACACTTGTATTTTTAAATCACAGTTACAAAAGTAGTTGATGCCTCGCAATGCATCATACATTATTTAGTCTGTTATTGATTACTATGATAATTATAAAGTTAATGTTAGACAAACATCGGCTTTGGTTATTGGCGGTTTTTGAGACGTAATGTTTGAATCTCTATGGAGTGATAGTCTTCTATAGTTTCAGTGGAATATATATCAACTCATGCAGTTTTGAACGATTTATTAAATTTTTAAGACACCTGTAAGACCCATAGTGTGGCACCAACTAACTTTATTCTTATTATGTCTACAGATAAATTGTACTTGTCAACACTATCGAACAATGTTACGCCTAATCAATTTTGCTACTCATAGTCCTACATATTTTCCAAGTTTTAACAAAACAACAGCTTTACAAAATTACATATTCCATAACAGCTTTAAAAATAAGAATAATTGTAACAATTTACGTTTAACGTTTTAAAAATTCATGTAATTTTGACTTTGTAATTAAAGTACTATCGAAACATCATGCTCGTGTTCTATGCTGTGTAACATTCACGCAGATGCAAAAAAAAAATATTTGACGAGATATTGCATCTCATATACGTATAGGTATACCACCTATTACGAGTAGCTCCAGTTATTAAGGGGCCCTGGGCTTGGCCGGACACCGCCAGACCGGGCTGCTTTAGGTTGCTATAGTTACAGCATAAGTTGTATAGTATACAGTGCATACTGTTGCTATCCTCTTTACAAAACGAACCGCTTTGCAGTAAGTCATGTAAACATTACGTATAATTTTTGCACATATCATCTGCAGATCTTCCGCATCCTCCTACAACCTTTTGCCGTCTGCCGCCTGCCGCCTGCTGCCAGCCGAAACCCGCAATCCTACCACTGAATCGCTGCTCTAATATACACTTACTTAATACAGTGAATCCATTTCTCAAGCTGCGAGTGCACAGAGCAGAAATGGAGCGTCAATAGCGGCACAGCAACATGCCAGCCAATCAGAGCAGTTCAAAGTCGTAAAGTCGATCTAAAATGTTGCGATTGGCTAACATTAGGCTGTGTCGTGGCTTCGTGTTGGTATCGCTTATTCGTAGAAATGCGGCTTTCTTCTCTAAAGTAGCATGCGGCATTGCATAGGGCAGAGACGCAGTGTGCACGTGCATGACGAAAGTTTTTAGCTTTTTGTTACAAAATAACAAATTTTAAAGCAAAATCCCCGGTGTACTTACGGTCTAAGCTTATCGTTCTTTCCACATTGTTGCCTGTATGACAACGGGTTTTGGCACCTTGGAAAATCTACGTAAAACATGGCGAAAAAAAAAAAGTCAACCTGCTGCGGATGGAGGCAACCGAAAGAATTTTCAAAGAAAGACCTTGAAACAAGCCCCTGCAAGGTTGCAAAAAAAGAAGGTAATTAAAGTAAGACACATTTTATTCTTACGCCTAAGAGTCTGCCTCAGACATGACGATCTATAGTAATTTACGTTAAAGCGTATACTTATCGTTGTGTCCTCTAATATAGTGCAGATAGCGAGTGTTTTTCTTTGTCTACTCGCAACAAATTCACGTAACGTTAACACAATAATAACCACATAAATAATGATACTATTTCCATATCCCTGTTTGTGTTATCTCTTCTTTATAATATTCACGTATATTTACGTGTGTTTCGTAAATAGACCTACGGAAATAATGATATACATCTGAACAAATCCTTTGTGTGTATGAAGATAATACAAACAAATCACACAGCCTTCTGCTATTATGTGATTATATCGTTCTGTAGTGCAAAGCCTTTCTAACATCAAAAGGGCTTGGGTAGGTTTTCAATGATGAGAGTAAGTGAAATTTGTATATAGCATAGGAACTGCAGTTTGTAAGTGCTCTGGCCGTAAGTACTGGCATATTGCAGGACTGATGTGTGGTCCAGATGTATTCAAATTTGTCAGTAAGAGCTTTCAATATCTTTTCCAAATGAAAACAAAAATTTCACACTGACACACTCAAAGGTACATATTAGGGAATAAGTCACCCATGCAACTATACTATCAGTGCATTTGAATACTGTGTCTTTTTTTCTGCTTAAAAATATTGTACATGACACCTTAATGTAAACCATCCAGGCACATACTGTTAATCCGTCGAAGGGACTTCGATAGCCTCCTTTATTTGTGGGTATTCGTATAATTTCAAGAAAACCAGTTTTTTATATTACTAATGAGAATCAAACAATTCATAAAATTAACGGGTAATAGATCATAGTATTTTCAATGGTTAGTACACACCATGTCCGTTGCTTTAAATAATAGAGAGAGCTGTCAAAGTAACTTAAATACACACAAAACTTTGCCCGGGTGGATGACAATAATGAGCTAAAGATAATAATGTTGAAGCCTCAAAGAAATACGTAGTTATTGAAAAGCACTTGCAGTGGTGAGTAAGTAACTGGCTGGCTTATTGCCTGACATATATCTTCAAATAAGCCTGAGAACAATTCTTTTTTTAAAATGATTAGTCATCAGTGGCTCTTGCGAATAACTGCTAACTTCAGGATGTATTAGACCTTTGCATGAGCAGCTAATGACATACTCAATTGTGTTAAGCTATAATTAAAAGATACACTTACACAAGTATGTACTATAATGGTTTAGTTTTCAACTTGGTGGTAAGGATTTCTAGTTCAACATCAAATTCATCATAAATACCACGAAAAAGTTGCGCAGATCATCATCAGATGTATTGTGCTTATTGCCAAAAGGAGATTGGACGATGGATGATGAAAGGATCTGAGTGTTAAATGTTATTGTTATTTATTATCAGACCTAGGTTAATATTTTTCATTGACTTTTATTAGAGTGTAATCAATTGAATATAAATTATGTGAACTTATGCCAAGCCTACTTCTGGAGCCAACACATCTATAAATACCACTGCGCTGAAAATATTCTGTACTTTGGTAGCTGCAAGTCAAATTCAGAAGGACAGAAAGAATACTGAATCCTGGAAATTGATGGTTTATCTGCAATAAACAGTTCGTTTGATTTTGTAACTGTTTGTTTATAAGCACTATCAATAATAAAATTAATTTCATGCAAGAAAAAAAAGTTTTATTTTCTCAAGAAACTATTAAACATCGATGTTTTTATGTAACAGTTTATTGAACTAGAATTGTCGAATAAGTAAAAACTCCATTTCTTTTTTTTGTAGCAATATATGCCAACTTTGATTGATAAGTTCTACTTCATGGGCCGTATTATACAACTTGCGAAGCTTGTTGCCTTCATCAAAGATAACAAGAATGAAGATTACAAAAACGAAGCGAGTCCTGCTATAAAGAAAATCCTCAAAACTTGTAGAAAGATCAGTTCAAGAGATAAACGTACGAGAGAATCTCTTGTAGAGTTTTTGAAGACTAATATAGTAGCTGGATACGGACGACGTTCACTATACAGATACAATGCATCGATGTGTCTGTTGTACATTGTTCAAAAGTAAGATGTAAAAAAATTTTTTAATTTAACAAACCCTAAGTAATAACGTTATATAATGATAATCACTATTTCTTAATGTAGTTTTAATTTCATGTTGCATTAATAAGAACCATGACACCTTCCGCAGATTTTTTCCAAATAGTGAGACAGTTGTGCCATTTAAACTATTGACGTTGCCTCAAGCACAAAAAATCGCTGGTGTATTGTATGGAGATGTCTATCATGTGAACTTGGCAAAAATGATCAGGAGCATTTCAAGTTGCCCTGATTATCAAAATGTGGCCGAGTTTTACCGAGAATGTGATGAGCAGCATATAAGTGATGCGCCATTAAAAAAACAAGATGGAAACTTTTCTTGACTAAAAGTTAACACGATACAGAAAAAAACCAAATTACAATAAGGTAACTGAGAAAATTTCTTGAGGTTTTGTGCATAAGCACACGATCAGTAAGAGCTAATTTAGGAGTGAGAATAAAAACTCCAAAGTCAGGTGTTAGTTTGAGCAACGTTTCGTTGGTCTTAACGCCAACCTCATCAGGCTCACTTTATTAACAGAAAAAACACAACAAATTTCATAAATTACATTGCAGGGCCAATGTTTACAAATATCTACATTAATGCAAAATTAATTATAAGTAAGTAGTCACGAATAAAATAGTAATATAAATAATTTTAAAATTGAACAATTACTCACGTCTATATCGTTAAGACGATCGTTACAGACTGTTGGGCGCCTCGAACGAATAACGTAAATGTCAAACATGTATTTATTTACGCATATACATATAAACAGTAAATGTACGTTTCTTACGAATGTAGATAACAGCAGTACATCACTACATTGTATTATTTAGAAAGATTACTTATAAAATCTTTATATATGTTATTGAGAAATAAGGTATCTTCTTTCTTATTAATAGTGTGCTTAGTAAAGTGTATGTATAGCATTTCAGATATTAATCTATTTTGTTTATTAGGTTCACGGTCTAGAATCTTTGTTTGAGAAAAATTAAAATTGCAATGTAATTTATGAAATTTGTTGTGTTTTTTCTGTTAATAAAGTGAGCCTGATGAGGTTGGCGTTAAGACCAACGAAACGTTGCTCAAACTAACACCTGACTTTGGAGTTTTTATTCTCACTCCTAAATTAGCTCTTACTGATCGTGTGCTTATGCACAAAACCTCAAGAAAACATGGAAACAATTGGGAGCAGAACGGCACGTTCAACAAACACCGTAACTGAGAAAATTGTTGTTAAATAAATTAATGAATTATTCATAGCATCGTAGATGATAAATACATTTTTTTTTTAAGGTAAAAGTCAACAAAAAATTTGTTGTTTCTAATACAGATCTACCATCAGACTCTGAAACTGAAGAGGACAAAAATCTCGTGGATGAGTTGATAAATGATTCCAAACATGTGAGCACTTATTAATTTTTGGATACTTCGCATTTTACCATCTTCTCTACCAAAAAATGGTTATGATTACTTCAATATGAGTGATATTTATAATTAAAGTAATCGTATTTAGCAGTTGGAAGAAGGCGATGATATTCTTCATGACATTACGTCGCCCAGATTAGATGAAACAGTAACTCTCCCAACACCAGCCGCTCATGAAATGCCGTTGAAAGAGAAAATGAATATTATGACGCTGAAAAATACAAGGGTAACGAGAAGCAAAAATGCTAAACTGAAAGCTCTTGGAGTTGTACGTATATCTAAATTTTTTACGTGTCCTATAAAAATATGTATATGCCCGTGATTAAAAATGAGACAAAACAAATAAATTTAATCATGCTAACAACATATCCCTTAATAGAATAATATAAAATGTGAAAACACGCATACTTAAATGTTTTACCTACAACTGCTTTTACTAACGCTACTTCTACTAATAATAATAAGACTAATAATAATATGTAAGGAATTAATCATATGTTACAGGTGGAAGAAGGCGTTGATGTTAGTCGCGAAATTACGTCGCCTGTATTAAACGATGCAGTAACTGCCTCAACAGCTCTTGCAACACCAGCCGACCATGAAATGCCATTGCAAGAGCAAATATGTACAGAAGCGCTGAAAAATCCAATGGTGAAAAAAGGCAACAATGTGAAAGCGGAAGCTAAGGAAATTGTACGTATTGTTGTGAATATTGGACATTTTTAATAAAAATATATGTACCCGTATTATAAAATGAGACATACAAAAATTCGCTGGTTTTGAACAACTTGAAAATGTAATGTAGAGTAGAATACTTGTAAATTTTGAAGTTATTGAATGTCACAATGTAAATTTAAAATTAATTACAACTTTTCAGGAACTTGCAACAGGTGACTTGGTATTAGCTAAGTGGAGAAAACAATGTTTTTGGCCTGGCTACATTGTCAAAAGTAAACAAAGGAAAACAAGATTTAGTTATGTGGTATCGTTTTTTAACACCATTGGATCTGCTACCTTTATACCAAAAAAAACATTAGAAAGCTGAGTAAAGAAGAAATATATCGAATGTGCAAAGAAAAAACAACGGAAAATATAAGTGCCGATCTGATGAAGCCTTTTCGAGAAGCAAAATATTGGTCCATGATAAATAAAAATAATTTGTAAATGTGTAAGAAAAACTAATAAACAGTTATGTTTCTTATTGATAACTCTATATCCCCTAATCATTAATTATTTACATCCATAAAAACTAAATGACGGTGCATTACTTATCGGTGATGTTTGGTCACATACATAATAAATTTTTCTTCGAAAACTCACTGTAAGTTACTACATTTATAGCTGATGCTTGCATACCCAAAAATAATTTTTTCATCCAAGATTCATCATTAACAGTAAAAATATTCATCATCGTTTGCTCGCTAGAAGTTTATTTTAACTAATAACCACTAATTTTTATTTAAAACTTGAAACATTGTGAAACAGTTGTTATTCATCACCCATGCTTACCAGCCTAATAGTTTAATTTCATTTTTTCATCCAAGGAAACTACAATTAACGTGTGGGTTAATTACCTGTCACCGATGTTTGTTAACTAAAATTTTTTTTTTTTTTTTTTTCATTGAAGATTGCTGATAGACAGATTGATTACATAAAGCAGACGCTCGCTCGCCTAATAAATATTTTGTTTATTCAAAACACTAATAAACATTGAGTAACTTATAGCCAATGATTACTCTTCTAATGGTAGATTTATTCTATTTTCACAAACTAATAAACAGTTAATTTACTCATTGTCACCGATGCTTGCTTGCTTGCTATAAATAAATCATTTTTTCTTTAGAATTTCTGATATCTAGTTGAAATACTGTTAGCTGTATTTCGTTGTCGTACTATTTTCATTTATGACTGTTATTTAGGTTCATGTGCGAATAATGGTCTTCGATATGCTGGTACGCTATACGTCATACGATTGATAAAATAAGGTAGTATATTAATAATAACGGAACGTTTTGACATGTACTCCACAATTCTGCGTATATTATGTGTTCATGGCCGTATAACAATTCAAAAACGGAACTATTTGAGTGCTGCATAGAGAGAGAAAGTTTTTCTTTTTCACTCTCATTATTTCTCTTATCGCACCCGTAAGTTTGTAGTTCAACTACACATGATACAGTTTCATAACTGTATTTGTATTTGATACCAGTATCCAAATATGCAGAAAAGTATGAAGAAAACTTTTAAAAAATTGTCTAGTAAGCATTTCAATGTGGCAGAATAGAAAATTTTTTTACTAAAAACATTAGGATTGAAAATACATAATTTAAAATATGATTGTTAATACAAATTTTTGTATTTCTAATACTTTGATTGTATCTTTATTATTCATATAATAATAATTAGACTTTACCCAGGACTTGTGATACTTCTATTACTACTGTTACTACTACTACTACTCCACGGTATGCGTAACCTTGTCGAAGACCGTACTGCTTGCAGCCTTGGTCAGGTGAGGGGGTTTTAAACTGACGGCATACCTCCTTTCTTACACTTATCGTAACTCCTCCATCCTTTTACATGATCCTATGAGCACTGACATACATCGACTCTGACATACTCTTGTAGCATGGACGCTGCAGTGTGCTTGCGGAGGGTTGCGGCTGCCCGTAGCACTGTGTCGGGCGGGAGGAGGAGGTGAGCCTTGATGCAGTGACTGGGGAGGCCCGGGTATCTCTACCGCTGATAAAGTCGGACGTCCGCAAATAAAAAAGATATGGCGATCGTTTTAACTAAGGAATCTGGCCATTGAAGGACTACATAGAGGGCACCTTTAGTGCACACCAGCTGGTGCTCTCTCGCGCGACTGGTGTTAATAATGTGGTGGTCGTATTTGCCTTGGCTGGTGGACTGGGGCTGACATGAAACGGGAGAACCACACGCCTACACTTTAACAATACCCCTTCACCTAGTTTACTATTTCTGGGAACTCCTAAAAAGTAGTCTTTAGCCGAGGGCAGAAGGCTCGCCGTGTTTGCCGTGCGGTGCGACCCGTGAGCGGCCAAAGGAAGATCCTGGGCAGTAAGGCGATACCTAGGCTGCGTGCCGAAGTGACCCGAGCTGTCTTTGGCTCCTGCTGACTGCAAGACGGGAGGCTGGATTCCTAACCAGGTCCGGTCAATCGGCTAACACTGGGGCGGTCGGGGATGGGGGTGAGCTGGTCGCGCTGCTGCTGTGGTCCTATTGGCTTGGTGGGGGCCTGTTGGGCTGGGCGGGTGTGGAGGAATGGCAGTTCCTGCTCTGCTTTTGCTCCTCTCCGGCTCGGCGGTTCCCTGTTGGGCTGGTGGGATTGCTGGCGCAGCGTTGCTGGCCTGCCCTTCTCCGCGGCTCCCTCAGTGTGGTGAGTGCGTTCTGCGACATGATGTCTGCCGGAAACTCTCCAGAGAGTGGATCGCTTCTGGTTGGGGCGTGATGCTCGAGGGAGTGGAGGTGGGCTAGGGTAGGGCGTGCTATATCTTGGGGTTACCCACCTTGACCGAAACCGCCCTTCAGACATGTGTTGGGGGCGGTCGGCGGCTTCCACCGGTGAGGGATCCAGATGGGTCGGTGGGGACCTTGGGATAAACTTTGTGTGTTCTAGATATGGCGCTTATTTTAACAACCAAAGGAGGATGGGAAGGAGAAATGTATGAGAGAGAACACCCTTTCATCAAGGATACCGTGGAGAAACCCGACCAGGGGAGAGAGTTGGACGCTGCTGCTGATGCGGCGTTCGACGACCTAGCCAGGGCCTTGGATGAGCTTAGGGCGCTCATGGTGAAGCACCCCATCACGGCAGGCACCATAAAGGCTAACGTCGTTGCGGCGGTGACTGCCATGGGTATCTTGAGGCACTTTCAGGAGCGGGTCAGAGAAAAAAAATAACTGCCTTTAAGTAACAACCAGGCAAAGGCTGAAAAAGCAGAAAAAAGAAAGCGAAGACGAGGGGGAGAGACCCCGAGCCCTCAGCTTACGCCAGGTAAGGCCGTGAAAAAGGCAAAAGGGGCTGGACCTCAGCTGAAACCAGAGAGTGTTCCAGCAGAAGTTCCAGCCAAGAAAGCTGAATGGACGAAGGTTCAAAGAAAGAAAAAAAAAAAAAAGAAGAGGCTAAGGGGAACAAGCCCCAAGAAGGTACGGAGAAAGCCCCTAAAGTCGCGAAGGAGAGACGTCCCAGGGTCAGGCCTGAGGCAATATCGGTTGTGCCAGCCCAAGGCAAAAAGTATGCCGAGGTCCTAGCCCTGATGAAGAAGGTTGACGTTACCGGGCTCGGGGCGAGCGTGGAATCTGTCAGAGAGACGAGGACAGGAGGTGTTCTCGTCGAACTGAAAAATACTGAGTCTAAGCATCGCGATGCGTTTGCCGAGGCAATTAAAAGTGCCGTGGCGGACGCGGGTGGTGTGAGGACACTGGCCCCGCGCTCGACCTGGGAGATAAGGGACTTCGACCCAACGGTGACAAAGGGGGACGTCGAAGCAGCAGTAAAAAGCTGCTTTGGCGAAGGGGCGTCCCCTAGTCTGGCTTTGCGGTTATCGTCTGGAACGAACAGAGGAAACCGCATAGCCTACGTCGAGGTACCTGTGACGGCGGCCCCGATGCTTGAAAAAAGGGACCGCATTAGGCTGGGCTGGGTTAACAGCAGGATGCGCCTAAAGATCACGGTTGAGCGTTGCTTCAGGTGCCTGGGCTTCGGGCACATTGCGAGGCATTGTGGCGGGCCTGACAGGACCGGGGCGTGCTGGAGGTGCGGTGAAAAGGGACACGTGGCACGAAACTGCTCGAAAAAATAAGTGAGCTGTTTCCTGTGCGAAAACGTGGTCCCGAAACCGGACACCAGACATGTCGCTGGGACTGCCAGGTGTGGGGCGCCTCGGGCGCCTGCAGTGACGACTCGGCGGAAATGACGTTGATTCTGCAGGTAAACCTGGATAGGACCGTGCTCGCGCACGATCTGCTGGACAAGTTCTCCGTATCCGATACCGGAGGTGGAGACGGGCTCGTGTGGATCAGGTGTGGTAGTGTTTTTTATGTGAGTTGCTACATATCCCCTAATATATCCATTTCGATTGGTGCCTTCAGAGAGCGGCTTGCCGAACTCGAGGATATGTGCAGGGAAAGTGGTGATGTAGTCCTGGCCGGCGACTTCATCTCCAAGGCCATCGCTTGGGGAGAGCCGAGGACTGACCCCAGAGGACGGGCGGTGTTAGAGATGGCCGCAAGGCTGGATCTCATCGTCATGAACTCTGGTGGTTCGGCAACGTTCAGGCAACCTGGTAACCGGGGAACGATTATCGATCTCACGCTGGTGTCGTTAGAAATGGCGGCACGGGTCTACGACTGGCGAGTCCTGGAGGACTACACGGCCAGTTATCACCAGTACGTCAGCTTCATGATACACGAGGATCGTGGTGCAAACTCACGAGATGTGATCCGAAGGCACGTTAACGGGTGGAACGTTGCAAAACTCAACCGAGATTTTCTACTGGAAGCCATGGTTGGCGCGCCACCTCCAGCCGATTTAAACAAGATCAAAAATCAAGCGGAGGCTGAGGCACTCGTGAGTGGCACGACGAGACAGGTCAAGGAATGGTGCGACGCGTGTATGCCCAAAAGGTCTACCAAGAGGGGTCAACGTTCGTGCTACTGGTGGATCGAGGACATTGCTAACTTGCGCAGAGAGGCGCAGCATCTACGGCGTCTTGCATAGCGACACAGAACTCGTGAAGGCGCCGGGGCAGCTGCTGCCGCGTACAAGGAAAAAAAAAAGCGTTGGTGAGGGTGATCAAGGTGAGCAAGAACCGATGCTGGCGCGAGCTCATCGCCGAGGTGGATAAAGACACGTGGGGCCTGGGATACCGGATCGCATTAAAAAGACTTCGTAGTACGGACCCGACGCCGCCGATGGAACCTACCTTCTTAGAGAGAGTGGTCTCTTGTCTCTTTCCGGAGCATCCCGCTAGAAGGCGAGAGAAAATAAGGGTTGGACAGGTGCCTCTCTTTACGCTCGATGAATTGAGGTCGGTGGCATCGGAGACGCCAGGGCGAAAGGCCCCTGGTCCAGACGGGGTGCCGTATGAAGTCCTCAAGATAATAGCTGCGGAAAAGCCACACGTTTTGTTGGACATGTTCAATGCATGCCTGCGCGTTGGACTGTTCAGCAGGCGTTGGAAGATCCAAAGGCTTGTTCTTCTGGACAAGGGCAAACCACCCCCCCTAGTCCCGTCGTCATTCCGACCCTTAGGTATGTTAAACAATGCTGGAAAAATGCTAGAGAGGCTGATCAGAACTCGCTTGAGAAAAGAAGTCAGCCTCTCAGAAAATCAGTATGGGTTCCGTAAAGGGCGATCGACGGTTATGGCTGTGGCCGAGGTCCTCGAGTCGGTCGAGGAGGCATGGAAACCCTCTCATAAGACGAGGAGCGTCTGTGTCCTGGCGACTCTTGACGTGAAGAATGCCTTTAACTCGGCGAAATGGTCCGACATAATGAGGGCCCTGAAGCGCCAGAATGTACCGGACTACCTGAGAAAGATCCTGGACAGTTACCTCCAGGATCGAGTACTCCGGTACGACACAAAGGATGGACCAAGAGAGAGGCGTCTGACGTCGGGAGTCACACAGGGATCTGCCCTCGGCCCCGATATCTGGATCCTCGTCTACGACGAACTTTTGCGCCTCCGAGGATCAAGCTGACGGGCTTTGCTGACGATATAGCATTGTACGTCATAGCGAGAACGCGAGAGGAGGCCGAGCGCAAAATACGGTGGGTGGTGGCGATAGTGTCGGAATGAGTCCGGGATCACGGTTTCGAGCTAGCTGTAGGGAAAACAGAGATGGTCGTCCTCACTAGGCAGAGATGGTTTGGGGAGGACTTTCGCCTGAGCGTTGCGGGTGAGGTGATCCGCGCGAGTCCGGTGGTGCGCTACCTTGGAGTGTGGATTGATTCACGACTCACCTTCAGGGAACACATCAGAAGAGCAGCCGATAAAGCCGCTGGGGTTTCTGGGGCGCTTTTACGGTTAATGCCGAACGTTGGAGGCCCGCGGGAAGCCAAAAGACGGCTCCTTGCGTCGGTCTCCAACTCGATCCTGCTTACGGTGCGGAGGTGTGGGCGGACGCACTTGCGAGGAAGGATCTCCGAGAGCGCCTAACTTCGGTGCAGCGCATCGGATCCTTAAGAATCGCGTGTGCCTACCACACGGTCTCCTCCGCTGCCGCTATTGTGATAGCACGAACGATACCCGTCGTGTTGCTTGCGCGGGAGCGGTGAAGGAAATTCCTGGGCTCCGGCGACCAAAGCGATAGCGACAGACGGGAGGAAACGTTGACGACGTGGCAACAAGAGTGGGATCGGGCTGCAGTAGGTAGATAGACGCACCGCCTGATTCTGGACCTGCGGCCATGGGTGGAGAAAGGACATGGAGAGGTAAACTACCACCTCACCCAGTTCTTCTCCGGGCATGGTCAGTTCGATGCCTATCTCCACCGCATGGCGGTGAAGGCAACATCAAGGTGTCTTTACTGCCCTGCGTTGGATGATACCGTCGAACATACGTTTTTCGCGTGTGAGAGATGGCACCGTGAGCGCCAGCAGCTGGTGGACGGGATCGGCGGGGCGGCCACTCCCGAAACCAACATCTCCAAGATGCTCAGCAGCGAGGAGGGGTGGACGATAGTGAATGGCTTCAACGGGTCAGTCCTCCAACAGAAGAAAGAAGAGGAGAGAGCCGCCATGCAGGTAGCAGGGGCCCCTGAGTAAAGGATGTGGACTCAAGCTGCGATGAGTATTTATACTCATCAGCAAAAGGAAGCATTATTGAAGCGCTAGAAGACGGGTGCCGGTCCTCAGGGACCCCGAGTCCTTTTCAGGACTCGAGAGGACTGGCACCTCTAGCAACTGGTGGCAAGCTTGCTCACAAATGCTGTGAAATACGATGTTCTCCCTGGTGGCTCCACCCTGAAGTAATGCTAACGCGGTTCCGGGGTGGATCAAAAGCCACGTGGCATGGGGGGAGGGGGGTTTTAGTAGGTATGGGTGGTCTAATAAAAAAAATCCACTGAGTCCCACACTACCGCTGACTCTGTGGTGTGCCTCAATGCATTTCCCCTCCATCCACAAAAAAAAAAAAAAAACTACTACTACTAGTACTACTACTACTACTACTACTACTACTTATGAGTTGGCTTTGTAAGCTGCCGAATACGAAGAAGAATTAAAGTAACAAGATGTTACAAATGCCTGGGATATGGACACGTCTCAGGCAACTGTAAAGAAGAAAACAGATCAAAGCTTTGCTTCCGGTGTGGAAGCTCAAACCACCGGAAGAAAGAGTGTCCAGGCCCAGCACGGTGCTTCCTTTGCTCAACGACGGACAACAAGCAAGAAGCAGGCAATGGGAGCTGCTCTTCATTCAAAAAAGCGCTAGAAGAGGCCAGGGGTAAGGCCCAAGCAGGACGGAAATAAGGCAAAAAGGCCTTGAGTTGAAAGGCAGGCTAATGTGGACCTACGCTGCGCTGGGTACTTTTAACCTATCAGCAAGGGAAAGCATCAAGCTTATCGTGGTGCTTGCTAGGTTAGCGGCCTACTATGGAGCGCTAGAAAGGGTGCTAGTCCTCAGGGACCCCAAGTCCTTTTCAGGACTCGAGAGCATCAGCACTTCTAGCAATTGGTGGCGAGTTAGCTCGTTAATGCTGTGAGACGCGATGGTCTCCCTGGTGGCTCCACCCTGAAGTAATCCTAATGTGGTTCCGGGTTGGATCAAAAGCCACGTGGCATGGGCGGAGGGGAGTTTTAGTGGGTATGGGTAGTCTAATAAAAAAAATCCACCGAGTCCCACACTACCGCTGTCCCTGCGGTCTGCCTCAATCCATTTCCCTTCCCTCCACAAAAAAAAAAAAAAAAACTACTACTCGGCTACTAGTACTGCTGCCGCTGCTGCTGCTCGTGCTACTTCATCTTTAACTGAATAATAAATTATATGAATTCAAGTTATACTTACTTTGTGTTCTCAAAAGAATAAGGCTATTGTATTGTACAACTTTTAGGTCTTATCATTTATATGTAGAATAAGTAATTTTGAAATATAAGTTTTATAAAATTTAAATGGAAGACCACACAACAAAAATTCACTAATTGCATTGCATTCGTCCTTACAATTGGTTATTTGGCTGTCCAATTTTATTATTATTATTATATTATTATTATTGCTATTATTATCATGATTAATACTAGTATTATTATTATTATTACTATCGCTATCGTGATTAATACTAATATTATTATAATTATTGTTACTAGTATTATTATTATATTATCATTATTATTGTTGTTTTTACTATTATTATTGGTATTGTTATTTTATTTTTTATTATATTTTTTGTTTAAGTTTTTATATAGTTATTGATATTAATAGTATCAGTATCATCCTTACTATTATTATTATTATTATTTTTATTATTATTATTTTTAATATTGTTATTATTATTATAATTATTGTTATTGCTATTTTCATTTTTATTATTATTATTATTATAGGCAATTCATTATATTCGTACTGTGGTTGTAACGATCAACAAATGTTTGAATCTGAGCGTGGATTAAGTGTTTATAATCCTACACTACGTATTTATAAATTATTATATCATTTCCCATTTTAATAAAACTTTTGATTGCATTACTATCACTTTTTCGTTTGTTGTATTGATGCCAAAATTTTTATTCAAATTATGGCGCTTTAGGACGGGAATGGTTGGAAATTGGGAACTGACATCGGACATGCAAGGTGCTACCAACCTAAACCTTGCATCCTCGAAAAAAATATTTTGTCTCCGAGCCCTGTTTACCATGCAGCAGTAGGTATACCTACTACCGACACGGTGGTGCAGCGGTAGAGTTGCAGTCTTGTTGATCTGGAAAGTTGAGCAGAGTTGGCCGCGGTTGGTAGACGGATGGGTGACGGCTCGACTATTAAGTATTCCGTTTGCTTGTGCTGGTGAATTTTTGGATCGATTGACTGTCTACTTTTTAGATAGTGATAGAGAGAATCTATACCATACATATGTAGATTATTTTTTTTACATTATAGTGCTCTACGTCCGGTTCCTTTTAATGAGGGCACTACTATGGGCTCTTAGCACTTGGGAAAGGGACAAGGAAAGGGATGGGAGGCCTCCCATTACAGGAGGGAGGTAAGGGGAATTAGACAATTTTTGCTGCGAGAAGGTCACCTTAACCCTTCTCGAGTAGCATTGCGTGGTGAAAAAGCACATGTGAAGAATCACAGAGGTACTTGCCCGAAAAGTCACACTGGCCGGGAATCGAACCACGGTCTCCCGCGTGCCAACCCACGACCTACGGACTGAGTTACCACGCGCACCCACATATATAGATAGAGTAATCGCGGCGCACTATTGTGCGCATGTGAGAGGGAAGGAAAGAGAGGAAGGGAGATAGACAATTAGAGATTCCCTGTCTGTGGCGCAGTTAGCTCTAGTATACGTTCGGATAATATATTTGTAGATACATGTGTGTACGACAGCGTTCACTTGTTTCATGGATTAACCCCTCATATAATACATATATAATATATGTAAGGCGCGCCTAAAGAAGTTTCACTTAAAAAAAAAGATTTGTTTAAAGCTACAGAAAATTTTGGAACAGCATGAACAGCTTGGTTGAAATTCAATAAAATAGATAGTTTCGCGAATAAAGTTAGGTACATGAATATTCCAGAATATAACTGTTGAAATTTGACGCTAAGAACATAGGTTAGAAGAATAAAAATTAGGCGTAATTTAAGAGTAGGTTGACTAAATATAGTGTCACCTAAGGACTCAGAGCGTTTTTTTTTTTTTTTAATTTTAAATTAGACGAGTGGTGCTAAATGTTTTAAAATTTCAAAAACAGTTGATAACATACATAACAGTACGTTTAGAAAAACTGCTATTGCTTTAAGTTTAGTTGAACACGACTCTCACATACATAAAATATTTGAGGAAGCTTGTAGCGTTACGCTGCCATATCAATTATAAAAATTTTTTGCATGGTTTTTAATATCTGAAGAAATTTGTGGTAAGACTATTTGGGAATCATTCCAATAATTTTATATTCAAGATTTAAAAGACGATGAGCAAAATAATGCTTTATTACCTTTTAAGAAAATCTTAAAATTTTGAGAAAAATCATATAAAAATTATGGATTTCCAGAATTAAATAAAACAATAACGTCTGAAGATATTGAGGACAATAAAACTGTAAATGATTTAGGATAAAATTGCAAGGATGTATTTGTTAAACTAAGTAGTGATCAAAAAGAAATTTTTAATGAAAATATTAATAGGGATACAAAATTGTATTTTATTGATGGTCCAAGAGGTTTTGCAAAAACATTTTTGTATTAAAAGTTAGTTTCTTATTTTTTTTTGAAAAATAAAAAGGTTGTATCTATGGCTTGGACGAGAATTGCTTTAATTTCATTACGTAAAGAGATGACAAGTTATAGAATATTTCGATTACCATGAGATTCAAAAAACATTGAAACTTCTTGTTTAGAGTACAAAATTAATAAAAAAAACTTATATTTAGTGGGAAATTATTTATTTTAGGAGGCGATTTCAGACAGATACTTCGAGTGATATAGCATAGGTGTAAAAATTATATAATTAGTGAAACTTTAAAGTATTTATTTCTATGAAAACACTTCGTAATTATGAAATTGCAAAGTAACATGCAGTGTACAGGTTTACAATTTTCATTATCGTCAATGAACATTGGAAACGGAACCATAAAGTCGTTTGTATTTCCTCTGAGATCGAGAACTGATAAACAAATTAATTTTAACAACTCATAACGAACTTTCGTATATTTTGAATAATAAAATTTTGAATTATATTAAAGGGAAAGAACATACTCATTACATCATAGATTATGCAAAATATTAAGGTACTTATCGCACTGATGAAAATATAAACATAAATTTTCATACAGAAATTTTACATAATATACATGAAGGATTACTGCCACATGTTTTATATTTAAAAGTATATGCTAAGGTAAAATTAGGTATAGTGGGACACTTTTTTAAGCAAAAAATATTTATTTCTTATTTTTGAAGTTCCACCAATGCTAATTCACCTGAATTTTTTTTTTAATTAAAAATATAGGTTTTTACTTAAGGAAACAATATTTATTGATTGTGCTTATCATTGTCCGTTGAATTAAATAATTTTTCAAATAAGTCGTGAAATCTGCAGTAGTGGGACATAGTCTTTGAGGATTATGGCAGTATTAGGACACTGTAAATGTGCTAGTAGTGGAACAGTATATGACAATGTAATTTGCTTATGTGAGAACACAATTTTTTGTTTATAAGAGGTGAACTATCACTTTTGAGAGTATATAAATATTAAAAATAATAGATTTATAGGGATTTCTCTTTTATATATATTCTTTTCTACGATATCACAAAATCTCTACTTACTATGTCCGTTAATAATAAAGGAAAAAATAGTGTCTAATACAATATAAACTTAATAATATAATTATTAATAATACAAAATACGAAAATAATAATAGTGAACACAAGTTTAAATTAAATATTAGTTTTTAAGGTCTTAAAATTTTTCTTTTTTTCTTTTTATATTGCTCTGCAATAAATGAACTTCACACGCACTTAATGCTTTTTCATTGTCTTCTAGTTTAGATAAACATTTTTTTGTTTCCTGAACTATTGAGTCATTGTTCGCATTCCGGTTTTCTTATTTAAAAATTTTTTTTTAACTTTTAATTTTCAATTTAATTCTTTTTTTTGTTCCTAACAGTTTTTTTACTCTCTTGAAACTTCTTGTTTAAATTTTTTTCGTCCTCTTTAGCGTTTTTATTTGTTCTTTTTCTTGCTTATTAACTAAAACCTACTGCTTTTTTAATGTTTTCTTTTTTTTGTCTTTTTTTTAAAGTAATTTATCAAATTATTAACAAACACCACGGGCCGGGTTTCCTTAGCTGAAATACCAAATGAAAATATAATGTAAGTAAATTAATACCTATATTTTTCTGTTGACAATTTTCAGAGGTATTAATTTTGTTCAGTATTTTTTTTCAATATTAGTATAATGGAAACTAACTATTTAAATTATATATCATTTTCTGCAATGTTGATTTTTTTATATTGGGCAGGATGGATTAATACAGATTGCATTGAGGTTAGGTTTCAGATTATATCTATTTACCAGGTAACAATGCTCACATTCACTTAACTACTAATCCTACAAATATATTTGAGTTTAATTTCACTATTAATGATTAGACTGATGACACTCGCACGATTACTATAGTAAAAAGCACGAAATCACAGTCGTTAAAAATAGAATTTGGTCTTGTCAAGTACTTGTCCCACTACTACTTAGTTTTTAAAAAAAAAGATGCAGTAGTGGGATAGCAATGATAAGCCTCGTCCCACTTCTACATGGTGTTGCAGAAAATAAGGGTATACTAGGACAGGCTATATTTTATGAAGTCATTATTTTTAAGTTCTAATTAATAAAACTTGTTCTTTAGTGTCATATTATGACGTATCAATAGTTTGAACGTACGAAAAAAATTTTAGTTTCGGTATATCATCTTGATAGTCAACTTTAGTGTCACATCTAAAATGGGTGAAGTGCCTCGTTTAAGACGTATGCATTAAACAAGTGCTTGGACAGCTTGATAAAATATTTTTTTCATTTTCCTTTGAGCGTTTACCACAATCAATTTTGGGAGTCTTATCTAGCTAAGAGATAAAGGAATATTAGGAAATTTTTTTAAGGATATTTTTTGACAATTGAATTTACCAGTTATGATTTTCTCTTCCTGTCCCACTATACCCTGTAGTTTTTGCGTTGTCCCACTATACCCCATTTTACCTTATTGTTATGCTAAAAAGAAACTTGTGTATATTCGATAGCTTGTCTTGGTTTTTTTTTAGATAGAAACCAAACATATTAAAATTGCCCAACTTTTCACTTTAAAATAAAATATTAGTTTCTTTTTTTATGGAGAAATATTATACAATAATGTAATGTTTGGTTTTAAATTTCAAAATATTAATATTGGTTCTTTTGTAAGTCTCATAAGGTCAAATGCTCAGAGTGCGTAAGAAACCTTGCTTAACTTTTTGTAATAAATTTAATTTAGCGTTAAAGAAAACAGAAGGAAGAACATGGGGGAAAGTGGAGAAATGATAGGAAAAACGTGGAAGAGAAAAAAACATTTCAGGGATTTGGTGAGGAAGAGCAAGTAAGTACAAGGAAATATAGGGTAAAAAAATCAATACGGATGTTTAGCGGATTTTTCCGTATTTTAACAGAGGAAATAGGGAGGAGCATTAGTAAAGCGTGGTTGAGACACTGACACTGTGACATGATTAACTTTGCTCGATCATCATGTGGAAACGCTACGTAAGCGATGAAATTTTTGCAGTGTGCATAAATTAATATCAGCATCCAATTTCCTTTGAAAACATCTGGTACATTATTGGATGCTGTTTTTTTTTTTTTTTTTTTTTTTTGTAGATCATAAGATTTTTAAAAGTATATACATTTATTTAAAATTTTTTCAAACAATGTTTAAAATACATATCTTCGCTTAATGAGAAATAAAAATAACTTTTGATGTTACTGAAGATACTAAATGTAGTGCTTACAATTTCCTAGCCATCTGTTAACACGACACATATTATAAAGGTAGAAAATAATCGCTTATTTTTTTTGATAAAATAACAGAAATCTCGTTCCGAGTGTGGCAGTGTGGTGGCAGCCTGGAAATAATTCCATGCTCAAGGGTTGGTCACGTATTCCGCAAACGCCACCCATACTCTTTTCCTGGTGGAAGTGGAAATGTGTTCGCACGTAATACTCGGCGAGCTGCTGAGGTCTGGATGGACGAATACAAAATGTTCTACTACAGCGCTGTACCTCTTGCTCGCAACATACCTTACGGCAAGTGAGTATACACATGTACACTGTATATTACATTACATGTATACCCTCCTTCCACACATGTCATTCACATCTTTCCAACACCCAACCATCCTTAAAAGCAAGTTTGGCATTCTTCTCTTGCCTCACATAGCAAAATATTGACCTCCCATCAAATATATATATTCTTAGATAGTGACATCTTAGAACGACGTGCGCAGTTAAATTGCTTTGAGAATCTTTATATTATTAATTACGGTTAAAATATTTAATTTTCCAATTTTGTACGAACAATTAAATGATTTATTGCTATAAAAAACATAGTCTTAATTCTTATCAAATGTAAAAATTCAAGTTACTAATTATTTAATCTTATTTTCAAATTAAAGCGCCCAAGACTGGTCTCGATCAATCACAAAACGAATAAATCGATGACAATCAAAATTTACAAGTAGGATAATATTTTCAACAAAAACTAGTGATTTTTCAGTCACTTCTTATTTATTGGCTTCGGACTATCAGTACGGGTAACTTTAAGATACTGGTTTATTTAAATGTATAATACAAAATTGTATTATAACTCCAATATAACTACAAAAAAATTCAGTACTTTTTAGTGACAAGAAAACAGACAAAGTCTCGGCAATTTTCTATTATTTACTTCAGATTAGAGTGAATCCTTTTATGTCTATTATTTAAACTTGTTTGTTGCTTCACGTTAGTTTGCGTGTACGTTCTTTTTTTTACGATACTTACATGCGTTGTGTACCATAACAGTATTAATGATTTTATGTGCACACTCGTACCAAGATCGTGCTGTATTTTTTTACCTTTAATCTTATTTATGAATTTTTTAATTGTAATTCTATTGCGTTGTAAAGGGCATGTTATGCTTAAGCCCTCCACAGTATCTATATTATAAGTCTTAATTATTGTAAGGCGCACAGGCTATACAGGACCATTGATCTCGTCTCTGAGTCCTTAGTCTATGAAATAATTTGAAATTCAAATTCAGATTTGCATACTTGAATTTGCAAATAAAGAAAAATAAGAATTTTTGCTGGTATGCATGATGTATTTTGGAGTAATTTACTCTCTTTAATCCTATTTTATAACTTTACTAACAAATATGGGGCAGAAAGTCAGTAGAACAACAAAAATAAAACTATAATTCTCAAATTCACTTTTAATATTTTTTCATGCGCAGCCTTTACGAAATGTGGTCTTATCGTTAAGTTAGCTGCGAATCAAATTTTTCTAATACTTTCTAGTATATGTGATTGTATTCTTAAATTGAAACAATGCTATTAACGGTATCTGAAGTTGGCTATAGATATTTTTTAAATTCCAGCAGATAGCATACGACGCGACGTTAAGAGCTTTTAGTGGTTACTCCTGGGTAATTCTATGGTGTTTTTTATTAAGATCAAGCATGAACCTGAAGGTGATGAAATAATATGTGCCAGGGCCCATGGTATCGAGTCTTAAGATGGTAAAACACTCTAAAATGCGATATCAGCTGGGTTTACTATACCCGTTATATAATGCCAAAAAGTTTCCGGAACCAATTCATGAATATCACTAAAATAATAAGCTATGAATATAGGCCATTTAGAAGGATAAGCTTTAATTCAATTTAGCACGTCCCTAGAATTAGACCACAAACGTACAGAACCAATTGGTTACTTTAAGTTTAAACAAAAATGACGTACGAGTTTGGCTAACAGATGAGCAGCGCAAAGCTCAAGTTAGGGTATACTGAGAACCTAAAATATAAATACTTCTGTTTTGGACTTCTGAAGTGTTACGTTAACTTGATCTCTTTGAACTATATGAATATGCAGATCTTTAGCAAAGGCGCATTTTAACGCATCATCGTGCCCACGTAATTCTATACCTGAATTACAAATTCTGAACTTTAGGATTAAACCGATTCTACCTAGGTATTCTAACCTTATTTAACTCTTAAACCTCTGATAACTATCGCAGCCAATAATCTAATGGATTTTTAATCACTGGAAAGTCCCAATCTAGTTTGAATAACCATTGTGATTGCAGAAGAATTTAAACACACATAATAACTGGCGCTAGCCAACAGAAAGGATCGTATTCAATGAGTAAACTTGCATGGGCTCAGTAGGACAAAACATTATCTTTACATCTGCAATAAATGCTCACTCATAGCTTTTCAAGGTAGAAATAAGATCAGGGAGACAAGGCAGAAGATTCGGACTGGTATAAAGTTATTAAGCGAAGTAACAGATGAAAACTTGGCAAAACTATTGCTCACAAACGACATGCGTCAAGTGTTGACCTCTTACATGGATAGTATCTTGGAAGCATACTAGTCTGGATTGCAGTTCAGTTTTGAAATCAGGAATTTCAGAAGTACTTTCTCTATTTTTATACGTTAAACCACTGTGATGTCAAAGACGGCGTAGCAATAAATTTTATATTCATGCCTAAGCTTTCGATTAATAGACTGGGGACATGATAGGAAAGGTTAAAGACGGAGCACTAAAATGAGAACAGGGTTGATAATTGTAGAGAAGGCTAGCCGACGGTACGTAACCGGTCATTTAATTGGAAAGCAGCTTGTTTCCTTTTTAAATTAAGCTAGTCGTTTGGCCATCAGCATTTTTCACTAGTGGCACACAGCAAAGCCTTGAGAATTAATTTTTTAAATTAAAGTTAGTTGCTTAGCCGTCGGCATGTACACCAACTGTCACACAACTTAGCGTTGATACTTGATTTTTTTAAGCCTGGCCGTTGGCATTTACATGAACTGGCACACAAATTAGCGTTGACACTTGATTAATTTTGTTTAGTTAATTTTTTTTTTTACCACCTGCCTGATCATTATTATCTGGATTAAATGGCATGCAATAGTGGGTTTTACGTGAACAATCATGGGGGGGGGGTGGTCAAAAATTTACTTTGAATAAGAATATTATTTACTTTTATTTTGTTTAGAAAGGGGTACTAAAGTGGCTCTTGGGGCAAGATCTGGGTAGCCAGATTAAATTTAAATCGAAAAGAATGGACCGGATTCTCTAGGTCACGTATATCCACTGACCATATTCTCTAGATCAAGTGTCTAGTTTATTAACGCATACGGAGAAAAAAGATGTAGACCATTTGTGTGTGCCCGTGGGCGTAAAATGGCACTTTGTGTCCTCAATAAGAAAAACAATAAACAGTATAAGCTTTTCAACGAACCAAAGTAGGTATACGAAGATAAGAAGTGCCTAATAAATCAATAATATTTCGTCTCTACGGTGGTGAAAATAAAAATAAATGGACCTTGTGTAATAAACATATCTTCATGGAAACCTTAAGTATAACTAACGGTATTCATATATCTATCTAGAATAAACAACATTAAATTTTTTTTTTTCTTATACACAATATTTTGAAAAATTTTCAAAAACAATTATTGGAAATACGAAAACATCACTATTCCATACCTCGATTAAGTATATACAAAAATTCAAATTTCAAGAATCGATATCATGGCCATACGACTGACTTCCCCCTCTATTTTTAATGGCTCTAGGTAGATGGTTTTCTTGCTTCCTGTTTCTTTATTCTGGTTTGCTGTTACGATCTCTACTTCTTCGTTTTCGATCAGATTGGCTATCTTTCCCTCTTCTAGCTCTTTATCTTGGTTAACTAATCCCCTCTCCACTGTGCCGTAATGACCTCATGGTAATGTGTCTGTAGAACCAGATTGAAAACAGTGTTTATTATTATGCGTACTGAGCGCAATTTTAGAGTGTGTCCGTTGTAGAGATTTTGAATGTTAAAGATGATGTGGC
The DNA here is from genome assembly GCF_036245765.1 of Copidosoma floridanum. Classification (NCBI taxonomy): domain Eukaryota; kingdom Metazoa; phylum Arthropoda; class Insecta; order Hymenoptera; family Encyrtidae; genus Copidosoma; species Copidosoma floridanum. The sequence continues at coordinate 1,228,785 of NW_028321908.1, forward strand.
TTAGGGTGCGTATTCATGGAGTCCTAAACTTCCAGGACCAGTCATAAGCCTGTGTGAGTGCGAGTGAAAAGCAAGAATATATACTCTATTTGTCGAACTTGCAGGGGCTAATGGGCTGATCCTAGAAGTTCAAGACTCCATGTATACGCAGCTTTATCACTGTTCGCGCGGAATGAGACGCTGTTTTTAGCACGAATTTTGTTTTTTGATTTGGTTGGTGAGAAACGCCACAGATTTAGATACATTTTTACCCAAGTGAATTGAATTAAAAGTCAATTTTCTAATTTTGGTGTTTCTTTTATAATACGTTCAAATACTTAATTTATTCGACAAACGATGACCTGTAAGATAATCAAGACTTTCCTAGTATTGTACCTTTAGTTTTGTAATTTTGAATTTTTTTTTGCAATGGAAGATGTACAGCGTGAAGCTCAGCTCTGCAGACAGCGCCCAGTTCTATTTTAGCTATGAAGTAGTGTATCCGTAAATTTGTGGAAGTAGAGCAGTAAGCGTGCGTGTGTGTGTGTGTGTGTGTGTGTTGACAGTGGTAGTCAATACAGTGTCTGTAAACTGTATAACCAATATTACTGATAGATACTATTTACACTTACAAGAATAAACTAATATATCCACAAGTAAGGACTAGGTGGCCCTGTTGCTTTTTGAGATTCTGAGCTGAGCTTTACACCATACATCCCTTATTATAAACATCACTCGTCTAAAGACAATAATTTTTCCTCGAATGAATTTCAGCATACAAGAGAGACTTGAGCTGAAACGTAAGCTACATTGCAAGCCTTTCAGTTGGTACTTGAAATACGTCTATCCAGAATTGATAATCCCCACAAAGGATGGAGGACCAGGTGGATCATTGAGGCAGGGTGCTGTCTGCTTAGATAGTATGGGTCATCTGCTTAACGGTACTGTTGCACTTTATCCTTGCCACGACACAGGTGGAAATCAGGTAAGTAAATTGAAATAACTTTACTGGGTACTATTTACTGGGTACTATTTACATGGCACAACGATCGTCTCAAGCACATCCCATCTTTTATCAAGTTTAATGAAAGGATCCCTCCTGATAAATCATCTAAATAGTTGTACTAATATTTTTAGAACTGATAGTGATTTTACCCATGAGCTGGCCATGTGTTGGTTTTTCAAAGTTTCAAAAAATGCATTTTCTCCGATTTTCAGGGATCCACGACAGTGCTAAACAAACATATTTTCATATGTTACAACACATAATCATAAACTGTGAGCCTTCCTCTACAATCTCTAAAAAAGAAAATGTCGAAAAGTTAAGTGGCAAGATTGTTTTTTGCAATAAACGTTCAGGGCGTTTCAGCGCGCGCTTCCGTGTGAATGTATACCTATATATATTCACTACACGCTGAGCCACGAAACGTATTTATAGTTATACACTCGCATATGAAACACCCTGAAAACGGGTCTGACGCTTGGGCATTGTATCATTTACCTCCAGGTAAAAATGTAATTTCAACAAAATGGGTTTTCAAAAAAAATCTCATGGCAAGAATAGCACTAAATATAGGTAGCATCATGTCCTGCTGCCCTCTGTCGTTTGAGCTTGCTCATGACTCATCCTTATAGCTTTGCTCAGAGCAGCTTTTAAAGCCCTATCCCAGTTATATACATAATAAAATATAATTCAACACACGTGCCCGTATTCTTTTACTCCGCCGTTATCCACACACACATACTTATTGCGTCCTAAAAAATAACACGTTCCCTGAGTGCAAAGACTTCGGCCCCCATAGTAAGAATAGTATAGTACGCAGCTAGTAAGTGAGGTTAAGAATGTTGCAAATACACATAAAATCTAGGCATTTTTTAACCTCCGAATGTGGTGCGTTTACGATTTTACATGTAATGTTGTCTGAGAAGTCAATATTACTGTCCACAGAGTGGACGGGACTGTTCACTTTCCGAGCACCAGACACGTAAAAGCGAATAACTGAATCGTAAAGTTCAAGTTTTATTAGAATTTCAAGAGGGCAGTTATATGATAGAACTTGCAACCCTCTCGTCTCGATTTTGCCCGAGATTCACTGAGTCGACCACTTAGTGTGTTGACACGTAATGTAAAACGTTTTCAGTTTAAAATTTTTGCATCTGTTTTTGACACTTTCCGGAATTAAAAACCTCTTATCAAAAAAGTTTTTCTTTCGAATCCATGCAGTTTTGGTCGAATATAGCTGTAAAGAAGTATAAACAAATCTAAATGGGTCATGGGACCCACGGTAAGAACGAAGTTCTTTAACCATGACATGAGTATAAAGACACACAATTTCTCAGGTAACAAGGGGGTCGCCAGACCCATAAGAAGAACGAAGCTCTATAAAAATAAGTACCGCATTCATGTAGTTCACTGAAACAAAAACTTGAAAAATGAATAAAAAGTAATAAGAAAATTTAGTTCAGTACTCACGATAGTTGAACTTCGTGAGTACGTCATGCATAAATACAGTACTCACGAAGTTCAACTACCGTGAGTACTGAACTAAATTTTCTTATTACTTTTTATTCATTTTTCAAGTTTTTGTTTCAGTGAACTACATGAATGCGGTACTTATTTTTATAGAGCTTCGTTCTTCCGATAGGTCTGGTGACCCCTTGTTACCTGAGAAATTGTGTGTCTTTATACTCATGTCATGTTTAAAGAACTTCGTTCTTACCGTCGGTCTCATGACCCATTTATATACCCTTTTTTGTTTCTTTTATTTTGTTTTTTTTTTTTTCATTTTTTGTTTTATTTTTTTTTTTCATTTCTTGTTTTATTTTTTTCATATTTCATTTCATTATTTTTTTATATTTCATTTTATTACTTTTTAAAAATTTTTTTTCATTTCTTGTTTTTTTTATTTTTTTCATTTCTCGTTTTATTTTTTTTTCATTTCTTGCAATAAAATCATGCTAGTAATTTTTGTTATTAATAAATTATTTGAAAAATAAATAAATCATTAAAATAAACGTATACAATAGAGTTGAAAAACGTATCAATAGTATTGAAGGGCGCTTATTTCAAATTGGATAAACAAATTATGTTGAAATGTCACATATTTATATAAATATAACAATTTATTAAATTTATAGTAAATAAATTATGTAAGATTATTATATATGACTATATCAAGTTACATCTCGTTTTAATAGTTTTTAAGGGCGCTTATTTCAAATTTGATAAGCAAATTATGTCAAAAAGTTGAACATTTATTTAATTAATTAAACAAATTAATCAATAAATTATACATGATCATTTTATATGTATACATCGAGCGCGCGGTGGCTCAGTCGGCTAGGTCGTTGATTGGCACGCCAGTGTGACTTCTCGGGCAAGTACCTCTGTGAATTTTCACATGTGCTTTTTCACTACGCAATACTCCTTAAAGAGGGGTTAGGCGACCTTCTCGCAGCAAAAATTGCCTAATATCCCCCTACCCACCTCCCGTAGTGGGAGGCCTCCCATCCCTTTCCTTGTCCCTTTTCCAAGTGTTAAGCGCCCATAGTAGTGCTCTTATTAAAAGGAGCTGGACGTAGAGCACTATAATATATATATATAGGATAATTATATATTTATATTTGGAGTTACATATCATTTTAATGGTTCTTAAGACCGCTTATTTAGAATTTGATAAGTAAATCATGTCAAAATGTTAAATAATTCTATAAATAATTTATCAAATTAATCAATTTATCATGAAGGATAAATATATATATCTATTACTAATATATAAAGCAAAGTCACTAAAACCGTTGTAATCGCTCACCGAGAAAACCACTAAACCGATAACCGATATTGCTGAAATTTTGCTAACTGATTCTTGATGATTCCAAGATGGTTTTTGTATAGTTTTTTTCTTGAAAAATTTAATAACAATAGCAACAAATAAGCTCAAACTTTTGATAAAATAAGCTAGCTTTACGCTTTAGTTCAGTAGGAACCGCTAGGTGGCATCAAGGTAAAATTGAAGCCACCCGCAACCAAATATAGTAAACAGTGGTTATTCGCTCCGTGCATCAGGTTGGAGGGGATAAAAAAAACGACTACAGCGCTGTAGGTAAGCAAAGTTGGCGTACCCGTACCCCCATGAATCGTACAATAAGCGTTATCTTTAATGAGAAAAGATATTATTTCATTTAAAGTAATTAGTTGAGAAATCGAAGGCGGAAAAAAATGTTATTTAGCCAAACCGGGTCTATAATACGGATAAATAATTTTGCTAGGCACTTCAAATCGCCCGAAATTTTAAATAATGGGTTATTAAATATTATCTGTCATATCGTACACAACACACATACTTATCTGTAATGTTGTATACGTGAGAGCAAGAACTCCAAGCTGTATAATCTGAATCAGTGTTTACGTTTACAAAGTAACGAAATGCGTACGAGACAGTGCTGCGTTGTTAATTGCAACAAGAAAGAAAAGCAGGGGGTGGTGCTGTATAAATTCCCAAGTAGACCCCATGAAACAAAACAAAAGGAGCTGTAGATTATTTGCTCAAAATCAGTTTTACTCAGGCTATCACTTGTATTGATAAAATGGACCAGTGCTGCGATGTGCTTACACTTTTGGCTCTGATTAGCTACACATTCGCAGCTCACGTCGGAGATACAGCGGTCTTCGTTAATCTGATAAATAAATTACACATTTATGTATATGTTACCATAACCTACATTTGTCAAGCATAGGCAATAATGTACTTACAGATAATTCTACTTTGTATGGATTTAAGCTGACAGATGTTTGTTTCACAACATAGCAATTGATCAGATGATCGACTCCTTTATTTACATATTCCTGTATGTAGGCAACGTGCCCACTCTCTACTAATTTTTTAGCTTTTTTCAGCGTTTCATTATTAAAAACTATGTTGCAACTTATACTTTTCAAGCTTGTTTGGATAATCGTATCCATTTTTTAGGGTGCTGATGTTTACGCGATAGCAGTATGTACGTCTTATTCAATAAATAATACTTTCTCCTATAAGCGACAGTGTTACGATTTAATCATACGGGGGTACGGTATTGCCCGATTCTGACACCAAGGGCGGCGCTGCGTGTCATGCACGGAGCGAATAACATGCCCCATCGAGTCAACGATTTCCGTAATCGATCATTGGCACTGCACCAAGAACAGAGTGGTTCGTCGTGCAGCTAGGCATTCCGGCTACCGATGACACTCTTTTTTCATGGGCAAGCAAAATAAATCGGGTTTAAACTCAGATTACCAAAATAACCGACTGTCACGGAAAAATGGGTTTTTGGGACGTCAATGTCTCCGGTGGAATCTTACCAGGAGACGTGTATAGCTAGAGCACAACCTGCTCTAACACTTTGGCCGTTCAACCATTTGACCTGGTGCTGTCAGAGACTTTTCTACTTCAAATGCAAGCCAGGGAAGACAGCCCTGCAGAGTACCGGTAGCCACAACGGCGTCCTTTTTAGTAGTTGTCCCAACGACATACCTACAGAGAAGGTATTCTCCAGGCCCACTTTCTTGACTAACGATGAACGGTTGGTTAACTGGGAAATGACCTGAAGACGAGATGTTCTTTTCAGGGCCATTCTAATTATTTACGTTCCCTACTTAACCATCAATCTCATCGGTTCTTTTAAGGGCCCATTAAGTTTAAATTACTTTGCTAACAAATACATTTTTACTACGGTATCCGGAGAAGATTCGTCAACTAAAAGACTATGTAAAGCCGGCCACTATTAAACCAAATCAGTCATTTACTGGCAGACGTCACGAGCGGAGTTGTTCGTCGCAAGGCTGGGAAGCCCGCTGACTGATGACCTTATATTATCCTCTCGACTTTAAGCATTCAACCAGCAATCACCGATTCTCTCCAAGGTATGCGCTAGAAGAACCTAACAGCTATGAAAAAAAAAAAATAAATGTGAGCCAACGGGACAGTTTCCAACGGGCAAGCATCACGAACCAATCTCTCCACCTTAGATCACCAAAACAACTGAGTCTGTAAATAAAGGTGCTTTATACACCAACGTCTTGGACGTTATACTAGGAGACGTTGGGAAAGAGCTCTACAACTAGCTCCAAAGCTTTAAACGTTGTAATTTTCTTCCCAGTCAGTGTGGTGCTGCAATAACAGGCCAAAGAAGATCATCCTGAGGTTTAGAGGCAATCACGTTTGCTGGAAACTTCAGTCAAGAAAGAGTTCACTTAAGAAGCTCGCTGGTCCTTTTCAGGGTTATCGGACGTCAAACTACCTTGCCAGAAAATATATTACAACCTCATAAAGTTAAAAAAAATAGCCTTGAGGACTTACAAGAGTCTCAACTATGCCAAAAGTCACAAGAAGTTGAATTACAATTTTAGGCATCAAGAAAATGACGAAAGAATTTATTAAGTGAAAGATAATTTTTTCACTATAACCCTTATAGTAATCTCTTGAATCTTCCAGATTTTTAAAAAGGTAGAATTTGTATTTTTGTTACGATAAAAAACGTAGGGATTAGGCTCCAGAACTTGTTTGCTCTGGTTTAAAGTTATGAGATAAGAGAAAAAAAATTTTCAATTATTTACTTTTTGTGAGCTTTGAATCTTTACAGCTTTAAAAAATATCCTATTTCTTAAATCAAAGGCCCTGTTCATCAACGGCATTTTAAGGCCAATGATTATTTTATGGCACAAGAAATGCACGGTACTTTTTAGCATAATTATATGTTTTTTACTTTTTGTAGCTTTTTACTGGACCAAATAAACTGTATGGATTCCAAACAAATATATTTTTAATAAAAAGAGTTTTGTTCTGAGAAGTGTCAGGAATAGATATAAAATTTTTAACCAAAAACGTTACCATTACATATCAACACAGTACGGTGTTCCATTTAGTGAGTGGGGGCCGCTAGTGTATATATATATGTATATGTGTATCGAACAACATATGATTTTAATGGTTTTTGAGGGTGCTTATTTTAAATTTGATAAGCAACGTAGGGCCAAATGTCAATAAATAATTATACAAATGTCTTTATAAATAAAAACATAGGTAAAATTCTATGTGAAATGTATTTCAAATAATTTTCGAATGCCAGCTTACAGTTTTTTTTGGCTCTCACGTGGTGGCGCCGGCTGTCATCAATTATGAACTGCGGCCGCAACAAGCTTCTCAAGACATTCCTTCCCTATCCGACAATCGTCTTTGTAAGCAGAAGCGATTTTGAGTGCTACGTAAAAAGCACGTGTATTTCATTTTGAAGTTAATTTTCCTCGTGTTGCAACATGTCAATGACTTGAGTGTTAATATTTTGCGATAGTGATTTTCTGTAGGTGCAAAGTGCGTTTTCATGTTTAGTTTGCACGTGTAAGCAATAACTACATTAATAGTTTAAGAATCTGTTTGTTCTTTAAATTCAGTTGAAATGGGTTCAAGTCCTTCAAAATCAAAATCGAAAAAGTCAAAGGAATTGACGAAATCTCCTCATAATGTAAAACAAAGCTTTAATCCTTTTGAAGTACATACTTAAGTATGCCACATCATAAACGAGTTCATATTTTGCCACCCCAAACAAGAATTTTAGTGTTCCTCAAATTAATCCAAGCATAAGAGGAGGCACGAGTCCATTTTTTGATTCCGAAATGTCAATTTAAAACAAATGAAATTCTAACTTTGAGGCTACATCTAAGACATACAGGAACATTTCAAGAAAACAAAAATCGTCAACAAAATCAACAGCAAAATGAGCACATTAACAGCAAAATGAGCAACAAAGAGCAGTAATATGTAACAACAATATTTCATCATTATGTAATTCATTAGAAAGAGTAAGAAAATTTAGAGAACAACGTATGTTTCAAGTAAAATTACAGGAATCTTGTGATAATGAGGATAAAACAACAAGCAAATATTTTACAGGAAAGCAAAGTATATATCCTTCTTCAAATGAATTGGAGGAAACACATACAGATATACTGATATCGCAATTACGTACGCCTACATTACAGTTGTCAAATTTACAAAAACGATATTCTGATGAGAAATATGACCAGTGAGCCTTAATTTTGTACATTAACTTTTAAAGTAGTTTTTAACGATGTACTTATTAATTTTTTTAGTAAAATTACGAATGCTAAATATTGTCAAAGATATAGAAAAAAAACTCAAATTACAAAAACTAACGTCTAAACTTGACACTGCATTATCTTTACAGAATTATGACCTTCGAAGATATTACACATTATTATATTTTTTACTTAAAGTCAACAATAAATAAATCTTTTGTATTTGCTATGAGTTCGAAATTAATTTTTTAACATAATAAAATTTCAATTTGTGTTAATTTTCATTTTTTACATTATACTATTAGGTTATAATTTTTTTTTATCTTTTCTTTTCTTTCTTTTAGAGAAAAAAAAACAAATAATCAGGAGCCAAGACAAAAAATATGCACAAATTTACGCACGAATGCCTCGTTATATGATGATCCATGCTTGATACAGGACTCTGTACACCAATAGAATTTAATAATACTCTGAATAAGTATAGTGTTACATGTGCTTAACTAGATCTTATTTTAAATCATAAAAGAGATATTCGATCTGAGCCAGCTGGAAATTGTTTGTTCTGTTGATTTTGACACTTTTAAACCTTACAATTTCACCTTTAGACGACAGACTTCTACTGAGACGGCTATTACAACAATCACCTTTTTTCGTGTTTTTGTTCAAATCTCAAAAGTGCAAATGAGATACTCTCTAGTGATCACGAGTATGAAGACATGGACTGCATATATATATTTGCAAGAATATATGATTTAAATGTATGCATACATTATCACTTTATTGATGTAAATATTAATATGAAAAGACAAATCTTCGCTCATTTTAAAGTCAACGATTCTCCAAAGTTTATCCATTTGCATTTAACAAACTTGCATTTCATACCATTGATTCCAGTTTCAAACATTTTTTTACAAAACAGAATTGATATCGAAAACATTTGTAAGCCCTTAGATAATGTTCCAGAAACTGACGTTGACTCGGAAATAGATGTGCAAGATTTGTCTTGCGCGCCCATGCCCTCCCCTTCCCCTCTTTCTGCTCAAAGAAGAGGGAGCTGCTGCTCGCTTGGTCTCTGCCGGCGCGAGCGTACAGCTTGATCTAGTGGAGCCAACGTGTATGCACGCCTCGACCTCTTGCTTCGCTGGGGACTCTCAAACCGGACCTCCACGTCGATCTGCCTACTATAAAATATCTGTTACGGCTGATCTGCCAATCTTGTATTTACTCGACGTTCTAATAAAGAATAATTCAAACATTGGTCCTTCGAGCCGGATAGCGTGACTGGGACAGACAACCGCCAGAATCTCATCGAGCCCAAGACAGCCAGGACTACGGTGCTACGCGAAGCAATGTAAGTAGGACGATGTGAGATGCGATCATGCGAAAATACATTCTCTACGTCCGAGAACGTATCGAGACATTGGGCCTCTGTTGCAAGTGATGCAATCGTGCAGAGCCGCGCCACGTGGTAGAGCGATTTGAGGTTATGATAGCCTTAACAAGATGTGACAGGCGAGAGACGCCCCACCGCGACTGCCGTGCAGTCCGCGTCGTGGACCTTGCGTGCGACCACGATTACTCAGTCAGTGAGGCTGTCGAGAGGTTTTGGGTTGCAGATTGCAGGCTGCTTCATGTTTAAACCGCGGGATTTACTAGTTAACGTCATCCCGCGGCTGGTCGGGTTGATAGATTCATTTGCGATTCCTCACCCCCTTTTTCTCAATATTCTACGTAGACTCATTTGGCATGCACGATTGCACCACAAGTAACAAGGCGCCGTTTGAGAGCCAAGCGTCGAGCTCAGCGCGTGACTAATTTACAGGGATAACGAAGGCTGGCCCTCGTTGCTGGAAACGCAGCAAGCCCTGCTAGAGGTTCTCGCGGAATTCACTCAATCCGCCAAGAGCGTCGAAGTATGGAGCATGGGTCTCGTCGACGCCAGGTTTGAGCTACTCGCTGATTATTGGAATGACTTCCAAGCCAATCATAAGGATCTGATTCAGGGCGCACCTGTGAACAAAGTTGCCTCCTTGATAGCCCTGTACAGGTCCGCAGAGGGATACTACCTTGACGCTAAGGCGTGCCTGTATGACGCTAGGAGTCGGCTGTTCCCGACCATGCCAGGAGGTGGTGGCCAGTTACCACTCCCCGGACCGCTCCCTGGACGGCACTCGGATCCTCGCCTGCCGAGCATCAATATTTCGCTCTTTTCTGGCCGTCGCGAGGATTGGCAGTCTTTCCGCGACCTGTTCCAGACGCTCATTCACCAGGATGCTCGGCTCACCGACGTCGAGAGGCTTTACTACCTAAAGGCAAACGTGCAGGGTGAGGCAAAAGCAGTTCTGGACACCTTGCAGCTCGTTGGCTTCAATTATTCCACGGCCTGGAGTCTTCTTGTCTCGTGGTTCGAGCATCGTGGCCTCCTTGTGCAGGACCACGTCATGGCACTCCAAACACTCAAGCCTCTGCGCGAGGAGTCCGCTGCTGGTCTGCAGGGCTTGCTCGATGCCTTAGAAAAGCACCGTGATCAACTGCGAGCGCTCAATCAGCCGGTGGAACATTGGGATGTGTGGATGGTCTCTTTTGCCTTGACCGCCATGGACCCCTCGACTCGGAGAGCCTGGGAAGACGAGCTCGAGAAGTTGGAGGCAGCCAGCTCTGCACAAGGGGAAGCGGCCTCCTTCGCCACTTTGTCCAGCTTTCTGCGGAGGCGCGGCCGCTCACTGACTTCAATGGAAGCCTCGCGCCCTCCCCGATCGACGAACGATCCTGTACGCTAGACCGGCAGTCGCCCTCCCGCGCCGACGCCACTCAGCCGCAACCACTGATCTTTAGCCACCCACGCAGTCAACGATGACTGCCCTGCTTGCCACGCGCCGCACTACGTAGGTCACTGCAGCCGTTTCGTGGAACTGGACGCGCTTGGGCGAAGGAATTTCGTCACTCAGCACAAGCTGTGCTTTAACTGCCTGAAGCCGGGTCACATGGCAACTGTCTGCCCTTCCCAAGGTGTATGCCAATATTGCAAGGCGCGGCATCACAGCCTCATCCATGATGGCGGTCGCAAGCGCAGGGCCACGCCCGACCCAGCACCAGCTGAGGCAAAGCAGTGCCTCTTCACCTCGGACTCAAAGGACGGGATCGACGCGGCAGCTGCTTCACCGTTGTGACTAGCCGTCTTGCCCACGCTCAAAGTTTAGCTCATGGGCCCCGGGGGGCGGACAGTCACAGCAAGAGCACTCGTCGACGCTTGTTCGGAGATTTCAATCACGTCCACTGCACTTGCTCGAAAGCTTGGTGCCAGTCCCGAGCCAGCCGTCACGAGCATCTCTGGCGTCAGAGGCGCTGTCTTTATGCGCTCCCCAACGATTGCAAGTTTGCAGCTCCAAACCCGGAACTCAACCCGGACGTTGCGGCTGACTGCGCACTGCTTGCCCCAAATGGGACTCCGCACCCCCTCCGGACCGTTACAACCAGCCGTCATCGAACTCTCGACGGCGTCGCTGGATCCGTCGTCAGCTACGTCGAGATCCCGCTCCCTCGCCTTTCACCCTACTGACGACGATTGAGCTGCGCGATGCCTACCTCGCCTGCGTCCGCCTCAGCCAGTGACAATTCTTCGCCCTAGAGATTGCGAGCTTGCAAAAGGGCGGCCGTGTCCCTGCGAAAAATTCACTGCTGTCTCTAGACCCGATCTTCACCGATGACGTCCTTAGAGTTGGCGGTCGTCTCCAACATTCTGCGCTCACTTTCGACGAGCAGCATACGCCAATCCTCGACAGCCGATGCAGCCTCGCTCGGCACATTATCCAGTGGGCTCATGCTCGTGCTCTTCACGGAGGAGTCAGAGTCACCAGCGCCTATGTGGCTCGCAAGGCCTGGATTGTTGGCGGGCGGCGGCGAATCAAAAGCATTCTCCAGGGATGCGTGGTCTGCGCCTGACTGCAGGCGCGGCCTGCCACTCAACACATGGCACCTCTACCGGCCGCACGGGTTACTCCTGCTCGAGCTTTCTCTCGCACTGGAGTTGACTACGCTGGCCCATTCAACATTTTATCTGCTAAGGGCCGAAGCATCCGCACAAGCAAGGGCTACGTCGCGATCTTCGTCTGCATGACCACCAAGGCGTCACAGCTTGAGCCCGTTGGTGATCTCTCCACCGAGTCATTCATTAGAGCGCTCACAAGATTCTGCGCCAGGCGCGGTCGGCCCTTAGAGATCTGGAATGATAACGCCACCTGCTTCCGCGCCGCAGACCGTGAAATGCGCGAGGCTCTCCAGGATGCCGAAGTAAAGTGGAAGCGTGTTGCTGGCTCACTGGCTAAACAAGGCGTCACGTGGCACTTCATTTCTTCACGGGCGCCCCACTTCGGCGGACTATGGGAGGCCGGTGTCAAAGCAATAAAACATCATCTCCGTCGTGCCCTTGGACTGCGCAACTTCACCTACGAGGAGTTTTCCACCGTTTTGGCCAGCATCGAGGCGGTCCTCAATAGCCGCCCTCTCACTCCATTCACCGGAGGCTTAGATGATCTGGACATCCTCACCCCCTGGACACTTTCTCGTCGGTGGCCCGCTGAATTATGTGCTTGAGGCCAGCACCCCGCCCGAGAAGCTCGATCGCCTAAGTCACTGGAAGCTGGTCCGGGGAATCCGAGACCAGTTCTGGAGCCGCTGGAGCCGCGAGTACTCGGACACGATCCAACAACGACCCAAGTGGAAGGTCCCACGTCTTAATTTCCAGGTTGATGACGTCGTCGCCGTGGTGGACACCACGCTCCTCCAGTCTAGCGGCACGTGGCCGTTCGGTCGCATCATCTCGGTACATCCCGGAGCCGACGGGCTCGTTCGCGCCGCCACCATCCAGACCGCCACTGGTGAATACACCCGTCCCATCAGCAAGCTCTCTCTACTGCCTGTCCGATCGCCTAGTGTCGGCGACGCCACCTCCAAAGACCCTGTGGCCGAATTTGACCCAGGTACGGCGGGCAGAGACTAAGATCGTTCACGGAACGAGGCGGGCGGGTTGTGCAAGATTTGTCTTGCGCGCCCATGCCCTCCCCTTCCCCTCTTTCTGCTCAAAGAAGAGGGAGCTGCTGCTCGCTTGGTCTCTGCCGGCGCGAGCGTACAGCTTGATCTAGTGGAGCCAACGTGTATGCACGCCTCGACCTCTTGCTTCGCTGGGGACTCTCAAACCGGACCTCCACGTCGATCTGCCTACTATAAAATATCTGTTACGGCTGATCTGCCAATCTTGTATTTACTCGACGTTCTAATAAAGAATAATTCAAACAATAGATAATAATGAAGTTGTGGCGAAATATACGAACTATGATCAACACGCACAAGCACATTTAAATTTTTTAAACAATTTTCTAAATAATACTTTTGGTCATTCTTTTGCAGTTTGCGATAGGCTTTGATGGAAAAAAGATTTGAAATAGTCATCTGCAGCACAGGAAAATATTTTAAAAACAATTGTCCCGGTGAATAATCACTTTTTTTCCATTTATACTCTTACAAAAATTTTCAAGAGTTTCAGTAGCATCATCTGAAGCATCTGGAAAAAATTAAAGTTCAAACGCATAAGCACAGTCTCACTTGTTATAAAAAAATGGATCCAAATAAAAAAAAAAATTGTAGATTTGGAGCACCTTTCATGTCATCAAAAAAAACTGTGACTGATAACTGTGAATTTTTCTGAAAAAAATTTTAATAATAATAATTATAAGAAAGTAATTCGATTAATAACATCAATATCTATAATATCAGCGTTCGACCTAAGACACGCCTAAACAGAGCAGTGGAGAAGGGTGTCCGCCGAGGCTTCGGTGGCGAAGTTGGTTAAAGCACCTTCCCGGCAAGAAGGAGGCCCAGGTTCGACTCCTGGCCGAAGCGGATAACTTTTTTTCACTGCTCTGTAATTTTAATTGACAAAGTTTTTCGCACTCCAGCGATTTTCACTCTAAAAATAAGCGCGACGTTTCTATAAAGTAAAAAGAATATACATAGCGCAATTTACATGGAAGAGGTCAATGTATAGTAATAATTTGACATAATACTTACCCATCGATTAATAACATCAATATCTAGATTACTGTTTAGTCGAAAACGACTAAGACGTACGGGCCGATACGCGAGCGGCGGAGAAGGAAGTCTCGCAGCACGTCGAGCGTGCAGTAAAGGATTCGTTTTTATGTTCGTTTTTATTCGTGTGTAGTCAGTATTGTTTCACACTATTGTCCTGTATCGTCACGCTAATTGGTGGACGTCATCCGAGAGACGTAAGGTAAATCAAAGGGAGAGGGGTTAGTGCCGCCAACGGCGGAGATACGAAAAATTGAGAAGAGTTGGTGAGGGTGCGGTCATTTCGAAGCTACAGTTGATATACAGCGGTCTACAGTTTTCACTGCGATCTCGAGTACTTATTGGTTTTATCGGATTTTCATTGTTTCATCGCGTGAAGTAAGTCTTCGCATAGTTTGCATACCGGTATTACGTGTTTAGGATCACGCGTTCATATCCTTGATCCGTTATGATCGGTATCCAATCTTTTCGTATCGATGTGCTGCGAGTGAACACGGCAAAAATCCGCGTCAGCGAAACCGTGTCACGGTAATCGAGAGCGAGAACAGTGCTGACGCACACTTCACACATTCTTCACATATACTTCACACACACACGCACACATATATATGAGGCTTGTTCACACCAGGAAGTTGTTTATACCTCAAATTGCAAATTTCATATTCTCTTTTGTATCATTTGTTCGTTCTTCCAGGGAGTTTTCTCTTCAGATTTTCCTCCCTTGGGTCACAAATATATCTTCGTTGTGGCTCATAAACAGCGTCTTTTTTATTTTTTTATTTTACGTGCGCGAAAATTAGTGCTTTTCTTAGTGTTTAAATACAGTTCACTTGTAAATTTTATCAAGGTTTCCCACGTATTCTTTAAAATAAGAAATCAGTCGGCGACGTCACATAGATGCAGTCGACAGGGCGGCAGAGGGCTGCACTCTGAAAAACAATTACCATTGAGTTTATTCCTCTACTAACGATAGAGATAATATTAATAGAGTAGAATAGCTTGCTGAAGAAGCGTAATAGTGTTAAAGAGAGGAAAAAGATTTTGTGGGTCTTTCATCTCTCTTCCCAACACTGATTGGCTGTCACAGTTTTCTGCCATCGTGCTTGTTGAGGGAGGCAAAGATGCAATGCAGATAATAAGTTGACTGCTGTCTCCAATGGTGACTGTAACCTGTGACAGCTACTTAGTAAAAAAAGGAGAAAGAGATGTAAGACACATACAATTTTTTTTGTGACGCTGTTACGATTCAAATTGACACTAAATTGTGATACCAAAAGTCTTTACAGTCATTAAAATTTTTTTATTGATGCTGAAATTTAAGTATTACGATCCCAAAACGTCATATGACTTTCGCGATATATACAGCCTAGACAGGAAAAAATAACATAGGCTGTGAGGGGGCAAATCTATTTCATTTTTCTTACACTTACAATTTTTGTACAGTAAAGCTTGGAAATAACATGGTGTCGAGAAAATGACGGTACATCATCTTATTATTTCTCTAATTCGTAGGTGGATATATAACACGTATAATTCATATTTTCACATACGTCCATTCACTATACAGATTGATTTAAAACTCATCGTGATGGATGATGTATTATAATCCACTTTTTAACAACCGTTATGTATTCTAATGACAAGGCTTCTCTACTCGAGAAGATTTTTTTAACAAATTTTTCTTTTGTTTTCACTTTCAGGAATGGAGTTTAACGAAGGATGGCCTAATTAGACACCATGAATTCTGTTTAACGCTGCCAGTTTACGTGAAGGGAACAGCGCTTCTTATGCTGACGTGCGATGGTAGTGAGAACCAAAGGTGGCGGCACCTCGAGGGTGGTCTTATTCGACATGCACGCGTTCCTATTTGCATCGACTCAAGGCAGCAACTGCAGCATTCTCAGCGCATTATTACTGCTCAAAAGTGCGACTCAAACGCCGAAAGCCAACGATGGCACCTCTACAATCATGTCAGCCATTAGCCTTGAGCTTAAAAGTAAAGCGTTTGATACTAAAGACTAAACTTATAAACTTAAGACCCTGCAGATGCAGAGTTGGACTCGAATAAGGTAGTGTAGGAAAAAAAGCCATCAGTGAAGAAGTGCGATTATCTCTGCTTCGATGATTTTCAAGTATAAGTATTTACCTAATCATATTGGTAAAAATCTTTGAAAAACCATTAGATATAGGGAACAAAAGTTGTAACGAAAGCCTTTTGAGTAACACACCTTTAAATCTCGAAATATTTTGCCATGTGAAGGAGTGAGGGCTCTAAAAGCAGCAAATTTCTTGATGAAAATAATAGTTAAAGTCTTGTTGTTGCTGTTGTTGTTGTCATTATTGTTGTTGTTTTTGTTGTTTTTGATACTTGGCTCAAAACAAAAACGAAATATCTGTTCGATGAAAAAGTTATAGTGCTTAAAATAAACACTGATAAAATGAAAAATATTAAAACCATATAAGTTTCATACCATTTAAGATTTGATTGAAATGCAGTAATTACATTAGTCATGGAGAGAAGTCTGTAATATTCGTAAAATTTTTAACTCTCGATCAAGAAAACACTAATTATTTGCAGGGCATTTTTATCTGATTAATTCATAATCCTCGCTTACAAAAGTGAACGGTCAGATATACTAATTCTGTTAGATGCGCTTCGTGCGGTCTACATTATTGAAACTATATTTTAATAATTAAATTTTTTTATTTTATCACTAAAAAGGCATGATAAACTTTTTATAAGGATCTGTTGACATTCTTTTGATTATTTTATTGTTCTAGCGAATGAAGGTAATAAGTCTTATACATTGCTGCCAGTTACATAATAGTTCTTTTTAGAGTAGTTTTAATTTAAAAACCTGCATGTTGACTATCATTTTGAAACTGTAAGCTTATTTGTTTTAAATATTACCTAAGTATATATAATTAAAAGTTCTAAGTAATTTGCCAATCAATGTTTTACGATAAGTAAAACATTGATAATTTTTAGAGTTTCAGATTCTGAAGGATAGAAATGTTTCGATTTTGTTCTGAACCAAGATACAATTAAAAGATTAAAATCACATTTCTTTAGACGTACCCTTTTTAAGGCGAGAGCTAGAAATGAAGGGTGTGCTATAGATCAGCAAACTCAAATAAACTAAGCAAAATTCAACGACTGCTTATTGCTTAACTTCAACAGAGGCAAACTTATACTTCCGCCTTGCAATGGTGATTTTTCTAAGTCATTTTGACGCAAGTCTCGTAAGAATAGCTATTTCACTAAAAAAAAAGGTGTTAGAAAAAGTGTTACAACTATAATAAATATTACTATATTTTAGAGGGAAGCTGAGACATACTCGCCATGTTATAAAAATTACTATGCTACATAGTAAAACCAGATTATATCAACATTTGTTATTCGACATAGTAATTTTTATTTTGCTCAGAAAGAATTTTCATATTAGTAAGTAAGAGAAGAAAAATGTATATATACATACATATTGCCCTGAGAATATATACATTAAACAGAAGATATATGTATATATATATATATATATATATATATATATACATAGATTTAAATGAATAGAGATTTTTTTTCTTATAGTATATAGATATTGATGAATTAAAAACATATTTTTATTTTAAAAAAGATCTGCAGCAACTGGGATTTGGACCTTTATCTTTGAGCTCCCGAGTCAGGCTCCGCAACCACTAGACCACAGGACATGATGTCCGCGCAAGTATGGATAAAGTACATGTGGAAACGTGGACTGTTTATCATACACACAATAAAATTAAAAATCAAAGGGTTTTCTGTAGACAACGGTATTAACAACGGATAATTAGTCGATTCAAAATTAATTGTTAGCACGTATCAATTTTTAACACTGATAAATTAAATAATATGTTTCTCTTCATATTTACATTCGTATAACCTCAAATTTGAAACTCAATACGCGTATATATCGTACCAAATTACTTTCGAACATAGTAATTTTTACTATACTGAATAGCAATGCAGTGGAATGAGAAATTTTATTATGTCACATAGCAAATTTTACTTTAGATTGTGGTACATTTTAAAACGATTATAATAAAATTAACTGTGTTGTGTAGCAAAAATTGTACTATCACAATTTTTACTATGTTACACATAGTATTTTTTACCATGCCGTGAAATAATTTTTTTAGGGCTACTTCATAATAAAAATTAATCAAAACATAATTGAAAAATTTTTTAACGTAACAATTTTGCGTCATCAGGTGAGTACATCTCAGCTTTCCTGAAAATATAGTAATTTTTAGCAAAGTTATAATACTCTTTTTAACACTACTTTTCTCAGTGTATGCGTTAGTCTCTCCTACATCTGCATAAACACTTACACACGTACAAACACTCTCACAAATATACACCCATTGATCCTTAAATATTCCCCTTACACACTTTACTCTTTAACTCGAAAATCATAATTTTTTGTATTTTACTTTTTCATGCACTATTAACTCAAGTAGGTATATTTCTAGGGTTTCATTCATGTGGAGTCTTATTAACTCATATATAGTTTAAATATATGTAAAACTTCCTACCTTATCGATCAGGTAAATTTTATATCATAGCTATGCAACAATGTTTATTCATTAACTATTTGTTTTGTAGAGAAAACAATAGTAGACAGCACGTTATAAACACTTTACAAATTAAGCCCAAACGAGAAAAATTCACTAAGAATTCAGTGTGAAAAATCAGATTTTAGACAAGTAAGGTGTAATCTGATTTCTCACCTTACTTCTTCATATTACAATGAATCTCACCGAAAATAAACTCCATTTATTTCTTTTAGGTTCAATAGTATACATTTTTTTTTTAAATGTTATTTCGAAAAAGTTACTAACACCAATAACAATAGCCAACAAAGCATTGCTTAATAGTTTACACAATTGATTTACTTTTCTACCCTACTGATCATGACTACTTTACTTGGTCTTCAATAACCAATTAATTTGAAACATGGACACGTAAGAAAAATAGTTGACGCACAATCTTGACTTTCCAAAGAATCAATACATTTTTATTGGCTTAATTTCAGCAAAATTCATTGAAACATTAAAAATAAATATGAAAATTAGATTGCACCTTTACAGTCTGACATCTGGTTTTACAATTTTTGTCTCAAATTCTTGATTAATTTTACTAAATTTCAGCTCGATTCAGTCTTTAAAATGTTAAAAATAAGTGTTTACTTTTCTTTTCATAGAAAAGTAGCTAACTTTCAAACAAATGACGTTAAAAAGCTTTAAGATCAAATTAAGATTACGCTGTTGAAAAAAAATTATATTAGAAAATCGTATAAAGAATCCTTATCCTTTTACGTAATTCACCTTGTTATTTTACTCCATTGTAATATGATTTTTTTGTCTTCAATCATTATATGGTTTCTCAAAACCCGTGTGGTTTTCTTGTATATATTTTTAAGGGCAAAGCTTAATGACTGTTAAAAAGTTATTTGATTTCATAATTTTGTGACGATTAGTACTTCAAGCGATTTCTTCTCGTTAAAAAAAAAACCACATGATTTTTAAAAATCTTTATCGTTGACTCAAAACAACCATGTGGTGATTTGAGACAAAAGATCGTATGATAACTACTCCCGTCTCGTAATTTCAGTTTGTAGTGTAACTTTCCCGTTTGATGTACTATTTTTTCAAATGTCCACTTTGTTTTTATGATACTTTTTTGCTACCACGCCTTTATCGATTTCAAATTGTCTATGTTTTTCATTTTCATTAAGTACTTCGTTTTATTTCATCTAGCTTAGTCTAAGTAGGTTTAGTTAGCACTGTACTCTTTTACCAAACATTAATTCCACCAGTAGAATTCTCATCTTTACATAAGGTATTTGACAGTATTCTTTTTTTGCTTAGTTTCTAGTTAACTTAGTGCTAGTTTAATTGTTTGAACATAATCTGTCTTCAGTTTGTTTGTTAATTACCGGGTGGAATGTTGCCATTTTTATAATGTACAGTTCCAATTTTTTCAGAAATTCCTGGAACATTTTGTATAAGATGTTACTCGTCAAGAGACAGGAAGCACTTGTTAACTTGGTGAATCAGCAGGAGTAGTACCAGATTATATTTACATTTTATTTAAATACTAAAACTTTGTATACACAAAAGTCTCTTTTCTGTAACATTTTCTCGTAGAGAAACTCTCTTTTATACGATACAACATACACGCTATTTGACCGGGAGTTATCTTCATTCTGCGTCAGTCCATGCATCCGCCCGACTCTCTCTCTCTCTCTCTCTCTCTCTCTCTCTCAACGCAGTGGCCGTACGCTTGCGCCATCTGTACACCTGAAGCCTCATTTACAACAGTCTATCCGCTTTAGTATACTCATAAACTAAGCTTATGCATTATTTAAGCAAAGGAACATTATACGCTCTAGCGTTATAGAAAAACTAAATGACTTAAATAAATACACTTATACACAAAACAAATCATAAACAGAAAACGTAGTTTAACTTTAAAACGTGCAGACAGAGCTAATCGACAACCACAGAGTTTCTTTGGCTTTTGATTGATCCCTATCTTCTTCTGGGCTGCTCTGCTCTTACATCTCTATTTTACTTACTCATCAGTGTTGGCGTCTAGAAGCGGAATAAAACAAAAAACAAACATATTATTAATTACAACTCTCTCATGCTTCTCTTTGACTAACTCTTTTCTCTTTGATAATTCAAAAGTTCAACTCTTAACTTTATATGAGAAGGGGCCGATAAAGGTTTGGTTATAATATCTGCAATATTTTCATTTGCTGAAACCCAAATAACTCTTCCCTTATTTACCTTAAGATACGCAACATTTGATGAAATGCCCATGAGAATCAGCCATAGAAGGTTTTTTACCAGTTTTCTTCCTTTCATTTAGTCTTTCTTGTATCTCTTCAACCTCGTAGTCAAAATATTTTAATTTATGGCTACCTTTCAATTGTGTAAATTTTCCAACAGCCTAATTATCATACCATAATTTTACTGGGTCCATAGATTTGCCCAAAATATCTCTTACAGGTTTGTCTATGGCTATTATATCTTTACTGGCTCCACTCATAGCAAGATAATCCGCTTGACAACTTGACAGAAATGAGTAGGACTGTTTTTGACTTCTCCGTGCATCTGTGTGTTCCGAAGAGTTTTATCACATAGCCACTCGTAGAGAATGAATCCTTTAAGTCATTGAAGCTTGAATCCATCCTGGCTTGCATATCTGCTTCTTAAGCTGTATATGTGAGACCCAACTCTTTTGTTTCTTTTAAGTAACGAAATATTCTCTTTACATCTTGCCAATCTTTTTTTGTTAGTGTCTGCTGCTATCTAGCCAGATAATTTACAGAATAGGTTATATCTGATCTCGTGGTGCTTGAAAGGTATATAAGACAACCTATTGCTTCTCTGTAAGGTGCTGTTGTCAGAGTATCAAGCTTTAGCAACTCTTGTGTATTCTCTTTTCCCTTCAGTATTCTCTTTTCTACTTGTTTTGTAACCATAGGTGTCTCTTACAAATTACAATCTTTTATATTAAATCTTTTCAACCTTTTCTCCATATAATAATTCTATGTGATGGTGATTTTTCTCTTAATTCGATCTCTCCCGATTTTTAGGCCCAAGAAATTTTCTGGTTGTCCCAGCTCTTTCATTTCACAGGTGTTTTTCAAGTGATTTGTAACCTGATCCATTTTTTCTTTGTCATTGCCAGCGGTTATTAAATCATCTACGTATAACAAAATTAATACTATTTTGACTTCTTTTCTACACGTTAACAAGTTTGGATTTTTTTATATTATTTTTTAAATCTAATTTTAAGATCTCTTCTTTAAATTTCTTGTACCATCTCTTAGGACTAACTGGTAAACCATACCATGCTTTCCGTAATTTTCATACTTTTAACTCTTAACATATATTATTATACTCATAGTCTTCTGGTATCTCCATATAAACGGGTATTATAAGTTTACCATTTAAAAAGGCTGTCTTAACGTCCGATTGTCTAGCTTCAAGATTCTCTTTATATATTACAGATATACATGATCTGGCCAGTGGCAATTTCGATACTGGAACATATATATCTCCAATCTCATATTCGTTAACATCTTGGTATTCTTTTATTACAAGTCTAGCTTTGAAAATAACTCTTCCCTCTTTCAATATTTTTTTGGAAAATATCCATCTAGAATCCAGTATGTTAATGTCACATGGACTATCCACCACTTCGAAAACCTTATACTTTTCTAAGGACAGTTTCTCTTCTTCAATAGCTCTTTCTTAAAGACTCTTGTTTTTGCATTGTATAGCCTCTTTATAACTGCTAGGATCTTCATTCACTTTGGCCAGCATAATATGTCTCTCTTCAGGGCTTTTTGAAGGTCTCTTTGTTATTTATCTCCACACTATAAACAAATATATCATCTCTTTTGGGTTTATGTGGTCTCGAGAATGTTTAGATTCTTTTATTTTCAGATTGAGTTTGGTTTTTTTCTTTTCCTAATTTTCTCTTTTTAAGTCTTAAGTTCGTGTAGTGCTTCTTCAAGTTAAGTTTGAAGATCCCTAGTCTCTTGAAGTGTGTTCTCTTGGAGTATATTCTCTTGAGTCTCTTGTTTATTTTGTTCTAACTCTCTTTCATTTGATTTTTGTTTTTAACTAGTATCATTATTTAAATAATTTCTTTTGTACACATCATTGTTAACTAGTTTTTCATAAAACGTAACGTTCCTCGAGGTAATAAACTTATTTGTTGAGGGTTCTCACAAAATATAACGTGTTTTAGAATATCCAACTAAGATTATCCTAATCACTCGTTAAGAAAATTTTGATTCTGTCTTAGGTAAGTATGCGTAAGCTATACATCCATTGCGCAAAAGTTATGGTCCTAGAAGCAAAAATTCTTCTGAACAAATAGACTTTTGTGTTAAAAGTATATATACATATCCCTATATTATATAGTTGTATTGACGAAAGTGAGTCTCAGCCCCCCTGCTCCCCCCGCTACCCCTCAGCTACCCCTCCATTTACGTAGTTATTTGCTTGTTTTAACGTCATTTTTGATCAAATTATATTTGTGTGAGCTTCCCCCTGCTCCCCCTCAGCTCCCCCTCCACTTCCCCCCCAAAGAATACTTATTTATAAAATGTTTTACCATCATGAATGTTAAAAAATATACGTATTTTAATACCCAAGTCATACCTCGTTTTTAGAGTTTTTTAAGTCACTGATCATAGGTATTCTTCTGTCTATTCGCTCTACTTTACGCACTATTTGTCTCTAAAGTACCATTATTTGTTTAACTTAATCGAACTCTTACATTTTAAATCTATTTCTGGTCCATGTTTACTCTACCCAAATATAAAATTCTTGATTACCTGAGGACGTTATTAACAAAAAGACAGAATTCAGGAGGAGGTATAATTAAATAGACAAACACAATTAAGCTTTTGAAACAATAATTCATTATGTTAGCTTACTGTTGTGACATTTCATGTGTCGTTTTAACCCATCTGTTCTTTTAAAACCCTTTCCACATTTTTCACATATTTGTTTTTCATGGTTTTTATGAATTAACATACGTCTGTTTAAATGTAACGATCTTCAAAGTTACATATTTTTGAATTACTTATTATTTCTTGCTAAACAATATTTTTAGTTTCTAATTTATTCTCGGATTTAATTTGAATAAAAATTCTTTTTGGATTCTTACATCTTAATAAAGCAACGTATAATTGTCCGTAAGAGAATAAAGGTTTTTAATATACAATGCTAAGTAATCAAAACTCTATTTTCTGATTTGTTGATAAACATAGAACATACTAATACAAAGGGAAACTGTTTCCTATAGAAGACAAAAGGTAATGATGATGAGGTGCCAGTATTAAATGTTATTCTAGGAGTATAAACTTTGCTTTCTTTTTTTTCTCCCATTATTATTTCTGCTTCTATATTATACTTTAAAAAATTTGTTATTTTTAATATTGTGCCTCTACAGAGACCGTCTGATATATTTAAAGTTCTTATTAACACCACTATAGCATTTATTTTTCATTTTAATTCGTGTGGTTGAAGACCTTCTCTGATATTATTTAAAAATTTTATTGGAAAGTTAATATTTATGTTATCATATGTTTTATCAACTCCTTTGTGAGTCACGTATTTTGTTGTTGTGAACTAATTATCAGCCTGCATTGATAAATACACGAGTAATGTTGTTATTTTGTCTACTCAATCTGTTAGTGGGGGGTTGGTGCGCAAAGCACGCAGGGGGGCGTTAACCCCACTAGTGTATATATATATATATATATATATATATATATATATATATATATATATATATGATATTTTTTATATTGGCCAGGAAACTAATTCGATAAAAAAATTATATACATTTAAGCCTTCTGAAAAGAAGAAATAAACTTTGATTCTGATGGTCAATATATCAAACTTTGTTAAAACCTTAGTATACTGAGAATTCAACAAAGTTCTAGAAAGCGATTATCAGAATAAAAAATTTTGTTGTACATCATCTGTTGTTAGAATCAAAGAATTACAAAAAATAACTAGATTATTTCTTCTTATCCGTTTAGAGTCCTGACAAAGAGAAACAAATGCGACGCAATAAAAATTCCATTTCCAATAAAAAATCCTGGCTGGGATAAATTATAGTATTGTAAAAGCAGAGGTGAAGTTTTTGCTATAGTATTCCTCCTACTTCCAATCGTGTTAACAATACCCGAGCTTTTTTGAACACCTAGGTGGCTCGATTATTGGAAAGTTTTACTGACCCTTACGGTGAGAGTGACATTCTCACCATTGTATCGATGTCTAATAACTCTAGGGAGTTGTTTTCTCCCTCTCTCTTTCTCTTATTAGTTTAGACTCTTCTGGCATTTGGACTGGCTTAGGCATAGCGTTTTGGCCTGTAATATAACTAACCACGATTATTTATTTTATTGTTTTTATATAAACAATTATGACGAAATTGTTAATAATACTCTTGTGGATATCCAATGTTTATTTTGAAGTACCCTATTCCTTTTGCCTCAGTGCCTGGGTTTGTCTCTTGTCTTTTCTCTTGTTTTTTAGGCTGTGACTCGTTTGTTTCCATCCGTAAAAAACAGAGGAAATTTTATCTTTTTATTTATGAGGCAATTTTAGCAAAATATAATTAATAATTTCGAATCACACCGCAAATTCAAAATTTTAACGTTAAGAATTGTTTGTACTCCTAACGCACACCAGAACATGCAACACGCACATTCTTTTACGCTTTGTTCCCGAGCACCAAAAACGAAAAAAAAACTTTCGAAGAAATGCGTACGCGCACGTGCTACACACACAGATGCATGCTCGAAAATACCCTCAACATCGAGAAGATACTACACCTGTACCACAAGTGTTACACCGACTCAATGTATTTTGCTTTCAAAGAAATTCTCTTTACTTTTTCTCTTTTCTTTTTATGCTATTAATCTCGCGATAAAAATAGCCTCTTTCTCTTCTCGTTAGTTACGACTTTAAATATTTAGTCCAAAACACCGTATACAATGAAAAAAAAAGAAAGTTTGAATTGATACTATACATATAGGCATCGACACCGTCGAAAAACATGTGTGTCGTCACGAAAATAAAGTACGGCTTATCTCGGAAGACGCCGCACAGTGAAATTAAAAGCACTCTTTTGGTTAAAAAATATCTACAGGCCACAATTCTTCACCGATTTTACTAACTTTTTTTTTCATTTCAAAGTTAGATAATTTTTTAGACATCTGTCAGGGCAGAATGTCTATTTCCTCTTCCAAATATTTTGTACCTAACCTAAAATGTCAAAAATTATTAATTCATGATAGATAAAATGTTACTATCAATAATTATGTTTATTCTATACCATAAAATTAGGCAGAAATGATCATTTAATGCATGTTTAGGCTACGTTTGCCGGAAAAAAAATAGTATAAATTAATAAATTCAAGATTGTTGATCCAATATGGCCGACAAAAATTTTAAAAATTTCCAAATCTTGGCAAAATACTCTACTCGGAGGTTGTTGGGGTTGCTGATTACGAATTTACTATTCAAATTTGCGAATTAAAAATGGCAGATCCAACATGGCCTACCAAAATTTTAAAAATGCCAAAATCTTGATGAGAAACTCTTTTCGGGGGTTTTTGGGATCGCTGATAATGAATTCCTTATCGAAATTTGCTAATTCTAAATAGAGGATTCAATATACGACTAGAGTTTAAGAGATACTCATATCGCCACCAAAACTTTTACTTGGGGGTTTTTGGGGTCACTTATTCGGAATTCATTATTTAAATGTGCAAATTCTATTAGCGGATCCAATATGGTTGACCAGTAATGCAGTAAGTTACATGCTTAAGACTTTAAACATCGAGTAAGTTAGATGCTCCAGACCTTACAAACCGAATAAGTTGCATACGTCGTATTAAGTATCTATTATCATTACAACTTTACCAGAAGCATCTTGAAAGTATAGAATGGAAGTCTACCTGGGAATACACATTGATATCTGTATAATATTCGCATGGAATGGGATGGATTCAATGTGGATATAAATAGATTTAATGTGGATTTTATATATTCTGTATGGATTATGGTAATGCATTTGTAGGTGATTTATCTTAGATTGTAAATTTCTTCTTCTTAATTTTTAAGGCGGATCTGTTAACAACTTTTATGGGACTGTAGTTTTTTTTAGTAATTAGCAGAAAATATTAATTAGGTATTTTTCTACATTGACTTTAGGGTGCAAATCCATATAGATTTTTAAAATAATTTTTAGATGACATATAACATGGATTTCCTATGTGTACATTACAGATTGATTATTATACCTAACTAGTAGATGTATCCAAGAAGTGATTTTTGTCCATTGTTTAATCGGTACTCATAGCTCTTACGGTCTTTTACTTAGGTGATGCTTTTTGAATTTTTTTTGTCTAATAAGATAACGGTCATATATATACACAAGACCATGTCCTCGATTCTTTCAAATCCTTGTGTGAGAACTTTTTATTTCATTACTAGCAAAGAACATATTAGTAAATGGTGCTCTAAAGATACTACATAATTATTAATAGTATCAATAAACCTACATTAAGGGATAGATTTGTCTCACACAGTTTTTTTGGCCATGTGAGTAAAAAGATTAAGACATTTACGTTACGCAGGTATCATTAGATTCGCCACGGGCAATCATGTTCTACTACACATTGTAAGTCACTTAAGTTTTTCCATATTTGTACAATGTTATGCTAAGCAAAATCATTAGACTTTTATGGTGGCATAAGGGGGTCGAATGGCTGTACAGCTAATGTAATCAGAAGAGGATTTTGATAGGTTCATTCGGTCAACCCTACATAAAGGCTGGGGAAATTCACACCATCTAGGGTTTCAACACTGTTAAAAAGTATCGAATACTGAGTATCGAGTCCCCAAATAGTATCAATACTCCAGTATCGATACTTTTGAAAAAGTGTCTTAGTATCGGGTATCGGTTACTTTTTTTTAAGGTCCTGGCGTTGTATACAAAGTTTAAATAACATATCAGTTTTATCTGAGGAAGCCCAAGAGACACGAAATAAGGACTTTAAATTTTTTAGAAAATTTAACTCAAGAAAATGTAGTAGAAAAGACACAAATGCAGACTTATTTTATAAGTTATTAGTTTCATCCAACCCGTATATTTCTAGCATTCGTAATAAAAGTAAAAACATAAAACATGAGATCTACGTTGCTGTCAGAGAATTAGTCGTAGAACTTTAGCGATCAGACGAATGCGTACTATATCTTTAATTCTACCACTAATCAGATATAAAATGATAATAACACAAGACTTTATTATTATAGTTATAAATCTTCAATACTTTCTTTATTAAACAAATAACTTATTGTAATAATACATAAAAAAGGTTACAATTACGATATAGAGTAGATAGTTTGAAAAAAAATTGGTACGTTATAAAAAGTTTTTGACAAATATCATTCATTACCTTCAAAATCATGAGAAAAGTTTTGATACAGTGATGGCACGTCATACGCGTTTAAAAAAATTAATTAGAATATATATGTATTGAATCGTTTGGTCAGAATATATTATATTTTTTTTAATATCAGAGTATTAATTTACTATTATAGTATAAATAGCCAAAAAAGGCTTATTTTTGATACATAAAGTTATTAGTATCCAAATGTTATGATCGGATAAATGATAGTTACTAATAACCCTAAAAATAATGTATTTATGTATTTAAACTGAGGATAGTGTATAACTTTACATTTAGACTGTTGTAGGGGATACATTATTTTTTGTTTTAAAAACTTAAGTAACAGACCGTGTATAAGCTATCTTTAAGCCTGTTAAATTGTTTCCATTATTAATATTAATATTTCAAGTCACTAATTACACAGTATTGATATCCACAAAGTTAAATTTATTAAAAGTAATGCAAAATTCGTAATCAGCAATACCGAGAACCTATTTTAAGAATTTTTTCCAGAGATTTAGACGCTTCTTAAGTTTTTATCCACCATTTTGGTGTCCGCTATTTCAACTTTCTCAAAAGTAATGAAAAAGTCGTAATCAGCTACCCCCAAAAACCCCCGAGAGATGTTTTTTATCGAGGTATTGACATTTTTAAAATTTTGGTCGGCCTTGTTGGATATGCCATTTTTAATTTGCAGAATTTGCATAGTAAATTCGTAATCAGCAACCCTAAAAACCTTCGAATAGAGTATTTTGCCAAAATTTGGGCATTTTTCAAAGTATTGTCGGCCATATTGAATCCGCCATCTTGAATTTATTAATTTATACTATTTTTTTTCGGCAAACGTAGCCTAAACATGCATTAAATGATCATTTCTGCCTAATTTTATGGTATAGAATAAACATAATTATTGATAGTAACATTTTATCTATCATGAATTAATAATTTTTGACATTTGAGGTTAGGTACAACATATTTGGAAGAGAAAATACAAGTTCGACCCTGACAGATGTTTTGCAAATGATCTAACTTTGACGTAAAATAAAAAATTAGTAAAATTGGTGAAGAATTGTGGCCTGTAGATATTTTTGAACCAAAAAAGTGCTTTTTTCCCCAATGTGTGTTGTGCGTCTTGACCGGCTTGCATTAGTCAACTGCAGTGCCTATGTATTTATGTATGTATGTGTATACGTATACACAATCATGCACGACACTATAGTATCTTTCTCGTATCTCGTGGTTGCTCTACTCTTATTCAAGTTCTATAACTTTTCACACTGCACACAAACCATCCTCTTCATAATTATGCACTGTACGAACCGCAGCAACACTCTTTTTACGCCGATCCTTTACCACATGTGAAACCGATAACCTATAACTCGTTACTTGTCAAGGGATAAGAAACGTTGGTTGACTTGGTGAACCAGCATGAGTAGCACCGGATTATATTAACTCTTTTTTTATAATACTCATACCTCGTATACACTAAAGTCTCTTTTCTGTAACACTTGCTTCTAGAGAAACTCTCTTTTATACGATACAACATACACGCTATTCGACCGGGAGTTGTTTTCATTTTACGTCAGTCCACGCGTCTGACCGACTCTTTATTACCGCAGTGGCCGTACGCTTGCACCATTTGTACACCTGAAGCCTCATTCATAACATTTAGAAACAAAAACTGTTACTATCAGATACCAACACTTTTGGAATCATAAAACATGTACATTTATCTACATTTAAATGACCCCTGTGCGTATTTATCGTTAACATCTTCGCACTTTTCTCATCGACTTGTAATTCTAAATAGGCTAACCTAAAATCTTCCTCAGCAAACGTATTACAGCCTAAAATTTCTGGAAAAAGTTCTTCGACAGTATGTTATAGATAACTATTTATTTGTTATTGTATTTTTAACCCTGTAGTCACTATATTAAAACTCGATTGTTCTTTTTAAGCTAAGGTACAATAAAAGTAGCAAAATTTGAAGAATTGACTTTCTCTTACACCTCTTCTTTTTTAAGCAAATTGATTCCTTCGTTCACTTAAGCTATAAATTTTAAAGGTAACGTCCTGGACTTAAGAACAATCGGTTTTGCTTTTTCCTGTATACGTTAACGACGCTTGAAGTTTAGGTATCGCACTTGAGTTTTCACTTATAATGTTTTTGTACGTAGGTACTTAATAGTTGTTTAATTGTGTTTTTTTGCGTGATAGAAATTTCTACGAGCAAAATTGAATCAAGTGATATATTGTTAACTTTTTTTTCAACATTTTGGTCATCTATTCACGACCTAATAATGGTACTCTTTCTCATATCAGTAACATGTAGATTTCCTGTACTTCAAACATTGTTTTATTCAATCTCCACCCTAATGTACCTAACATTTATTTATTGCTTACAATATGTGATTAACTGTAGATTTTTTCGAAATATCAGTGTTCCTGGAATAAGTTTTTTTGCTTGCTCTCTTTCAATAAGCGTAACCGCTGCAACTGTATCCACTTCAAAGATGACTTGCTTATAGTTCACGTAGAGAGTTTTGAAAAATTGTTCTCTTCCGCTTTCTACATAGAAATCTAGTACTTCAATGCAATCTGTATCAACTAGTATATTTTCTTCTTCTATTGCGTGCTGCCAATTTCTTTTTTTTAAACATACTTTTGCTAAATCGCATTCTTTACCACAGAAATTTCACCTAATAGTAACTGGTGAATAACAAACATCGGCTTTATGGTCAGTATCACACATGTAACATTTCAATTTTTTAATTTGTAAGTCACTCTGTAGTGGTCTTACTATTATTGCGACAACTTGCTTACCGTTGGGACTGTTGCTTTAGCCAGATTTTATAGTGATGTACGCTGCTTGTAGATACATGTACTTGTATTAGTGTAGTTAATTGTATTGTATTTTGATGTAACGTATTCACTTTTTTTTTGGAAAGTTCCATTGCTAATGTTATTCGTAAAGCCTTTATAAAGGTCACCTCTTTTGTTTCTAAAAGTTGGCTCAGAATTTAGTGGTTTGATATACCGTAAACCAACTGATTTTGTGAGATAATTCCTTAAAAACTTTTAAAATTACAGTCAAGACTCATCTTTGTAAGAGTATTTGCATAGCTTTGTGTATATTCTCTTGGTAACAACTTCCTGTTTATAAACTTAAAATTTTTTGCGATCTCGAGCACGACTGGAATGGAGAACTTCTTTAATTTTTCCTTCAGAGTGTCGTATGATTTTTGTAAGAATTGTTCACATTAATGTTATTGCACAAAGTATTAAATGCGGTTTCACCTATGTAATGTAGTAGATGCGGCACTTTTTCCTCTGGTGTCAGCTTCATGATTGTTAAAACTCCTTCCAGTCTCTGTAGCAATCTGTACGATTCTGGAGTTTCCGGAACAAAATGCTCCACGTGTAGTATTGAAGACTGCTTGTATGCAATAGCAATTGTAGTTGTATTTGTACATATGTGTTTGACATAAACTGGTAAGTGAATCAATTTATTACAGAATCCGGAAACTTTATCTTGCTTGATTTTTCACAATACTTCAAAATTTTTCTAGTCAACAGGATCATTTTATGAAAATTCAAACATGATCCAAAGTATTCGCGGGTCTTTGGTAAATGAGACTCCATGTGAACGTAGCCAACTTCCAGGACCAGACATAAGCCCGTGTGAGTGCGAGTGAGAATCAAGAACATATTACTCTCTTTCTCGCACTTACACGAGCATATGGGCTGGTCCTGGAAGTTCAAGACTCCATGTATATACGCAGCCTTACGGTGCCTGTACACTCAACGTACCTTGATTCGCAAACCACGAAGTTTGAAGTCTTAAATTTTTTTATGACAAATAAACATACAATATGATTTTAACATTGTTCAATAGTTGTTAATATGATAGTTGTTTATCGTTATATTTTTATTTTATGGTTATGGTTGTTCCTCGTGTTTTAATATGATAAATTACTTCGAGAATTCAAACTTCGCAGCTTGCGAATCAAGGTACGGTGAGTGTACATGGGGTATTTGCATTCTGCACACCAGCAGACTCGCTTACATTACAGCCCACTAGAGTGAGAGAAAGAGAGAGAGAGAGAGAGAGAGAGAGAGATCCGATCACGTGACCGACGGACGTCTCTCTCACTTTAGTGATGGGTTGTAAACTGTAATGGAAGCGAGTCTGCCAGTACGTAGAATGTAGGTATCCCATGTATAGGCACTCTTATTGGGATAATGATGTAAAAATATAAGGTGTGGCGTTCCGAGGTCTCATTTTCGTGCCGTTCTGCGCCTTCCATCACGACGCCATATTTGAGGGAGATGTGACTACTACAGCGCCGAAGAGCTTATACAATGAAACGAAGTGGCCAAAGATGAAACTAAAACCTATCCCCCGCATCCACCTCAAAGTGAGAAAAATACATATATATAGACATACGTATGTATACATACATGTTACGTCAATCGATGAGATTACCTATCAAGTCAGTTTTTTCTGTGTAAATATTCACGAGTTGTACGTTTGGTCACTGAAACAACTGGAATGAAAATATTGAAATAAAAAATACATATTGTTTCACAAGTTTCTTGATGTTAATATGCTTTATATTTTAAAAGCTTTTGAAATTCGCAGACAGACAAGGCAGAGCGATGGAAGCGTTCCTGATTGGTCAATCAAAATGGATGCGCAACGCCACACCTTATATTTTTACATCATGATTGGGATCACAACACGTCATGTCTTATGGGGACAAATCTGTTTTTATTTTTTTTACGCCTAAAACGATTATAATTCTGTAAAAGCTACCATGGTAAATAACATGTTTTTAAGGGAATAAAGGTATTGTAAAAAATTTTTTTTCCAACACAATCGTTACATAAAGCTTAAAACCATACTTTGAAAGTGAAAAACGCACATTCAGCCTGTACAAAAGTCATGTTTATACACCTATATGTAAGCAGCGGCGGGAGGGATTTGTACAAGTTAAATTTGCGTTTCTCACTTCCAAAGTATGGTTTTAAGCTTCATGTAACGATTGAGTTGGGAAAAAATTAGTTACAATACCTTTATTCCCTATAAAATATGTTATTATCCAGCTTTTACAGAATTCTAATCATTTCAGGCGAGAAAAAAATTAAAACAGATTTGTCCCTATAAGGCCTATGTTAATTTACCCTGACTCAGCTATAGATATCGCGAAAGTCACGTGACGTGTTGGGATCCCAATACTATCACCTCCTTTCATCTTCACGTTTTTAACCGACTTCAAACATTTATTAATTTATACATACCGATGGGATTTCCAGTGTAATATATTTTTTCTTTTTTTCATATAAACAGTGCTAAGATTTTCATTACATTTACATGCATATACCATTAATACCGTGTCTAATCAATCACCATAAATATATGGACTATAGAAAAACGT
This sequence comes from Copidosoma floridanum, assembly GCF_036245765.1. Classification (NCBI taxonomy): domain Eukaryota; kingdom Metazoa; phylum Arthropoda; class Insecta; order Hymenoptera; family Encyrtidae; genus Copidosoma; species Copidosoma floridanum. The sequence continues at coordinate 1,262,399 of NW_028321908.1, forward strand.
ATGTTAAGAATAAATTTTCATGAGAATGGTGGTTTTTAAGAGTTTACAGTATGTAGATGCTAAGCACGAAAATTCACAGAAACAGATACGCGTATGCACGCCAGTATGTAAATTTATCAACTTAAGAGCTGTGCGAAAAAATTGAAGTTTTCTACCTTATCGGTGGGTCTGATCTAATTTTTCAGCCACATAACATTGTTCATTAAATATTTAACTCGCTATTTCATGAGAAAAAGTGGAGTTAGCGCTCATTCTTGACATTTCTTAGAATAATTCAAGCCCAGACTCAGCAAAGTTCATTGAAAATTGGATCAGAAAGACGTAAGATCAGATGCCACATGAACGGTGCATGATCTGACGTGCTAGTATACTTGTATAAAATTCTGACTTATGTGCCTGGAGCTCGTCGTTGGCTCAATTAGTTAGCGTGCTAGCAATTGAAACAACACAGCTAAAGGGGTCGTGGGTTCGATTCCCAGTCGGGACTCTGAGATTTTTTCTGATGGTTCTTGCTGAGTGTATTGAATTCATGAAACTGACTTAAATTAAGTCTTTAAATTTTAAGATACAATAAAAATAGATAAAGCGATTGAATAAAATAAAGAATTGTGATGATAACCAGTAGGTACGTCTCGATAACCGGTCATGCGTGGCTGGGGAGATAAGAGTATACATGTGAATTTAGAAAACGATGTAATGAAAGCGAAAAAGAAATGTAATGATGATGATGATGATGATGATGATGATGATGATGATGATGATGATGATGATGATGATGATGATGATGATGATGATGATGATGATGATGATGATGATGATGATGATGATGATGATGATGATGATGATGATGATGATGATGATGATGATAATGATGATGATATACGATAAAAACTGTGTAAAAGCGATGTATGAAAGGAAAGGAAAGTGTACATACCCGCAGTGGGTCAGTACACTATAATAATATATAAAGATATATGTGCCTACAATACATTCAGCTACATGTATATATAGGCGGCTTGTACTTGTACGTATACGCATATACTGATTCACGTTAAAGACGCCATTTCCACATAGGCACAGCAACGCCACAGTTTTTTGCTATCACACATCGTTATTCTGGTAAGTTGCATTTTATGACGAATATGTATGAAGCCCTTTGCAAAAAGAGTTTGGTCCGTCTCCCTACCAAAAATAAAACAAATAGAGGTATTACTACGAAAATTAATGAAATAATAGGTTCTTAAAAAATGTGCGTTATAAGCATTTATAACAAAAAAAAAAAAATGTTTAAAAAAACCTTTGCACTGACCCCATTTTGGACAAGACTTTAGTAATTGAGTATAATTTTGTACGTTTTTAACTAGTACTACATTTAGTAATATGTCTCAGCTACTTAAGTTTGACTATACTATTCATTTAGGAATTTTTGTAGTATGGAGGTTAAATCCACCAGAAAATAACGGCATACCTCTGTTATGTGATAAAACCGCATCGTCAAATCGGACAATGTAGAGCATATTCTTCTTCTGAAGACATGTTTCATATTCTCAGATAAATTGTCTTGATACTGTAATTGTTGAGGTGGTTCTGCCGTCAGTACTTCATCAGTCGAATGTATTAACATAAGTGTCAAGCTACACCAAAACTGCCAATTTTTTAATATTATTATTATCAGTGAAAAATAATGAAAAAATTTTCTAACTCATCCTCATTGTATTTAGTAGTTTACAGTATGTACCAAAGATTAAAAAAGTGTTTTGTTCACCTAAAAATAAAATTAATAAAACTTTGAGTTGAAGCTATGAATTAAAGTTGTGTCATAATTTTGAAAATCGGAAATTTTTGCCTATCGTGTTGTTTATTTATTTCTCGGATATACGTGTAAAAAGGTTCAAGTCTAGACATTCAATAGAAAAAAAATTGAGAAGCGATTTCATAAAATTACGTCGGGGCAGGGCTGCAACAAGTATTTTAATCCATTTTTTCACTCTTATTATGTAGTAAGTCGTTACATTTAATTGGCACATTCAAAAATGCTTCAAAAATACTGTAAACATTTCCTTTTCTTTGCTTCTACTTTATTCAGATCTGAATGGCAATTTTTGTTCAATCTATGTTTAATTAACACTGTAATTAATCTACGAAAACTATAGCGTCCATCAGCATTGAAAATATAACCATACACATATTAAAGGGATTAGTGAGTAAGATTACCAGCTAGTCCCTTAGCGCAATAATTAATACTACTTATATGTTATTTGTATATTGCATTATATTCACGTATGTTAAATGAGTCCTTGCACTTTTTACTAAGGGAATCATCTCAACTACTTGAAATCACTTGATGTTTTGGTATTTTGTAGTACACAAAAAATATAAGATAAGTATGTATTTTTTTTCTGTGCCAACATTTATTTTAAGAAACTTAAGTCTCTCCTGAGTTTCCCCCTCAAAAACCGGGTTTTTTTTCGAGGTGTTAAAATATTTTTTTAAAGAAATCAAACAAGTTATCAACGGTACTGTTTTCACGTTTGCAGAATTTCAAGTGAGTATGCATCAGCATTTCATTCTTTAGCTAAAACAGCTATAATGTGATTAGAAATTGTCATTCACAGCAAATGCAAAAAAGTGTAACCTCGACTGAGCCTCTTTCCTGACAAGAAAGAAATCCAGGTTTAAAGATATAATAATGTGACGTTTTTTTCAACTACAAAGTACCATAACATCTTCGAAACCAGTGAGTTCAGGATGGGGTGGTTTTTTTTAAAGCATACCAGACACCACCCTCCATGCCACGTTGTAATACATTGCATGTATTAATTGCTTTCATGAGTTCTAGGCTCTCATTGGCCGGTAAAATTCATTGAAGTCAGTATACTGTACACAGGTATCAATGAAACTTTACTATTCGATTTTTACAGAAAAATAATTTGTTATTTTGTTTGCGCTTGATATTGATTTTTTTCAACGAATATGCCACGAAATTTTCCACCTAAGTATCTATATAATTATACTTATAAAAACATCTTATTTGTAGAAAAGAGTGACAAAATTCGAGATGATTCAAGACACTAAAAAATATATTTTTCAAGATTGCAGCTCAGTTCTTCCATTTTCATTAGACCATATGACACTTTAGTAGCTGCATGTTATGATTAATAAAAACAAATTTTCAATTTATGTTACAAGTACTAACTTTTTATTGCTTTTTGTTGATTTACATAAGTACTGATTTGAAGTCTTAGTAGGACGAAGAAAGCAAAAACTCGTACAAGTGACTCGATCAGAAAAGAGATCCCGCATCATCTCCCGAGTCCACTTGTATCTCATCTGCTGTTGGCTCAGGTGACAAATAATACGCTAATTTTATGTGAAAAATTCATTTATTGTAAGATTACATCGACCAAATTGGGTATTTCGGTTTATAACACTATTAAACGCTGTAGGAATATTAAGAAAAATTTTTAATTCACAATCATCACCAAGCAACAGGACATATTTGTCAAGACAAAGGTAACTTTGGGGTATAAACTTGTGAATGCAGTGTATAATGAAGCGATCAATAACATGTAATCGATAATTACAACACATGGATATCTTTTTTATTAACTTACTAAATACCCGTTTTACTGTACACACGTAGTACAATTTAAGATTGATTAAAATATGAACGGCCGTTAGTTGATGCATTAATAACCACTCGAATTTATCAGATTGTATGTCCAAGTTATAACTATTAACACAATTGAGAATCATAAGAATTAAATTTTGCTAACTTTTTGGATAACTGTGTTATTTTACCATGTTCTAATGGAGTTTTAATTTAATTTGCTAAGTTTTTAGCCAAATTAGACAGAAGTTGAGTATTCATGTATTTCCAAAAATATATTTTGCTTGTTCTGCAATATAAAAAAAATTTGTAAAACTTTACAGATTTTTAACTTCCAAATTCCCGCTTTTAATTTTGTTAATGGGTTTTTGAAATTAAAAAAATTTGTTTTAACTTAAACATAATAGTTGAAAAAAATAAGAATTAAAAAAAAATGTTTAAAAATTAAAATTTAAAAAAAAAAACAGTTGGTCCATATTCTTATGCACGTAACACTAAGTATACAAGGTGTATATTTTACCATATGAAGTTAAGCCTTTTTATCCTTTTTTAAAAACTTTGAACGTATTATTATTAGTCAAGGCGAGTGTGCGAGAGAGAGAGAGATCCAACTTTTTTTGACACTTGCGCTTGCACGTGCTCAAGCCTTATTGGGATTCCAAAAGGTCACGTGACTCTCACGATATATATAGTCACTTGAGGGAAAACTAACACAGGCCTTGCAGGTGCAATTATATTTTTATTTTGTTTACACGTTCAACGATTGTAATACGATGAAAGCCTTTCAATAACATATTTTTGAGAAGATGACAATACCTTAACTATTTTTTTCCAACTCAATTAGTCTTTTGCAGCTTAAAACTTTCCTTTGAAAGTGCGAAAACGCACATTTAACCTGTACAAAGTTCTCCCGGTCCCGACTATATATAGGAAAACAAGCGGGATTTTGGTAAGGTTAAATGTGCGTTTTCGTACTTTCAAAGGAAAGTTTTAAGCTGCAAAAGACTAATTGAGTTGGGAAAAAATAGCTAAGGTATTGTCTCTCCTCAAAAATATGTTACTGAAGGACTTTTATCGTATTACAATCGTTGAACGTGTCAAACAAATAAAAATAGAATAGCATCCATAAGGCCTGTGTTATTTTTCCCTCAAGTGACTATATATACCACGAGAGTCACGTGACCTTTAATGTCTCTTTAAAAAATCAACCAACAGATATTTTTTTTTCAGAAACATCTCAAACAGATTTCTTAATTCAGAAAAACATGAAAAAATGTCCAAAAAACATTTTTTTTTTTTTCAAAGTTAAAAAAGTTGTTTTTGAGTGAAAATTAAGTAGTCCATACGGTTTCATTGATATCTGAAGCGTAATGTTAAGATACAGAACAGTATAAATAACCCAAAACTTTTAAAAAATCAATGAGTATAATATATAGTTAACAAAAAAAAAAAAAATCAACACATTAATTACCTTACCCAAGAATATCAATCTGGAGATTAGAGGTCTTATCTAAAAATTTTCACAAACTTTCGTGCTTCAGTACTTACACAAAACAACACTTTGTGAGCATCTATCAGTACAGCATATTGTTACTGTATTTTATCTTCATCAGGATTGCTAAAAGACCGTTAAAAAGCATGCAATTCATAACTTACCGATTTATATTCAAGATGTGTATAAATTTGTGACGAATTATTTGTCATCAAAATGTACTGTATAAGAACTATTTATATAGTAAATTGTAAAATAATTTGTGAATCTAGCAGATAGGATTAGCTCGTATGACGAGTTGAACTGTAAATATTTTACAAGATGTTATCATGTGATGTACATATAATTTAGATCTATTGATTTCTTCATAAACACTAACTTTCTACCAACATAATGTTACTTAGCTCAAATCAATAGAGTCAACTGATGATTAAAAAAATTACCTATTTTAAAACATTAATTGGTGTACACTTATTCTCAAGGTTTTTATATCAACTGTTGAAAGTTTTGATACTATTTGTATTCACTAGCATTTTATACATAAATTACTCATAGCAAATTGTTAAGAACATAATTTAATTAGCATTCCATAAACGAACAATGCATGTAGTATAAAAATGTGTGCTTAATTTAACATACTAACATTATATATTCATATTGGTTTATGGGAATATATGTGTGTGTGTGTGGGTTATGTCTGTACTATTAATGATATGTCTTGTATTGTCAAACTTCATTAATAGCATAAAAAATGTAAATTCACATGTTTTTACAAAGTATGTATGGACGTATTATGTAAGCTCTTATTGTTAGATGTACCTAAAATGTATGTAAATATATGTATATTATTTACTAAAACTAAATGGGTCAGTTGTAAATTTTTTTTACCTATATATTATCCTGAGTCTTGTATAAATGTATGTATTATCTTGGCATAAACCTTATAAAATTCTGAATATAATTGAATAATGTTTGCTCACATACAAACTTATTCTAACAATGTTTATCTTAGAGGAAATAGACACATGTTTATTTTAGTGAAAGAAATTTATAGCCATCATGAAAAAAGCGAATAATGAGCGATTTTCTGACAAAATATTATCTTCTACTTTTTTGTTATCTGTGTGTCTGTAAACCCCAAAAAGTGTAAAAAAAGATTTTGCTTTGAACTTTTCAGTTTCATTAATTATCATAACGTTGTTTATAAACCTGTAAATTGGAAATACCATATTCATACCACTTAAAGAAAGCAGCAAATACAAATTAAATGAAGATAATCAGCAATGTTCAAAAATGTACAGTACCTTTCTTGTCGAGTGCCAATATATAGTTTTTATTCTTGTACAAGATATATTATTTACTTTTTTAAGTTAAAATATTTCGTACGTTATATATTACAATGTGAGAAATAGTATTCAAATGAAGATTTTTGTAAGATGTTTCTAAAATAAAATAAAGATTCTGAAAGAATTGTATTTTTACCGTGCTGCGTTGAAAGAATTAAAACAAATTATGGGCTAAGTCTCTCAGTGTAGGATTCATGAAAATTTATGAAAAATAAAGTACAACCCACGGGAGGAAACAAAGAAAGCCTCAGATTACGTTTTTGTCAATCTTGGCTTAGCCTTGGGTATCAAATGCAAAGGCTAAATATTTAACCCATTAACAAAATGAAAGTTTTATTTGAAAGTTCGGCAGAATAAAATAATTTTTGTTTTATAGCAAATATACTTACCAACGTCTAATTTTACACAAGGTAGAAACCATATGTTTTGTGAATCTTAATAAAATAATAATATGTTACAGCAAATGTTATAATAATGTTAGTTCTGTTATTAAAACTAGTAATAGATAGGAAATTTTCGTAGTTACTTATTTCATTATTTTAGAAAAGTTGGAGCTAATTCAAAAAGAATTTTGCATGTTTCACTTTTGATGTAAGACTGCAAAAAAATTATTCTCATCTGTAAGGAAAGCTTAAAAACAAACATAATGTTTTCACTGAACTTATGTAATGGATCTATATTTAAATATTATGTCTGAAAACATGATGAAGTGATTCTAACAGATTTTTCATTGCACTGATAATATTGATTTGTCAGATGCACTCTTTCATTCGTTGATAATTTTCAAAATTTCAAGTAATTTTACATTGGCATAGGTACGAAGAGAGCTCTGAGATTAAGTTTTTGACATCTTGAGCATTGCAACCATAATTTTTACACAGTGCAAATGTTTATAATACAAATGTGTTATGAAAATAACATATAAGACTCATACAAATCACAAAAAAAAAGAGCGATCGTGCAATTTATAGTTTGTGATAAGAGGTAATGCCTGTTTCAAATAAATTCTGCCCAAGCAACAATCATAATATTCACTGCCAAGTATATTTGTTACAAGGATTACTTCAGCCCAATAATTAGATTCAATAAAATGGATTGGTATATGCTACAAAAATTAATAGTACAGATTCCAGCTACAACAATGGATAGTACAGATAGTGTATTAAACGATATAATTGTAACGAAATTTTTAATAAAATATTATAAAAAATCTTTGTCGACATTATCATAAATTTTTGATTTACAATATTTTTCCCTTATTTGAAAGAGCTTTTTTCACTTTTTTCTTAAACTCACTAAGATCCAAGTTAGTCTTTTGTTCACTGACCTTTTCTCTACTCTCTTTTGGTGGTACAAATACTTGAGCTCGGCGCTCTTTTCTCTTTTTAGCAGCTTCTTCATGTCTAGCCACTTGTTCTTTGCGTTTTTTAGTTCTTTTCTGATCTGCCGTAAGAAAGTACTCACCAGAAGCTATTTCTTTATCTATTTTCCTTTCTAACTGAGGCGGTGGGAAAGGTGTATACTCCTTTTTAATTTTCTTTTTCTTTGGCTGCTTTCGCTTCGACACATTGTTACTCTTCAACTTAGGCAAAAATCTTTCCCAATTTTCATTCTTCAACTTAGGATCTTTAGCAAGCTCGCGCTTGATCATCAATGCCTTAATGTTATAGATTGGATGAATATTTTTCATAGTATCTTCTACAATGCGTCGCACTTGTTGTAAGCCCTTGTATGGCCCTAGTGCAGCTACTGTTTGTCCTTGTACAAGCACATAACAATTGGTTAACAGTTCTATGGATTTTAAAGTACAGCCATTTGGTCCAATGAGCCTAAGCCGCCTTCTGTGAAATTTTTCGTTGTTCCTTACAAAAGACGAGATTTTGATGATATCAGCACCTATGTCATCCTGGAGAACTCGAACTGCTTGCTCAAAAGGCACTGAACGAGACATAAGTTTTATCATATCACGAGCTTTGATAATAATGTATGGATCCCACGTTTTTCGAGTTGTTTTTACAGTCATGCTGCCTTCTAAAAGATTGAGTTCTGCTCTGATATGATGCTCGTTTAGGGCCTTCTGCACAAGTGGCCAACATTCTTTCATGTATTTTTCTCTATACTTTGGAAATACGGTCGCAAAGGAACTTTCTTCGAGAAGCCGGTGCGGGTTATGTTCTGGCTTGAACTCCGGTATTTTCAAGGACCAAGCATCTTCTACGGGGCCTGTTACTCTAGGCAACTCATCCTCAGAATCGCTCATTCTCGACTTTTGATCACGTAGCGTAAGAATTCTAAAAGGATGTTAACATAGATAAATTATATGACTAATTGACTTTCCTACAAACTTATACATTTACAAAATAAACTGTGATGAAGCATAGGTTACAAATTTGTATCTACATAAGTAACCATATCATGAATGAATGGCTTACGTAGATGAAAACTGAAAAAAGTAATAGTATAATTATCTTTTTACCACTTACTCATGCAAAAATAATTAAAGTCATATTATGCACTTGATCTAAAATCTTGGCTCAAACAAAATTTATAAAAAGTTCTAGCAACTTGTTAATAACAGGTGTAAGAGTTTAAGGGGCTATTCACGGTGCAAAATTTGTACTACAATTAGAAATCAGCCGTGTGTTCCAGTAGCGCTCTCCGACAACTTACCGACAACTTAAACACGACGCAAGATATTGTAAGACATAATCAAGTTGTCAGTAAGTTGTCGGAGAGCGTTACTGGAACACACCCCTGGGGCCGTACCATATAACTATTTTTCTGTACATCGGCTTATGATATAACATAGGCCCGCGGAGCTAAAAACAGTTATATGGTACGGCTCCAGAAAGCACAGGGCAGGGCCGACAGGGCCTCAATCAGGGTTGTAATCAAATCCTGATTATCAAAATCCGAAGATTTCCAAACATTTTAAAACATCTGAAAGTTCGGAATAAAATTATTTTCAAATATTTTTAAAACTTGTGAATGTTTGGATTAAAATTACTTTCATATGTTCTAAAAGTTCGGAATGATACTATTTCATTCTGTTCATTCCAAACCCTCCAAAGTCTCAGAATTGTTCTGAAAAGCCACGCTATTTATGTTGGAAAGAGCATTTCCGTGTTTTGATTTGCAAACAAACTAGTTACACTTATCAAAAAAGGTGAGTAAGAGCATATTAACAATATAATTCGTGCTCATATTTATTATAATAGATGATTGGTAGGTTTACTACATTTTTGCATGCTATATTCGTGCGTCATAACCTTTATTACACTAACAACGTGACAATCATAATACTACCACGGTAACTAACTTCACTTGTGATACCATATCAATAATTTTGCTAAGTACTTAGTAGGTTGTTACAAATATCATGGTATTGTCAGTTATGTTGAAATCTTTTGTTTACTGGTTAGTTTGTTTGTTCATTGTTAGATTCTTTTCATGTTATATACAAATTTATTCTTAAAGTGCATTAAAAAAAAATTTTTTTATTTTGGCAATTTTAGAATGCCAAAAGGGAGACCTAAGCACGGAGAATGGAGAAATTTCCATGAAATAAGAGATGAGGCTGGAAAATTGGTTGGTGCACAGTGTCACTTGTGTTCAGAGAAACTTGCTGGGCACTCGTCTAAGGCCTTAGCATCTCACAGGTAAATTATTTGATCAAAGTATTTTGAAGTGAAAATTATACTTTTTAAGTTAATGACCATAGTATTTTTAATACACCTGTTTTAAAAAGAAATGTTTGGTATCTCTTTTGTAAAAAAATTTTTAATGTTTTCATTTTTCCAGGAATGCTTGTTTGAAAAGGAGAGCAATGTTAGGCCAACAGTCAAACAATAACAGTGTTTTAGTTAACTGCTTACCTGTGGATGATGTAGATAATACAGCTTCCTCATTAATTACATTAAATGTGCATCAGTCACCAGCTGGAGTTAACACATTTTCAGAGTCAAGAAGGCCAGTGAATGTTTTTAAATCACCTTCATCAAATGGTGCACTCAATAATACAGCTGGTGAGGAAAGTGACGGTAACATTGGTAATGTTTCCTCTCAATCGAAAGTAAGTTAATATGCATAATTGATTTAAATAAATTATATATTATAATACAATTACACGAACACAATCATGATTACCCTGTCAACGAACATCAGGTGAGATCTCACCTAAGATCTCAGGTGACTATCTCATTCCTACATCTCACCTGAAATCTCAGCTGAGATTGTATAAAACGTGTACTTGATTGAAAAAAATAAATTAAAAATCAATTTTACAGTATTCAAAGCTGCTCTGTTAGTGATACCATTTGGATGATACATCAAAAAACACTTCTTCGAAGGTCTTACATGTCGATTTTTAAATATTAAATTAATTTATTTTTAATTTTCAGGTGAGATCTTATCGAAGATCAAGCTCTTGAGATCTCATTTGAGAATTAAAGAACTTTATTTTATTTTCTAAAATTCATGTAAAACACTTTAAAAGATGTGTTTTTTGATATAACATCAAAATAATATCTGACCACTGGGGCAGCTAGAATACAGTAAAATTGATTTTTAATTGGTTTTTTTTTTTGTAAGGCCACTTTTTTTTAAATCATGGTTGATATCTCACGTAAGATTTTGATATGAGATCTCCGGTGACATCTCACCTGATTGTCGTAGACAGGGTACACACATACCAACTAAGTTTCACTCAATCGACACAATGTGTGCTGGCGCATATCGTTTTATGCCCTCCAGGTTTATGCTTAGAGCAAATTGTATGAAACATTGACAACGAATAATAAGTAATAATTTAATATAAGTATCTGAGTACAATCGGTGTTGTACAAACTAAAAAGGCATGGCAGTGGTCTTCACTGCGGACATAATGCTGAAGTTTCATACATTCTAGTTAAATTTCATATTTTAAGATTCAGAGTTCTATGATAGGAAATATATGCTTACATGTTGCAATTTTATCATTATAATTATTAGGACCGCAGCCGCACAAGACCTTATAAAGTATAAAATTAAAAATTTACCGGAACAACAATAAATATTTAGCAAAAGTACGATACACGGAAAATAAGATTTAAAAATTAGCACGATGCTGCTTCAAACAATCGTATCCTGATTTTTTCTTTAATTTAATTGTACTTTAATCGTGGTTATTGAATCTAAATTCCAAATTTTTTATCACGAGTTTTACATATTTATGTTTAATCGACTATTCTGAATAATAGACAAAACTACTATAAAACTATTATAAATAGAAAATAATTCTTTTCAAATGCAACTATTTCTAAACTTGAATATTAATTTCTTCTTAAAATTATGTTTAAAAAAAGAAAAAATTAATAATAATAATTAGTATTTGCGTCATGAAGAATTTCTGAACCTTGAAAAATAAAGAAAATATGAAAATAAAATAAAAAAACAAATGAATGAATTTTAAGACACACTTGACTAAGAAATATAGTCGTGAAAACTATTTGAAACAAGTTGTAACTTGCACTTGGTATACGAAAAATCATCTCAGAAATGGAATAATTCGATAAAAAATTGTCTCATAAAAAACCAGTTTTCAGTGGGGTATCCAAGTATGAAGTTTTACATCTCTGGCAGATACATGTATAAATGTAGATATATCTGTTACGAAACGATATATTAAATGACACGCGACAATTTATCGAAGGTGATACAACTGTCCTTGAAATTTGGATATTTGCTACTTAGTGTAGTTTTAATAAATATTTAATAAATAAAAAAGTTATACAGAATAATATATCAAAAACAACTTTCTAGACATAAAATTTCTAACGTCGCGCTCTTATTTGTCACATGCGCTCACATACTCATTCTTATATTTAAAAGAAGGGCTGAAAAGTATTGAAAAAATATTTTTATTAATAAATGATTATTCAATCATATGAAACAAACGATTAACATACTGTTAATAAGATATATTGCAAGCATGATAATGTATGTGTAGTAAATGATTAATAATCATATCAACGTACCACTTTTTGTGTTTAATTTAAAAAAAATATGAATTAAACATGTCACCATATGAAAGAATCACAAAAAATTGTATCTATAAGAAATGGATTTGTAGAAATCGACCCATTTTTTCGTACAATACAATACTGTAAGATAAACAGATTAAATTTTTAAATAAATGCACAAGTGGATTTTACAATAAAATAAAAAACTAAGGGGTTGAGAATGCGTAAAAGCAGTCATGTAAGTACATTCATACGAGCAATATAACGAGCGAGTATCAAAAAAGTGGCCGCCAGAGGGCAGAATGTAGCTCGGCTTGCTACAGTGGGTCCAGTAACAGTGCGGCAGATAGCCGCCATTTACAGCACATGTCAGTAGCGGTCAATTTGAAATTACGTAATTTGTCATTTCAATGATTTTATATTTTTTGGCCCCATATATACAATAAAGTTCTATCATGCATGAGAAATGAGCTAATACGAATACGAAATAAATTTAAACACTTGAATGAGGAAATTTTCATGGATAAAAGCTGAATTAGCTTATAAATAACATTTCACATCACCACACCAGAGGGCCATTCTACAATTGCCCTTTTCCTCCACTGCGCACGTGCGCAGGGGCAGCACAATTATAGAAGAGGCCCTGCAACGATTTCGGTACATGACTGCACATCTATATATACTGGAAAATAGTGGGAGGTGCTGAAAATGGCAGAGCCAATCAGGACCACGTGACCCTGTCTGCCGCACTATCCCTGGACCCACTGTACGGCTTGCCAACCCCCACTTTTCTCCCTCACTAAACTACGACAATGTATATGCGTGTACTGTGTATATATAATATACTATTATAGCAGAAAGCATAAGAGCTGACAACACTACAGCAACAGCAGCATAAGTAGTACATTTACATGTCAAAACATAAATATTTCTTCGCTTGGTTCGTATATAAAAAAAAAAAAAAACTCAATTTTTTTCATAAAAAATCAATATAGAGAAAATATCCAACAAATAATACATCAGGTTAATGGATGACATTGCTGTCCTTAGCTTAACCTAAAAATCTTTGTTACTTATCGATGAGCTTCTTTTTCCTGCCCAAAATTGAAGCATTTTTTTTTCAAGAGCTCTTAAAATTGCTTTAAAGTAAGTTTTCCGTAATAGCTTTCGTCTTGCATTTTAAAAGGAACGCGCTGCTAATACTTTGCTTTTGTTGACAAGCTGATTGCTGAGTCAGCTGATAATACATGGGCTTGTCAAGTTGACCAATACAATTTTATACATAATATTTACTGTACGTATAGCCTATAGCAGTATGCACAAACATACAGTATCCGCAATATTCACGAATACATTATCCTAGTGTTACTGAGGGAAAATAGTGGGGGTTTGCTAGCCGAGCTACATGCTGCCCTCTGTTAGCCAGTTTTTTGATACTCCCTCATTGCCAGCGTTGCTGCATATTTGTGATTTCCTCACCTCTCTGAACTTTCTCCTCGCTAACTGTGATAGACAATGATGAACAATGAAAATAAATTAATAGATTTATAGAATGTCATATAAATAAACTATCAGTAAAAAAAATATTGAAAAATAAGAAACTGCTTGAAAGAATTTCGAAAAAAATAAAAAAAATTTATAAACAATTATTCATTTATGTATTTCTTTTAAAATTAACGAATTATTGGAAATCAAATAAATGTTTATTAACGTATAGAAATGCTGCTACTAAAAAACATTTTTCGATGTTTTGACATAAATTACTTAATTATACCTTGACATGATCAACTGTGTATAATAAATTATACATTATAAACAAATTAATTATTACACAGTAAATTTATATTTAAATTAAAAAAAAGTTTGAATAATTTAAGAAAAGTAAAAGGTATCCTCCTTTCAGGCATAGCTCATGGTTGAGTGAATGTCGTGATAGGTTAGTATGAAAAAGGTCGTACGTTTAAGCCCGGTTAAAAGTGTGGTTTTTTTCTTAGGAATGAAAATAAAAAATTTATTTGTGTCACTTATTTCTCAATCCCGGGATCGTAAACGAAAGTAAAAATTTACGATTCCATTAAAAAATTTTTTGAAGGAGAAACATTGAAATCATTGACTTACTCTTGTGCATGTATAGTGCGCCTAAAGAAGTAAAACTCTAAAAATTGAGATTAGCAGTGTAGGCGATGACATGTAAATAGCTGATTTTCTTCTGATTGACATAAACTTACACAGTGAACTCATGTTTATGTATATCACTTAAATCATGCGTAGTAAATGGTACCCCAACAGAAAATATTAATGTAAGAAAACGTAACAAACCATAAATTTCTGTGATACTGTGTTGGATTTCGGACCACTGTTACAGTTTCTTACGTTTTGTTACGTTTGATTATAGTCTACTACAACTCAATACAATACCTTACAACTCGTTACGTTTTATTATGATTCTAAAAAGGCTCTTGAATCTCGTGATAATGCAACTGTAATAAACTCTAATAAATCGTAAGGAAATGTTGTCATCTGTAATATTTTGTAACAGCTGACATTTTGTGGCAGTTTATTACACTTTTTTACATTTTATTATAATTTATAACTTTTAGACACATTTTCTTACATTTTCGAATAAAATTTACTATTAATGAAAAAAAATCGAGTAACTATTATGAATAATTAATAGTGTAATAGTATATGATAAATCATGACAAAACGTAACAAACCATAATGAAATGTAAGAAACGTCCGAAATCCATGAGAATATTACAGTTTCTTACATTTTCTTACGTTTTCTTGCGGGTCATGGCATATTACTACACATGTTTACTTTTTCTTACACTTAGTTACTATTTCAAATTTTCGCTGGGGTAATATTTGAGATATTTTTCTATGCAACATATTGTTCTACGGTATGATAAATTATCCTAATATTGAATAATATTTATCTTAAAACTAACATATACCTGATCCGTAAATTGTAGGTGCACTTATTTATTATGTTATTCAGATTAATAGTATTTAGTAGTAAATAGATAATTTTAAGTCATAGCCCACACTTTCCATTTGAAGTTATGATGAGACCGGCGATCCTGAATTGGTTGCCGGCGCATTTCTCCAGATATAATCATTATGGAGTTGGTTCCCAGCTCATTAGAATTCATACAGGAGTTGATTCCCGGCCATAAAAAATGATGTGTAATATCTTTCATACTAATATGTTCAATATTTTTTCCGTAACACTTTCTTCAGGCTTCGGACTGACAGTAATTTTGACGAGTTTGTCACTAATATCTCGCCAATTTTGAACGGCTTCGTCCACTTGTTCATGTTCGTGTTGATTACTTGATGTTTCAACGATGTCCTTTGCTTCATTATAGGACCCCTTTTCAAATTTTTTTCGAAATCCAAAATTGTACTTATTAACACGCAAAATCGTTTTTTCTTTTTCACTGAGATGTATTTCCATTTTACACAATAACAAGATTACTTGTAAACTAATCAAATACTACAGCTGCTTTTTTACGTGCTAAAATAACACGAGTATTTTTTTTTCTGATTTTGGGAACCAACTCCATAACGGCCGATGAGACAATTTTTTCTCTCTCTCTCTCTCTCTCTCTCTCTCTCGCCACATACGAGCAGTCGTTTTCGCAGATGGCTATGCGGTTTTGGGACCTTGTACCGGCGCGTATCCGTTTATCCGAAACTTTAAATGAATTTAAGAGTTCTTTGTACAGGCGATTATTAGTCGAGGCCGATGGCATGGTATGAAAAATGAAAAATAAAATAAAAATTATTCGTTACTATTCGTAAATATGAAATTTGGCAAAGTGCTTAGCTATTTTTGTTTAACTGTATGTTATTTAGATGCCTATAATTTATTGTAAACTAGCACCATATCTAATAGATGCAATCTATTGTACTTATGTTTATGTAGTTCAATTGCTAATATGTTCCACTTAAGTTTTTACCCTATACTTTTTACACTTATTGCTGTTATTGTACTTCTTTCTTTATGTATTACTTGGTGTGTTGCCATTCGGGTGTTTCACCCTTGGCATTAATAAATCCGTTTACAATCTAAAAAAAAACTCTGTGTGTGTGTGTGTGTGTGTTTGTGTGTGTGGTCAGTTGTATCTCACAATTCCCTCAACCAAATTGAATCTGGTGATCCTTAAAAAAGTGATTGAAATAAATGTCCGCGTTTTCTATTGGCTGCCACTATGTTGATCTAAAAAAGGCAGGACCAATCGTATAAAGGGAAAAACTATGTATAACTGGACACATATATCGATGGTGCTACGTATAAGGACTTGGGGAGGGAGGTTTGAAATATATATTTTCGTCATCCTCAACAGTAAAGTTTGTTGTTTACGTCCGCTTAGTAGGACGTAATGCGACAAATGTACGGCCGCTGGATCTCTTTACGTCCGCTGAGCGAGGCGCTTCTACGAGGTCCATGTTCTCGGACAGCACAGCAAATTTCTAAATATATATATATCGATTAACTGTACCTATATGTATATGATGGCCACGTGTTTTTTTTTTTTTTTTTTCACGGCCAGATGCATGTGCATATCGTCTTTTCAGTGCCTTTGTCTATTACCTATCTGCCTTTGTCGTTGCGTCGAGTCGAATCGCGCCTATATTAATTATAGCGTTGCCTGGTTTTTTACCTTTTCTTACTTATCGTTTACCGTATAATCCGTTTTTCGTCTCTTGTGCACATGTACTCGAAATTAACACTAAATGCTTTCACAAACTTTATTTTAAATTCAGAGTTACTTTTAGGTGATAGTGAGCAAATTTCCATGGTTATTGGACTGTTACTTTAAAAGTCTCGCGCTTTATATGAAAAGGGACATATTCAATACGTTAAAACCTATATTAACCTATCCAACAAACTTTCCTATATGGGATGACGAAAAATCGTATACGTCACTCGGCCGTAAGGTGTCTGATGGACGGCTGCGTGAAGGTGTCGCCCGAGGCGAAGCCGTAATATACGAATATATACTAGTAAGGTTTCGCCCTCCTGCGCGCTCCGCGCGCCAATCCCCCACTACCTTAACCCAAAAGAAGAGTCTGTAAATTTTATGATACAATATTTTTTTATCGTATGAAAAACACTTACAACGCAAAAAAAGCTTTTAATTAATTAGACAATCTAAACTATAACTATCTCTTTGCAAAAAAAAGTGAGAAAACGTTATTTTTTCTTTAAAACCACCATATCAACCTTTATTATTATACTACTTGATGAATTTAACTAAAAAATAGTATTAGAAGGAATATAATGGTTCAATACGATCATTTTAAGTATAGGCTATATATATGATAATTTCTTTACAAATTTAATATTTCTTTCCAAACTACATTTTGAATTTCAAATTTGTTATCTGATTCATTTTGAATAAAAATATTGTTCGGATTTCGAACTCTTGGAAAAGCTATATATGCGTGACTGTGAAAAAATATGATTTTTAAAAATATATTCCAACATTATCAGAACTTTGAACCTGAGCTTTATTAACTGTCATTGAAAATTTGAGTACCAAAGAAAGTTGTTTTTGGTAAAGTATAAATGGTAGTGAAGAAGAACTCCCTGTGTTGAAAGATATTCTATATATAAAAACTTTTTCTCTCTTTTTCCTTCTTGTTATTATTTCTGCTTTAATTAAATGTTGTATTTAAATAGTTTATTGAAACGTAATCTTGTAGCATTACATAATCCATCTGATATACTCAAGTTTCGGATTCCCAGTAAAAAATTTATAGCTATTATTACACCTATAAATTATAGTTATAATTAAAGCTATAATTGCCTATATAACAGCTATAATAACCTGTACAATACATAACATCAAAACTAGGAGCTTGGAGTATTTTAGAATAATTAGAAAAAAAAAATCATAATCAATTTTAAGTTTTTTCAAAATTGTTTGAAAATCCTTAAGGCCTTCAGTTTTAATGTTATCATTCTAATGATAACGTCAGTATTGATTCAAACACCTTTAAAAAAATCAAATTTTAAACCAACTTTTATTCATTATTTGAGAAAAATTTACAGCTGTAATTTATAGCTATATTTATAGCTGTATTGTACAGGTCATATAGGTTATTATAGCTATAATTAATAGGAGCAATTATAGCTATAAATTTTTGACTGGGTAAACACAACGATTGCTCTAACTTTTCAATTTAGTTCGTGAAGTGGAAGTCCTTCATTAATATTATTTAAAATTTCTACTGGAAAATTTAAATTTATACTATCATCTGTTTAATCTATACCTTTATGAATAGTATAATCTATACGGTAACACGTTCAGAAATACCAGGCATTTTATGTAAAATTTTATTATTCAAATATAAAGTATACTCATTATGAGTTGTTTAAATAACATGGGTTAATAAAATTATTATTATCATTTTAAATTTTTGAACAAACATCGTTCGTTAACCAACTTTCTGGTATTTTAAATGTTTCAATTTTTCCTTCTCCAAATTGAAATAGTAATAAAGAAAAATTTTAATTTTTAGTCCGTACGTTTGTTTTAAATCTTCATACTGTAAAATAAATCCAAACACGTAAACATTTAATCGTTTTTTAAATTATTTCTTTTTTGTAACTATTTTTAATGACAGGACGAATTTGTCTACAATCGCCACCTAAAATAATCATTTTTCCACTGAATAATAATTTATTGTCACTTAAATCTTGCAAAGTTTTGTCCACTATTTCCAATGCTTTTTTTGGAATCATAGATGCTTCATCCTAAATGATTCCATCTACTTCGCGTTATTTTATTTTATCAGATTTTCTATCTAAAAAAAAAAATGTCAATACTACTCAAATCCAAAGGCAATCTTCACGTTCTATGACTCATCATTCCTTTAGGTAATAATATTGAAGCTATACCTGTCCACGCCATGGATAAAATTTTTTTTTTTATTGATGTAAAATAGTGAATTAGTGTCTTGTATAAATATGTTCTCCTGGAACCTCCTGATTATGAGATCGCTGCTGTGCATGCTAATACTTTTATGTTCGTTGTATAGTTACTGCAAGTTTTGTTGGCTAGTGGACAGTACAAAAATAAAAAAAATTTTATAAATCTTTTGCACCACGCAGAAGATTTTTAAATGGCAGCCAAGTGGCACTTTTTCCCCACATCACATGGCAAAAGACCTTGTGACGGAGTAGGTGGAACTCTAAAAGACTTGCTGCTAGTGCAAGTCTTCAAAGAGTAAATAATCCGATCCGTAACCAATGATGCGTACAAAGAAGAAGAAAAACAACTATCAGCATATTTTGAAAAAGCTGTAATGATAAAAGGAACTTTTAAATATCATTGTATGATTCCTATCTTACTTCAAGAGTTGGAAGCAAAGCCATTATCTTTGTACGGAAAAAAAAACATGGTGAAAATTTTCGAGTAAAATGTGAACATTACAATAATAAATATTTACACTAATATTATATTAAGTTAAAGAAATGTTCACGCAAAATACTATTGAATTGAAATCTTAATACATGACTTGTTTCTTTGAAATAATATAATTATTTATTTGTTTCTCCCCAATTTCTTATAAAACTTTAATACATAAAAAATAGTATCGTTCAATTAAAAATGTAAAACATACTATATGCACAATTTGTAATATAGTACAGAGAACAATGGTAAGAGGCGAGAATATGAGGTGTACTTTGCAACTTGGGGTGTGGACGTCAGGTACCGCGCCCATTTATTTGATTTTTTTGCTAAAGTAATAATCGTTACTCGATTTATGAAAAAAGCATTTTCGATGGAAAAGTGGGCGTAGAATACGATGGTTATACTTAAAAAGACGCTATGTGGTGGGTTTCATTGTTAAAAATTTATTTAAACATTTAAATTGTTCATAACAATATGAAAATTATTGTAAATTTTTTTTACATATGTTTGTCTTAAAATTCATGTTTTTACTTTTAAAATAAAAAAAATCAATTTTTAGCTCCTATAGAACCGGAGTTATGAATTTTTGAAAATTAGTCTTATTTTATATATAAGAAGAAAATTATTCCAAGCCAAAAAACTCGCTTTTATCGAATTTTCGATCGCTTGTATTATCAAAAATACGTAAGAAAAAAAAAAATTCGATCTTATATTTTTTTTAAAAAGTAGAATTCGTAAAAAAAATTTCAGCCAAATCGGAAATGTGACGGTCAAAAAGTGTTTAGTTTGTAAGAAAATGACCCAAATACTCGTTTGTCATACCAATTTTGCTACTTTACTTGAAGATTCGTTGATGGTTAATGTTGTTATTAACGATGTATGTTATTTTAAGAGAAAAATATTATTTAAACATTTTTACTTGCGTTAACCTGCACGAACTTTAAAACATTTTGCGATTTTGTCGAGAAAATAGTTCGAAATTATCCTCTTGCTTTTAAGCCTTCATGTCCATTAATACAATAATCTATGCTATATGTATATATTTCAGAGATTATTAACAACATTTCCAGTGCCTTAAATTCCATAGCACAACGCACTTCTTCATTAGCAAATAATGCACAATAATCCCAAGTGCTTTAAACTCTATGACGGGACGCGCTTATTAACTAAAATATAAAAATCAATGATCTCGGGTACTAACCACCCAATGACTTAAGGTGCTTCTGAGTTAAAAAAAACTGGAAGTTAATGGGCTTCCGGACACCCAAGTATAAAGTAAAACTTTTATCGCAGACAACATATGAATGTAGATACACCTATTATAAAACAATATTTTAAATAACCTACTGCCATCTATTGAAGGTGTAATCATGCTCATAATTGGGATGTTCAGTGTTTGGGTGTAATTTCAATAAGTATTTTAATATGTAATAGATAAGTAATTACAATAATATATTATGTAGGGAATAAAAGTATAGAGTACATATAGAGCCATGGCACGACTTGCTGTCAGGCTGACCAGTATATGACTGCCCGCTTTCATAGAATCTCCCAATTATTTCAATACAACTTCTTACGCTGATAAAATGTAGCTTACCTTAAAAATTTACCTAATATTCGAATAAACAAATTTTGAAAACATAAGTCGCAACGAAAATAAAATTATTTATCTGTAGAACTTCTAATAAATAAACCAGTAATGGAAAAAAGATAAAAATAATACAAATATTTGCTTAAGATGATTAAAAAAAAAAATGAAGAAACAATTATTTGTTTGAAAACTCACAAATAAATAAAAATAATGTAATTTATTAATATATGGAAAAGCTGTTACTAAACAATATTATTTTCAAGTTGAAAAAAAAATTGTCACTTTAGATAAACCATTTCTTAATGTATATAATTGATCAAACAATTGAGAACAAATTGATTGAAAAATATTAACGAAATATGTTAATTAAAAATAAATTGAGAACCAAAATACAAGGGAATTAAGAGGTAAGGAACTCTTAAACTTGATCACCATATTTTACCTTTACTTTTGCATTAAATGATCTTCGAAATTTAATTATTTATGCAACATTAGTAATACGAAACTTATTAATAATGTGCTATTAATAAGTAATTATTTATAATAATATCACAGCTCGACGAATCATGAATGAAAATAAAACATTGATTGTTTATTCATTATATCCAATGTAATATATTATATATCATTTATAATATATTTTGTACATTGTAAGTTATATTCTTGAGTCTGTAACATTATAAGAAAATTTTTTAACTTTTTCAGGAGACATTGACAGTTGATACAACTTCAAGCGTTTCAGCGATGGAAAGAAACGTTAAAATTCTAAAGTTTTTCTTGAAAAATCTGCTAGACCTGCACAGTATTAATTGTGATTCTACTATAGAATTAGTGCATTCCTTTGACTCGAATCACATTTTGCCGTCTGTTGAAGAATTGAAATCAGATATTTTAAAGCACGCATTAGATTCTCATATGTCAAATAATTGGAACAAACAATACTATAAAAGTATTGAAGTCATATCAGTACACCAAGATTTGCGCGTTGTGTGCTTGTCATTCTTGCATGCTTGTGATGATAAACCATCGTTTTTGCAGTTTAGTATTTTACCAAATACTGACACGATTCAAAGAGAATTCTTAAAATTTTGTGCTTCCAGTTTTCTTAGGGCAAAAGGACTGTATAAAGAAGTGGCATATTTTCTAATTCATGATGGTTCAATTGCTGTGCCACAAATAGTAACATGCAAATCGAATGATACAAATTTAAAAATTCGCACGGCAACTAACTTGATTGCTGCAATAGACAAAATCAAAGCCCAAATCTCACAAGAGTTAATGACAGAATCAGATTTTTCCAGGTTTTGCAAATCATTGGATACTTTGAGAAGTGGTTTCCAGGAAGATGTTTTACCACTTTCCGTGGCAACAGAAAAACTTTGGGAATTCACAACCACAGATCCTGCTTTTTCCGATACATCTATTGGGCCTGTTCTACTCTCTACATTTGTTAAGGAAATCGATCCTATATGCATAGCCAGTAATTATTTTGATCCCACCTATCATGGAGAGCGTTTCAAACGCCATAAAGACGTAGTCGATAGCTTTGATCGTTTTATTAACTCTACGGCACCCCCAGAAGCATTTGATTCTATTGGGGCTTACATATCGAAAAGCCAGGAATTTTCAAATGTATTTTTTTCCAACATTGGGAATGATAAAAAAAAATTTTGGAGTAGAGTCACAAAAATTGATAATGTAATGAGTGACTATGGATTTACTCTTTCAGGATTAAAAGCTGCTCATACTAAATATCATACTAATAAACTCATTAATGCGCTTGAAAAGTATTCTACTGACTGCGAATTATCACACAAGTTCGAAAGTTACATTTTTTCTCTGTTCTTTACTTAAAATTTTCTCAAGAATTTTTTTTCATTTTATTCGTATGATGGTCTATAAGTATCAGTTTTTATTATTATTTTTTTAATCCACCAAAGATTATTTCATAAACAGAATGTAAAAAAATATCGATAGTGAAATTGTTTGTAAGTTTGTCGTATATCACGTTCTATGTCAAAGTAAATAAGTAAATTAAAAGACTGGAAATTAACTGAATTATAAAAAAATTATTAAATTACCTTATTATTGCCTTAATTTATACGAAAGACTGCGTACTTAGCATAGATTTAATATCACTACTTTTTGAAGAAATATTATGGTATTTTAAATATGTTTAGTAAAAAAATAAATATTTTTGTTTTGAAACTGTGATAGTCTATAGATAATAAATAGATGTTAGTACATACTTAGAAACTATATGAAAATATGTAATAGGATCACAATTGTCATGACATTATTATGAAAACAGCACTACTGTACACGTTAGTTTGATATAATTAACACTACATCAATACAAATATCTCTTAAGTATTTATTTGTTAACGAACAAATCATTGTCTTTGTACAATTATTTGTATTCCTCCACGTTTTACTGTGTGGTAATGTATTTTCATAATACATACTAAGTCTTTCAAATAAATTAAAGTCACCTTAGCATGCGAGTTTTATTATTGTTCTGTATCCTATTTTAATATACGTATCTTTCTATATTATATAGTTGTTTCTGTGAGGCATTCCACACAAATCCCCTACAGTCTCCACAAACCTCAACTGCCCCCACGGATCCCGTCACCATTACCCCTTTAAATGAGGTAAAATACCGTTTTTTTCTCTGTTATTTTGCATTGCACATTTTGTTGTCTAGACCCCCGCAGCTTCTACACCATTTTTTGGAATCCTTTATTTTACCCTACGAATCTTCGGGGACCCAATTGCAAATTTTATTTTATTTTTAAATTTATTTTATTATCAAACTACGATTAGACATAACTCCTCCATCGCACCATTTTTCATCATGTTTTTTAACATACCGTATATTATTTCTTGCAGTATAAAAATTTGTTGACACGATAAGATAAAAGTTGTCTACAAAATGTTATCAAATTGTTTTAGTGTATAAACAATTACCTTCACTTCATTAATCAAAAGCACGAATGAAATTAATAAATTGTTGAAGTCGATTCATTTTGAGCTAGCTGCACTGTATACCTTTTTTATACTTTACCGTGACTTGGCTTTCAAAAGAAAATTTTGTCTTTTTGTCAGCAATTGAGTCAACAGTACTTATAAGTCAACAAACAGCTTCTCCCACAATTATAACATTATCATGTGTTTTTATTTTGTTCGAAACAAAGGCATGACTACAATTTCTGTGGCGACTAATGTTTCTGTCCTCTACTATCCGATAACCCAATATATATTTTTTTTTATGTTTAAGTGCTATACGTCCGGCTCCTATGAAGGGCACTACTATGTGCACTCAGCACTTGAGAGAAGGAAGGGAAGAAGGATGGAAGGCCTCCCATTACTGGGAGGGGGGTAGGGGGAAATAGGCAATCTTTGCTGCGTGAAGGTCGCCCATCCCTCCATAGAGAGCATTGCGTGGTGAAAAAGCACATGTGAAGTTCACAGAGGTACTTGCTCGTTGCGTCGCTCTGGCCGATAATCGAACCCACGGTCTCCGGCGTTTCGATCCATAGCTTAGCCGACCGAGCCACCGCGCGTTCATGCATAAATTTGTATAAACATATTTCTGTATGTAAGTAAATTTGTATATTCACCAGCAGGGCTTCGCCCTCCCGTGCACCGAAGCTCTACGTTACATAGTACGTGTATAATGAACCTTTTTTTTTAGCTTCTTATGAAACACTGTAATTGCTCGGTTATAGCACGTTTAGAAATGGTATTTTATGTAATATATATTTATTTGAAGAATCAATCTATTATACATATTTAAGAAAACAATAATAAGAAGCGGGAGTAGTGTGACGGCGAGAGGGAGAGGTCGGTGTCATCTGTACACAAGTAGGTTAAAATTTTATGAATAACTAATATATTGTCTTTTTTGTTCGAGGGTTGTCATTCAAGAAACCACAGTAACGTTATAAGAATTTGGGTGGGTAGGAGTAGGAGGGTGTTAGAGTAGAGCATAAATTTTATTCTGAAAGAAAAAACTTCTATTCATCCTCACTCTTTGTTCAGATAAAAATAACG
Organism: Copidosoma floridanum; assembly: GCF_036245765.1. Lineage (NCBI taxonomy): Eukaryota > Metazoa > Arthropoda > Insecta > Hymenoptera > Encyrtidae > Copidosoma > Copidosoma floridanum. The sequence goes on from NW_028321908.1 coordinate 1,287,923, forward strand.
TATACAGGCTTTATTGACAGGTATTCACTTTTTATTAATCATCAAAGGTCATTATTTCGTCGTACGTAGATGATCTCATCAGGACCTTACCAACGTATACATATAATACAGTACAAACATTTTTTAATTAAAAAAATAAACACAATCATCAAAAGTAAAATAAAGTTATAAATTATTGGTGTTGATAATTGCCTCAAGCACAAGAAAAACCTTTTTTTACTTCGCCTATTCCACTTCATTCAATAAGTATTTACAACAAGCTAGAGACATCTGAATTATTTATAATGCCCCTAACTATATGCATTGTATTAAAACTTAATAAAATTCATTTACTTCTACAGAATACTGTGAACAGTCAAAAAGTTTATAGAGATCATTCAATTTGCGCACGCAATAGCCATGTTCTTGAGGGTACAATACTACATATATAAGGGGGCCAATTTATGGACGCTATTTTGTATTGGAGTGTCGCAAATTTGTAAACTATATGACATGAAGCCTTATGGAAAGATTTTTTAATTAATTAAAAAAAGATTATTAAGTGTGAATGAATTTTGTTTGATGTTGTCATATATTTTACAAGAGTGAAAAAAATAAAAAGATAGATTTTGACTGTATCAAAACAATATTTACAAGTGCATCTACATGCTGTGTGAAACTTGAGAAACACAAATACAGTTTTACTTGTCCATTTGTCACAACAAGGTGTTTAATAAACATACATATTAATGGCAGGTTAGGTTAACTCTTAAACATATATATTATATTTTCATGGTATATTACTTGTTGTGCTGACAGTCGCAATCCATGATTTTATTTTTTCCACTCTCATAAGACACATGACAACACCAAAAAAAATGCATTACTATACACCAGTATAATATACACTAAAATTATTAATTCTTTAGTCAAGTCACTCTCAATTTTTTTTTTTTTTCAACTGACTAAATCATTTTCCATAAGGCTTCGTGCATTCTAGTGATCTCAGCGAGGGAAAATTTGTCTCACTCGGTGGCGCCGCACTATGTTCTGAAACGATGAAAATGGAGGTAGCTGTCTTCGAAATCTAATATCTCCAGTTAAAAAAGACGTAGTACAATAATTTTTTTTTTGAGTTTGTAGGTAATCGCATAGAGAATACAGGAAAACTATAGCTAAAAGGTAAGATACTAACCTAACCTCACAATTAAAGAAGTTCTTGTAATTTTTTAATAAACAGATAATACTAGTCTGATTAAATAAACGATTTTTTTGTATAAGCATTTTTGAAAAGTGTTACAGTAGTAGGATGGAATTAGCAAAAAAGCATGGTTAAATTTGGAAAATTGCTATTAGCGAAAAAAAAAACATGGTGGTGGTTATTCGGTTTCTGAACAAATCTCAATAGTTTTAGACTCCAAAGTATCAGTGTATCAGCTAACGGCCCAAAAAAAATGGTAAATGTGGTCAAAAATGGTTTTTCGCGTCTAGAAGAAAACTGGAGAGTCGGACTAAAAGAGTGTACCATTAGAAAAAATGCGCAATTTCAAGACGAAGAAAATGAGCTCTGGTGGGCTAAAATTGGCACAGCCGTTTTTTCACAATTTGCCAAAAAGTGCTCTTTTGGGCCTTTTTTTTTAAATCTATAACTCACGTTCATTTGAATATTGAGACATGAAAATTAAATACAAGGTAGATCTTTTAGATCGTAACACTTTTTGAAAAGGCTTATACAAACAAATTGTCCATTTAATAAGACAAGTATCATCGGTTCAGACATGTTTCTTTTACTACGCAACTGTACTATTTAATTAATACAAAATGTGTAATTCTTGCTAAAATATAAAATGTGATGTTATCGGCGACACGTCACGACGCACCGTAGGTTTAACAAAGCATGTTTTGTGTATGTGCGTCAACATGCAGACTGCTGATGTCTGAGAAAATGGTAAATGTCTAGTAAACATGCAGATTTTTCATCTCCTAAGCGGTTTCTGTGTGTATTGTGGACATAGCTCCAATTAGAAAACAAACTTTCTAGTAAAGCAGTTGATGCTGGTATTAACATTAATTTTTTACAAAAGTTGGATAGTTTTGGTAAAGACAGGCTTACTAAACTCCAGTAAGAAATAGCATTTGTACAATTATTTTTGAAATTAATATACCTATCTTGGTTTTCAAAATATTGGTCCAACTCTGATTTCTCCTCCACAGTCATGTGTGTTTTATAGAAATTTAAAGCTATATTATTTTGGTCTTCGCTTAACAGATTGCCTTGATATTTGTGGTGAATAAAATTTGCTGCGTATCCCACATCACTAACAGCTTTTTTAATTCTATTTTGAATAAGTTCTTCGTGTTCTACAGTAGGCAATTGGAGACCTAACCAAAGTTCTGTAGCGTCGGCAATGTTACAATCTGGGGACTGACAAGTGTTAATCAGTATACAAATTGGATTTAATAGATCAACGGTGTTTTTTAGTGTATTCTCAAATTCTTCACTTAACAAGAGATCCTTTGTGTCCTCATTTATTGTACTATCATCAGCAGTACACAGCTCCTTCAGCAACGGCAAATTTTTTAAGACGCTGTTGCATGTATCACGAAAATAATTGAACCGTGTGTCAGGATAATTTTGAAGTTTGGTTCCACCTTTTCTTGTCAACAAAGATTCCAATTTTGGTTCTTTAAAAACACAAAGGATTTCTCGAAGTACGCTCATAAAATCCTGGTCAACTAAAGATTTGAGAAGCAAGTTTCCACTATGGGAAGCACAAGTAGACTGCCAATAATTTCTTTCAGCTGTGCTTGCCAGTTTCACACCTTTTTTTATTTTGCTGTCATTATCTGTAATAATACTGTAAACATTTGTGTTGTATGTATTTTTAGCAAAATCAATAGCATCCGCAATATGTACAGCCAAGGTTTCTCCATACTCATTCTCTGTAGACGTATCAACATATGATAAAAAAGTCTGGTGCGTATTAATATTTTTTAATGAGAATACCAGATATTTTTTATTCACGCTTTTATTACGCCATCCATCGACCAGTAACACGCTATCAGTTCCATTTAACAATCGCGTCTTATTTTTAAAAATTTGACTATTGACTTGTTGAATCACCTTATTTCCGAAGAATGATCTAGAAGGAGGCTTATAATCTATATTGAAGCTTTTTAGCATTTTTATAAATTTTGTAAGGTATGGGTTCTCCACTTGACGGAAAGATATCCCTCCTGTAAAGAAAAACTTTGCCAACTCTTGATTCAACAAATTTGTTTTTTCATGAAGTTCCATTTCCATCGTAGTTTGTTGTATCTAAAAAATTTTTATTTACTGTACAAAGAACTCGCATTAGGAAGCAAAAATATAGCATATTTTAGAATATTTTATACAAGTTTTTCCATGCAACACAAATAGCATGTCATATTGTCATAAAAATTTGGAAATATTAAAAAACCTTTGCAGTAATTTGCAGCTATCCAAAAGTGAAAGGTAAATACCATACATTTATTATCACTACATGTGTATATTATAGTTCTTATTTAAAATAAATATTATACAACGTATTACTACATTATGTAAACGGCAAAAAACACACTTTATCGTGCGAATTTTTGAATAATTACATTAGTTTTAGAAACTATTTTATTTTATTGCCTATAACTCAATAGCAACAAATTTACCTTCTTTAATTTGACTCGGAGCTTGCATTAATTGTAATAGACAAATTTGCATAAATACATGCCTTTCTATCTTTAAAATACTTAGATAATATAATATGAGACTAAGCACGTAACAGGAGAACGCGTAGACAGGAGTATAAGGACAAAGAAAGACTAGAGGGTACACCACTCTTTAATTACCCATTTCGTGAGTAGCGGCTAAAGCGTAAAAATATATTTTTTTTAAATTTATCTACGTAAACATAACCAGTACTTTTTTGGGTGAACATTCAAGTAAGATCGTTTCGCCTTCGCAGTTAGTTTCAAACGTTAAGTAACTGTTTTTCTTACAGCTTGGCAACGTGTTCTGGAGGTGCTCTTAAGTCAGTCTTGGTGTTTATACGTGGACATCTTGTCCAGACTCAAGGGCCACCAATGTGTTTTAAGTTGTTACCACCTACCTGATCCTATCCCATTTCTGTCTTCCTGTAATGTATCGACTGCCACTAAAAAAAGGACTCATGGTACTGTGATAAGGAAGATGTTTATATATTTATGTACACACACCTACTCTTCCCCTAAACCATTGAACAACATATTTCTTCCTATATCACAGTTATTTGTGTACAGTATTCCGCATACTCCCCTACAACTCCCCACCGACCATCAAGCACTACCCACAAAATTAGGAAAAATTTATATTAGATAGGGGGAAAAGTAAATTCAGGTTTTCCCAATAGATCTCGTTGAAGTCACCTTTTGCTAGTAATATTTATAAAATGAATGCATACTATAGCGCATTTCAAAGGTAATAGTCCATAGAACAATTAACCCAATTAATCTATGAAACGGATAAAAAATTCTTATTAGGAAACTAAAAATACGTTGTTATAGAAGAAAACGATTCAAGAGACATAGTGTTTTATTTTTACGGCGAATCCGTGGTTAAGTTAACTTAAAAAATTCGCAAAAATAAAAAAATTTGAAATATTTTCGGAATATCGCATTTTTTTTAAAAAAAATACCTTTGCAAAAACTTTTCTCTCAGTCGAGGGGTCATGGTAGAGCGGATTTGCGGTGCTTAAACTTTTCGTCTATACTTGTACTTTCATAATATTTTAGCAACAATTGAAATTTTTTAATTTTAGACGGCGAAATTGTGCCTCCAAGAAAATGCATTTTTAAGGTTAGATTTTTCGTGGTTAATTATCCTTTTTTCATAATTATGGCTATTAAACCAACAGCATTGTATTTAACTTATATTTCTACGTATAAAAAAAAATTTTTTTTTCATCACGACCATCTGGAGTTAAGTTAGCTTTTTTTTTTTTTTTAATTCTTTACACGAAAGTACACGTCGTAGAGCTCTGAAACTTGCACACATTACTTATGAATACTTACTTTACATGCAAAAAAATATTTTCAACAGTTACCTTTCGTGAAACGACGTCTATGATCCCGTGAAAATTGCATGTTTTTGTGCACCGGGCAACGACTGCGTACTGGGATGCGGTGTGTCTGGCTTCACCGCAGAGAACGAAAGTCTGTTGGACGTGACATAAATTTTGATTTTTACACGCGCATCGCGATCATTGAAGCAAAGTTTTTATTAAATATTGAAAATAAAAAAGAATTGATCGATGTGTTGACGGACAGTCTCACGCAAGCCGGTTGCAGTTGCAAAATTGCAGATGAAAATGCGGATTCGCTATTAGTTGACTCTTCCATGCAATTGGCTGCGAGTAGAGATAATATCATATTAGTTGGTCAAGATGTAGATTTATTGGTACGCCTGACTCAAAAATTGCCAACTAATACAACTATATACTTTCTAAAGAAAATCCAAGGAAACATGCACGATTGCTGGTACACGAATGAAAGCCCAGTTTATCTAGAATTAAATCGGTACATTGCTTTTTTACACGTCATAACTGGCTGCGATACCGTATCGTGTCTCTACGGACAAGGGAAAAACAAATTAATACAAATTTTCAACGAGAAACCAGAGCATTGCCAGCTAATAAACGTATTTTACCGCAATGATGCTAACAAAAAGGTAATTGCCTCTAATGGATACAAAATAATTACTCTACTATACAATAAATCAACAAAGGTATCATTAACTGACGTTCGCTACCAGAAATTTAGCAAGTGCACCGCTCGTAATACTTTTCAGTTGCCCAGCATACCACCCACCGAAGGTGCGGCAAAACAGCACGTGTTCCGAACGTATCTCTAATTGCAAAAATGGCTGGGAATAATTCTACAATCAACCCTTTGACTTGAAAAATTATCTATACTTCTACTATACTTCTACTATACTTCTACCCAATTATACTGACGAGGCCCTAGTTCCCGATAAGATATTGAAATTAATTGCGGGTCAGTGGGAAGGTGCTTGTAAGACAAATATTTGTAGTTGCTTTAAGCACGGTCTAAAAGTGCACAAATGAATGTGCTCACTGCGGGGACATGCTGTGCACAAATATTAAAGCAGTACACATGAGCACCCTCTTATAAAGATAGCAGACATGAGTGATGTAGCACTTCCCCTTTCACTAGTTAATGAGGACTTTTTTAAAAATCTACAAATACCAGATTCTACTGATCCTGTGTTAGAATGTACCTTAGACGATGAAACAAATAAGGATATGATAAATACATCATGATAGTTATGAGCAACAAATAAAATCAGGTAACTTAATAATAAATTGCAATACACTTAGCGTCCTCAAACACCGCTTTTGAGGCACCCGTGTGAGAGCAACCTGCCAGACACACCACATCCCAGTACGCAATCGGTGCGCGGCGCGCAAAAACAAGCAATTTTTACGGGATCATAGCCGTCGTTTCACAAAAGGTAACTGTTGAAAATATTTTTTTGCATGTAAAGTAAGTATCCATAAGTAATGTGTGTAAGTTTCAGAGCTCTACGACGTGTACTTTCGTGTAAAGAATTAAAAAAAAAGAAAAGCCAACTTAACTTCAGATGATCGTGATAAAAAAAAAATTTTTTCTTATTCGTCGAAATATTAGTAAAATACGATGCAGTTGGTTTAATAGTCATAATTATGAGAAAAGGAGAAATAACCACGAAAAATCTAACCTCAAAAATGCATTTTCTTGGAGGCACAATTTCGCCGTCTAAAATTAAAAAATTTCATTTGTTGCTAAAATATTATGAAAGCACAAGTATAGACGAAAAGTTTAAGCCCCGCAAATCCGCGAGAGGACCTTGGGTTGGGGAAATCTTGACCAGACAGCTAGGATACCCAAGTATCAAGTTATACTTCTGTGAAATTCTACGACGGACAATATATTAATATGTTGCAGATTACAATAATACAGATTGTTGCGCTGCATCCTTTTTTATATAATAAATTTTAAAATAATTCAATTTAACATGTATCTGTATGGAAAAATCACATTAAATTGCATTTATATGATCTGTGTAAAAATCTCCCATTTTTTAATGAAAGATCACTTTTTGATAAACCTATTAAATTTTCAAATAGATCCACAAGTTGCTTTTTTATTTTTTTTTTAATAAAATAAGATAAAAGGGGTCAAGTCGTAAAAGCGTGTATGTAAGTATATCCATATGAGAAAAATAATTACCAGCGTCGATGCATGTTTGCACTCTTCTCGCCTATCTAAATCATTCATCCGCTAACTATCACGAACGTCCTTAAGGAGGTTTGGGAGAGAAGTTCAAAATGAAGAATCGTGCCAAAAAAAAATGTATGCTATATTTGAGCATATCAGAAGTGCACATGAATTTTTTCAGATTTTTCACTAGGGAAATTTTCGAGAAAATAATTATTAAATATTGACAGTTTAACACGGTCTCTTATGGGAAAACAAGGTTAGGTTGCTTTATAATTGAAATTAGGGTACATCACAAATGTGTTAGATTAAAAAGAAACACTTTTATTGCTACCTCAGTACAAAACGAAGATGCTCAACAAAAAAATCACAACTCACCATGCATTTTTCAAAGATATAGTCAGTTACAGTTGTACAGTTTGAAGTTTGTTGAGTGCAAGAGCAGGTACGTGGTAAAGGGGGCACATTTGCGCGGGCAGGAAGGACTCCCCGTTCCTCGCCTCCCTGAATGATACTCCTGAACCTCCTTAACTTGAAAAATCACCTTAGTTACGAACGATAATATTGTAAAAAGATAAGACGCAAGGAAAATCAATTATAGTATTTATCAACCCTCGTATTCGTAAACCATTGATGAAAAAAAGTTAAAAAAAATATAGAACTGTTTGAAAAATTTATGATCATCTTGAAAAAATGTAAAAATTGTATAAACAACAATTTACTTATTGTAAAAGTAATAAATTAATCATAAAAAAATAAATACTTATTAATATAAAGAAAGGCTGCTCAGCTAAAAAATACTATTTTCTATGTTGAAAGAAACATATTTAACAAAAAAAATTATTTTATTAAAAGAATAATGTATTAATTTATATTATTTTTAATCAAACCAAATTAATTTATAAATTTTAAATGAATATTAAAATAAAAAGTAAGTTACGAAGCAAGTCACCGACTTTCTAATATCGGGACCGCTCATAGCAGAGTGGGGAAGGTACTTGGTTTGTGTCAAGGAGATTGGCAGTGCACAACTTAAGGAAAGTGTTTTTTTTTTTTTTTTTTTTTTTTAGAGACTTAGTTGAAAAATAAGAAATAAAATTCAAAATGTGTGCTGTGGTGGTGTGGTGTAGATAGAATCAGCGTGGGGCAGTATGGCGTGACGTGACGGGGCGGGGAGGGGGGGTAGTAAAATGAAAAGTTAACCTCTGTCACATATTTCTCAAGGCTAGAATTTTGAAATCGTTGATTTTCTCTAGGACATAACGCGCTTACAAAAGTATAACTTAAAAAAAAAATAGTAGAAGGGGACGAATAATCTAAATAGGTTATATCTGCATAGAAGTTCATTTTGAGATTTTGGTATGGGAGTTCAGGAGTCGACACGCTTAGCACGTAGGGGTTTGGAGCCCCACTAGTATATGTATACACGAGATTTAACAGCTACTTAAGAGATCGGGAGGTCAAGGAGTGGATCCCACTAACGATTTTCTTCCCATTTACACTCCAGACTACACGTTCTCATATTACGTGTTTACTCTAGTATTATATACTGTAAAGTACATATGGATTCTTATAGAAAATGTAAATTAAAATTTTTTGCTTTCAATACTCTTACCTAGTGTCATTTTAATAGGAACTAAAAAATTGTTAAAATTAAAACCTTTTTTTTGAACACATACACAGTTATATATAAACATACGAAAAAATGGAAACTACAAATTTTTGATTTGCAACAATTTGTACATGACTGTGAGGCCGAATTACGGAGTATTATCTTCTCTCTCTATTATCAAAATAAAACATAGTTTTTTAAAAAAGGTACAAATGGTTTTTTCATTCGTTTAAATAATTTAATTGAGAATCTGTATGTAATTAGTAATAGAAAATGACCCGTGAGCTTATAAACTCACGATATTACACTCATGAAAATTAACTGGTTTTTCCGTAGATTCCTTCGTACGTAATTAAAATGAATTATTCAAGCAGTTGACAAACACTGAAATTGTTTTTCAGTGATATTCTTACTCCGTTAATCAACTCAGTAGGAGGATGAAAATTTTTTATAATAGTTTCAAAAATCATTGCAATTTCTCAAGAGTTCTATTTTCTATTTTCTTGCATACTTTATGTTTCTAATCATGTATCATTTCGATCTTTAGTTTATTTATTAATACATTTTTTAGTAAAATTTTTTTTGATTAATCGCTATCTACAACACAGCTCTTTCAGTGATTGTCACCCGATATTGTAAAAAAAATGCTTAGTTGAAATATGGTCTTTTTGATTCCCAATTTACATGAATTTGTAAGTAAAAATCCACGTGAATTTTTGCGTTAAAATATTTATGTACTAAAGGACATGTAAAAATCTACGTTAATTTTCACGTAAATAATCATGTAGATTTTACGCAGTCATACATCTTATTATTGTCAATACAGGAGAACTACGCAGTGCTGCATGCAGTCGCTTTTTTTTACAGTCGCTTGTAAATGAAACTGTATATGTCAAATAAGTAGCGAAGGATTAAACCAGCGAGGTTACGTCAATTAGACTGTATGATATTATTTTCAAAATTAATTCAGAACAATTTTCTTACCTTTTCCAAAAAATCGTCACTTTCCATAGATCCTTCATTGACTTGTCCACAATTAGACGTGTTAGGAATTCTTCTTCGGCAAGACCGCCTGTTTGGAAAGTAATAATAAATTTTAAATACTCCATAAGCAGCAGAAAAAATAAATGAGACAAGAAAACAGTTTGGGATTTTGTTTATGTATAAAAAGAAATGATAAGAAAAAAGATTTTTCAGATAAACGAAGTAAACTTATAAATTTAATATAACATCGTAAAATGTTATAAGTTGAATTACAATAAAGATAGAAAAGCTCTCAACTGTTATTTTATCACGCACCTACTATCCTTTTGAGATAATGAAACCGTAGTAAGACGTATAGTATTAAAAAATAGGACAACACAATAATTGGTACCTGTGTGACTCAAATGTTCTCATACATGGAGTTTTCAAGAGTTGCCGACATGCTTGACACATCGCTGCAACTATTTGTAAAGTATCATCATCTCGTAGTTTACAAAATCCTTGCCAGTCTATTCGCGTTGATCTGTTCATGATCTATAAACTCTACAAAAAAATGAAAAAACATTGAATTAAAATTAAAATATGTACGCCATCTGTGTGCACATTGTGTTTCAAAAAAATTTTAAAAGCTATCTGTTCAAATCTTAAAGAAGTTTCGTGCGTAATTTTTAAGAATTGCTTAATAACAAATACATTAGTTCTTTTCTACATGTTATTAAACGACTAAATTATAGTGTTACAAAGATTATTATGCTCATACCCTGCGTGCCAAAAATTGAATTACATTGAATGGTAATTTTTTTCCACTCACCTTTTTTTTTCGTGTAACCAATTCGTTAGTTCGTATGCAAACTAAAAAGCTAATATACTTTCCCCGATGTTAACAGTATAGACTGATTGTCTCCCAAATATGTTTTTAAAGCATTTGAAAATAATTACATTCCAAACATTCACAAGTTTTTAAAATATTTGAAAATAATTTTATTCCGAACTTTCAGATGTTTTAAAATGTTTGGAAATCTTCGGATTTTGATAATCAGGATTTGATTACAACCCTGACCTCAATGCATTACCCCTCTCTCCACAGAAAAAAAAAAAAAAAAAAAAAAAAAACTACTAGGGGAAGGTGGGGCATACTCGACATATTAGAAGTAAATGCTCATAAAAAATGTAAAATAGGACAAATAAAAATTTAAGAAGCACTTGTAGATAGGCTGACCACTCCTACTTATGAATTGATTGGTTAGAATGCCCATTCTAATAGTATAATAGATATTTCGTCAAATACGTAAAAAGTAGAAAATTGGCCTGGTATTGGGCATACCAAGCCCTAGGCTCAGATATAGAATTTTGACGACTATACACAATAAGTGAATATATATAGTAACGATTTTACTTGATACGCAATCTGAATAATTTTTATTTATAATATAGTGTATGTATAAAACAGTATATTATGTGAAAATAGTTTTTGTTTCTTTTGATTTTACTTTTTCAAATTGTCTTCTTCAAGATAAACAACGAATATTTTATCAAATGATTTTTAATACTATTATACTTGAATGTACACCCGTTTTTATCTAGGCAGAGATATCTTTTTTTTCTTCTTTTGATTAAATTTTTTATGAAGTACCCTATTGTCAGCCTGTTTTCCTTATATTTAATAATATCATTCATCAATTTTAATGATATAGAGAAAAGAATACAAGAACATTTCTCATTAATAAAACGTGAATCATAATCAAGGATGAAAAAATCAGTCTTGAGTGAGAGATTGGAACCCACACCCTTCTGATTCGTAGATTATTGCTCTGCCGATTCGGCTAACGAAGGAGACTACAATTTCATCCACCCTTTGTCCTTATTTATTTATGCTATGAGTACAATTTTTCACGATAATTTACCTTCAATTAGTTTAGTGTCATGCAGTGGCATTGGAGAGGTTAGGTACGTAGTATAAAAAGAGCCGTTGATTGGAATGTGTCCGCCCAACCAGCTGTGGCTATAAATGCCCCACATTTTTTTTTCAACTAGCGATGGTGACTTTCAGTTGCAGTTAAAAAATTTCAAAAATTCTTATTGAAAGTTAAAACTTCCAACTTTGGATTAAGTATATTTTCGAATCCATTTAAGAGTTTCTTCATGTTTTTCCAGACGTTTTAAGAATGATGCTGCATGACAACATTAACCTCTAAATTAGTATTTTTTTTCTAAGAAAACTACGTAACTTTATAAAACTTTTTTGGGCCCAACGAATACCTTATGTTTATTGCTGACAATAAAAAAATAAAGAAGTATCCAAAAGTAATTAAATATTTAAAAAAGTAGGTGGCCCCTTCTAACGTTCTAACTGCCTGGCTCCGTATACCCCACCTTCCCTTACTATACTACTACTACTACTCCTACTATCACTACTACTACTACTGCTACTACCACCACCACCACCATGATGTAAAAATACAAGGTGTGGCGTTCCGAAGTCTCATTTTCGTGCCGTTCTGCGCCTTCCATCACGACGCCATATTTTAGGGAGATGTGACTACTGCAGCGTTGAAGAGCCTATACAATGAAACGAAGTGGCCAAAGTTGAAACTAAAACCTATCGCCCGCATCCACCTCGAAGTAAGACATACATGTAGATATAGACATACGTATGAATATACATGTACGTCAATGAGGGATATTCTGCCATGTGGCGGCGCTCGTGAGGGCATGGGGGTAAAAAGCGCCAAAGTCAAACTAAATTCAATTTCTAAATTTTTACATATAAGAGACAGATACAGAGTATGAAAAAAGACTGCAATATACAAAAATAATTTTAAAAAAATAGTTATAATCGTTCTATTCACATATATAGCAAGAGTTGGCACATGTAAATATAACCTGCTCTTTTCATGTGAAATCACATTGGTTCGTATGGTTTTTTTTTTTTTTTTTTTTTTTGAGTGGTGAGCCTAGGTGTTCTTTAGCTTGGTAAAATGTCTGTAATATTTCTGTACATGTTTCCTTTGTTTTTATACTTTTATTTATCAAAAAGTCTTTGATAGCTTCAAAAACCACAAATACATGTTTGCAATGAGCTGTTGGTCCCTTACCAGCAGCACACTCACACTGAGTATCAGAAATAATATTTAGAGGTGTAATTTTAATATTTACATTGTAAACAATAGCTTTTCTAAACTCAGAAGCAATTCGTGCCAGCAAAAATGTTTCATTCTCTTGATTTACAGCGCTTCTGAGACACAGCAAGTAATTATCATTATACATTTTTTCTCGTTTTTCGTTATGAATCTTAACTTGTATTGAATAGAAATATTCTACATAAAAGTTATTTGGTTGTGATAAAGGATGCGACGCATTCAAATCTCTGTAGTTTTTAGGATCAGGGGTAATTAATGTATATTCTTCTTCAATTTCAGGTGTAGCCTTAATACATATTTTGTCGTAATCAATGAGCCTATAAAAAATTTATAATGATGAACCATCATCTTTCATAAACATTAAATACGCGGCAAACCTTTGCACTAAATCAGCCTTCTTCCCAGTTGTCTGTGCACTTCTTTTTTTTAGCTCCAGAATTAATTGTTTGTTGGTCTATTTTCCGTAGTTTTTACTACTACAGTTATCCATTGTGTAATGATAAAAATTATGAAAAATGGGGGACGGTGAAAGAAGCATCAAAGAGCTCACATAACTTGTATTGAATATTTAACAAATTACTGGTACTTCATATAATGAGTAGGTTATATTAACATGTGCCAACTCTTGCTATATATGTGAATAGAACGATTATAACTATTTTTTAAAAATTATTTTTGTATATTGCAGTCTTTTTTCATACTCTGTATCTGTCTCTTATATGTAAAAATTTAGAAATTGAATTTAGTTTGACTTTGGCGCTTTTTACCCCCATGCCCTCATGAGCGCTGCCACACGGCAGAATATCCCTCATCCTTCATTGATGAATGATTACCTATTTAGTCAGTTTTTTCTTTGTTAATATTCACGAATTGTACGTTTGGGCACTGAAACAACTGGAATGAAAATATTGAAATAAGAAATATATATTGTTTTACGAGTTTCTTGATTTAAATATGCTTTATATTTTAAAAGCTTTTGAAATTCGCAGACAGACATGGTGGCACGATGGAAACGTTCCTGATTGGTCATTAAAAATGGATGCGCAACGCCACACCTTACATTTTTATAGCATGACCACCACCACCATGTATTCAAGACAGTGAATGAAAAAATGATTATTACGCTTGCGCAGCAGGTTGGATTGTAGGACAGTATCTCAATACAATATTGTATTGAGATACTGTCTAGTGGAATCCGAGTTGGCAGATTTGTTTTTTATGTTTATTAAAACGTGTATAGTAACTTGATCTGCAACCAAGTAATCTTGAGTGTTATTTTACCTTTTGTACGGCAGATTTATCTTGTGCAGTTTGGAGAAAACCTTTTTATTAAAAAAAAGTAATTTATCAAAAAATAATAATTTCTTTACATGAAAAAAAAATCAGGATTTGGTTACATTATTGGAATGGTATATTTGTTATATCATACAAATTTTTATTCGATAAAATTTTTCAAGCTATACGAAAATAATGATTACCTGTTTTTTAAAGTCTCTGATAGGTGAAATCACCTTTACTGTCTTTTTGCTTGCATATCATATATGTCTTAAACTGTGTACAAAGTTCGTTTAGTAGTAAAAGTCTTGTATGTCTAGTTGGCACAGTCCGAGTTTGGCTTTTTCTGCCATAAGCATGAAAGTGGAGTGTATTCTAGAGATTCTCAGAAAAGTTAATGTTTTGTTATTTATGTGTGTGTAAAGTAGTCGCACACATGTTAATGCCAACGGGTTATAGACACTTCTGAAATTCTGAGTTTCTGTTGTCTGCTCTGCTTCTGGAACGTATTATATGCATTATTATAACAAAAATTTTTGATTCATAATGAATTATAAGATTTATTGTTGCTAACCAAGTTAGGAGAAACGCAGAATTGTAAAATTAAAAATGATATATTAAAATTTACATCAATTTTGTTCATCCCTAGTATCAAAGTATTCGAACAAGCACAAAAAAACGTAAGTGGGCTATAATTATTATACATACGTAAAAAATTAACAATAAATCAAAGGTGAGCCGCGAATTTTTTTTAAGTTAAGGTTTGAAGACGACATAGAATGAATAATACTTTGACACCCCTTACCCGATCAATACTTCAATTCAGATTTATTTCATGTGGACCTTCATTATTTTTTGTATTGTTAACTACTTTCAAATATACATGTAGCTTATTAATTACATATAAGTAATATGTTTTAGTTTAAGGATAATTTTTGGCCCTATTTTTTGTTTAAAAATTGTTTTAAAAATTACATTTAAAAGTAAAATTTTTTATGATTGTAGTGGTTGAAATGTTTCACACACACGTAAATATTGTGACTACTTAAAAAGTGTAGTTTAAAAAAGTTTATTCATGGTGGAAATTAAAATTTCTGTTATTACGAAAAAATACAAGTCCCAGAGAGTGCAAAAAAGTACAAGCCGTAGTAAAAAAGTAAAAAATTTTAGAAAACACAATATGCGTTCTTAGGCATTTAATGTATTTTACAAATATTAAAAATTGTGATTTTAACGAATATTTAAAAATGTGATGAAACAGGTGCATTTTGGGAAACTTATAGTTTATTAAAACAGTCCTAAATAGTAATTCTTTTTTCGCACTTTGAAATATACCAGTTTTTTTCAAGCGGCAAGCACAAGTACCGACTACAAAACATCAAGATTTTTAAAATAAAATGTGTGCCTTTTGGGGAGTTTGAAGTTGATCGAAATCGTCCAGAAAAGTAATTTTTTCCGCACTTAAAAATTTTTTTTAAAGTTCCAGTCGAGTGATAAAATGTGATTTCCAGCAGCGCAAAGAAACATAAGTCCGACTAAAAAAATCCAAAATTTCTACTGTGTAAAATGTTTGTTCTGGAGAATTTTAAGTGAATTAAAATGGTCAAGAAGAGTATTTATTTCGCACTTTGAAAATTACAACATTTATTAAAATGCAAGTTGTGTATGATTAAAATTTTAATTTCTTTTATTAGGACTTGTGATTTTTTACCCTTGTAGGATCTGTTATTTTTCTTGATTACAAAACTTGTCAAACTTTTTTTTATCAAAACCCAAAAAAAAAGCCTTTTATAGTTTTTATAAAATATTTTAAATGTCTCAAAGCGTTTATTCTGTATAATATCAAAATCATAATTTTTGTCAGGACTACACTCGTGGGACTTGTATTTTTCCGTGGTCATGAAAGTTGTTTATTTTTCAGACTGAAATCCCAAAAAATACCCGCTTGAGAACTTATAATCGTCCTAAAATATCTTAAAATATATATTTTATGTTATGAAAATTCTGACCTTTTTACCGAAACTTGAAACTCTTTGCATCTGTGGCACTTCAAATTTTTTGAACTCATGGTACTTGTATTTTGTGTGATTATGCAACTTCTGCAGTTTTCAGAATCAAAACAAAAACAATCTTACTTTTAATATTCACAATCTACTGTCAATTACTAAAAACGCACCTTGTGTTATGTAAAAATTTAAACTTTTCTTATTACGTCTACTTATTCTTTCACTTTCTATGACTAGTAATTTTATGCACTCGTAGAACTTCTATTTTTTGTGATCACGGAACTTGTAAGTTTTTGAAATGAAACCGGAAAAATCACATTTTTGACTATTTGTTATACATACTTTCAATGCCTAATAATGCGTATTAAGTTTTCTGAAAACTTGTACTTTTTTATCACGGCTTGTAATTTTACGGACTCTCGGGAACTTTTATTTTTTTTGTACTAACAGAACTTTTTATTTTCACCATGAATAAACTTTTTTAAATTACACTTTTTAAGTATTCACAAGTAACTGCAAATAGCTGAAAACACAACGTCTTATCATAATGCAAAGTTTTTATGTTTTGCATTGGGACTTGTGTTTTTTTCGTATTTAGGTACTATCATTTTTTTCTCAAATATTAATTTTATAGTATTGTTATCAACAAACTTATTCGCTTGGAATTGTTTGAAGTAAGTAAATAATGACTGTCAGTAAAAAAAATTTTAAAAGAAGAAAATATATTGTACAAAAAATCTGCTGACAATGAGGCATCACAAATCAGATAATTTATCAGCTGACAAATCAGCTTATTTTTTTTAACAGTTACCTTAATTTTATGTATTATATTTCAATCAATACCTCATAGATTACTAAATTGATCTTTTTTCGCTGTAACAGAACTTGTAATTTGCAAAGTGAGAAAAAAACCGTGTGGACCGTATTATTCAACGTTGAATTCCTCGTAACGCACAAATTTTACCATGAAAATCTTGATCTCTAGCGGTTAAAACTTTTTTTTTTTGGATACTGGAACTCGTTACTTTGTCACGCTGTTAGGACTGTTGTTTTTTTTTCGCACCAACAATACTTGTAACTATAAAATGTAAGAAAGCATTCCTTTATAAACTGTTTCAATGAATATAAAATTCCTTAAGCCACAAATAATTTCGTAATAAGAACTAATATTTTTGTAGTCGGAACTTTTTTTTGCTCCAACGGAATTCGTAATTTTTAAAGTTCGAAAAAAAATAGTAAATTTCACCAAAAGTGAAGAAACTATGATTTACTATTTTTTTATTGATCTTGCTGTTACAAATCGCGATTACTGCTATTAAGGAAAGTACTTTAACGTCTTCCGCGTAAAAATTGCCACTCGAGCTAAACAAGGGGGTGCTAACCACGTGGAGGACGGTAAAATACTTTTCTATTGGCGGTAAATGCGATTTTTAACAGTAAGAGACTGTTGCATTTTCTCCTCTTAAGTCATTGGAAAAAAGTCATACTTTTGACGGAGAAATGGAATAAAATATACATCTGCACCCTTTGAATCAACTTTAAATTTCCCGAAATGCATACATTTTACAATGAAAATTACATTATTGGTAGTCGGGACTCGTACTGATTCACATGTGTGTGACTTGTATTTTTTCGCAAAAGTGGGACTTGTCCTTTTTCTTCAAGCAGGCAACTTGCACATCCTCTAATCGAAAATTTTTCAAACCTTTCGATTTTCACCTTTTTTATTTTACTGTAAATGTCCCAAAAAGCATAGTTTTGATGGTGGCAAAAAAAAAAATTTTCTGTCTGCACTTGCATTTTTTCACACGCATGGAGCTTGTAGTTTAAGCTGTCGAAAATTTTCAAAATTTCTTAATCTTACCCTATATTATTCTACTGTAATTGTCTAAGAACGCATTTTTTTGACGATCGTAAATGTAATTTTTTCCCTTCGGGACTTGTATTTCTTGGCACTGATGGGACGTTAACTTTTTTCAGCGCACAAAGCTCGTTATTTTTGCTTCCAAAAGTCCGTATTTAAGACAAGTAAAAAATTTTAGAAAGTGGTATTTTTATCACAACTTTTTTTTTGTGTCATAAATGTCATGTCGGTATTATAATATATAATAGATAAAAGTAATAATACAAAATAAAAATTTTTCTGGGCATTTACTGTACCCATTGACCTCGCGTACAAAAAAAATAATAATTAATGATAAGTATTAGGAAGTTTAATGATAATTTGTGATATACCATTGTAAATAATAAGTTGCATTAGTTTTCTCTAATCTATAATTTATGAATTATCGATTTTTTTTTATTTTTAACTTATTGCTTGGAGTAGTTATTACCAAATAAGCAATTAAAATTATTTTTACTTGGGATCAAAGGGTGTTTACTCAATTGATATACTGTTGTGATCAGAAATAGGTGACTATAAATTGAAGGTAAAAATTCTACTTAAAATATAAAAGAGTAATTTTAAACAAATTTGCCTTCAAACAATCACTTTTAAAAATATTTACATTAAGTTTTACCAAAATGCACTGGAAACAGCTTTTATAATCGTACATTAACATTTGTTTATGCTTATTGTCTAAAATAGCATGTCATACATGTAATTTTATAAAGATAAATGTCACTTTAGCCATGTATCATTTTATAACATTTAATATTAAATTCAATAAAATTTTATTTAAATTTGTGAAAAATTGAACTAGTTGTTCATGTACAATTTTTTCTAAGTATACTTTTTTTTATAGTGTAGTAAATTCAAGGTCCTAACTTGATCTACTCATGATAACCTATGGATTTTGTTTTTGTTAATATTGTAATTAGTCTCACTGTAAGATCTATATTTAATGTTTGATTCATTGAATTTTATGTTTACGTATTTATTATTTTATAATATTCCACTTATTTAAATATGTAGTAGTGCTTGCACAGGAAGTTTGATACAGAAAAATACTGACATTTATTAATAGTACGTAGTCTAGTAGTAGAATAACTTATATAGTTATGTACTATAATTGATTTTTTTAATACACTTCTACAATATTATAAAAGCTTTTAAAAAATCATAGATAAGCTAAAACAGAAAAATCAGTTTACTAAAATTTCGCTGTTGTCGAGATTTGAACCGTGGTCCCTCTGTGTAGAAGTTTATCACTACAACCATTAAGTTATCGTTACCTGTGACTATCTAAAGTTAAAAACGTATGCTTGCCTACAAGCAAGTTTACATAAAGGTTACAAGACATTTTGACTTTAAATTAATTTTTAAAAAGTAAAAAAAACTTGAACAACATTCAAACGACATTTACACCATGTACAGGTACAATTTTATTATTGATGCATTCAATGTTTAATGTGATCAGTATTTCCCGAGTTTTTACATTAAATTTATTTTGCTGTCGTAAAGTGGTATATGCTATTCATTCAATGCATATATGAAACATATACTTTGTTGTTTAGTTTTTTTTTTTTTTAAGATACTATAAGTAATCTTCATATGTACCCTCAATTTAATAAATTAGGATGCAGAATATTACATTCCATGTTCTCTTTATCGTGATTTTATGAACATTTTCATTATTATTAGTGTATTGATAAGGAAATCTTTCAATATTTTTGTATAATTTTGTTCCGTATCAAGTTAAATTTTTATTATGTAAATTGCATTAAATTTTTTTCAAAAGCTGTTTAATAAAAGAAAATTCATAGTCTTATTATACATGCCATTGTATTATTTTATATTGCTTAAGAAATTCATACTGTAAAAAATTATAAAATATTCAATACAATTTAAATCAAATTTTCATAAAATGTAAAGTTATTTTTAACAGTGTACTATTGCAATTATCTACCGTAAAAAGTAATGGAAAAGTGACTTAAATCTCAGAAAATTAAATAAAACTTGTTTGCAGAAGAAAATTTCAAGTAATGATTATCAAAAAAATTCTCGTGTTATTTTACAAAATATTTAATATAAAATTTGACAAGTAGACTTAAATAATTATTCTTGTCTAACTTTTTATCTTTAATTAGTTTTGTTTAACTTCTAATAAAATTTTATGGAATAAACACTAAGTTTAATGTGTACTCTGGTGATTTTCAA
Organism: Copidosoma floridanum; assembly: GCF_036245765.1. Classification (NCBI taxonomy): domain Eukaryota; kingdom Metazoa; phylum Arthropoda; class Insecta; order Hymenoptera; family Encyrtidae; genus Copidosoma; species Copidosoma floridanum. The sequence continues at coordinate 1,308,290 of NW_028321908.1, forward strand.
TATGATTGTTAACGAAAATCAATGAAAATTTATAAATGATCGTAAAATTTCAAATAATCAATGTAAAATGTTATAAAAATATTTTTTACATTTTATAAAAAGACATGAAATTGATCCGAGAACCAGAATATGTCGAGAAACTAATTTTTATGTTATTAATGGTATTTCGTTGAATTTTTCAAGCGTTTTATAAAATATGTAATGTACAGGCCCAACTATCTATTTTTCATGCTGAAAAATTGAATTTCTTCTTTTTCTTGTTACTTAATATATAAAAACATAAAATTGGCTTTGATGTTTTATTGAATTTATTGAAAAATCAACATATTTTTATGATTTTTTGCCTTAAGAATATTTAAAGTACTAATTTATAAAAATTTTCTCAATGCTCATAAGATTTTGTTTTAATACTTAAAATTAACACACGAAACTGTATGATTTTTACATTAAATTACTGTTATGGGAAAAAACATTGAATAATTTCAAAAATTTTACATTGAATTCACATGAAATTTCGGGTTATTTTTTTCAGGTTAAAAATTAGATGTAAGTTTGGGTATTGCAACTCCTTTTTTTCTTTTAACTTTCATTTAAAAACTAGTAAGACCCATAATAAAACTTTGCTGTACTTTGGCCTTCACATCTGATCGATAAAATATTATTTCCTACCCTCTGCCATTATAATCTGCATATATTTTAACTTGGAAAATAATTATTATGAATCTATACAAACTTTATAGAAAACTATACAAACAAATTACATCTCTCAAACTCATCATAATTTTTATTTAGGATCAATTCAACTTGTTCAAATAAATTACCACATTTACAAAACATTTACAACTTATGAGGGTAACTAATCAGACCATTTTAATTCAGCAAGTAACAATATTACTATCCCCCAGATACTAAAAAAAATTTCCTGGATGGATAAAAATAAATATGACCTGTTTCGAATCATCTTAAAGTTCAACCCATGACTATGAAATTATTAGGCTGCGTATATGCGCTGATCCTGGTTAGATCTGACTAGCGTGTTTCCTGAAACTTGATAAGAATCCGAGGCAATAATAATTCTTTTAGAATCCTCCCGTCACATATGCGCTTCAGGAAACACGCTAGTAAGATCCATTGATCAGATGAAATAACAGCAGATGATAATAAATTAATTGTAGACGCAGATAATTGTACTATGATTATATACTACGATTACGAAAGTAATCACTGATAGAATATATTAAGTGGTGCCAACGTCACCTATTGTGTCACCAACTATTAAACCTGATCAGAGCCTTGAACTTTTGTTTTGTAAGGGTCGAAACGTTCTTCCAAAAATAAAAAGTTTTGGCAGTATAATCATCTGCGTATACAATTACTTTATAATATGACGAGAAGAAGGATGATTATCATGACAGGCGAAATAATCAGTATTTTTACTTACCACACGGATTATTATGAGGGAAATTATTATAAGAGACAAAATGTGGGGCTAAGGAAAACCAAGCATTTAAAGTCACAGGATGTTCAACGTAATTTACAGTTGTGTTTGTATTCCAAATCAAGGGTTTTTCCAAATTAACATACACGAGGATGACACCTATAAAACAGCATTTTCTGGACCAGATGGGCATTGTTAGTATAAACTGAATACCTTTTTAAAAGCCATGACTTTGACACAAGATAGGGGTTTATTTTAACGATATAATGGTGTTCTCTTCTAACCTTAAAGAACACTAGAAAGGATTTATTAAGCTTTTACAATGGTTGTCGAAAGAAAACTTAACAATTGAGCCAAATAAATGTCAATTTCTGAAAAGTGAAGCAAAAGTTCTTGGCCATATTGTGTGAAATGGCCAAACAAAAACCATCCCGGAAAAGATAGAAGTTGCAAGAAAATATCCGAGATCTACAAATGCAAAGAAATTGAGTCAGGAGAGAATAGAGAAAGAAAACCCATGCGAATATGCCTCAAGATGCTTAGCGGGAAGCGAGCTTAGATACGCTCTATATGACAAAGGATTGCTAGAATAGTATATGCAAAAAAAAAGTTTCTACCCTATTGATTTGGCTGAAAAATTACCGTAGTAACGTTTGTAAGTCGATTTAACACTTTCATACATCGAAGAAGTCTGATATACGATTTAACAGGCTAAAAGCAGAGCTACGAGAATACGAATTTTATAAATATCGGCCAGGAATTTTTAACAAAGCAACAGATTCGCTTTTCCTAAATCCAATACTTATGGACAGAGAAGTGAACCCTGAACGATCATGCGAGTATCTGTATCAGCTGGCAGATGAACAAGAAAATAAAGGACTGGTTGATTATGACGGACCACCAGTGAGTTTATTAAAAAGGCGTGCAACTCTTAGAAAGACAATCCAAGGTAAGCCAAAAAAAGTAAATATGAATTGCTCAGATCTGGGAAACTTAGATAATAAAATACAAAAGAAATAACGATGTAACAACAAAATTAACGAAAAAAAACTAGATATGAGTATAGATAAACAATCTGACGGTGAAGCTGACTCCGAATCTGAAAAAAATTTAAGACATCAAAAGAAGGCTACCTAACTAAAAAATATCACGAGAAAAAAAGGCTGATCACAGAAAAAATACTATCAGTAGGCACCCGACCGTAATACCTAAAGAAGATGGAAATGTGAAAGAAAATGATACAGTATAACAAGGACCAGCAGATGAGAAATTAGCGTACATACGAAAAAAAACATGGAAAAAGCGTGAAACAACGAGCATACCATTCATGAACAAGGGTATAGTAGAGAAAATACAACACAAAACATGTAAACGACAATAAGATATGCTACATAGGGAAATTCCAGATTTTTCTAACACCGTTAAGCAATTGAACAACTTAAAGAAAATTATAACATACTGATGGCAACGCACAGGAAATCAGAGTCAGCAAAACTTTGGGGGCTTAAGCTAGCCGAAGGAAGTCTGGCAAACGGAAGAACAGGTAAGGAAATAATAAATTTAAACCCAAGTCTACAAATGCACTGGGGTCGTCAGCTGGCACAGGCAAGCTTAGCAGCAGAAGTGGCCGAAAAGAAAGACAAAATCCTCCACTTAATAAATATTCCAGAAATAACGAATGTGGGTGAAGGTATACCAAACAAATACGAGAAAAATAAGATGGAGAGCGACCAAGAGGCTCACGCTCAAGATGTGATCCAGGATAAAAACAAACTCTAATAAAATATACCAAATGAGGTCGAATCAAGTTAACCGACGCCGAAAAAAAAGGCACAGAGTGGACCTATAAGTAAAACCAGTGGACAGTGGGTACTCAGGTATCCAAGTAAGAAGTTATACTTCTATAAAATTATATAGCAGATAATATAATTATAAATATAAATATACCTTCCATAAAACGATACTGTATACAAAGGTGGTGAAGCTATCATTGAAATGAGTATACCTACGTTAGATGGGTGTGGTTTCAATAAATATTTTAATATTTAATAGCTGAACAATTCTAAGCAATATATATCCCTATATTATATATTTGTATTGACGAAAGTGAGTCTCAGCCTCCCCCCGCTCCCCCGTAGCTCCCCCTCCACCTCCCCCCCATAAAATACTTATTTATCAAATGTTTTACCATCCTAAATGTTAAAAAATATACGCAATCTAGTACTCAAGTCATACCTCGTTTTTAGGGTTTTTTAAGTCACTGATCATAAGTCTTCCTCTGTCTATTCGCTTCCCCTTACTCACTATATGTCTCTGAAGTCCATTATTTGTTTAACTTGATTGAACTTTTACATTTCAAATCGCTTTCTGGTCCATGTCTACTTTACCCAAATAGACAATCCTTGATTACCTGAGGACTTTATCAACAAAAAGTTCAAAGTTACATATTGTTGAATTATTGATAAATTTTTTGCTAAACAATATTTTTAATTTCTGATTTATTCTCGTATGCAATTTGAATAAAAATTATTTTTGGATTCTTGTATCTTAATAAAGCGACGTATAATTGTCCGTAAGAGAATTAAGATTTTTTAATATACAATCCTAAAGAATAAAAACTGTGTTTTTCTGATTTGTTAATAAATATAGAACATGCTAATACAAAGGGAAACTGTTTTCTATAGAATACAGAAGGTAATGATGATGAGGTGCCAGTATTCAATGTTATTCTAGGAATATAAACTTTGCTTTCTTCTTTTTCATCCGTTATTATTTCTGCTTCTATATTATACTTAAATAATTTTGTTATTTTTAATCTTGTGCCTCTACAGAGACCGACTGATATACTTAAAGTTCTTATAAACACTTCTATAGCATTTATTTTTAATTTTAATTCGTGTGGTGGAAGACCTTTTCTGATGTTATTTAAAAATTCTATTGGAAAATTAATATTTATGTTATCATATATTTTATCAACTCCTTTGTGAGTCACGTATTCTGCTGTTGTGAACTAATTTTCAGCCTGCATTGATAAATACACGAGTAATGTCGTTATTTTGTCTACTCAATCTATTAGTGGAGGGTTGGTGCGCGGAGCGCGAAGGGGGGCGTGAGCCCTACTAGTGGATATATATGTATGTATATATAATGGCATAATATAATACAAACATTATGGAGGCTGGCCAGTACAAGACTGTGCATTTACGTTGAATCTTCCGATGATTTCAAAACAACTTCCTACTGCCTATGCTGATTACATCTGTAGCTTTACGCTCACATTTATCATATATGCTCACGCACTCATTTCTAGTCAATATTTAATATCTAAAATATAATTGTATCTTAAAAATTAAGAGAAACTATCCTGTAGTACCGCTTTCTTCGATATCATAGTAGTACATGCCAGTAAAAGTCCCTTCAGGACATTCATCACATACAGGTTTTTTTGACAGATACTATTTAAGCATTAAAACTATACTAAAAATACCATAAGAAATACCAAAAAAAAATTGCAGATCGTTCAACAGCTGTACAATCTTTTATATGTTTAATTTTAAAAATTTGCAATTTAACATGTAACCTTACGGAAAAATCACTTAAAATTGCATTTTTAAGATCTGTATAAGCCCCCCAATTTTTTTTGTATGAAAGATTACTTTAAGATCAACTTGTTTCATTTACAAATAGGTCTATAATTTTTTTTTTCAACAACACAAAAAAGAGGGAGGACAAGTATGCGTAAAAGCGTGTATGTGAGCTTATCCATGTGAGAAAAATAATTTTTACCGTTGTCGCATATACTTGCGCTCCTCTTACCTCTCTGAATTTTGTTCTCAATCACAAAAGAAAAATTGTGAAAAAAGAAAACGCAATAAAAATTAATTAGTGTATTTATAGAGTACGGAAGTTTTTTTTTGTTTAATCATGAAAACTCTGAAAAAATGTGAAAGAATTGTATAAACAATAATTTATTTATTTTAAAAGTAAAGAATTAATCATTAATAAATGAATGCTTCATAATGCATATGAAAGCTGCTCTACTGATATATACTTATTTTTCAATTTTTGAAAAAAAAACATGTACCAAAAAAAAATATCTTATTAAATAACTTATTTATTTACTGCAAAATGAAACCAAATAGATAAATATACAATTAATGAAAATATATATTGAAAATAAGTTACAAACTGTAAGATAAAATGAAGTAATCGGTATTTCATTGTTGGGCCTGCTTGCCCAGTTATCAAGAGGTCGGGGGTTTAAATCTCTTTGGTAACGGCAGAACGCGCCTACAGAAGTAGAACTTCAAAAAGTAAACGATGGATAGCGAACAAATGATCTTCTACTGTACATACAAATATAAGAGGGGGCAAAAAAGGGCACTGGAATGTCCCCATCTGAACCACCACCAGACACTTAAGAAAGTTGGCTCGCTATCGCGGGGAGGTGAAGGGGAGCACGCGTATCTGCATAAGGCGTTATGATGAAGTCTGCTATATCAACCTATCCCAAAAATGTCTGCTCTCTCGATTACGGAAACTGTATTTGTATTCAGCTTACCAGTAGTCATAACTGTATTAGTAATATACTTTTAAAAAATTACAAAATAGTGTTCAAGGTATCAAATTTCTTATAGTATTAATCAAACAGCCTAAAGACTTTTTATGTTAGAGCTAAAAAATAAGAAGTAAACAGCACACTCAATCCCATCTTTTTTCGATAAAATTGTGCTAAGAGTTTTTGAAATTAGAGATTAAAATGATTTAGCATTAAAGTACAAAGTCTCATTGAGGCCTATGCCAAGTTTTGGATCATAATTTTAAGTAGAATGGCTTCTAGAAGTGATTTTGTAGAAAGTCATTGTGCCACGTAAAAAGTCAAGCTGGTGGAAGACAGTAAACTCAATGCGTTCTTGTCTCCCGCATCAATGTTACATACGAGCTGGAAACAAATTTGTTTACGTTTGTGTAGACGTGGTTTTGTTAAAACTTTGTACATGTATCAATGGAGTTGTCATAAATAATACATCAGTTTTTCAAAACATTTTTATTGCTACGTCAAGTGTAATAGGTATTTTTCTACAACTTTTTTGACAACTTAAAGTTTAGCCCATTTTAAAGATGACGCTAAAGGGAAATTTATTTAATTTTTTTCTCAAAATCTGTAGACATGACTGTGTTTAAGTTTGGTGATATCATTCATGCAACATTTTTTCACAACATAAATTTTTTTAAAAAACATTTTCATTGTTAAGTGAATTGCGTCCCAACTTCCATACAGTGACTTCAAGCCAGTAACTGATGACAACTTACGGAGGTCAAACAATAATACGATTACTATACTAACAGTTATGATCAGAGTAATCATAACATTAACAATAATACCAATAAAAATAATACTAGGAACATACCCTTAATATGAAAAAATCCCTAGGATGTCCAAGAATTTATTAATTCTTCAATTCCAGACGCAACCCTAGGCTTCAAGTTTTCGAGTGCGCTGAACCGGAATCTATGGTCAGATTTAGTCCATCGCCCTCAGGTTTACTACAAGATAAAGAAGAATCTTGCCAATAGCATGAATAAGTTATTCCCGTAGCTCTGAGGTTGTCTTATCTCTCAACCAGATTCCAGACAATAAGAAGATTCTAGATTCTATTGCAGTGGTCTCATATTATTTGAAGCTGTGGAGTACCTTCATTGGAAGCTTTTACAGTTTGAAATAGGTAAACTTCTCATTAAAAAAGATGAAAATCTGAAAATTCCTGATGGCATTATATGGGGACAATGACAACTGCTCCAATGGTAATGTGTAGAATGATTCGCTTCCCAGAATGTTATGGTAACGAAGCCAGCGAAGGCACGCTGCCCTGCAGGGGGACGTTTGGGTGCGAGAATGATACCGTAGTGTGTCCAACGACGAGTTGACATTGTCCTCGTCAAAGTCGAAAAGCCCTCATACTTAGCCCTGAAGAGGTATGAGGGTTATCACCTCCAGAACGGTAAACTCACATGTGATCAGGCCAGGATCTCAAACGTGCGGGGCTCTTTATAAATTTATGGCTACTTCAACTCACAAAAATCAACCTCCAAAATCTACAAATCAACCAATCCACAATTTCCCTAGTGACTCTAATGTCTTCTGCTATGTCTGTGAAAAATTCGATGTCCACAAAAATTGGTTTCCCTTCTCCGAAGAAATAAGGAAAATCAATAAAGACAATCGGAAGAAATGTAAGAGACTTGAAGCAAAGTTGGGTTCCATCGTCGATATGTAAGGCTTGTAATAACATGTTCACGCGCTGAAAGGCTGCAAAAGAGCAAAGAGAAGAGATTCAACTCAAAATCAAACAACCAACTCGTTGGAGAAAGCCCCAAGATGAAAGACAATGTTATTTTTGTAATACAAAAGTATCTGACTTCCACTTAAAAAATAAAAGTAAAATAGTATACGTGGATGTTTTATCAGTTACTAGAGCGATTGAATCCGATCCAATTGATGGAGAACAAAATGAAAATTTACCCTCCCCAGTGAGTCAATCAAAAACTGAAAACAGGGGTGATGCTTTGAGTGAACAGAATGATAGATGCAACGAATCAGATAGATCTGACGACGAAGATGAGCCCGAGGACGAAGAGGAATCTGAGGACAAAGATGGAAACCTTAAACCATACAATGATAAAAAAAAACTTATTACATTGTATACACAAAAAGCATTGAATGACTTGATAAGAAATATAGGACTCCCTAAAGACGCGGCAGAATATTTAGCTTCAGATCTGAAGACGAGAGGTATGCTAAAACATGGTGTTAAATCAACTATCTACAGAGATAAAGAAAAGGATTTCCGTGAATACTTTGTTGTAGAATAGACTGAAAAAGGTAAGCTAGTCTGCTGTAACAACGTTAAAGGACTCATTAGTACACTGAAGCCTGATATATAGAAGTCTGAGGATTGAAGGCTCTTTATCAACTCGTCAACCCGGAGCTTAAAAGCAGTGTTGCTTAATAAATAGAATGTATTCGCACCGATACCGATCGCTCACTTAACCCAGTTGAAAGATGAATACATGAATTTGAAATTACTTTTGGAAAAAATCCCTTATTCAGAGCACAACTGGCTTGTATGTGGTGATCTAAAAATCTTATCCATGATTTTGGGATAACAATCGGGATTCACCAAGACACCCTGCTATCTCTGTTTATGGGGTAGTAGGGATTGCGAAAACCACTTGATAAAAACGGAAATTGCTTCCAATATTTGTGTCAAAATTCCCTTAAATTTCAGATGCCAAGTTGAAAAAAGGGAGTTTTAATGGACCTCAGATACGGAAAATGTCAAGGGATCCTCAATTTGTTACAACAATGACAGGTCCTGAAAAATCTGCTTGGCAAAGTTTCCAACAAGTTGTCAAAAATTTTCTAGGTAATAATAAGAGACATGATTACAAAAAGATAGTTGCAAAACTTGTTACAAACTACGGTAAGTTAATGTGTAATATGAATTACAAACTTTATTTTCTTGATTCTCATTTAGGTGCATTTCCAGAATTTTCAGAGAATTTTGGAGATTTCAGCGAAGAGCAGGAGGGTGGTTCCATCAGCATATAAAAGAGATGGAGAGGAGATATCAAGGCCGTTGGGATATCAATATTTTAGCTGACTTCTTCTGGACCTTGTTAAGAGAGGATCAAGAAAAAAAAATAAATAGACAGAACCCCCTTCACAGGTCGTTTAAAGACGAAAGAACAAGGTATCATCGAAAAATCATACCGAAATCCGTTTTCCGAAAACAGATGGTTACAATTTTTATTCATTCAAATTTCTGATTTCAGGTCCATGTTGATAAGAAAGTCATCATTTTGGATATTGAACAGTGGTGGAGATGAAGAGAGAAAGATGCAAGGTAGTAGAAATAATATTAACAGGATCTATTGTCATGAAGGATTTTCCTCGTTTTGAGGTTATGTTCCTCGTGTTATTTATGATAAGTATATCTCGTTTTACATGGAATCAGTGTAAGCCCCTGAGTTAGGCAACGTCTGAGTACCTGGTTCTCTGAGATCATGAAAGTAAATGTGGATTACGCAATTACCTATAGTTTATCCCTATCTAGGCGAAAACCTGAAGGTGATGGACTAAATCTGACCTCAGATTTGGATTCAGCGCAGCCGAAAACCTATTAGTAAATGGGTTTTGTCTCAAACTCAGATAACTTTTTTTTAGTGTGCCTGCGTAATCATAATTTTAACAATAATAATAACAATAGTAATAACAATAATAGTAATAATAATAACAAAAGTAAGAATGATAATAATAATAATAATAATAATAATAATAATAGTATTAGTAATAGTAGTAGTAATAGTAAAAGTAATTCTAAATATAATGATGATAATGCTAATACATCAATATAGTACTATACCGGATGATGGGATATGTATTATTTTTCTTTATTCTCCATGGCTCCCGGATTCAGTAGGTAAAGTACAACAAATGTAAATTAAATTTGAAGAATGTTCATAATACACTCAGAAATCGTGGAAATAATTATAAAATAATTGTTTTACGGACAAATAAGATAAAATGGTATGGTAGATGAGACGTACATGTGATCTACCTTTATTATACGTTGCCCCAGCCATCCCCTATTAAGTGCATTGAGAAAAAAAAAGAAAAGAGAAGAATACTTGTCAAAATTTTCTTTATATACGGCAAATGGCTGTACACCAAATTTTCAGGAAGACAAGTCATTGTATAGGTAATTGAGTTCATCTTATTCTGCAACCTTTCAAAATAAATTGTTAGAAACAATAAGGAACATTAGTAATCGTAACAAAATTATATGTTTACCATCAAAAATATATGTAAAAAATTGTGTTTCCACGTGAATAAAAAAACGTATTGGAAGAAGTAAAAAAACGAAAAAAAACGTAGTTATCAATACAAAAAAAAATGTTAAACATCATATTTACAAATACACTTATGGGTAAACTCGGTTCACATCAGATCTGTCTTATGAGTAGACTTTGAAGTATGTGAGATAAGTGAGTTTTTAAGAAAAAAAATATTCTTAGGTTATTTTGATTTGCATTAGGCACTCAGTTGTAGTCTCTTAATTAATTTATTGATAAAGATTTTAATATTTCTCATTTACCTAAAAAATTAGGAGAAAAAGGCAGCGGACTATCGTTTAACTAGAAAAATCGTCCACCTTGGGATCACAGAGAAAACTATGGTTACACGATTGATAATAAGATTTAGACTAAACAGCCATTGACGGATAACTACTGAGATTTCTGAAAAAATATTTGTTTGCACATAACATCTACTGCCCCCCTACAGCATTTTTCTTGATCAACCACTGCCACGTTACAGCCTCCCATAGCCCCTCACTTTATTTTTGTGGAATCTAACTGAAACCTTACTAATCATCACAGACCATGATACTTACCCACACTCATACATGCATACATATTATTTCATTTAAAAATTTATTCCATTTGCAAACTACGATGGGACATAAGTTTTAAAAGTAAACTAATACATACACACATGTTAGTTAACATTATTTGTTGGTGTTATATACATTAATAATATGATAAGTGTATACAAACATTGTTTCCATCATTCTGACTTTTATTATTTTTTATCATAACACCCCACTGACCTCCACTTACCTAATATATACTTGAACATTAACTTTTGAATACAAATTTCCATATATACTTCGATACCCGCTATGGTGCAAATAAATGGAATTTTCTACATACGAATAATTGATAATTTAGTTATATACATAAAACTAAGATTAAGATTTTAAATGAATTTTTGTTAACTCTATTCTAATTTGTGTATAAATATAAAGTTCTTGGTGTACAAAGCTTTTTTTTGGTAACAATATTGATTAACAATGTAAAAAATGTTTATTTCTTATTTGTTTATGAATAAAATGATACTAATACATACATATATTTAAACAATACTTAACTATACAATAATACAAATGAGACAGATGACAATATTAAAGTAGTATTTTTTTGAAGGTTGAAAAATTAGAAACATGTACATAAAGCTTAAAGTAATATGTTTATATTAATATAGTTCGCTAATCTCCATCTAAATTTCATTAAGGGGAAGAAAATTCTTTAAACCAAGTGTGTTATTTAATGTAGGAGGAGATTGGGATCAAAAACTGGTACTTATACTATCACGGAAGAAATGTCAGAGTCTGGAAAATTTATAAAGAAAGTAAATACTTGCGAACAGTTTCTTATTGTTGCATGGAGGGGTATATGCCCCTGTTATTCAGAATCTAAGAGAAACTTTTAGAAACCTTGTATAAGATTATAGTTATACCAATTCGTTTCATTGAGATTTGAATTAATGTCAATATATCTCATTTACTGCAAGCGAACGTTTTTTGATTGGAAAGATCAATGTATGTTATCAAGGTAGAGAATTATATATATCTTCCTATGTTATATAGTCGTAAGAGTTAGAGCGAGGTTTTGCTCCCCCCGCTCCCCCTCAGCTCCCCCCAAATAAGGTAGTTATTCTTTCATTTTCTTGCATTTTTTGAGTAATCCTACTTTTTTGCTAGCTCCCCCCGCTCCCCCCAGCTCCCCTCCCCACTCCCTCCCAGCTTCCCCATATATAATGTAAACATATTTGTAAAGCCTTATATATTAACTGTTACAAGTGGTCTAATTTTCACACATAATTTTATTTAACCATAACAAAAAATTTTGTTACAATTATCTTACTTACGATGTTTATTTTGATTACATACTTTAAAATGTCTTTTTAGGTGCTCTGCTTTTACATGACCTTTTCCACAATTTTGACAAATATTTTTTTTAACGTTTTTTTCATGACTTTTCAAATGTCTCTGGAGGTGATGATTTCTTTTGAAGCTTTTTTCGCATTTAATACACTTAAAATTTTTTTCAATGTTTTGGCATTCCTTTGTGTGACGCAAATAGTTTTTCTTGTCTAATATTATAATGCTACACAGATCACATACAAAAAATTTTTTTTTGTGAATTTTTTCGTGCGATGATAGACACTCTTGATTTGAAAATTTTGAGTTACATTTGTCACACTGATAAAATTTTGCATCCATGATGGTGTATCTAAAAACAAATTACAAAAAACGGATTGTTTATGATTACATAAATCTGGGTACTAGACGGCACTGAAATTTGCTTTTTTGATGAAAGAGAAAATTTACAAGAAAGTATAAAAATAGTAATGAACTATAGAATAGTTTTTTTGTTACTCTAAAATTTCATTCCAAACAATATTTTTCATTTCAAATTTGTTTTCTGATTCAATTTGGATAAAAATTTTTTTTAGGTTTCTACATCTAGACAATGCAACATATAATTGCCCATGAGAAAATAATGGTTTTCTAAGGTATAATCCTAAGGCATCAAAACTTTGACCTTGAGATTTATTGATAGTCATAGAAAAAGCTAAGGTAAATAGAATTTGTTTTCTGTACAGTATAAATGGTAGCGACGAAGAATTGTTTGTTTGTAGTGTTATTCTTGGAATAAAGACTTTATTTCCTTCTTTTTCACCTGTGATTATTTCAGCTTCGATATTGTATTTAAATAATTCTGTAATTCGTAATCTTGTACCTTTGCAAAGTCCTTCAGATATGTTTAAGTTTCGTATCAATATAACAAGAGCGTTAATTTTCAAATTCAATTCATGTGGAGGAAGACCTTCTTTAATACTATTTAAAAATTCTGTAGGGAAATTAATATAAATATTATCGTCTGATTTATTTACTTCTTTGTGGGTTGCTTTCTCAATACTATAGTACGTTACTAATGTTCCTACCATATTATTTTTCTACATAACGTAATTTTTGTTTATCTGGCTCAAACTGGAAGAATGCACTTTCTATAGTGCTTAAGGTGGCTCAAGTGGCCTCAATGTTAAAATTATAAATAACCCAACCGAGGTTAATAAAATTGAATTATATTCTTTGAATTCCCATCTTTCTATTCGTATAAAAAAAAATTAAGGTTGACGATGAAAATTGTAAGAAATCATGCTTACAAAATCGTAGTTTTAAGATGGGTTAGATAGGAAATGCAAGCTTACGTGATATACAACCTACTGCTGCACTTATATAAATAACCCGTAAGGTGTAAAAAACATACTATCTTGTATATATTATTACGCAGTTTTCCATGGCATGAGAAAAGTGTCTTGTTATCGAACAAAATCTTTAAGTAATCGGAGACTAAGTATACAGTTGCGAGTGCAAGTCAGCTCTCAGCTGTCTGCATTCTGCAGAGTACATATATATAGGTATAACTACTCTTGAACTTAGGAGCGTACCGTAACAGTTCATCAATTAGGGCACCATAAAACTTTTTTGTTTTTTTATATTAACTCACTAAAGTAACAGATAAAATGTAGAATATGGCTTACAACAGTCTCTACGATAATTTTATACCATCTTTTAAAGAAAGTAATGATTAATTTTTAGTCTCCCCATTTTGATACGGCACTAGGCGCTGGAGCCACCTTAAGTCTAAAGGAAGTCTGAAAGTTCTGTGAGTGGTCATTTCCTTTGGGAGCAGAATAGAAGCAATACCTGTCCAAGCCATTATAAGAATTTTTTTTTCAATTGATATGAAATAATAAATTAATCTTCTTAAAAGAAAAGTGTTCTCTTGACGATTCTTGAGCCCTGCGTCCCTCCTACGTTCCCTGTGTACATCCTGAGTTATTAAGCACAAGCTTAGACTTAAATAATACGTTGTGTCGACGTAACAATTTCATATAAACACATGTGATAAATAATGAATGATATAGTGTTTTGAGATAACAGTAACACAAAAAAGGTGGAATTTCCGTGTGTTGTGTGCAAAATACGTATGTTAAAGCCCCTCTCCATGCCCCTGATATCACATTATTTTGTTTGGAGTCAATTGAACGGGTAAGCACACAGTTTAGCAGCTACGCTCTTTCATTCTGATTTTCTCTTTCCTTGGTATACAGAACTTCTTTCAGGCCACTCTGGTAAAATACGTGCGTCGGAGCGCCTCACAGCACCCTTGATATAGCATTATCTTGTTAGGAGTCGATTGGATGGATAAGTACTGAGTTTAGCGGTTACGCTCCACATCTCTGATTTTTTCTCTCCTTGATATGTAGAACTACATTCATGCCACTCTGGCAAGATATATGCATTGGAGCGCCTTATTACGCCGCTGACACTGAATTATTTTGTCGTGAATCAATTGAGCAGTCAATTAACTGAGCATAATTTTTTTTTATCATCATTTTGCTTACTCTACTTCCTTTTTTTCCTTAGTGGCAGGGCACCGTGCCAGAAAAATCAAGCATGCACTAAAGAGTGCCAACTGTTTCAAATTCAATAAATAGCCTTGCAGCCCCGATTAGACTACTCCCAGCAGTAAACTGGGAGTGATAATATTAATGCACAGGTTGTAAATCCTACTCTTGAATGACACTTACATTCAAAATCTTAAATTTTTTTTTAATTCAGACTCTAATCAAGTACAAAGAGAGTCCATACTGATTTCATCTACTGTGATGCCTCACCGTGATGATTTATTTAATAAAATAGAAAATTTTTTCAAAATTACTAATATGTTGAAGAAAACAACCTGTGTATTTTGGAAGCCAAATTGGACACCTATCTTACTAATATATAAAGCAAGGTAGCTAAAACCGTTGTAATCGCTAACCGCGAAAACTACTGAACCGATTTTGCTGAAATTTTGCATACCGATTCCGAACACTTCCTAGATAGTTTTAGTATAGTTTTTATCTTAAAAAAATTAATAACAAAAGCAATAACTAAGCTCAAAGTTTTTCAAAAACACGCTAGCTTTGGGCTTTAGTTCAGTTGAATCCACTAGGTGGTGTCGAAGTAAAATCGAAACAACCTGCAATTAAATTAAATAAGAGTTATTATAATAGGCCCGAGCAACGTGTCCAATACACAGTCAATCACTGACAGTGTATTAAGCTTGGAGCTGGAAGTCGTGCAGCTGGGTATTCCAGCGACCGACGATACTGTTCTCTAATGGACAGGTAACTTACGTCAAGCTCCATCCTGATTCACCATGATGGACGAGTAGCCACCAATACTAAGGCGTTCAGAACGCTAATATCTCTGGCGAAATACCAGGAGACATCTAGCCAGAGCACACTCTGCTCTAGAAATTTGGGGTCTTATGGAAATTCTTCTAACCGACCTGGTTCAGCTACCAAAGCAGATAATATTACAACAGCAATCCAGGGAGAAAAATCCTGAGTTTGGAGAGCCACAACAGCCTCCTTAGTGGCTTAAAGCAACGGTATCTCCACCGAAAAGGTATTCTACAGGCCCACTTTCCCGACTACCAATGAGCGATTCATTATCGAAGGAACGACCCGAAGACAAGATATGATTGGTCAGTGGCGTACCTCCCTCCAGCACCGTCTCTATATGTAGAGACTCCAAGAGTTAGAGTCAAGCTACCTTAAACCAGCTTTTCGTTATTAAGAATAATAATAAGGAATGGCTAGAAGTATCACTACTGGTCTGTTTCAGAGCCATCATAAGTATATACGTTCCCTACTTAACCATAAATTTCATCGGTTATTTTTAAGGCCACCTAACGTTAAACTGTCTTGCCAACAAATACACATTTAGTACTATTTTCGGTAACGATTCGTCGACTAAAAGACTATGTAAAGCCAGCCACTATTGAACCAAGTCAATCATTCACTGGCAGACGTCACAAATGAAGTTGTTCGTTGCAAGGCTGGGAACCCCGGTGACTCATGACCCTATATTACCCTCTCGACTACAAGCATTCAACCAGAAATTACCAATGCTCTCCGAGGTCTGCGGTGGGTGAACCTAACAGCTGTGAAGAAAAAATAGATTTTAGATAATAAAACAGTCTCCAACAGGTAAGCATCACGAACTAATCTCCCCACCTTAGATCACCAAAACAACTGAGCTCTGCAAAAAAAGGTGCTTGAGACATCTACGTCTCCGGTGTAACACTAGGAGACGTTGGTAAAGATCTCAAGAGCTCTACAACTAGCTTTAACGCTTAAGACGTTGTAGTTTTCCTCGCGATCAGTCTGGTTCTATAACAGCAGGCTAAAGAAAATCACCCTGAGGAATCCAAGCAGTCATATTTGCTAAAAACTTCAGTCAAGAAAGAGTTTAGCTCACCGGTCCTTTTTAGGGCCATTGAATGTCGAACTACCTTGCCAACAAATACATTACAATCTAACAAAGTCTATAAAAAATAGCCTTTAGGGCTCATAAAAGTTTTAACCATGACTATAGTCACAAGAGGGCTAACAGAAAGGGAAACTTTAGATACTTAAAATGTTTACAATTTTTGGCGTCAAAAAACTGACTCCGAACAATCATCGAGATTTAAACAGCAGCGTCAAATTCGACGAATAAAAAATCCATTGCGTTAAGAGGTTCGTAACTATAATATACCATTTTTATATGCATTCACTGATAATACATTCAATTAATGATAAATTGTGTATTTGTTTTCTAAATAAAACATTTAAAAAACAAAGATTTAATTAGCATAAATATCGTTATGTAGATTCAATCGAATAAGGCGCGTTATTACGCATTAAATATTTGTGTTTTACGCATTTGATGCATAAGATACCGACCGATTTTTTTTAAACCTGATGTTTTTGTGGCATAACAGTAATGCTAATAATCACTGTTATAAATTAATTATTTTATAAATAAATAAATTATCAAAATAAACATATACAATAGAGTTGCAGACCGTATCAATGGTTTTTAAGGGCGCTGATTTTGAATTTAACAAACTAATTATGTTACAATGTCACATAATTATATAAATAAAGTAATTTATTACATCAATAATAAACAAATTATGCAAGATCATTACATATGTACATTTCGCGTTATGTATCATTTTAATGGTTGTTAAGGGTGCTTATTTTGCATTTGATAAACAAATAATGGAAAAATGTCATTAAATAATTGTATTAATAATTTATATATATATATATTTATATATGTATAAATAAATACAATAGAATGAAAAAAAAATAACTGAAAAAGGGAATAAAAAAAAAGATTAAATAAAAAAATGTTAGGTGTCTCTTTAACAGCACCCCCACCATCCCCCCTCAAAAATTTAAAATAATTTTGTGAAAATATGTTATAGAAAGGTTCAAATAGGGTTATTTGCTAACCCACAGCCCCATATTTCCCCATAACAACTAAAAAAGTGTTGTAAAGATATTTTATCGTAGGTTTAACATGGGTTACATACCCCGCATGCTCACCCTAACATTAACTAAGTATTTTTTTTAAAGATAACTTCATGATAGCGTTAAAGGGAGCTGATTCCCCACATCCTTCATCAAAAAAATTAAATTTTTCTTGGATACTTGTTATTTTTATATTTGTCTACACCTCACCTCCACTGCTTAATAACTGTTATTAGCGTTTTGTATGTTTTATTAGTTTCTGTTTAAATAACAATAAATTGATTACAAATGAAAACTTTGGCACACAGTTAGTTTATGAGGTGTAAAATTTCAATGGTATCTTAAGTAACATTACGTTTAAATCTTTCTATATTATATACTTATTTTTGTAAGTATAACTACACTCTCCCTCCCTTTTGTCCTTTTATAAAAGCGTTTTATTATACCATTTTTTGATGCCCACCAAAAAATGAGGAAAAAAATACAATTTTCGGTTAAATTGATTCTTTTGTATAGGAAAATCTCACTCCATTTTACTACAACCACACCCTTATTTTTGTTGTCGCCTGAGGTCTTTTGACATTGTATAGTGTTATCTATATTGGTACTTAAAACATCATTATCCATATTAACCCTTATAGAATAAAAAAAAAAAGAAAAATCCTAACAATTTTTTAATCTATTTTTTCACAAATAGGCAAATAGATAGGCGTGCAGAGTTTTTTTTATTATTAACGTATCAGTATTTAAACTTTTTGATTAAATATATATAAGTATGTGACATGATATACACATATGTTTACCGATTTAAAATTAAAGTTATAATATTAACCGTGAAGTCATTGCTATTCAGTCTTGTGCATGATCTTTAAAAAGGCTGTTTCAAGTGACATACTAAAACATATGACATTAACGTTCTTCATTTTTTTCTACCAGGTTACCGTGATAGCCTACTGGCATAGTTGCTGGGGCCACCCACTCACTATCCATGTGTGGGGGTGTATTGTCACACATATTTCCGATCCTTTTGACTGATATCATATCTGAATCCATAGGCACAGTGTGAGTATCTCTGGTGGAACACCTTGCCAGTTAAGCTGACACTCTTTGCACTAATGGTGCATCGGGTCCACTCGCCACTATATAGCCTTTTCCCGGAGAGGAATTTATATTCCAGGACGTCCACTCCTCATTGGTTAAGCCGGCGCTCTCTGCCGAAGCATCGGATCCAGGCTTATAAACTTCCCCGGAGAAGCTCCATGATTCAGGGACAACTCCTCGCTGGTAAGGCTGGCGATTCCTGCCCGACGCCTGGCATCGGATCTGCTTGTCCCTACCTGGAGCCCTAACACTGTTTTGCATTCACCCAAGCCTGAAGACCTGTGGGGCAAGGTGAAAACTCTGAAATTACTCTGAAGGAAAATTTCATGGAAAAACCCGCCCCGAAACAACCGGGGTTACATAGGAACTTTTCTCGATGAAAACGATTTTTTGAAAAAATCAACATTCACCGGGAATTGAACCCATGACCCCTAGAACCGCGTTGTATAAGTAACAAGCACGCTTACTACTGAGCGAATTCTGCTCCTCATTTATGTTTTTTTATTTTTTGTACTTACAGATTAACTATATACATATATACATATGTAAATAAATTTAATATTAGTTTATGTTTACCTATTGTTAATGTTATTTTTATTATATAGTCTTATTTTTCATATTATTTTCAGTAAAATTTTTGATAAGGTTACTTTTCGTTAAAAGATTGTAAAAAAAAAAAAACTTTCTCATTTTTCTTACTAACTTTAAACACTAGTAATGGGGGGTTGTTACGTGGAGCGCGCAAGGGGCGGAGCACTTTTAATATATAATAGTCGATTATGAATAGTTAAAATGACTTTAAGTTTCGTAGAGTAGTATAAGTATAAGCAAACTGAAGGATGAAAATAGTAGTCTTACTTCATATGTGTGAGGCCCAATTTCAATTTTTTTTAACTTAATAATTTTTTCCCTTTTTATTAAAGTGTTGTAACTTGATTAAGGATTTTATACTAGCTTTTTTTTTATACACTAATCCCAACACAAGAAGAAATTAATAAGTGCGCCAGTTACATGATTCATTTAATTAAAAAACCATAGCAAATCTTAGGTTCTTAAGAACAACCAAAATTACAATGAACATTGATTATCACTTCAACAAAACTGTTTACTGGAAAGTAGCAAAAGCTGATAAACACAAGACCATTATCAAAACCAAACATAAAAAACAAGAAATAAAGAAAAAAATAAAACAAGAAATTACAAAAAAAAAAATTAAAAGAAACAAACCAGGGGGTATAAATGGGTCATGGGATCCACGGTAAGAAAGAAGTTCTTCAAACCCGACATGAGTATAAAGAAACACAATTTCTCAAGTAACAAGGGGGTCGCCAGACCCATAGGAAGAACGAAGCTCTCTAAAAATAAGTACTGCATTCATTTAGTTCACTAAAACAAAAACTTGAAAAACGAACAAAAAAAAATAAAAAAATTTAGTTCAGTATTCACGATAGTTGAACTTCAGAGTACGTCATTGTGCAGAATCTGTGGTCTGTATGATATTGAGATAGCCGGATAATCAGGACGGAGGAGAGGGATGGCAGGCAGGCACACACAGGGAAATGTACATCGAGATGCACATTGACAAATTAATGCACATTGCGTAAACCACTAGAAATAAAGGCACAATCACTTATAAATTAACTATCATGTTTAATTTAAAATAATAAATGCACAAATGATACATTTCAAGCGTGAATGAGAAACAAGAAACCGTAATATTAATACTTGCACGCAATGGATAACGAACGCATTGCAGAGCACGTGAGCTGCTCACTCCGAATGCATTGGAGAGCACGTGAGCTGCTCACTCCGTCTATACCTACTAGAGCTCAGCGCAGACTGACTGTTACAGTCATGCAGCCAGCCAAGGAGCTTCCTAACACACACACACACACACACACACATATATATATATATATACATAGCTAACTACTACGGCGCAGCAGCGGATACGATACGCGGCAATTTCAAAGTATAATATGAATATCATACATACCCCCGGGTTGATGCGACGAGGGACTAAGTAGCATCAACAAGTAAGATCATTAAACAAAAATGTAAAGGCATGAAACAAAATAATAAGACTTAAAGAAAGCTTTCCCCCCGGGTTGATGTAACGAGCGAGAAGCGCTAACTCAGACAAATGCAAATGTTTCGAGGTGACATTTATTACTGTAGCTAAATCCAAAAAGGGAAAACTATTGGAGGTTAGACAACTCTGAGTTTTTAGTTCATCACTTTTAACTTGTCGAATTATCTTGGTTAAACCAACAGCACATTTATTGAGGCAACGATAAATGAATCTCATGACATAGGCCGTGACACGAAGTAATTTACTCCACTTTGAATATCTATCATATAATTCCCATGGTAAGAGCGAAGTATTGACTAAAACTGGGACTAACGGTTTTGGACCATCTTTAAATGCAACTTCCTCAGCAACAGTCACTTCTAATTTTGGGTACTCAGGTACTCCGGATATACTTCATGCAGAAACCCAGGTCCCTCAAACCAAATATTCCGGTCAGAAACTGGGCGAATAAACTAGACCTGATATGAACCAACCTAGTAAAGAACGAGAGGCTATCGTTTTACCAGACCTTCCTTTTATCACCTGACTTTCGATGATGGCAGCATGAGTGACTGCATCGAGCAGCAAGTCAACTCGATCATTTCTCTTGAATTCTGGATCTGCCAATTCTTAGTGTTCAAGATCTTTGATTTCGAAAAAGTTAGTAACAACAGGGGGAGTATAAGATGATGCTTTCGGAACTATGAGAGCCTGCACTAAACAAGAGAAACCTGATTCGAAATGAGGCTGGATTTTGAATTCCATAGCTCGTTTGGCCACAGTCATTACCTCTTCTCCTACACCTGTCAGAGAGACATTAACTTTACTCGTTTGTAGCTTCAATAAATCGACCAATGATTTTGAAATCAGAGAAGATTGCGAGCAAGGATCGATTAACGCCCTAACTAATATTTGTTGGCCACTAAGTGAGGTGACATAAACTCTCGCCATAGCCAGAAGAACAGCCTGCGAATTAGAACTAATCTGAGTAGCCTGAACTGAACTTTTTCCTGCTTCTTGACAATTGTCATTGACCGAAGTTGTAACATTTGAACTACTGACCTTACTCTTTAACTGCGACCCTGTCGATTTACCTTCTTAATGCAAAAGAGTATGGTGTTTTTGACTGCATACAGAACACTTAAATTTTGACGTACATTCCTTTACAAAATTTTTACCTAAACAGTTTAGGCACAGCTTATTCTTGTAAACTAAATCCCTCTTATCATCCCAAGATTTTACCTTAAACTGATCACAACTCCTAAGACTGTGCTCGCCTTGACAACAGAAGCAAGTAGGTGTTGATGTAGTGGGGGAAGTCTGATGTACAAAGGAACTCTGCTTTTCTCTATGAGCCAGAAACTTACTAGCCACCTTACCTACTGGGTTAGGCTTAGGTGGTGACTTTTGAGTATACGCCTCTAGTGTCAAGAGCTGGGCGTTAATAAAGTCTCTTAGCTGTTGTAGGGTGGGTGGGTCTGAACTACTACCAAGATGTTTATGCCAGTCTTTACCGGTGTAGAAATCAAACTTGTTAACCACAGTTGCTATGAATAAGTCATTTTGACCTAACTCTCTACCTAGTGTTGTCAAAGAATCTAACTGACCTATTGTTTCTTTATTTAACCTTTTAAGGTCTGCTGCAGAACTATTGCTTATTGGTTTCGAATTTGATATACAATTGACATAGCTATAGACCAAACGACGATTATTGTTATAATAATTTAACAATGTGTCCGAAGCTTGATTATACTGTTCACCAGTTAAATAAACATTTTTAATCAAATCAGCCGTGTCGCCTTTGAGATGGGATCTTAAGTAATGATGTTTAAGCACAGGCGGTAACTCTGCTTTTTGATGGACTAGTGCTCTGTATATGTCCCTAAAGTTCTCCCACTCTTCATAATTTCCAGAAAATATAGGTATCTCAACATGTCGTAGTGAGATAATACTAGACGGAGCTAACACTGGGTTGCTAGCAGGATCGGAAGGGGCATTAGGAGTTGGTCTAGCAGAAGTGAGTCTAGCTATAAAGTCTTTAAAATCTCCTAAATTAGTATAATAGTCATCCTCGCAAAGCTCGAAGAGACTTGATGTAAAGTAAGCGTGCTGAACATCCCTTTCAGTTAAGTCTAAAATGTCTTGATGGGTAGTCTTAAAATTCTCAAATGTATTGGTCAATTTTATAAGCCTAGCCTCAGCTTGCCCTATGGTCATTCTCTGCTGACCTAATTTTTTAAAATTTGAAAATGAATTTCTTATTTTATTATAATTGACCTTTTGTACTCATGCCAATTCATCCATTTTGAGGGTAACAATTTATCACTATAAGACGAACTCTTCCAAACTAATAGGTCTGATCTAACTATTATACCAATGGGTCACAATTAATTCAAATGTCAAAGACCCTAGAGTAAATCCATACTTCCATGAACAAATAACTATCAAACTTGAGGTACTGTAATTGTCCATCACTGATAGACAACATACTACTATGAATCAAGGAGCAAGCAATAATTATTTAATCAAATACTAAACAAACTGCACACCACTGGTATGCCTAGACAGACTAACCAAAACTGGGCTTACTATCTACAAAAGAAATAATTATATACTATTGTTAATTGAGCCAATATTTAACTAAATGTACAAATAATGTAATAAAATTTAACTATTGATCTTAATAATAAAATTTACATCAGTAAATTTAGCACTGGTTGATTTGAGTTATTCTCTATTTAATTTAATCTAAGCTGTCAAATTGACAAACTAGAGATGTATGTATAAATTTTAAATTGACTATACAAATTGATAATGAAATAGTACAAATGAACCTAGCTTACAATTATTTCAACTAAATAATTTAAACGATGTCAATACAATGAATCTGAATTTTACCCCTTTAATAGTACCAGTACTAACTCAATAGTTGTACGCACTTAATTCTAATTTCACTTAATGTCCACTAAATACAGATTATATTTTTGTTTCACTAAATTCTTTCTGGTACCTGTACCTCTTGAAGTTTCTGGCGAACTCGAAGACTCGACGATGATGGATGTAAACAGGAAAGTGGCTGGAGACTAAGTCACAGGCGCTCGATGATCTCTGCCAGGCCTACTCTACGGCACGACTGAAGCGCTCTGTTGTCCCAGCTGATGAAATTAATCGACAGTCGTCTTTGCAACAATTCAAATTTAACCACTAGTCTGCGCCGAATACTCGTTTATGTTGTGGGTGATTGTGGACTGTATGATCCACACTGCTAAAGGCCAAAGCAGGTACAAAACTATTAAAATTGATGTATTATTTGTGTATAAACACAGACAGAAAGAAGAGAACGAGGAAATACACTGTATTTTCTCCCAACGAAAACAACCACGTGCTCGCAAGCGAACGCAGAAGACCTGCTCTGCTCTACTAGAACAGCAGCAGTCGAACCAAGGACACTATATATAGACGCGCATCGTATCTGAATTTGCGTCTGAACTAAAGTAAACATAGACACGTCTCTCTCTCAGGTTGAGAGAGAGTGAGATAGTAAGTGCACTAGAGTAAAACAACAACGTACTTGAAAATTCTGACTTGACTCGCTGACTGTCGAGTTGAAGGGAGGGAGCAAGAACAATATAAAGCGCAGCTAATCATGCGCACTTATAAATTAATTATCATGTTGAATGGAAAATAATAAATGCACAAATGATATATTTCAAGCGTGAATGAGAAACAAGAAACCGTAATATTAATACTTGCACGCAATGGATAATGAACGCATTGCAGAGCACGTGAGCTGCTCATTCTGAACGCATTGGAGAGCACGTGAGCTGCTCACTCCGCCTATACCTACTAGAGCTCAGCGCAGACTGACTGTTACAGTCACGCAGCCAGCCAAGGAGCTTCCTAACACACACACACACACACACACACACACACACACACACACACACATATATATATATATATATATATATATATATATATATATATATATATATATATATATAGATAACTACTACGGCGCAGCAGCGAACACGATACGTGGCAATTTCAAAGTATAATATGAATACTATACAGTCATGCATAAATACAGTACTCACGAATTTTAACTATCGTGAGTACTGAACTAAATTTTCTTATTTTTTTTATTCGTTGTTATTTTTTTGTATTACGATCCACGTAACGACCCCCCACTACTAGTGTTTGAAATTAGTTAGAAAAATGAGTAAGTTTTTTTTTTTTACAATCTTTTAACAAAAAGTAACCTTATCAAAAATTTCACTGAAAGTAATGTGAAAAATAAGACCATAAAATAAAAATAACAATAACAATAGGCAAATATGTACTAATATTAAATTTATTTACATACGTATATATATACATAGTTAATCTGTACGTACAATAAATAGAAAAACATTAATGAGGAGCAGAATTCGCTCAGTGGTAAGCGTGCTTGTTACTTATAAAACGCGGTTCTAGGGGTCGTGGGTTCAATTCCCGGTGAATGAAGGTTTTTTCAAAAAACCGTTTTTGTCGAGAAAAGTTCCTATGTAACCCCGGTTGTTTCGGGGCGGGTTTTTCCATGGAATTTTTCTTCAGAGTAATTTCAGAAATTTTTCCTTGCCCCACAGGTCTTCAGGCTTAAGTGAATGCGAAACAGTGTTAGGGCTGCTGGTAGGGATAAGCGGATCCGATGCCAGGCGTCGGGCAGGAATCGCCAGCCTTACCAGCGAGGAGTGGTCCCTGAATCATGGAGCTTCTCCGGGGAAGTTTATAAGCCTGGATCCGATGCTTCAGCAGAGAGCGCCGGCTTAACCAATGAGGAGTGGACGTCCTGGAATATGGATTCCTCTCCGGGGAAAGGCTATATAGTGGCGAGTGGACCTGATGCACCATTAGTGCAAAGAGTGTCAGCTTAACTGGCAAGGTGTTCCACCAGAGATACTCACACTGTGCCTATGGATTCAGATATGGTATCAGTCAAAAGGATCGGAAATATGTGTGACAATACACCCCCACACATAGATAGTGAGTGGGTGGCCCCAGCAACTATGCCAGTAGACTATCGCGGTAACCTGGTAGAAAAAAATGAAGAACGTTAATGTTATATGTTTTAGTATTTCACTTTAAACAGCCTTTTTAAAGATCATGCACAAGACTTAATAGCGATGACTTCATTGTTGTTATTATTACTTTAATTTTCAATCGTTAAACATATGTGTATATCATGTCGCATACTCATATATATTTAATCGAAAAGTTTAAATACTAATATGTCAATAATAACAAAAAAAACTCTGCACGCCTCTCTATTTGCCTATTTGTGAAAAAAAAGATTAAAAAATTATTAGGATTTTTTTTTTTTTTTAATTCTATAAGGGTTAATATGGATAATGATGTTTTAAGTAGCAATACAGATAACACTATACAATGTCAAAAGACCTCAGGCGACAACAAAAATAAGGGTGTGGTTGTAGTAAAATGGAGTGAGATTTTTCTTTGTACAAAAGAATCAATGTAACCAAAAATTGTATTTTTTTCCTCATTTTTTGGTGGGCATCAAAAAATGGTATAATAAAACGCTTTTATAAAAGGACAAAAGGGAGGGAGAGTGTAGTTATACTCACAAAAATAAGTATATAATATAGAAAGATTTAAACGTAATGTTACTTAAGATACCATTAAAATTTTGCACCTCATAAACTAACTGTGTGCCAAAGTTTTTATTTGAAATAAATTCATTGTTATGTAAACAGAAACTAATAAAACATACAAAACGCTAATAACAGTTATTGAGCAGTGGAGGTGAGGTGTAGACAAATATAAAAATAACAAGTATCCAAGAAAAATTTAATTTTTTTTATGAAGGATGTTGGGAATCAGCTCCCTTTAACCCTATCATGAAGTTATCTTTAAAAAAAATACTTAGTTAATGTGAGGGTGAGCATGTGGGGTATGTAACCCATGTTAAGCCTACAATAAAATATCTTTATAACACTTTCTTAGTTGTTATGGGGAGATATGGGGGGCTGTGGGTTAGCAAATAACTCTATATGAACCTTTCTATAACTTATTTTCACAAAATTATTTTAAGTTTTTGAGGGGAGATCGTGGGGGTGCTGTTAAAGAGACACCTAACATTTTTTTGTTTAAATTTTTTTTTTTCATTCTTTTTTTTATTTTACTTTTTTTCATTCCATTGTGTATATATATATATATATATATATATATATATATATATATATATATATATATATATATATATATATATATGTATATAAATTATTCATATAATTATTTAATCACATTTTTCCATTATTTGTTTACTAAATGCAAAATAAGCACCCTTAACAACCATTAAAATGATATGTAACGCGAAATATACATATGTAATGATCTTACATAATTTATTTATTATTGATGTAATAAATTACCTTATTTAATTTATATAATTATGTGACATTGTAACACAATTAGTTTGTTGATTTTAAAATAAGCGCCCTTAAAAACCATTGATACGGTCTGCAACTTTATTGTATATGTTTATTTTGATAATTTATTGATTTATAAAATTATAATTTATTTATAACAGTAATTATTAGAAATACTGTTATGCCACAAACACATCAGGTTTAAAAAAAATTGGTTGGTTTTTTATGCATCAAATGCGTAAAACACAAATATTCAATGCGTAATAACGCTCCTTATTCGATTGAATCTACATAACGATATTTATGCTAATTAAATCTTTGTTTTTTTAGATGTATTATTTAGAAAACAAATACACAATTTATCATTAATTGAATGTATTATCAGTGAATGCATATAAAAATGAAGTATTATATTTATGAACCACACGATAAGTACAACAAACCGAGATTCTATTGTCGGCAGCGCTCCTAGCAGAGTGGGTAAGGTTAGCAGATATATGGTGGGGTGAGGGGAAGTGTGTAGGGAACTGTAGGTGAGGGGGACGGGGTAAGGGGGAAACTTGAGAGGAAGAGACTTCTGGTTAGCCACTTCCGTTTGATCAAATCTGTTGGTCTTAAAATGCCAGCCCCCCGAGTACGCGACATAATGAACTTTGTTCTAAAATTGTTTGAGAAATGCTTGAATTACTAAGCTGCCAGTAACGGCCTACATAACTAAAAGTGCCATGTGTATGGAAAAGGTTCTAAAGATTAAGCTCTACAACTCTAAAGGATACAAACAAATAAATAACTACGAGAGTAAATTGAAAATTTTTACAGATCCACTTCATGATATATCGCTACTTTCTTTATCTGGACCCACGGAGACATTTTAAGTCAATTATAAACCGTTGCCGTCAACTGCATATTATCTGGAAACCTGAATAATTGTAACGAAAGGAGTTCTTTCATGTTTAATTAACTATAATAATATGCAGCAAATTATCGAGAATAATTATTTTGAAGGGTACAATATTCTTTTAATTCGCAATACTGCAATAAATGTGAAAAAAAGTGTGGGTTCTGTATCTTAGTAATAACATGAGCCAGTGAATTATAATACAATGTACTTTGCGAACTGCTTCTTGCTCGTTATTTAAGACCCTAGTATTCGAGGGGGATGATAAAAGGAGGCATGGCCCCATATGTACACAAAAATCAAAGTTTTTTTTTTCTTTTCTATAATGATTTGTATAATTATTACTAATACTCACTATAGTATTGGTCCTGGTTAAGGTAATGAATACTGTTTTTCTGTCACCACAGCGTCTCTCATTGTTTTCTTAGTCCATACCTTCAGGCACCCTGGGCGAATGCAGGCCAACAAATACAGGCAAGTAAGATTTTACTAACCTTAGTATGTTAATTGATCGCACTGTGAGCTAGAAAAATAAGTTATGAATACTCGGCAAACTGTTCCCAGACCCTTTTTATCAAAAGCCATAGTACCATTTTTTAAAAGGGGGTTATAATTTCGGTAAATTATCTTTAATATAATTACTAATTTTTTTTTCCTTATTCCTTCAGAATTTTTCATGCTAATTTGGAAAGCATTTAATGTAAGAACGAACGTGTATCTGGAAAGGAGATAATCAACTGCAAGTTAGCTTGTTGCTGAGGTACTATGATCAAACATGACCTATGCCTTACCAAAGTTTTTGTGCATGATTTTATGCAAAAAAAATTGCAAAAATTATTGAAAGAAGAAAATTTGCAAGAATTTTTGCAAAAATATATCTAAAAAACCCATTTCAATCGACGCGTTATTCTGGGTATCTTTAGCAAATATTCGCACTGTTTTCTCTGATAGGTTCAAAGAGCTTATTTGGAATGACAGATCGCACGAAGGTATTTATCCATACATTGATTACCTAGATCAACTCTTATGATCGCCAGCTTCAGACCAATTAATTTTGTGTTTAATTTGTGAAATGCTCGCTACTACCATACAGTAAAGGGTTCCCTGTTAATTACTTTGATCTTTTATTTAAGAATTTTTTTTTCATTATGGCATTAATATCTCGCAGGGATGACAACTAAGGATTAAAAATTTCTATTTTGACGTTCTTTAATACAAACAAGTCAGCATACAGTTATAAACGGCTCTCACCACAAATAAAACATGTATGCCTACAAATATTTGATAAACAGATAGTGGCTGCAAAACACAAAAAAATGCATGAATTCTTGCAAGGATCTCTGCACAGTTTTATGCGTTTTTATCGCATTATTTTATGCAATTAACCTTGAAAGTATTTTACTTTTCAAACAACACGTTATTTTGCGTCTCTTAAATGTATTCGTACTTTTTTTGTATAATATTTTTACAAGTTTATTTCATTATTTTAACATTCGCTACGATGTAGATTGAAACACACGACCCAGTTGTTGCAAAATACAAAATATTCAAAATTTGTAAGAGTTCTAATAAGAAGAGCTTAGTTTCAAATATGGGAGTTCTTATAAATAATTTCATGCCAAAAAATGCATGAATTCTTGCAAGAATCTCTGCACGGTTTTATGCGTTTTTATTGCATAATTTATGCATTCTCATCGCAAACTTTTATGCAATATTTTATGCATTTAACCTTGCAAGAATTTTACTTTTTCCACAACGTGTTCTTTTGGGTCCTCAATAGGTATTCGTACTTTCGTACTGATTTTGTATAATAATTTTACGAGTGTAT
Organism: Copidosoma floridanum; assembly: GCF_036245765.1. NCBI lineage: Eukaryota > Metazoa > Arthropoda > Insecta > Hymenoptera > Encyrtidae > Copidosoma > Copidosoma floridanum. The sequence goes on from NW_028321908.1 coordinate 1,338,321, forward strand.
CCGATAACTTTTACATTTGCTACGATGTAAATCGAAAATTGAGATGATATAAAGTTATTTTATATGAGATAGCTAGCATGATACCATTGACAGACCTTATAATAAAAAATGTAAATGTGTGTTAATAAACAGTTATTAAATAAATATATATATATATGTGTGTGTGTGTGTGTGTGTGTGTGTGTGTGTGTGTGTTCGTGTGTGTGTAATTTATACAGCTCTTGCGAAAAGCTAGAAGCGCTGTTTATCTTGTACAATTTTTAAAACAATATCAAATACCGCAAATAGTTGGGGACTAAAACTAGCTGTGAAAGGAAAACAAGGGGAAGAGAACGATTACTTACACTTAGTTGCTGCAGAACACAAAACGTCATAAATTCCAAAATTATTCTGAAAAAAGCTTTTTTAAAAATAATACGTAAAAAATGAGAACTGTCAAGTCAATTATCTTAAGCATTATAAAATATTAATTACTGTGGGAATGCACACCTAAGTATATGCTTTTTTTCATTTTCGCCTTTTTTTGTCTAGAAAGTAGCATATTTTCTCGTATTATTTGCTATATATTTATTATTGAATAAATTTTTCATAAACCATTGCAAAAGTATGAGGGTGTTGGTCCTTTGCTTACAACATTGCTCTAGTTTCATTTATTCATCATAAAAACATTGTTTGAAAGTGTTTGAAACAAGAAAGATTAAAATAATAGTACGTGGAAAACAGCTATTTACCCAACATCATCCAGCAGTGCGATTCACAGTATTTATTTGGACTTATGGAAACGTAAGTAAAATGTTAATAGGGAAATATGTCCTTAATTATGGAATATGGAAATTTATGTATTTGTTATGCAACTTACTTGATGACAACATTTAACCTTACAAGAATCTCACTTTTTCCACAACGTGTTCTTTTGAATCTCTAAAGTTATTCGTACTGTATTTTATGATTATTTTATAAGCTTTTTAAATAAGGGTATATTAATTTATTATTACACAAAGTAAAAAAATTTTTTATTGGGTTTAATAAGCTATTTTGTTAAAAATAAGAAAAAAATAATTTTTACAAAGTATCTACATTTTACGGAGAAGGCGACTTTGCAATAGTTTTGCCATTAGATGGTGCTTAATACATATAAATCATATAACAATATAAAATATATAATTTAAAAAAAAAAAATTAAATTAATCAAGTAAATATTATTCATTCATTATTGGGTTATAGGTGCTAATTACTCATAAATAGTTATTAATCTGTTATTACATAATTTATTTACATGTTTACGACTTGTTATCATAATAAAATTGTGATAAACCCTTTACTCCAAACATATTGATTTTAATAACATTTTACATACATGTTCAGTTTGTAAATAAAAAAATTAATTATAATCACAAAGTTGCAAATAAACCTTTAAAATGGAATGTAAATTATTTGCATTGCATTGATAGCATAGGCAACAGTAATCAGATCATTCAGAGAGCTTTACAGCCAATTCATGTATTAATAAAATTCGAATAAATAACTGTAGCGCCTGTCAATAAGTAACCTGGGGTAGAATTACTAGCCAGTTTATCAATTATTAAAACATGAAATAATAACGGAAGCGCTTATCACTGAATAACTCGTAGCGCTTACAGGCCATTTTATAAATCAAATAAATAAAAATCTAAAGCGCTTATCATCAGATGACCAGGGACATTATTGGTAATAATCATGTTTGCTATTATTGTAATAAAGGTAAGTTTTATTGTGCCTTTGGTTTTGTTTCGACGAATCGGAAGAAAGTGTCGAGAACATAATATATATATTTAAAAGATACATAAGTAAAAAAATTAGAAAAAAATTAAAAAATGAAACAAAATGATCAATGGCAATAAAAAAAAAAAAAAATGCCTACAGTTGGAATCGAAACTAAGATTGCAAAACATGTCATTTGCAGCATAAGCTTTAACTACCTAAGCTATCCAATGTTTTAACATACCTGCGATGTAGAAGTCATATATGTTCATGGATAACCTTCGGAGCTTGTCCTATTGCTATAACAGCAATTATGATAGTAAAAATAATGAACTTGAGATTACAGCTGAACTGACATCTTTAAAAAATAGTTAATTTTTTCAAAATATTAGTGGATTTTCCGAATAAGTATTGAAAGTACGGAATCCAATGAAAAAGAAATGTCTTGAAATCCAAAGATAGTGTACATAATTTTAAGCATTTTACGTCTACAATTTAATTAAATGAGATTGATACAGGTAACATTGAAACAAGAATCAGTTGATTAGCATATACTTATAAGTATTTTTTTTTATAGTACATAAGTAGAGAGAAAGACTCGTGTCGTCACTTGCGTTGGCTGTGCGCTCAGCTATATAGCTATATAGTCTTTTCCATTCCTCTCGTCCTCGTAGGCGCACATATTCAGTAGAAACCCCTTCCACGGATCTCCAAAATGTGCGCCTACATGCTCATTTCCACGCGAATCCACTCCTCTCCTCGTAGGTGCACATTCGGTATACCCCTTCTACGTGTCTCCAAAATGTGCGCCTATATGCTCATTTCCACGCGAATCCACTTCTCTACTCGTAGGTGCACGCTGTTCGATACGAGTCTCACACTCTCGAAAAATGTGCGCCTTGGTTCGACGGCTGGCCGTGACGGGTCGCCTCGATCAGTGACAAAAAGTTGTCTCACGCCGTAGCATTAGCGTTAGCAATCTCTCTACTCATCTCTGAGTCAGTATGGTACGAGACATCAGAGAGAGCAGAGCGTAGAGATCAGAGTCGAGAATTACAGGGAAAGTGATAGGTGATAGAGAGAATATCAGAGAGTGAGAGAGAGAGAACTAGAGGAGGAGGGTATCCAGCGGGACGAGAGGACAGTTGCCTCGAAGGGAATCATCGGAAGCTAGCGGTGTGACCGAGCCACCGCCGAGACTAGGACGAGCCCCAGGTAGCGCAGCGTGATCGTAAGGATATCATAAAGGTACTGGGAATAGAATACTAGAGTCAGGCACGGGGATAGAGGTACTCGGGTGATTCGAGCAAACGAGTGTGAGTGAGAATTTTTCGGGTAAGTGACGCGCGCGAGGATGGTGGCCGTTACGACGTGTGCATGACATGATGCGTCTGGGTATATGCGTGTGTATGTGAGGTAGGTGCAAGCCTCCAACAGCCGAGCTAAGAAGAAGTTCGACATCGAGAACGACCGGAACACATATATCGAGTGGCATACTGACCTTGAGGGCACCGTGTATTAATGCTTATATTTATATTGAAAAGAGAGAGAGAGAGAGAGCAAGTGTGAAATATTCGAGAGTGTATAGAGGACGAATAAATAGCGTGAGCATGCTGTAAAATTGACGTCAGTGATTGTGTTCATTCGTAATTAGTGCCCCCATTTTCCCCTTTCTGATTTCCTTTTAGGAGTGTTTGGCGTTCTTGGGCCAGACACCTGTGGCAGACCTCCTGGAGGAGAGGAATCCAGAGTGTAGGGACTAGTAAGTGACGTACGTAGGAGAATCTGTGTGACAGGATCCAGGTGGCTGTTTATCGGCTGAAAAATCTTCGTCACAAAATTAATTAATCAAATTTAATCCTATGACTAAAATGTAAAATATTCATGTTAATAAAATTAATGGAATGTTTTGAAACAGGGTTATTACAATTTTTTTTGAAGTTATATTTTTACAAGTGTGTTCTGCCCCACAGAATCAATCAACGATTTCAGATTAGTGACCTTGAGAAAAAGTGTTACGGAAGTGGATTTTGCTTCATTCTCCCCCTTTGTCGTACTCCTTGTCTCCCTACACCACACCACACCACAAACGTAATCGCACCACACTACAATATACATTTTGAATTTTACTTTTTTTTCCTTTTAACCAATTTGTAAAATAAAAAAAATTAAATTATAAAAAAAAGAGTTACCAAAGAGATTTGAATCCCCCGACCTCTTGCACATAAGCCAAGGCCCTTACACATTTTGCTATAAGCGGCCCCAACAATAGAATACCGATTATCTCATAGTATATTACAGTTCGTAACTTTTTTTTTATATACATTTTTATTTACTATGTATTAATTCATTTGGTTTCATCATACATTAAATAAATCAATATTTTATTTAATGAAATATATTATTTTGGTACATGTCTTTTTCAAAAATTTTTAAATTAGTATATATTAGCACAGCAGCTTTTATATGTATTAATAAATATTTATAAACTTATCATTAATTTGTCACGTTTAAAATAAACAAATAGTTGTTTGTACAATTTTGTCACATATTTTCATAATTTTTATGCAAAGTTTTAAAATTAAACATGTGAAAGAGGGTACAGTTGAACGATCTGCAATTTTTTTTGGGTATTTCTTATGGTATTTTTTGTATACTTTTGATGCTTGAGTAATATCTGTCAAAAAAACCTATGTGCAATAAACGCCCTGAAGGGACACTCACTGGCATGTACCACTATGCTATTAGAGAAAGCGGTACTACAGGATAGTTTCTCCTAATTTTTGAGATAAAATTATATTTTTGATATTGAATATAGACTAGGAATAAGTATGTGAGCGTATGTGATAAATGTGATGTTACAGATACAATCAGAGTATGCAGTAGTAAGTTGTTTTGAAACCATCGGAAGATGCGATGAAAGTGCACAGTCTTATACTGGTCAGCATCCATACTACTTATCTTGTATTGTGTCTTAATGTATTGTTTAGAATTCTTCAGTTATAAAATATTTATTCAAAACAACACCCAAATAACGTAGGTATACTTATTTCATCGATACAATTGTACCTCCTTTGTATACAATATCATTTCATAGACGGTATATTTATATTGATAATTATATTATCTGCCATTCAATTTTGTAGAAGTCTAACTTTTTACTTAGTCACCCAAGCACCCACTGTTTACTGGTTTTTAATATACATACCAAGCTAATGTACTAATAATAAGTTTTTTTTTTTTAATTTAGAGATTTCTAATTTTGCAAAATTTAAGATAAAATTTTTTATCCAAAAAGCATTATCAATAAAAAAATACATAATATCACGTATCATTATTTAATGCTGAAATCTTCATAAATATACTAATTTTTAATATATTGTCATAAATTTTTTTTATTTATCTGAAAGAATTATTCAGTATAGTCAATTTATTATGTAAACATTGCTTTTTCAACACTTTTTTTTATTTTTCTATTTTTCCTCTTTCTGTTGGAATAAATAATTTTTTTAAATTTTTTTATATTAATAAAGCCATGCATAATTGACCATGAGAAATTTAAGGTTTCATATAAGTATAAACCTACATTATTAGAACTTTGACTTTGAGATTGGATTATTTTTATTGTAAAAACCATAACGGTTTGAATTCGCTTACGATATCAGATAAAAGGTTATGTTGAGATGTTTATTATTTCTTGATGTTAAGTTATTGCGATATTAAGTTGTTTCTAGAATGAAGGCTTTATTTTTAATTTTTTCTTTAATTTTTACTTCCTTTTTTGTATTGTACTCTTATAATTTCGTGATGCTTAATTATGTTACATTACACAGTCTATCTGATGTATTTGAATTTCTAACTAACATCACTCTTGTACAAATTTGCAGGTTCAGTTCATGAGGTGGTAATTCTTCTCGAATATTGTTCAACATTTTCACTGGAAAATTTATATAAATATTATCATTCGATTTATCAACTCCTTCATGAGTTACGTTATTTGTACTATAGTAAGTTTTAGTCCCTCCAGCTAATTTCTTAAGAATTTCATTATTTAAATAATAAATGTATTCGTTATGCGATGTTAGTGTAATACTATACGTTGAACGATAATAGATATAAGAAAACATTTGAGAATGTACATCGTTTGATATTCAATTTGTAGGAATATTAAAACTTTTTATTTTCCCCTCCTCACTCTCCAATAATAATTTTGAAAATCCTGTATCGGTAGAACGAATATTGACTTTTAATTTCGAAATTTGAATTGAGTTCCATAAAAAAAAAGATTCAATAGTTTGTTTGGTTATAATTTTTCTAGTACTATTTTTTATTACTGTGAGAATTTGATGAAAATCATCTTCTAAAATAATAAATTTATTTCCAAAATCTTTTTGAGTGTTGCATGAATTTCTTAATGTTTTGTCTACTATTTTCAATGATTTTTCGGGATTATGGTAGATAAACTAGGCCGATACGAGCACACGCCGAATCCAACACACGTCCCCCTCCCTGCCCACGTGCACGACTGTGCGCGGACAGCTACGACTCTGCACGAAGCGCTAGGGGTTGTGCACAGCTTCCTTTTCTCTGGTTTGCGTGTAGGAGAGCGTGTTGTTTTGTATGTATATGGATGAGAGCCCCAACCACATGCTTATATCTGTGAGGTGTGAGGTGTGACAAATAAGTGTTACCTTTCCAAGGTAATACGTGTACACATATACATGTTTATCTACATACATAGATAAATACTTACGTACGATGCGTGTATGTATATATTTTTATAAAGATTTTTAATTTGAAATGTATGATGGGTAGGTAATAGGGTATGATTAGAGTTAATGATGTAGCACAGTATATTTAGATCGAGTGGTCATTGGTTTTAATTTGACTATGTATAGATTTTTTTTATGGGTGGACTGTTTATGCACAGCAGGAATAGAATCAGGAAAATAACAGCAGTAAGAATCATCTTGTTTGTGTATCGACAGGTCCTTCGTTTGAACTTGACTACCAGCCTATGTATAATGTGTTTTATTGGTGGACTGTTGACGCACAGGTAAAATCAGCAGTAGGAGTTATCTTGTATTATTATTACCTTTCTACGTATAACTAAGAGATCCAACGATACACTTACCTGTAGGATACATCAGTAGCCAGAACTATCTTTCATTTATGACCGAAATATCTCAGCCATACGCTCTTTCGCATGCAGTACAACCAATACTTATTACTAAGACGGGGTTTATCTGAATAGATACGAACACGAATGGGACAAGGATGGAATTTTGAAATTATAAGGTAATAAGTTTCGTTAAAAACTTTATTCAACGAAAACTTGATTTATCAAATTTTATTTAACTTTTTTATCATTTATTTTGTAAGTAATAAAAATATTTGTTTTACAACATTTTAATAAAATTTAGTTTGTATGTAATACTTCAACATTCTTTTTTTATACAATACTTCGACATACTTTTTTTTTCTTCTTCCCTCCATTGATGGTACTCTTCTCTTCCTTTTTTTTCTGACGGTTTTCGAGTTTTTAAGTTCAACTGGTGGCGGTGGGGGTGGTACTGGTGGCATATTATCCTGCTGACTGAGGTTTTTAGTTGATAAATCCAGAGGCTGCAGTACATCACTATTCGGGCCAACTATTAGCGACGCTGCCTCGGACATCACCAATTGTTTGATGGGTGACCATGTAAGATCAATTATTGGTGGTGATGCAGGTCGCGGTGACGGTGATGTTGCCCGATGACTAGTATGCTTCTTTTCGAACTCCTCCGTAAATGAAGGAGTTGGGCTTGATGGTGATATCAACGGCAAACGTATATTTAGTATTACTGGTGGTATAGGGTCAACATTTGACAACATTGCCTTTGATACCGGTGACCACGTGAGGTCAATTATAGGCAGCAGTTCAGGAGGTGGCGGTGACCACGTGAGGTCAATTATGGGCGACAGTTCAGGAGGTGGCGGTGATGTCTGACGTCTAGCAATTTCACGCTGCTCATCGAAATCCTTCGTAAAAGAAGGAGTAGGACTTATTGATGTTATCGGTGGAAAGGGTCCATCGAATAATAACGGTGATACTGGGTGAGCGGCCAATCTCTGCCAAAACAAATCATCGTCGTTGCGGTCATCACTTTGTAAATATTCAACTAATTCACCCTGCTCTTCTTCAACTGGCAGCGATGGAAAAAGGCGATCAGCGATGAGCGGCCCTGCATCCTGAGAGTTATGTGGTTGCAGCAGCAATTGATGGTCAGCGACGACTTGTCCTGCATCCTGAGAGTTGGTGGTTGGTGAAGACTCAAACAACTGCTTGCAGACTTCCATTTCCAAACGCTCCGTCGGTGTAAAAGATACTTGGCGAGAATCCATGTCGATGAATGAATGAATTTCTGAGGGACTAACACCTCGTTTAAATAGGCAGTCGAACAGCTACGCCAAAAAATTGTAGTATTAGAAAAGGATACAATTATGTCTGCTACTATCTCTCTTCTTAAAATGCAAATAGCATTATACATATAGAAATTCGTGAGAAGGGGAAAACTACGTCTTTCATCTATTGGACCATCAGTGAGCAGAAATCCATAAGTAAGGGACAATTGTATTAGAAAAGGATACAATTATGACTGTATCTATCACTCTTCTTTAAATGTAAACAGCATTATACATGGAAAAATTCATGAGTAGGGGAAAACTGCGTTTTGTAGCCATTGGACCATCATTGGGCGAAAATTCATGAGTAGGGGAAATGGCACATCCAAAATACACCCCCCCCACCTAATGCATACATGTGTATGTACGCAAGTTAGTCATGCACTTGATTTTCTTCGAGCGGCAAAATAAATTTGCCCACTTCTACAACAGCATTCAAGGAAGCAACAAGTCTGAAAGAAGAAAACAGCAAACAAGGAGCTCAATTCCAGAAGGAAAAGGAAAAGGAACACAAACGGTAGCCGAAACAGAAGCAGCAGTAAAGGAAGTGGTCCATAAATTTGACGCAGCAAAAGTAAGAGTGCCTCGATTTTAAAATCATAAAATCTTTTGCTTTTTTCCCTTACATAGTTGCCTAAATATGTATGTCTAAAGTTGTTTCTACTTTTTCCTAAAACTCGCTTGACTAAAACTATCTCTCTGAAAAACTTTTCGTAAAGAAAATGTTTTTCTTATTTTTTTTTCTGACACATTTTACTTTAAAATTAAGCTACTAAAAAATTTTTTTTTCAAACTAAAAATATTTTTTCTCGTAGTTTATTATATCCATCTACATACGTTTGATACAAGCTACCTTTCATAAATTATTTTTACTTTTCTTGTACGCGATTTAACGCAACAAAAGTAAGAGTGCTTCGATTTTCAAATCCTAAAATATTTTTCTCTTACAAAGTTAACCAAATCTGAACTTCTAAAATTATTTCATACTCGCTTGACTAAAACTTTTCGTAGTGAAAATATTTTTTCCTAACACACTTTACTGTAGCTACTAAAATTTTTTTTCAAACTAAAAATATTCTTTCTCATAGTTTTATTATATCAATCTACATAGGTTTGATACCAACTGCTTTTCATAAATTATTTTCTACTTTTTCTTATACGCGCTCAACTAAAACTATATTTCTAAGAAAAAATTTTCCGAGTGAAAATATTTCCTTGACACATTCACCGTTTACTTATTTTTTATTCTCTAAGTGAAAATTACTTTTCCTTTCACATAATTCATTACATCTACTACATATGTTTCATTCACACTGCCTTTAAATTTTATTTTTTATTTTTCAAACTTAAATTATTTTTGTTCGTTTAAGCTTGACTCAATTTCTGTATCTACACCAGCATTAGGAAGAAAATAGATAAGACGATAAGCAGCAGCAAGCAGTGTGCCATAAAGTTACAAGGACTGAAGTATCCCACGAGACCCATCCAGCAGCAGCAAAGGTAAGTTATCTGTATTACAATGATTGGTTTTATTTTTTCTTTCTACGATATATTGTGAAAGAATGTTTTCACTTTCTACTGTGGTCGTGATCTTCATATTATAAATTTCAACCATTTCTCAGATAGAAAAAAAGTATTTTTATTTTCAAATAATACATAATGCAGTGTTCATTTACGTATTCCTATTTTTTTTACAGCATTACGATGGTCAAGACAATATCAACTTATCATTCAGGAAAAAATTCAACATCACGGTCTAAAGATCGATCAGTAGAAGAAAAAGGAACAAAAAAAATAGAAAAAGGTATCTTTTGATATTTTTTTAGTTTTTCCAATTTTACTTGCTTATAATCTAACATCACTTTTAAACTAAAAATTTTTTTACAGAGCAGATGTCAGTATTATTTGACGATGTCTTCGAACAAGTGTGTAAAAATTTCATCCCGCTACCACCACCAGTTTCACCAATTCAATCAGATGGTCCTTTATGTTGGCTCTTTAATGAAGAGGATGATGACACCGACGATGAATTACCTCATCAAAATCAAACACAACCAAAAGAAAAATTAAAAGTGCCAGCAATAAAAGAAGATGTCCTTTCAATGCCACCTACAATAGAAGTAAAGGATATACCGCTACCATCTACTATATCATGGAGTGAGTGGATGGAGCTGTACAAGCAACCACTACCACCTCCTCCATCATCAACACCACCATTACCACCAGCTCCGACTCTACCATCACAATTTAAAGAATCACCGCCACTACCACTATCACCAACACTACCACCAACATCATCGCATTAGCAGCAGCAGCAGCAATCACCATTGTCAATTCAACCGCTGCCAGAGAATATTGAGGAATGGACAGAAGATGATAAAAAAGAACTGGATATGAAAGTCCAAATCTTGCTAAAGCAGCAGGAGTTAAAAATCAGGGCAGGTGAAATCATAAAAATGATGAAAGTTCGGTTGAAAATAATCGAAAATAATCGGAAAAAATTAGAAGAAAAAGAGAAGCGTCAAGCTGCCCAGCTGAAAAAAAAGCGATTGAATCAAAAGAAAAGAAAAGAAAAAGAGAAAATGAAGAAAATGAAGAAAAAAATATGAATGTAAAAAAAAAAAAAAAATTATAGTTGTTAAATAATGAAAATTATATTTGTAATTTCGTAAAAATATAACTGTATTATTAAATGTAATAAATATTATTCAATTTTTTTAAGATTCAGTCTTTTATTTAACATAATGTTAAACTTCTTTTTAGATAAGAAAAAAACTTTTAAAATTAAAGTTTTACCACAATTATTAATTAACTTTTTGTTTAATGTTAATACCTTTCTAATAACTATAATATTATCATATCTGTAATACTGACTTCTTGTAAGGTATTTACCACCACCCCAAGTCATCTCTTTCTCTCATTCACACACATATACACGTGCTTCCCACCCCTATTTAAATATGCTTTTTGCTAAACTCTGAAGGTATTTAAAGGAGTTTACGTTGACAGAGCAGTTCATTTTAACCCAGTGACTCGATGACTAAGCTTCCTCCTGCAAGAAGTCATGGCTACTATACAGCATTTCAAGGATTCGGCTACTTGCCTGTGGCAATCATACCAACAAAGTCAACGCTGCTCAAATTCAAAGACTGTTAGATTGTAGTCTTGTAACACTGAAGGATGCTGATAATTTTAGTAAGAGTTGCAAGTTAACAACCTCTGAAAAACAAAAATTTCAGGCAGCTGTGGCTTTACTTAAAACTACCGTACAATTTCTTTATGACCATTTGGAAATAGTAGAGGTGGAGAGAATTTTTATAGATGAACCTCAAGTTTTTGTGGCAGACAGTGAGCAAGAAGTGACAGCAGCAGCTAAGGCATTCGAAAATGAACCTGCAATTTTTATACCAGAAAGTATACAAAAAGCAGGCCTTGCAATAAGCGTCCAAGGTAAGGGTGTGACAGAAATGGGCCCTACAACAAGCATTCAAGATGAAGGTATGATAGAAGCGACAGCAGCTCCCGTTCTTCAGGATGATAGATCAGTGAATTTAAATGACGTTAATAGTGCATTTGAAAAACGCATTACGACAGCTTTGATCGTAAATTTAAAACACCTAGATCTGAAAAAGTTTTCAAAAGACGCTAAACATGAGTTTGTAAAACGGATCCATCGATCTCTTAGTGAATATGAAGCGTTAAAAGTAAATACAGTGTTGGCAGCTGAATATGTAATAGTTAAAGATAATTTTAAAAATGTAGATTTAAAATACTTTAACACAAAATCACGAGCTATATTCCAGACAACAGACTTGAATGAGTGGTTTGATGTGAATATACAACAGCCAATAGAAAAAATATGGATGATTTTAGTGACAAAGAATCAGGCTGGTCTTTGCTTTCAATTTTGAATTTAGTTGTGAATATTAATAAACTGAATCCTATGCGAGGTAGTTCTTTTATAGATTTGCCAGGTTACATAAAAAACAAAAATGCTTGTGTAAATGTAGTGAACAGAGACGTTCAGTGTTTTAAATGGGCTAGAGTGTCAGCAATACATCCAACAAAAAAAAATCCAAATCGGGTCTCGAACTATGTTCAGTACGAAAACGAGTTAAACTTTGATGGAATTGATTTTCCTGTTAACCCAAAGCAAATTAGGAAATTCGAAAACCAAAACAAAGTATCGGTGAATTTATATTTTTTTAAATTAATTAATAATTTATATTTTTTTAAAAAAGAGATACAAATGATGTATACAATGTTTTTCCCAGTCACTTAACAATAAATAAAAAAGAAGTCCATGTGAATCTTTTACTTCTTGAAAGCTTCTATGTAGATCATGAAGAAGATGATGATATAAATGAAGGTAATAATCATTTAAACGAAGAATACAAACATCATTATGTTTGGATAAAAAATTTATCCCGCTTGGTATATAAACAATTATCTAAACATGGACATGCAGTACATATATGTGATCGTTGCTTTCACTATTTTTCGTCAAAACAAAAGTTAGAAAAGCATGAAGTCGATTGCAAAATTCTAAATAAGTGCAAAATTATACTGCCCAATAGAAATCAGAAAGATGATATACTACAATTTAAAAATTTTACGTATAAAAACAAAGTATCTTTCGTTGTATATGCAGACTTTGAGTGTTTGCTAGAACCTACGAAGAGCAGTCGTGCTTATCAAAGTCATAGAGCATTCAGTATTGGTTATTTTGTTAAGTGCTCTTACGACGATAGCAAATCAGAATATAAGAGTTATAGAAAAAGTGACGAAAACGATGATGAAACACCTGCTAAGTGGTTTGTACGTTCTCTGTATCTTCTTGCTCTAAAACTAGAAGAATTATACAAAAATCCTATAAAAATGACAAATTCGACACTTGAAGAACAGTTTAAATATAATGAAGCTTCTTTGTGTCACATATGCAACCAACCATTGAGCTTGGATGATATAAGAGTTAGAGATCACTGTCATCTCACTGGAAAGTAAGTGTACTTTTTTTTAACATATTATATCATAAAGCGCACAATATTTTTTTATTTTAGATACCGTGGTCCCGCTCATAACAAATGCAATCTTAATTATCAAGACTCAAGAATGATACCCGTAATTTTTCACAACTTAAGCGGATATGAATCACATTTGTTTGTAAAATAACTTGCTACATGCTTCTCGAGAAGAATCCAACTTCTACCACAAACAAAAGAAAAATACATTTCATTTACAAAATATGTGGAAGGGACTGATTTCAGTCTTCGATTTATTGATTCCTTCAAGTTTATGACTTCATCTCTTGATAAATTGTCATCTTGTTTAAACGAATTAAAAATATTGGAAACAGTATTTTCAAATTATGATCATTACACTACAGATAAAAAAAATTTATTTAAAAAAAAGGTGTGTACCCTTAATACCCCAGATGTTTTCTATTATTATATAATTCGATTAACGTTTGTGAAACATGGAACCATTTGTAATTGCCTTGTAAGCTAAATTGTTTCCACATAAGGTCTTTTAAAGTACGATTGAATTGTTCGCATATAGATGCTTTGAGGTTGCTGTAGGTTGAGTATAAGTTTATTTTATATTTTTGCATTAGATTTTGAAACTTAAAATTGTAGAATTCCTTGCCGTGGTCAGTTTGCAAGTTTACTGGCACCCTTCCGTCCTTTAATATAGACTGCATCGCTGTTGACACTATTTCACCTGTTTTTTTCTTTATCGGTACAGCCCATGCATACTTTGAAAAAACATCTACTACAGTAAGTATATACCTATAACCTTTGTTTTTACTAGCGTAAGGCTGCATCTCGACAAGGTCCGCTTGCCAAGTCTCATCTAAGCTACGCACGTCAAATTTTCGACGAGGATAATTACGTCTTGCTGCCTTGTGAAGTTCCTCGACAACTCGTTCCATGTGTTAAATTTATTTTTGTCGAATCAGCTTGAATAAATGGGAATTTTTTTTGTAAATCGTATATGAAAATTCGAATGCTATCTATTTCTTTTTCAATACTTATAATTTTTTCAGTTAAGTAAGCACGATTTACAGCATCTCGAGGTTGTTTCGGTGCTGCAACATTGCACAATCTTTTATTATCTAAGTCATACTGTCCATCTTCAGTAAGTTTGTGTCCGACCCCAGGAGGACCTTGGGTACCGCCTTTACTCCTACCTAGTTTACGACCAAATACATCAACACTCATTGTGATACTGAAACAAAATGACTGCTCACCTAAATATATATACCCTGCCTCACGTAGCTCTTCAATAATTAATATTATTTCATTGTCATGACTTGGATTTCCTGCCGATCTTTCAGCTGTGAGTAATCGTAAACGATCCACAAGTTCGTTGGGATTGTCCCAGTGCACATAATCTACATGCTGTGTTTTTCGAGCGATTTTGTATTGTGGTAATAATGATCCTCCAGTTTTACTTGGAACGTAATCGAACATAGCAGCAATAATTTTATTAAATTTGTGACTGTTTTGTTGCCTAATAGGTTCATTTTTATCAAATCCTCTTCTATGAACACTCGAAATTTTTAAAAGCATATAATATTTTTGCATATCCTCTTCCGTTGTAAGATTTGTATTCGGGTGTTTTTTTATGAGTAGCTCCATTAATCCGTCAGTCATTGGAAATTCGAGTTTGTCCATTGTAATTTTATTATCATCAAAATGTATTGGTAAATTCCCAAGTTTATATGTTCTATTTTCTTTTCGTACCCCATACATCAAATCCAATAACTTTTTTTGATCATTATCAAGCATTTGCAAATATAAGTTCCTTGATAAGTTTTCATTGATTTCAACATTATTAGACATATATTGAATAGTTTTATTCATTTCATCAGTATCTTCATTCATATTATCATCACTTTCACTGGCAGCAGACTCGAACACCGTGCTATTATCATCGTTGGGTGGTTCTTTAGTTTTTGCTTTCGTAACATCTTTATTTTTATCGTTATTTAATTAGTTATAGGTTACAGATGAATTCCTTTCATTTTTCTTGGTTGTAGTAACAATTTCCTGTAAAGGTTCTGTTATTGGTTTAAAAGTTTCGCTTAGGACTTTTTCAACTTCACCTTTTTCCAACTTTAACTGTCGGTACTTTTTTTTCACGGCCTCTCTTGCCTTTACTAATTGATTAAGTACGTCTTTTTCTCCTTCATACATGTTGATGCTTTAATGGCTTTCGTTGGACTACAAATTTTTGCTATGTATCTCTTATATTTAAAGCAAAATTGTCAAAACCTTTTCTATATCGACCATTTTTTATCTGTACATCCTTGTTTATAACAACAAATCCATATCGATCATCATTCCAACAGCTAGAGCATAACTCTTTAAATTTAGTATATGGCATATCTGAATTTACATGATCATTATACACATGTCTCAAATTTACTTCATCCTGACGAAATAAAGCTAAAAAATTTACGTTGTCTCTCACAAGATGTTTTGGTACTTGAGCATAGGACTGACAAAGATAGAAACAGTCTACATTTTTATGTCTTCCCATGCAGAAAAAGGCTTTCACATTATCTTGTTTTTCACAAGCTATATCATCGAAAATAATAATAGAATTTGGTAAGGCATTATCTGGTGAGACTACTGCTTCGCGTTCACTGAAAGGTAAGTACTTCACACCATCTATAGGTTCTAATAGCTCTTTTAAAAATTTGTATTTGGGTTGATTCAATGACTTTGAATATACGTATATATTTTCGAATTTCAGTCCATTAGGATGTACTATTAATGCTAATAAGCTATTGGTTTTACCACAGTTGGATGAACCACAAAATACAGCACAAATACTATCTGGAAGGAGCTCACCATGTCGATTTACACGCTTTTCTTGTTTTACAATAGCATCAAAATTTGGAACTTGCAATGTTACAGACTGTTCTTTAAATTTCATGTCTGTGCTGTATAACGTAATAGTTACAACTGAACTGTGAGATAAAATGATACTGCCCTTTATACTCTTGCATTTTTTATGTGCTATGACTACATTGCAACTGATCTGATGAGTATAAGTATACATATTTTTTTCGCAATACTCAGTCACAACCCAACCTTCAAAGTGAAATGATCATACATTGTAAGCGAGGATATGGTCTTGTAAATAAAATCATAAATTCTTTACCTGTAGAAATTCATTTACCAGGTTATCAGTACTGTGGTCCAGGTACTAAACTTACGGAACGCCTTGCTAGAGGTGATCTTGGAGTAAATCCTCTGGATACGGCGTGCAAAGAGCATGATATAGCTTATACGATCTTGAGACTAGAAACAAAGCAGATAAAATTTTATCTGAGCGAGCTTGGCAAAGAGTAAAGGCTTCAGATTCGAGTATTGGTGAAAAAACAGCTGCTGTTCTGGTAACAGGTGCAATGAAGCTTAAGAGTAAATTAGGTATGGGTTTGGAACAGAAAAAGAAAAAGATATGAGGTTCAAAAAAGAAATGCTGTATAAAAAAGAAACTAAAAACTACCATGAACACAGTTATTAAGGCTGCCTCGCATCAAATGAATACTAAGAGAAAAAATGCTCCTAAAGTAATCAGTAGTGCTTAAAAGGTGCTCGCAATGCAGTTAAAATGTGTGGTGGTAAAAAAAGTATTAAAATTCCTCGTATTTTACGTGTTCCTGCTCGAATTGGTGGAGCTTTACCTCTGATTCCTTTATTTGCTGGCTTGAGTGCAACTGGCGCTTTGGCAAATGGTATTGCAGGAATTATGAAGAGCGTAAACGCGGCTAAGTCTGCAAAAAAAAAACAAGAAGAAAATCAAAGACATAATAAAACTATGGAAGCTATTGCGTTAGGAAAAGGTCTCTATCTTAAGCCTCATAAAACTGGATTGGGAGTATATTTAAAACCATTTGGTAAAGGTCTGAAAAAAAAAAAAAAAAAAAAAAAAAAAAAAAAAAAAAAAAAAAAAAAGTAAAATTACCTTTAAGAGCTTTAACAAATGTAGATTTAATAAAATTATCTAAGAGTTTAAAAATTTCTTTTTTTCGTGGAGTATTTATGCGAAATGACTTACCCAGTGATGGGTCATGGTATTGTGAAACTGCTATAGTAAATCTTGACGACAAGAATGGACCTGGAACTCACTGGGTGGCGCATCGAAAATATGGCCAGAATGTTGTTTATTATGACAGTTTCGGAGATGTGCAGCCACCTATTGATTTAATGTTGTATTAGGGTGTTGATACAGTTCAGTATAATCACAAACGATATCAAAAATTTAACTCTTACAACTGCGGTCATGTGTGCTTAAAGTTTTTGTCAAAACATATATAAGTATTTAAAATAGTAAAAAAAATCTCAGTTTTACATTGATGGTCATGGAAGAAACATTAACACTTAGTTTGTCTGGTACTTCTTCTACCCTAGAGGCGCAGTATTTTCCACCTATTGAATTATCACCAAAACACAAATATGTTCTTGGTTTAGTAGAACTCCTAACGTTCAATTAAATTCCTTATATTGACATAAATAACAATAAATTTTACGTGGGTGATCAAGTGGTAGTTATTCCAACTGGCAGTTATGAAATTGAAGATATTCAGTCATTTTGAGTCAATGTATTACAACCGAAAGATATAAGTATCAGTATCAAGCCAAATAATAATACGCTTCGCAGTGTTGTTAGGTGTAGTCATACTATTGATTTCAGACCAAAAGATTCTATAGGGCGACTACTAGGTTTTACTGAACGATTACTACAAGATAACTTAACTCATGACTCCGATTTACCTGTATCCATTCTCAAGATTAACGCATTACGAGTTGAGCGCAGCATCACTAGTGGAGCTTATATAAATGGAAAAAAGTTCATACAATTCATGAATTTTTTCCTGCGGTACCACCAGGATATAAAATTATTGAAGTTCCATCACAAATAATCTACTTACCTGTCATTGGACGAGTCATAGATCACTTACAACTACGCGTAGTTGATCAAGATGGTAATTTAATCAATTTTCGTGGAGAAGTCATCACGATAAGATTGCACATTAAACCTTCATCGTAATGGGTATCATTTATAATCACAAAAAGTATATAAACAGCTTGACATGTACTTCTGCGCTCAGTCAACGGCAAGCTTTTAAATCGTCGAGACGTCAGAAAGGACAACTGAAGCATCAAAAATTGACCAATCAAAACATACAGTTTCTTAAAAGTCTTGGCTTAAAAATAAAAGGTGTAAACTAACGTTCAAATTGTTACCTTCAAGATGGATGACATTTTAAGCATTCAGTCCCCCGTTGCGTTTGATGAGTCTATCGCACACTATGAAATTCATGCTCATCAACCATATGCATCATCAACATATAATAATAGTGATAAAATTCGTATATCAATTCAATATCAAGACCTATGCCTGCTACCATCCCGCAGTTCCTTACATATTCATGGAAGGGTAGTCAAAGCAGATGGTACTAAGACAGCTGCAAATACTAAATTAGTAAACAATGCTATCCTTCATCTATTTGAAGAAATAAGATATGAGATTAACGCTATAGAGATAGATAAGTGTAAAAATGTAGGTTCGACAACTCTCATTAAAAACTGGCTAACGCTCAATCCTGATCAAGACGTATTAACTGAAAATGCTGGTTGGCTTGGTACTTCAAATAAACTTAATCAAACAAATAATAATGGCTACTTTGATCTTTTGATTCCTCTCAGTATGATTTTTGGTTTTGCTGAAGACTATCGTAAAATAGTTGTTAATGTAAAGCATGAACTTATACTCACAAGATCTAGAAATGATTTGAATGCAGTTTTACAAAGTGAAATTCCTGCTGCAGAACCTAATGGAGTGGCAACTTGGGAAGACTTCAAGATATTAATATTAAAACTAGAATGGCTTATGCTTTACGTTGTAATGTCGGATGCACATAAAATTCGTCTACTTAATTAATTGCAAAAAGATAAATTTGTATCTATGAGCTATCGAACTTGGGAACTTTATGAATATCCACTTTTACCTACTACATCGAAACATGTATGGACGGTCCAGACGTCCAATCAGTTGGAAAAGCCACGCTATGTTATACTAGCCTTTCAGACAAATCGTGAAAATCAGAGAGGTATTAATGCTAGCCAGTTTGATCATTGTAATATAAGAAATGTAAAACTGTATTTAAATTCACAATATTATCCTTATGGGGATCTCAATATCAATATAACAAACAATCATTTTGCATTGTTACATGATTTGTATGCAAACTTTTAAAATTCATATTATGGTAAAGATCGTGCACCTTTGTTAAGCAAATATCAATTTCAACATGCTGTACCTTTGATTGTCCTTGACTGTTCTAAACAAAATGAGTCGTTAAAGAATGCTCCCGTAGATGTGCGATTAGAATTCGAATCTCACGAAAATTATCCTAATAATACATCAGCTTACTGCTTAATTTTACATGATCGTATCGTTCAGTACAGTCCCATGAGTGGGGATGTCAAAAAACTTATGTGAGGCTATAAAACCCGATGCATGACACTACAAACTTCATTAATCTGCTAACCGTCATGGAAAAAGGTCAGAGCAGTTTGACTAGAGAAAAAGAAGAGAATAGGCGAAGGCAAGAAGAGTGGAAAAAATTTGAGAAAAGACACGCTGAGGAATGGAAAGAAAAAGAAACTAGGCAAAAATCGAAAGATCTTAAATGTTGTAAAATCCTTTAAAAATAAAAAAATCAACTTGCTCAAAAAGATATTTATTGATCAACATGTCTCATAAGCCAACCATTAGCAAATTCACTACTGATGTCAAATATCAAAAACTTTTAACTAAGGATGATTATGATGACGGAAATAAAAAATCTTGGCTGAAAAATTTAACAGAAAAGTTCTCAACTAATAAATAATCATTTTCTAAACGTGAAAATTATGAACGATTCAAACAATAATTTAAGGTTTTTATGTAGGATAAAGGATAAAATGGAATACATCGTAGACATGTAAGGCTTTAAAAAACCTGGCAATGATTACATGCTTAAAGAATTAGCTATTCTACCGCTCCATCCAAACGATGCTGAAGTACAACTGTATCTTTTCAAAGCACCCTTTGCTTGGCGTAAATTATCACAGAAATATAAAGATCAAAATTCATATCTTAAACATAACTATCATGGACTAGCCTGGAATTCAGGCAATATAAAGTACACTGAGATTGGGAATATTCTACGAGAGAATCTTAAAGATGCCACCAAAATTTTTGTGAATGCAGAACTAAAACAAAAGTGGCTTGAAAGATTTGGATTTAAAGTCACTGAAATGACAGATTATCCTTTGTTTGAGCTCCCAAAACAGGTTACCAGTTGCCCTCATCATAATGGAGCTTACAAAACCATGTGTGCTCTTCACAATGTCAAACGCATGAAAAAGTTCTACTTATATACAGAATGGGAAGATGAAAGTGATGATAATAAAGAGCTGTATACTTAAATATTTAAGAATTATGTAATTCGTACTTTGTAAATTGTAATTCAAAATAAATTTTCTAAAAAATAAGAATAAATGTTTTAAGATTTACTATTATTTTCCTAAAAAATAAAAATCCACTCCTTGTCCTACCCACTCTCATTATACATTTTAAATTAAAAATCCTTATAAAAATATATACATACAAGCATCGTACGTAAGTATTTATCTATGTATGTAAATAAACATGTATATGTGTACACGTATTACCTTGGAAAGGTAACACTTATTTGTCACACCTCACACCTCACAGATATAAGCGTGTGGTTGGGGCTCTCATCCATATACATACAAAACAACACGCTCTCCTACAGGCAAACCAGAGAGAAGGAAGCTGTGCACAACCCCTAGCGCTTCATGCAGAGTCGTAGCTGTCTGCGCACAGTCGTGCACGTGGGCAGGGAGGGGGACGTGTGCTGGATTCGGCGTGTGCTCGTATCGGCCTAGTTTATCTACTGATTATTGAAGCCTTATCCCAAATATTTCAATCAACTTCTCTCAATTTTTCATTACCTGACTCGAATTCTAAAAAGGCTTTCTTTATATTATTAAGATCCAACGGAAGTTTAAAGGTTCTATGACTTGTTATCCCTTTTGAAAGCAAAATTGCTGCTATGCCATTCCATGTCATTGACAAAATTTATTTATTTTGAGAAATAAAATAACACAATAACGTTTTATGTGCAGTATGTCAGTATATCAGTTTTTCGTGGCCCTCTTGGACCTTATATAATGAAAATATCATTTTTTTATTTGAAAATAATATTGTTTTCTGGCCATTATTAAAATTTATATGTATTCAGTTAAATATTTATTAAAAAAAAAAAAATTTAGATGAAGTACGTTTAAGTAAAAATTTTTTTTTTATTTGATGAAGTGGGGAGGGAAAAATCTTCACCGGATTAGCTGGGGTATCCAAGAAGATTTTCCCCTCCCCGCTCCATAAAAAAAAAAAAAAAAAAAAAAAAAAAAAAAAAAAAAAAAAAAAAAAAAATTACTCAAACGTATTTCTTCATCTAAATTATTTTTTTTGGTGCCGGTGAATTAACGCAATAACATGATTTATCCTCTATTTTTCAAATTTAGTTAATATGTAAAAGAGCTAAATCATATTTATTATGAGGCGAATTCTCCGTAAAAAATTCTTTATATTCATTTCTTATTTTGTTACCTTGAATGTGTTCTGAGACTAAAAACCAAGCAAAAATTGTCTTCATTGATATGGAAACATAACAGCAATTGCTTCTTTACAAGTGTCATGTATTTTCAATCATTATTTATTAATACCGTTCCAATTATAATATATTTTCATGTTTCATTTGTTATTCTTTCATATAGTCCAATATCTTTGAAGGATGTTGAACCAGGTATTTCATTTAATACAAGTGTAAAAAAATCTTTTATGATCTTTGAGAGATACAATGTTTTATCTACCAATTGTAGTTTTTTTTCATTACATTTTATCTTTTTTTCCAATTTTTCAATTTATCATTAATAGTGTAGTATTCTAAAATGTTTACATACTTTATAGATTTTGCAAAGTCATCATGTTTATTTAATTCAAATAAATCTGTTAACTATATTTTGTAGTTGTTAATTACACTTTTAATATTATCTTCTTTGAATATAAGTTATTGTTTTTTTTTTTAAAGATGTACAGCTACATTTACAACTGCATGACTTCTACCACAAATTGAGAATATTTGCAATTTCAAAGCTGCTTTCGCCGGACCTACACGAAAATGTTAAGAGACAAAAGCAGTAATCTATTGCAGCTGTAATTTGGCATACAGATTAATCTAGCTGTGCTTAGATTTCGGTAGCAAAGGCTGTAAGATGATTGCACCAAGACAAAAGCTATGTGCTATAAATGCAGACGATATAAAGACTACCTGGCAGCTTTATGGTCTTACTCTGTAAACAGCTAGAATCAATGAAAGTAAGAAAAAGAAGTATAAAAATAAATTTAATAATAATTATTACACGGGTACGTATATAGGTATTTTTAAAAGATAAATTTTGAGTTTTAGAGACTTGTCAGAACATAAAAGACCGAAGCTAGAAAGCGATAAAGACAAAGGAAAAGATATCGGCAGAGGCAGAGAAAGGAGTCGTAACAGAGGCCATGGCAAAAACGTGAAAAACTAAGATAAAAAAAAACTAACGAGTAAAAAGCCAAAAAATCAGGTAATTAAGGTAAGTCAATTACTCTTTTTACAAGTAATAAGCTAGACTCATATACTCAAAATAGAAATTTGAAATTATTAAAGTTCGTATTTAACTTAGATGCAACATAACACATGACTTTAATAGGCTGATACTCAGCATAATAGATCAGATGGATACCTTTGATATTAAAGTAAAAATTGCAATGATAAGGTGATGCTAAGATCATAGACAGTAGGTTAAGTTAGGTAATACACGCTAGACTTCTAAATATTATAGTTAAACAATGTAATATATTCAAAGTTACTCGCTGAAAATTTACCATGGCTCAGAAAAACCGTGGAAAAGGGCTTGAGAATTTACTTAGACAAAGGAAGAATAAATATATATTTAATCAAGTATTAAGTCGACTACTCTTGTCAGGATTATATAAATCCCGGATGAACTATAGAGTTGTTAGGAAAAAAGACCAGAAAACAAGAAAGTACAGCATCTTTTAGGGGATAAATATTTCACATACTTGACTAATGCTAGACTTAGGTATATGACTAGAAAAACTGTATTAGATAAGTTATGAAATGTAATAAATAACAAGTTATAAACAATGGTCGAAAATGAAACTAATGAAGTCATGGCACAAGAGACAATACAACTGGACAAAGAGAAAAACATTAATCTTGAAACAGAACCAAATAAAGAGCTCTCTCAATACTTTGATCTTTGTGACACAATGTGTGACAGAAAAATAAATTATTGAAAAGACTTACATTAAAAAGACATTCAACTAAAATCTGATTATCACTCGACTATGACAGTAAAGCAATACTTTGTCACGTTAGATTGGGCTTTGCATCCATAAAATATTTAAAATAGTTCTAGAAAAGATATTCTACGATAAAAGATTTGCAAGATGCAAAATTCAATGAGTAAATTTTAGAATATAAAGTTAATTTTGTTTTGAAGCTCGATAAATTACCTTTTTAATAAGCTAGATATAGAGCACTTGGACCACTCCAAGTAGTTCGCGCAGACACAATGGGCTCCATAAATCCAACATGCTATCCCACAGGGTATGCAGTTATATCTCAGTGTTCTTTGAAGATTTTTTACGTGTATTTAATGCTCTTTAAATTAAAAGTACAATTGAGACAGGTCACTATTTTGAGTTTTTCGTAAAAAGAGTTCAAGACCTATTAAGAAAATTAGACAAAGTATGCTCTTTAAGGTGTGATCTGGGTACAGGAGGACATAAGTACGCTTAAAGGCTTATAGAGAAATTAGAAGCAGAACTACTGCTTGGCAGTCCTGACGCACCTGAGCACAACGGCATATCTAAAAGCTGAAATCAAAGTATCCCAAAGAAAATTAGATCACTAATATACTAGTACAAAATTACTACAAACTATAAATGATCTAGGGCTCAGTGTGGCAGTATATTTATACAATAGAACACCACTTAGGTCGAACGATATGACTCCCTTTTTACTGAAAATTAAACCAGAGTTGAATCGTTAATAACTTAATATCTACAAAATGATGGACTTGTTAGTAATATAATCGAGTATAACTAACAAGTGTTACTCAGTTTGTTCTACTTCTCTTAATGACAAATTTAATAGCATACATATAACATAAAGATTCTTATAACATTATTTTATTATGTCGTAAATTCAACATGTTCTTATAATTAAAGTATTCAGAGATAAAAATTTGATTGTAAAGACTTGTCTGTGGTAGAAAAATGTACGTATGTGTATGAGAAAATAAGTTAAAATATTCATTAATCAATATTGAAATCATAATGACATAGCAGCAACATGGTACTTGGCTCAGGAAAACAATTATAAAATTTTTATTATAAAATTTGCGTTTGAAAATTTACGACGATTTTTGTAATAATAATGTACATGAAAAATTTTATAATATGAATATTTTTATTTTTTTTCAATCTATGAATTTGAAAATACAGTGATGTGATGAATAAGTAATTTTTTTTGCGTTTTCTCTTGTTAAACGTCTAATTTTTAGATGAATTTTATATGTTTCAAAACCAAATTTCTGAGGAAAAAAAAAGTAACTATAAGGAATAAATTTTGATAGAAAAAATATTAAGTTTTTCCACGATCAGAAATTTCTTGCTATGCAATATTTTCAATATTTGCTTGGTTCTTGGAATCATTTTGTATAAATATATTATCAGGACTTTTACATCTTGATACCAATACGAACAGTTGACCATAAAAAAACAAAGGTCTTTTGAAACCAAAATCCTAATTGATCGAAACTTTGACCTTGTGAATTATCAATTGTCATGGAAAAAGCGAGACCTAGAAAGAGCTGTTTTCTATATATAATAAACAGTAAGGATGAATTTTTATGGATATTTAAGGTGATTTTACGTATGAAAACTCTAATATTAGACTTTTTATCAGTTATTATTTTTGCTTCTAAATTATATTTAAAAAATTTTAGTATACGTAGTCTTCTGGCATTTCACAAGCCATCGAGTATACTAAAGTTTCAAATTAACATAACAATAGCATCTACTTTTCAATTTTAATCTTGGGGTGGTAATCCTTTATGTATATTATTTAGAGTTTTTATTGTAAAATTTATACTTATATTTTTATGAGTGAGATGACTACCTTTAAATTTTGCATAATCTATGCTGTAATAAGTATGTTCTGTCCTTTTAATAAGATTCAAAATTTTATTGTTTAAAGTATACGAAAGTTTGTCATGAGTTGTTAGAATTACTTTGGTTAGGCAGCTATTTATACCATCCCAAAAAATTTGTAACCAAATCAGTTTTCCATCCCTAAGGATCAAAAGACTTTATGGTTTTATTTCCTATGTCCGTCAATAATTATGACAATTGTAAATCTGTACACTGCATGTTATTTTTCAGTCTCAAAATGTTGAAGTGTTTTCATAAAGATGAGTACTGTATAGTTTCACTAATTATAAAACTTTTACACCAATGCTTCACTACTGAAAGTATTTGACTTATGTCGTCTCCTAAAATAAATAATTTTCCGCTTAACGGGAAATGATTATACCATAAATCTTTTAAAACTTTTGAAAATTAAAAATTTTTTTAAATCCTTGTAAAATTTTTTAAAATTTAAAAATTTTTTCCACTATTTTCAAAGCTTTTTTAGGGATAATTAAAGTTTCTTCCCAAATAATAAATGTTTAAATTAATGTTTTATACGAAAATGTTTTTACAGAAACTCCTGGACTATCAATAAAATTTAGTATCATTTTATTAAAAATTTTATTTTGATTACTTTTCTGATTAACAAATAGATCTTGGAAATTTGCTTATGAACCAATTACAATCTTGTTTTTCTTAATATCTTTAGATTTTATTGTTATACTTGGTATTGGTTATCTATAATCCTTACACGATTTTTTTTAGACCTTCAACGTCATAGTGGTTAGCGTACTAGCCTCATAGCTGGAGATACTCAGAGGGTCATGGGTTTGAAACCTGAGGGAGACCAGAGAGGGGACCTTAAAATTATGGAGGAAGGGCTGAGGGTAAGGGGGGTAGGATACTGAATTTGGTCTTACAACTATATAATATATAAGTAGAATGATAAGATTTGTTAGATATAATTAATATATACGGTTGAACTTTAATGGGTAGCCGGAGAGGGACCAGAGAGAAGGCTTCAAAACTATATGGTTAGGTTGAGGGGAGACAAGGAGGGTTTGGGAAAAATAGGATATTTTTTATTGGGTTCAAATAAGGGACAAATATCGAGATTTTTTTCTTATTCCGAAGAGAGGCTTGAAAAATATTTCAAAATTTTGAGCAATGGTGAGGGGGGTATGAGGGGGAGAGTAAATTAAGTCTTACAACTAATTAGTATTAGATACATGTATATATCCCTTCCTAAGTTATATAGTAAACTGTGTGAAGCATTCTGTACAACCCCCACAGCCCTTCCCAGACGTCCAATGCTCTCTCTCTCTCTCTCTCTCACTCTACAGACCCCCACAATTCCGTCATTTTCTATCTCACTTTGGTACATCTTCATTTTTATCCAAATTTACATTAATTTGAGTAACACTTAATTATACAATAATGAAAACCGTGAAACAATTGCTTTATTAGGAAGGCTCATTGTTATGAGTCAACTTACAAAATCAGTCAAGTTATTTAATTAATATTTATAGTGCTAACAGATGAATACGTGTTTAAAAAAAGGTTTTGTGATTATTTGTATTTTAAGTAGAATACGACGAAATTAAAGTAGTCTTCTCTTTTAAAAGTTACAAAATTAGGAATGTGTACATAAAGCTTAAGCAGTAGGTTGATTCAAAAACTGTTCGCTGATCCTCATCAGAATTCTCTCAAGGGGAGAGAATATGTCAATGGTGGGGGGTCTGAACACAAATTAAGCTAAGTTGGAATAAGGGAGAAGACTACAGAATTTTACTTTATTTTTTGGGCAAGCAGTGTGGCCCCACGAGGGTTTGTTGGAAGATTGTGCGGCAGGACAGCTAGTGGGGGTAGTGTAGAATTGTAGTAAGGTTTGTGTGGAAGGCTTACCACAAATAACGATATAATATAAGTAGATATACATATATCTTATAGATTAAGAGATGACCGCAAATTTTCTGGACTATCGGTAGGAGAGAAGAAAAGTGCGTAGGCAGGTGTATTGTAACAAAAGAAACAATAAACTATTATATTGTTGGGGTCGAAACTGCTGCTTTTTAACGTTTAATGCATTTTACTAAGTATGTACCGACAGACACCGAGAAACTATACGAAACGTAACAAAACTGTAATGTAGTACCGATAAGGTATAACTCTTGCACTTTTTCACTTATCCAGCGTAGAAAAGAAATGTAAGTCGTAGGCGCGGGAAAAGCGGAAATGCAAAGTGTGCATGGGTGAAACAAATATTTTTTTTTTTAGTTCGCCAACAATAAATAGTGAACGAGCAATAAATGTAATGGTGGATTAATAAACGACCAATTCTTACGAAATATAAATCTATCACACAGTTGTACATAATTTTACAGGATGTGCAGGAGTTTAAAAAAATACATATGTTTCTGTAATATAATTGATACGCATTTTAAAAAAATATTATAATTATTAAGTTATATTATAGGAAAACTGTACGTGAGATAAAAAATGTATTTACTTTATTTGTATTTTTTCAAAAATTACATGCATTCTGTTAAAAGTATTGCGAATAAAAATCATCGGTGACACTTAAGTCAAAATCTTTTTCGAACTCGTCTTCTTCGAGTCCTTCGACCTCAACGGCTAGAATATCGTCGACGGCCAAAGGTATAGCTGCACCGTCGAGTCACAGCGGTTTTATTTCATCGCCCTCAACTACCCAACCACATTTGCTTATTTCTAAATCATACAATTTTGAATTCGTAGCATTCAACCACATTCGATTAACATAAATGGTGCGCAATATTTTTTGTTTTAGTGAATCATAACACGGTGGTATAGTTGACGAATTAAATGATTTTACATCTTTCCGTTTACAAAAAGGTTTCTGTTTTACTGTAAGACTTTTTAAATAATAGAAGCCTTGCATCATTTACACGGTCACAATTGTGTAAGCCGTACATGGAACATGTAAATTTTTGTAAACAAATCATTTTTTCTTCGTCGTAAATATCATCCGGATTCGTTAAACTTGAAAAAACTTTTTGCATATCTACATTTTTTTTTAAAAGTTCAAACGGTTTATTTTTTCCTACTCTGTAAAAACTACTTGTATAATCTGACCCAGTGAAGGCATGCAAGCCTGGAAGAGCCTTGCACAAGTCTTCGCCTAAATTACCGGCTAATTGTGTGGCATTAAAGCAAAAACAATTTTTCGATCCGATTGAGCTGCAAAATACATTCAAATGATTAAATTTCTGAAAATTTCCAAGAAGTATTGCGAACACATCTGTGTCTGCAACTTTAATCATGACGTTCGAAGCTTCCTTCACTTTACTCAAATATAGTATCATTCTCGTATCCGCCTCCTCATGGTCGCACATGTAATCCAAGTTGTCCTTTTTAATTATTTTTTGGTTCAGTACTTCATACGAGTAACAGTGCTCGTTAACAGTTACGTATATTTTTATATTTTTTTACCAGAAATTATAGGTACTAGAGAATCGTGTGTGAAGTACAGGGATAAAAAATCTATCAAAGCTTCTTTAAATTTAATATTGCGCAAGCTTTTCAGAAAATCAGCCGGACGTTCTTGAGAGCCGCCAGATATGAAATAGGGCACGTTGTACTCTGCGTGCTCCGTTCGTTCAGCGTCTTTCAATGATGGCGTGAAGTAGCGATCGAATACTAGGTGAATACTTGATGCTTTTGAATTGCACAGCCTTCTCATAATCAGTTCGGTGATCTCATTGAAGGTGGCTGGCAGGGGACCCAAATTATACATAAGGTAAAAGCCATCGATGATCTCCACGTCTACGTTTTGGAGAGGGGGGCACTGTTCCGTAAAAAATTTTAATTTTGACAGTAGAACCGACTTGTCTGTTTTAATCATACTACCATTTGAGTCACACAAGGCTGGCGGTGCCGGTGCAAGAGGGTACGATAAACAAATCGCCTCGTCGATTTCTTTTTCTAGTGCAATTGCTAGGAGACGACCAAAAATGTCACGCTCCATTTTATATTAAATTATATTTTTTGAATCCTTCGTGATTTTTCGTTTCAAGCAATCAGCAGCAAAGTTTTGTATTTTATTTCTTTTAAGTGGTAGTTCAAATCTGTCATTACTCGCATTGCAATCTGTAATAAATTTTTCTTTTTGTTTATTGCCAAGAGAATTTGCCGTGAGTAAAAAATTTGCCGTAACCTCTGAAGCTGCTCCTCCCGTATTTTAATTATACAAATTATGCACATCGACATCAATGCTGAATGGATTCAAATTTTTTAATATGCAGTCGAGTATCGTGCGGTAGGCTTCTTGATCTTGCTTCAATCAATGAGGCTGAAGATCACGCACACTATCCTCTGTATGCAGCAACATAAGTTCGTCCAACAAAGCTGATAAGAGTTCCATCCGCAACGTGTAACTAACTGCAAAACGTTGGCGCGCGGTTATTGAATTCGAGAAGTGAGTATTTCCGGATAAAGTGTTTGCTAAGTTTGCGTTCATAGATTGCTCAAGGCCCAAATCTACAGGAGCTCGGAAGCAGGGTGTGCTTGTCCTTTTAATGCCAAAAGCCCCCCTTTTAAAGTGCTCGTACAAAGGTGATTGATTATTTTTTAAGTTCATCAAATTGCACAGGTATAATATCGTGTATCGTGCATAGTTTTGCTGATTCGTATAAAAAACCAATTGCATAGTTCATACAGCAATGAAACATACAAATGAAAATCAGCACATCGAATACTACGGGAGAACGATAAATAATTATGAATCGCAATAATGTACTGCATGTAATACTGCGGCGTTTTACCAAGAGATCCATCCAGTGTTGCTTCAACAAACATAGCGTAATCATCCAATTATTTATCTAAATACATGGAAGTGTTTGCATTGGTAGATGCTGTCTTTGTTTTCTGTGCCGTCAATAATTCATGCTTCAAAAGGGTTTCGTCGACATTATACCCTGCGATAAATCGTTTAATGTGTAGTGATTGCAGAGCCGCTGCAAGGAGGGGAAGAATTCTCTTGCATCTGTTGAAACTTTTACCATCTAAAAAAACTACATGTGAGTGACTTCATAGCAAGTCCTAATAGTTGGTGTTTCGCTGGCTTGACCCTACCTTTTGTCGTTACGAAGATAATATCGTTGCAAATCGATTTAATTTTGATGAAATCTTCAACCGAATTTTTTTGTCTACTATCGGGACCTTGAATAAGATTACAAATAAAAACAAATAAGAGCTCCGGAACTTTACAATCCCCTTTTAAAATAGATTCGACCATAATATCTTGTTTTTATTGCTGGGAGCGCATACTGTTAATGTGAAGCCTCAAGTCATAAGCTAAATTTTCATATTTCATCTTCTCTGCGTTTTCTGAAATAGCCGGTATCAGTAGCAAGCTTTCAAGATCCAATCCTGTTTTATATACTATTTTTTTGTTGTTACATTTGAAACTGCTAATAATTTCAATTTTTTTTCCAAAGTAATTTGACAGTTTAGTCTGTAGATTTTTTGGTTGATAATTAATAAGATCTTCTTTTTTGCAATTAAGATTTTCAAGGAGTAAAAATTTATAGCTCTCATACAGGTCATTAAAAAAAAAACCTTCTCGTTCACTAAAATATTTTCATTAACAAATAATATTAACTAATCGAATGCTTTTTGGTAAAAATCTCTGATTTTATGCCAGTTGCTATATTCCTGTGACTGCGTCAACTTCTCGTATTTAAAATAAAAATTATTCATACAGCTATGATGATACGCAAAGGAAGTACAGTTAGACAATTTCTCCACCAGCTCAAAGTCATCCAATGTCGTCGCCTTCGTAAGGGTCAGTTAAATATAATCGGCATTGGTACTTACTCTTAAATCTTGTTTTTTGCGAAATATGGTTTTCGACGAGTCACACAGAATGCATTTTTTAGTCCTACATTGAGGCTGCGTGGGCATAGGTTGATCAGCAGAATCATGACTACCGTGTGCAAAAATCGGTGCAGACTCATCGGTAGACATTACGGGATCTTCAATTATCTCCTGTTCTTGCTCATAATTTCTGTTTTGGGGCTTCTCGATAGAGTCAGGAACCTCCACATTGAGGGCATTCTCAACATCAGCACTCCTTTCTAGTGCCTAGAAAAAAATATTGGTACTTCTCAGGCCAATTTTTTTTTTTTTCATGAGCGACGCGAATGCGTACATCGTAAAACGTATCGCCGTGTCGTAATGCGTGAACCACCAAATTCAAACGCTTACATTTATTTATTTATTAATCTATGATAAAAGTAATAACTTCCCAAATGAAGTAACTTTTGTACAATAACTCAAGCAGCTTCAGGATGTACTTAGTACATTTATAGACGCTTATTTTAAAACTAAGGATATTTTTTAAAGTAATACAGTGTGAGCATTTGAATTTTTTGGTTAACAAATTTAGACATGGTGAGTGTACGTGCAAACCACGGGCGGATACAGTGATAAATAAAATACTATTGAACAACCTACTATTTTATACATACGAAATTTCATTTCTCACCTCATTTTCCGTAAATATTTGAAAATCATCTCTGTACGCTCGAATGATTAGCATGAAATTCTTTCTACACATAGTGTGATACGCTTCTTCGTCTTTATTCAAGGGTAAATTCACATCACTGTACATAAAATTGTTTTGTTTAAGAAATTTAGAAGCAATAACGTATTTGACAAACGAATTATGATCGAACTGTAACAATTTACTTTCACTGGATTTACACACAAAACAATGCATGTTGCACTAACATTGTACACAGGTAGTCACGAAAGACGAACGATGTCTGATCTTCAACGTTTCGGAGTCTAACGGTTTCTGATACTTTATATACATTCATAAATGATTCATCTGCGTATACACTTTGCTTTTCCCGCGCGTACGACTCATGTTTCTTTTCTACGCAAAGTGCAAGAGTTCTACCTTACCGGTACTACATTACAGTTTTGTTACGTTTCGTATAGTTTCTTGGTGTCTGTTGGTACCAGAGCTACATAGCAAATTATTCCCGATGTCCCAATCGAACTGAATTAGCGCTATCGATAGTAAGCAGCATGGTTCAGTAGGGTTGGGGCATACCAGCAGTGCTCTCGAAAGTGGCATCCAAAGAAGCGTTAAATTCAAATTGGCTATATGGAGCAAAACGCAAAAACCCACATAACTCGACAGAATTTCTAACATAATAAATATATAAACCCCAAGCTATTAAATCCAATAACACAGTGTTATTTAACTGAGCAACCAGAACACTTACTGGCCACTTTAAAATTTAATGCTTTAAATAATAACAAAAGCACCAATCATCACACAACTCAACGCGCTTACTGGCCGCTTTGTTCATTAGTAAAATGAATAAATTAATAAAATTGCCAATCACCACACAACCCAGTGCGCTTACTGGACACTTTATTAACTAATAAAATAAATAATATACCACAAGAACCAATCACCACACAGCCCAAGGCGCTTACTGGCCGCTTTGTTGATTAATAAAATAATTAAAATACCACAAGTGCCAATCACCATACCACTCGAGGCGATTACTAGCCACTTTGTTAACTAAATAAATTAAATGACACAAGCGCTAATCACCAGGCAACCTGGGGCGCTGACTGGTTTGCTTTGTTAATTTATTAAATAATTAGAATAGCAGTAGCGTTAATCACCACAGAACCCGGTGCGCTTATTAGACACTTTATTAACTAATAAAATAAATAAAATAACACCAGAGCCAATCATTACACAACCTGGGGTGCTTACTGGCTGCTTCATTAGTTAATAAAATAAATAAAACAACACAAGCGCCGATCACCACACAACATGGGGAGCTTATTGGCCGCTTTGTTTATTAACAAAATAAATAAAATAACGCAAGCGCTAATCATCACACAACCCAGGGCGCTTACTGGACACTTTGTTAATTAATAAAATAAAGAAAATAACACAAAGGCCAATTACCAGGCAACCTGGGGCGCTTACTAGTTGCTTTGTTAATTTATAAAATAATCAGAATAATAGAAGCGCCAATCACCACACAGCCCGGTGCGCTTACTGGACACTTAATTAACTAATAAAATGAACAAAATAATACAAGAGCCAATCACCACACAACCCGAGGCGCTTACTAGATACTTTATTAACCAAAAAAAAAAAAAAATTACATAAAAACTAATTACCAGGAAACCCAAGGTGCTGAAATGCTACTTTATTAAATTAGAAAGCATTACGTTATCATGGGTGCGCTATTTACTATTGATCCAAGATTGTTAAAACTGTTATGACTTAGCACCCAGGGTTGCTAAGTAATAAGTGCTTTTGTTATTATTTGAATATTTATTAAATTATAAAGTTACCATTTGGCGTCCCGCGTTGTGTGGTCTAGTAGTGCACCAGGTTGTGTGCTAAATGGCGCTTGTGGTATTTTAATTATTCTATTAATTAACAATGTGTCCAGTAAGAGCTTTGAGTTGTGTGGTGATTGGTGCTTGTGGTATTTTTATTAATTTATAAATCAACAAAGCGGTCAGTAAGCGCCTTGAGTTGTGTGGTGATTGGTGCTTTTGTTATTATTAAAAGCATTACATTTTAAAGCGACCAGTAAGCGCTCTGGGTTTTGTGGTGATTGGCGCTTTTGTTATTTTTAATATATATATTAATTAACAAAGTGACCAGTAAGCACCTAAGTAGTAACAAAGCGACTAGCAAGCGCCCCGGGTTGTGAGGAGATTGGCGCTTGCATTATATTTTTTAACCTATTAAAAAACAAAGCGGCCAGTAAGCGCCCTTGGTTGTGTGATGATTAGCGCTTGTGTTATTTTATTTATTTAATTATTAAACAAAGTGGCCAGTAAGGGCCCCGGGTTATGTGGTGATTGGCGATTTTGTTATTTTATTTATCATATTAATAAACAAAGCTGCCAATAAGCACCCCAGGTGGTGTGGTGATTGTCGCTTTTGTTATTATTTAAAGCATTAAATTTAAAAGTGGCTAATAGGCGTTCCGTGTTACTGGGTTAATTAGCATTGGGTTTTTAGGTTTAATAGCTTGGGGTTTTTTTTATTCATTATGTTACATAATTCTGTTGAGTTATGTGGGTTTTTGTGTTTTGCTCCATATAGCCAATTTGAATTTCACGCTTCTTTGGATGCCACTTTCGAGAGCACTGCTTTGTATGTCCCGACCGTACTGAACCATGCTACTTACTATCGATAGCGCCAATTCAGTTCGATTGGGACATCGGGAATAATTTGCTATGCAGCTCTGGTCGGTACATACTTAGTAAAATGCATGAAACGTTAAAAAGCAGCAGTTCTGACCCC
Source organism: Copidosoma floridanum (assembly GCF_036245765.1). Lineage (NCBI taxonomy): Eukaryota > Metazoa > Arthropoda > Insecta > Hymenoptera > Encyrtidae > Copidosoma > Copidosoma floridanum. The sequence continues at coordinate 1,373,194 of NW_028321908.1, forward strand.
AACAATATAATAGTTTATTGTTTTTTTTGTTACTTTACCCTGCCTACGCACTTTTTCTCTCTCCTACCGATAGTCCGGAAAATTTGCGGTCGCCTCTTAATCTATTACATAATACAGTTGTAAGACGAACTTCAGTCTCCAACCCTCCTCAGCCCCCCTTTAAAATTTGGAGGGCCCCCTCCTGTCCTTCCTCAGGCTACTTACCATAATTTAATTAAATACAACAAATTTCATTCTATTTATTGAATTATATTTATTTAGTTTTACACATATTTAATTGACATATTTAATAAGTAACAATAGATGTGATAATTACGTGTATGAAATAAAAAATCATAAAATAAAATTTTAGTTCGTAAATCAATGATAGTACCATATAGTCCATCCTTCTGGGTACTTTTTACAAAGCACACCTAAGCTATTATCAAGTATAATAAAAAAATTTTATCCAATAAACCATCTAACCCACTGTACTGACATTTTTATAACCAACAGTGACTTCATCAGATGAGCTGACTAGGTATTGGTTTTCCTTGGAAAAGTTTTATAATTAATGAAACTATAAGGTTTTTTTTTTTTTAATTCTGGCCCTATACTATGATTTCATGGATAAATTATATGAAACAAATCTTATGTCATATTTATTTAGTTTTAAAATATAGTTGCAAACTTAAGTCTAGTCGGGATTTAGATTCGAAAAAGTAGATCCATTTTTCTTTAAATTTAAAACAATCAAAGTATAAAAAAAATATATATACATATATATATATATATATATGTATAGATGTATTTTTTTACCGGGTTACCACGACATCCTACTGGTCTAGTCGTCAGGGCCACCCACTCACTACCTATGTGTGGGGATATATTGCTGCACCCATTACCAACCCTTTTACTGATATCATACCTGATCCATGGGCACAGTGTGAGTATCTCCAGTGAAACACCTTGCCAGTTAAGCTGACACTCTCTGCACCGATGGTGCATCGGGTCTACTCGCCACTGAGTGGCCTTTGGAGAGGACACCATATTTCAAGACGTCCACTTCTCGCTGGTTAAGCTGGCGCTTTCTGCTGAAGCATCATCGGATCCAGGCTAATTAGTATCCCCGGAGAAGCCCCATGTTTCATGGACCACTCCTCGCCGGTAAGACCGGCGTTCCCTGCCTGTGGCATCAGATCCGCTAACCCCTACCTATAGCCCTAACACTGTTTCGCATTTACCCAGGCCCAGAAACCTGTGGAGCAAGGAAAAAACCCTGGGATTACTCTGAAGGAAAATTCCACAGAAAAACCCGGCCCGGAACAGCCGGGATTACATAGGACCTTTTCCCGATGAAAATAGTTTGTGAAAAAATCTGCATTTACCGGAAATTGAACCCACGATCCCTAAAACAGCATTGTATTAGTAACAAGCACGCTCACCACTGAGCCAACGCAGTTCTGAATATTTTTCATTACATTCATAAAGGAGAAGATAGAGAATTATGTAAAATAACGAAAACAGATACGAGTCATGGTAGAATAAAACAAGGTAGGCCCGTGCGCATGTTTACATGACCAAACCAATCAGAGAAGGAGCCTGTATGACGTCATAACCAGCGCTTAATTCAAATTGTATATATATAAATGAGCAGCAAGCAACAAAGTGTTTTTGTGATTTATTGAGAAGGTGAGTGTTGATGGTCACTGTTACTTAAAAATATGAAGTATAACGTCGGACTTGTAAAAACGACTGACCTGTTCAAAAATTTTTTTAAACTATAAGTTATAAGTTACGAAAGAGAAATATATTAACTCTTCAAAAAAATTTCAAAACTTATAGAAAACACTAAGTTATCTGATTTTTTGTTAAGGTATAAAAAATTTTGCTTACATTTTTTAAATTTTAGTATTTCACATGAACTAATTATTACAAGTTAACTGCATTTTTTAACTTTGTATTAGACATTTACTTTATGTTAGTTCAGTCTATGTCTAAGTCAGTTTATGTACAGGTTTTTATCATGATACTCCATTTAATTTGCTGTTATCAACATGATTTAATATTTAGCACAAAATACATATTCAAATTTGGTACCCAATCATGACGTCATACAGGCTCCTGCGCGAACTCGGACGAAAATTGTCTGGCTAGTGAGCCTACCTTGTTTTATTGTACCATGATACGAGTAATAAAGAAGACGATACATAAACTGTTGATGAAATATCAGAGTATGTAGATGGTTGCTATTTAAGCCCTATGGAAGCAGCATGGCGATTGCAAGAGTTTTCTCTATGTTGACGAAGTCATTCTGTATTTATCTTATCAACATATATTAAAAATTAACAAAAAATAGTTTTTCGAGAAAATAATATGTTTAAAGCTATAGAAAATTCCAAGTCAGTATGAACGGCTTGGTGTAAGGAAGTTGGGTCGCAATTCACTTAACGATGAAAATGTTTGAAAAAAATTATATGTTGTAAAGAAACATTGCATAGATGTTGTCACCAAATTTCCCTATTTTATCGTCGTTAACATGGGCGTAAATTTAAGTTATTACAAAAGTTGTAGAAAGTTACCTATTGCGCTTGATACAGCGATGAGAATGTTTTAAAAAACTAATATGGTATCTATCACAACTTCATTGTTACATGTACAAAGTTTTAACAAAATTGCGTCTGCAGTTATGGAGATATTTGCACAAACGTAAACAAATTCGTTTCCAGCTCGTATGCTACATTTATGCGTGAGACAAGGACGCACTGACTACACTGTTTGCCGTCAGGTTGACTTTTTACGTGGCATGATATCTTTTCACAAAGTCACTTCTAGAAGCAGTTCTATTTAGAATCATGATCTGAAATTTGGTAAAGGCCTTAATAAGACTTTGTACTTTTATGCTTTACCATTGAAATCTCTAATTTTGAAAATTTATAGCACACTTTTATCAAAAGAAGATCAGATTAACCATCCCGTTTACTCTTTATTTCTTATCTTCCACAGAGAAAGAATTTAGGCTATTTGAATTATACCATAAGAAACTAGATACCTTGAAGAATATTCTGTAACTTTTTTGAAGTATGTTATTTAAACATTAACGCGTACTGGCGAGTTAAACACAAATGCATTTTCCGTAATCGAAAGGGCAGATGTTTTTAGGCTAGGTTAGTACAGCAAACTTTATCACCGTGCTTTATACACATACACGTGCTCCCCTTCACCTTTCTGTGGGAGCGACCCAACTCTCTTAAATAAAATAAAATAGATAGTTACGCGAAAAAAATTAGATAAGTGAATATTTCAGAATATTACTGTTTCAATTTGAGGCTAAAAACATGAGTTAGAAGAAAAAGAGTTCGAAGTAATTTAACAGTAGAGTGACCTAATAAAGTGCTGCCTAAGGACTCTGAGCCTTTTTTTTTTAAATTAATTTTTAATCGGGCAAGTGGAGCTTATTCTTTCAAAGTTTGAAAACAGTTAATTACAAACAGTCTGCTGTACAAGCAAGAAGTAGCAACGCTAGATTCAGCTCTGGATCGTCTGCCTAGCAGGTCAAATGTACCCAGCTTCTCGGACCTCTAGACTAATTTCATACTTTATGACTGGCCTATAGCAACGGGCTTGGTGAAGCATTGTGTCTGAACCTTTCGCGTGCGCATAATGCCAGTAATTATATTTTTATTTGTAAGTTATGATTAAAAATTTAAGTAATCCAATTATAAATATTATTCAATTATTATTATTTTCTATTGTTGGCTTAACAATCGTACCACATAAAATGACGATTACTAAGCCATTCTATTATAAGTCTATCTGCGAATAAGCATCTTATGTTGATTTCCATGTGATTTTGAGCTATATGCTCTCTTGTATGCTGTAGAATTGTATATATGATTATTTCCACATGTATTGTTTAATGTAGTTTATTGATGTATAAGACACTTTTCTGACTATTACGCCATCTCTTCGGATAAAACAGCCATGATGCCTTAAAGTGGCTATTTTCAGGTTTCCGGGTAAGGGATCCTATTATCTTTCCTTGGATCGTTTGATGTACTCGTAACATTGAGTACTGGCAAGCACCAAGACTTCCTACAGTCTCCTACTTGTTCACCATTACATCGGATATTAGAAGGGTGGGTGATTATATTCTCAAAAGTATAATTAACCAAGCAGAATACTGTAGTATATAAGCGAGTCGTGACCCCCTGACTTGATAATAGTTAACATGATGACTCTTTTCTAGGCAATTAGCTACATATAAATACCATAGAACGTCACACTTCAATCATAAGATTAAAGCAAGTCAGTCGAATTTCATATTATACTTATAGGTATAGCTAAAGTGCAACTAGTGAAGAAGACTCGTCGCAGTCGTTGTTGTTCCTTGCTTTTGTTACGCGCTCAGCTGTACAGCTATGGCCGACATTAAAACTCCTCTCCTCGTAGGCGCACATTCGATATATCTCTTTCACGCATCTCCAAAATGTGCATCTGTATGCACATTTCCACGCGAATCTACTCCTCTCTTTGTGGGCACATACTTTTACAATGCTTCTCAAATAAAATAAAAAATATGCGCCTGGTTCAGCCGCTTTGCAGCAATGGGGCGCCCGTACCGCTGGAAAAAGTAGCATTCCGTAGTATTGCAGTCAGAAATACCCCCACTAATGTCTGATGCTGCCACATTAACTGAGAAAATTTTTCAGATGGTTTTTAATATCTGCAGAGATTTGTGGTAAGACTATTTGAAAATCATTCCAAAATTTTTTTTTTGAAGATTTAAAAAACGAAAAGCAAAGTTTTCATTACAATCAATAAGTCGCAAAGTCAAAGTTTTGATAAATCAGAATTTTACTACAAAAGATCTTTGTTTTCTTATGGTCAACTATATGTACTGGTATCAAGATGTAAAAATCCTGAAAATATATTTATACAAAATGATTTGGAGAATCAAGCAAACGTTGAAAACATGGTGTGGCAAGAAAATTTTGAGCATTAACAATTTAATTTTTTTTTTTCAAAGTTTATTTCTTTTAATTTTATTCTTTTTTGTCTAAGAAATTCAGGTTTTGAAATATATAAATTGCATCTTAAAAATTAGAGTTCTAACAAGTGAAAACACAAAAAAAATTACTTATTTTTTGATACACTGTACTTTTAAATTCTTACATCGAAAAAAATAGAAATACCCACATTACAAAATTTTTTAATTATATTTTATTTTTAATTTCGATTTGGATAATCTTAAAATTTAGTAAACAATTAATTTAACAAATTAAAAGAACAGAACAGCCTTTTATTTTGTACTTGTAATTTTATAATTAACACGTTCGTCGTATAGTTTGAAACGTACATTTCATAATAATAAAAATTTCATAATTTTATTTCCTGTGCCAAATACCATATTGCTGCTATGTTATCATAATACGTATTTAATATTGATTAATGAATATTTTGATTCACGTTTTTAAACAGATATGTACATTTTTCTTTCACAAAAAATTATAAAATGATCTTTTTACGAAGAAATGGTCACATACATAGAAAGAACCATCAACAGCAGCATGTGCTGCTGTTATAATTTTAAACTCGATACTTTCAGACAATTTTGATTTATTTGTATATATACCCTAAGAAATTACGAGATAACTATCCTAACAAAATGTTTTTAAGTAAACTGCCATATTTTATAAATCAGATGGTAAGACCATTATTTTTTTTCTCTAGAAGATTTCAACTAGAGTACTGGTTATATGAAAAATTACTTAACGAAAAATGGAGAACTTACAATATATTTATATTGTGGATGCAGACTGTCTTACAAATCATATTACGAGAATTTTGATCCATTATGATATGGGGGACTCAACAATTTATTATACACGTCTATATCGTAATTAAATACATTTGTCTCAGTTATTTGAGATACAATCGGAAAAGTTCTTCAAATAAATTTGATTAAGGATTATTGAAGGCAATAACTAATAGAGCATCGCATGTTTCTAAAAATTTCTAGACGCAGGAAAAAATTGAAAATATCTTTATACTGCCTATCTCAATAGCTATATTGAGAAAATGCTGTAGATCAGAATTATTTATAGTACTTGCAAGTTATTGTAAATAAAAAAAATTAAAGTTAGTTTTATTTAAATTTCTAAAAAAACACAACGTCAAATAATATTCTAAATCTTACAGTTAGATTATTTCATTTTAAACTGCTATCGATTTTAGATGATTATAAAAATCATATTTTTGGTTTTTCAAAGTCTTGGCAAACGTTTATACAACTGAATTACAGGAACGAGGTGTACTTCATTTACCTTATTTCTATAACTTTATATTCTGTGAAAAACATATTACACCTAAACAAAATAATACACTCATTTCTCCTGAAATATCTTCGAGCAATGTGGAACTTTTACAAAATTAGTCATCGAACACATGCTTAATATTCCTAATATGGAACATTGCCTTCGTATGGTTAATTCTAATCAGAAGTCTACAAAAAATTTTATAAAACCTGATACACACTTACTACATTTTCACCTACATTCAAAACAAACGGTTACCCATAATATTAAAGAACAAATAGCATACCTGATAATCATATTTACAAAACTTGGATGAAAAATAAAATTTTAGCAGATAATTGAATGGTTATTCCTAATAATAAATTTTTCCGCCTTCTAACCTCAAAATAGCACCTTTGCCGCTTGATTTTGGGTTCTCAGGCGGAAAAATAGTATACGAAACTCGTTCGAAAAGGCTTCTTTACGAACCTCTTTACGGCCCTCGCCTTCGGCTCGTGCCGTAAACCTCTCGGTTCATAAATCGAAGCCTTTGCAGACTCGTACGTAATATACTATTTATTGATGAAATAAAATGTTATATTAACTTTAAATGTAGTGTATTATTTTAAAGCGTGAAATATATTCATGACTACATTCATAGAGGTAGTGATAAAGCATACTTTAAAATTCAAAAATTTAAAGGACGAAGAAACAGAAATAATTTAAGAAATAAGTTGTTATATTGATGTTCAATACGTGGGCCTAATGGAAGCAGTTTGAGGATTACAAGAATTTTCAATTTGTGCTAAAAGTCAGACCGTTATAAATTTAACCATCTACTTTGGAAACAAACAAAAATTTATAATCGATAAAAATAATCTTAAAACTAGTATAAAACTATCAAACGCAACTAACAGCTTCAATGTTAGTAAACAAACAAGATTATTTTTCAAAATTAATAAAATCTGTAAAAATTTATAATGTAACATTCTTAATAACAAACTAGAAATTTAGGGAAAAGAGACAATGTAATAAAAAATATTGCAAAACGTAGATTTAATAAAATATCTTCAAATGAGTATGAACGGTTTCTTTTAAAACTTACTTTATGTAGAATAAATGATGCTATATCGTTCGAAGACATTGAAATATATAAAGAAATTAAATACCAGACGATCAAAGATGCTGCTAACGGGAATAATCAATTCCAGAATATATTCAAAGAAATAAAATACTAAATAAATATCTAAAAATTCTAAAAAAAATTTCGTTAATAATAAAGATAATCAGGCTCTTTGATATATTAACTAAATTTTATAATTAAAGAATGAATCAGCAATGTTTTACTTACTTATATCGAATTAAATTAAAGATACATATAATCTTATGGATAGAAAAATATCCTGTAGTAAAGAAATGTTTCACTTACTGAATTCAAATGTAAATAATGATCAGAATCATATTTGCAAGAAAATGGAAAAATATTTTTTTATAATGATTTTGGAAATTCAAGAAAAAGTTATTTACATGAAACATTAAATTATTATAATATTTTTCAAGGTTACATAGAGCTGTCAGACTTCTGTAAGGCTAAAACAGATGAATTTTTTCATTTATAAAAAACAGCAATAATAGTATTATTAAAAATTAATACGGCCAATAGTATACAAGCGAATGTTGATAGATCTAGATCATTGTATCAAGAGTTGCATATGCATAGATGGCGGCACTTTCAATACAAGCACTCTATATCCTCTATACATGCCCTTTTTTTCAATATCCAACATTCTTAAGACTCATAATATTAAACCACATAGTTTTTTTTTCTAGAAAATTTTCTTAAGAAATAAATAAGAATGAGAAAAATATCCTCCCTGGGTGTGGATCGAACACACAACCTCCTGTTTACTAGTCAGTTGCTCTACCACTTGAGCTACCAAGGAGCTGTACATTCACTCACACCGTAAGTTTAGATAAGTTTCTCATTCTTAATTTTTGGAGCTGTCTTTCACCTAAGCTCAATATAGTAGTAATGTGACTCTACTGCTTCTCGGTAAATTATAAATTAATACAATCAATAGTATACAAGCGAATGTTGATACATCTAAATCATTGTATCAAGAGGTGCATATGCATAGATGGCGGCACTTTTAATACAAGCACTCTATGAGGCTCTTTTACCGTCAAGCTTGAATCAGATGGCGCCAGGGCACGTCGCGGCTGTCATACTTACACACCGTCAAATTTACAGTTGTGTATTGCGTTCGTGAGCCTATCTGTGTAATGAGCAAAGCAGAAGACATAACCTTTGTAAATGATTGCTGTTGTTTGCAGACAATTTTTGTTTGCATTTACGTTTAAAGATAGTAGGAAAAATGAAGTGCAGTGTAATATCCTGCGATAAGAAAGTGAAATTTAAATTTCCTTCTGATAGTGTGATGAAAAAAAAGTGGCTCGAAGCAATTGGGAGACCAACATTTTTGTCGCTCCCAAGTCATGGCTTACCTGTCCACGAGTTCTGCTTTTCTTTCACTGACTCTTGCTCCTTTCCCTTTTAAAAGCTTTTTCAATTCTGAAACTTTTAAGCTCCCATAATATTCTTTCTTGTCTTCCTTATTCATTTCAAAATTTCAAATATTGCGCTTTACCACTACACTTTAATTTCCTATGTACATACAATACTGAAAAGTAATGTTGTGTGAGTGAGACGGCCATGACAGCCGCGACGTGCCCTGGCGCCATCTGATTCAAGCTTGACGGTAAAAGAGCCTCATATCCTCGATACATGCCTTTTTTTTCAATATTCAATATACTTGAAACTCATAATACTAAACTTCTGAAAAAATAAATTCTTGAAAAAGAAACTATGTGGTTTAACGTTAAACTTACGGTGCGAGTGAATGTACAGCTCCTCGGTAGCTCAAGTGGTAGAGCAACTGTCTAGTAAATAGGAGGTTGTGTGTTCGATTCACATCCAGGGAAAGTATTTTTCTCATTCTTATTCATTTCTTAAGAAAATTTTCTTGAAAAAGAAACTATGTGGTTTAGTATTATGAGTCTTAAGAATATTGGATATTGAAAAAAAAGGCATGTATGGAGGATATAGAGTGTTTGTATTGAAAGTGCCGCCATCTATGCATATGCGCCTCTTAATACAATGATCTAGATGTATTAACATTCGCTTGTATACTATTGGTCGTATTCATTTCTAATTTACCGACAAGCATTAGAGTCACATAACTAATAGTACTACTACTTAAAAAACTATAAAATAATTATTTTTATGGATATTTGAAATTTTTAAATTAGAAATTAGTGTTCGTTCTTATAAAGGATAACGGAAATCAAATAATATATGTTCTAAAATATTTGGTGATTAAAATAGTTGTTCAGTTAATAGTGTTATACTTACATCACACAATGAGTTGACTAGTTCCTTAAACAAAAGAATCCTTCAAAAATTAAATGAAAAAACCGAAATCTGTTACAGCAAAGATAATGCAACGTATAAAGTGGTTGATGAGTCAGACAATAATATTTATATCGATTTTCCAAAAGATACATTAAATAGTATCCGTAAAGGCTTACCACTTCATGAACTCAGTTTAAAAGTTAGTACAATAGTAATGCTAATTAGAAATTTCAGTATATCAAGACGGTTCATGTAATGGTACGTGATTTGGAATTTCTAAATCATTGAAATACAACTTAGAAGAAGAAATAATAACTGGAGAAAAAATAGGATGTAAAGTTTTTATCTCAAAAATTACTTTAAACACTGGAAAAACCTTTTCACTACCTTTTATTTTAAATCGTAAGCAATTCTAAATAGTTGTAGCACTTGTTATAACCACCAATAAAACTCAAGGTCAAAATTGAAAATAACGGCTTATACTTTAGAAAACAATTATTTTCTTACGGCCAATTATACGTAGCTTAATGACATTGCAAAAATAAGGAGTACATATTTATTCCAGTTGAGTGAGATAATTTGTAAATCAAAAATATTGTTTCGAAAAAAACTAAAACAAAACAAACGTACATTAATGAATGAAACAATTCAAAAGCAATAGGTAGAGTGAATGTTTTTATTTCAATAAAAGATTGTCAACGTTCCGCTCTTCAAAAGGCCTCATGAAGAGGCTTCCTCGAGGTGCGAATCGTCGACAATCGTTTATTGAAATAAAAACATTCACACCACGGGTGGCTTTTTAATTTATTCATTAATTAAAGGTACATACAACGAATAAGAGCAGAAAGAAAGAAGAACCATAAAAACATACTTTAACAAAAAACTTTAACATATGCATATAGACACATCTTTTAATATTTTCTTAAAAGTTATGATATGAATCATCTCTCTATTAATTAATAATGATACATGACGTAATACTTTCTTATTTTATAATAAAATTTTTTTGTTAAAAAAATTTTCTTTCAAACTCTTACATCCCGAGTTGATACAGACGAATCGCATTCTAAATAAAAACACAATTGTATTAAATGTAACAATGAATAGCTCACTTATGCAATGATTGTCCATTTCCAATAATGTATATCAATTTAAAAATTGTGATTAACAAATTATCCTACTGTATACAAAATTGATTGTAAAATATTTAAAGTATTAATTACGAAATTTGTAAGCTTATTTGTTACACTTAAACTTGTAACTGGTATTTTTTTTGCTGATGTGGGCTTGCATCATTACTGATCCAAAAATCTGAATAACACTTTTCATAAAAATGTGATTGGTATACTGTTGTCTTGTTATTTTTTAATACATGAAATCCTAACATAAAACATCATCATGCAAGTCTACTGTTTGGCTGTCAACACAGTTGAAAGAATATCGTTCATTGGTTGATCTAATCCAACCAAAGGTTTCTTTTACTCGCTCTGACGCTATAAAAACGCACCATCGAGAGAAACAATCGCTCTTTTTACGTCTGTCATCTGCCCTCCAAAGTTTTAGTAAACTCTCGAGTCCCGCGACTTGCGGGTACCTTATACATGTAAGGCATAACCTGTTGGCTAAGGCAACTCGGGTACATTTCAAGGACATCAATAGTCTCGGACTACGCTAAGGAGCGAGGTACAGCAAAGCAGGCACATTGAAAGTGCTTCTAGCAATAGCAGAGAAAGCAGAAACTGCAACATCTTTCCAACCACGAACTCATTCGTATAGTTTAAGGGACCACTGACAAATACTGCACGAAGCATTAGGAAAGTCCAAAACAGCAGCAACAATAATCAGTGATAGATGTAAGTTATTTATCTGTGACAAAATTTACGCTGAACCTTGTTAAAGTGACCCGATCAAATTTTATTTAAAAGAACAAATTTTTATTAAATTGCTTTAATAAAGATATACATTAGTTAAAATTACCCATATTATTTCAATAAAAATTATTATTTATTTAAAAAAAACAAAGAAAGCTCACGAGCTGAATCCTGAAAGACCCACGAATGACACTTAAATAAAACAGTTAAGACCATACTCTGAACAAGTCCGGTAATCACAAATTGGCATCCTTTGTTTGTTCTTCAAATCTTAGTTTTGTTAAAAAAAAAAAGAGAAAAAAAATTACTATCATAAATTACATAAATTATATATAAATAAATAAGAAAAAAAAAGAATACATAAATAAAAATGCCCGGAAATAGTGGAGGAAACTCGTCAGTGGACGACTCTCTTATACAACAGTTTTCAAATGTTTCACAAGAATTAAATGCGACCAATTCATTAATGTGCATGAATCAAGCATCTCAACTTGTACCCTTTTATGACGGATACTTGACTCCCTTAAAAGACTTTTTACAAGATGTAGAAAATGGGCGAATTTTAAAAACAGACGCACAGTAACCTATCTATCTTTGCACAGTTATTTTTAGACTTAAAGGTAAATCTCAGGAAAGTTTCATAAGTTTTACTTTTGCATCAATTGATCAGTTAAGAAAATATCTGAAACAAGAACTTTCGCCAATCAAATCGTATCATGAATACATGGCAGAACTTCTAAATTCTACAATGAAACAAACCGAAACAGTTCGAAATTTTTATCATGGAGTAGTTTCTCTCACAGAGACTACTTTAACTGCCTTATTGACTGAATTGAATGATGACAAACTCAAGATGACACAAAAACCACAACTTGAGAAATTAGCAGTACAAATGTTTTTACCTGACTCGTGGAAATTAAGCATAGCACTTTCAAAACCGGAAGATATTCACGAAGCTTTAGAAGCTGCATTACTTCCTGAACGCACTTGCCCACCAGTACACAATAAAGCCAAGTACGTTTACAAGGCCGTAACCACGACCTCTATTTCTACGACTCTTGAATCTTCAGTACCGAACGTTGCAACAATTTCTGTTTCTGTCCTTACCACCAAAAATAATACGTCAATTTTAATGACCTATTGACCCACAAAACAAGTTCTTTCCCGCATACTTACAATAAAAATGATGTCAAGATGACTCAACCAAAATTCGACCAGTATGATCGAAAAATTATACATCCTGCACTTAGCTACACACCTGACGTATATCAGTACTCCACCACCAAGCTGCACACCACCACCACCCTGGAGTAATCAACCTATTTACTATTACTATCTTCCAAATTTCGAAGAATTTTTATATTTTCGACCACCACCTTTTTATCCACCGTACTACCCACAAATGCATTATTCTTGTTCTCACACACAAAGCTATCCTTACTATTAACAAGCTTAATTTCAGTACCATAACCAAGAGAAATATTGAAATTAAACTCAAGAACGATATCAAGACTCTTACCCTATCTTTCCAAAAAATGAGAACGAGACTTGCCGCCACCATTTCGACGCGACTGCGAGTTTGAATTCGATGACTTGTCCGAAATCAATAATGGCAATGAAATCTACAGAGCTTTTCGAGCCAGAACAAAAGGAAATTCACCACCAGTTCAGTTACGTTGCGAAACATTTTGGATGGATTAGGAAAATTTTATATTAGATTCAGGCGCGAAAGTAAATCTTATTAGTTATAATGCATTAAAGAACGGCACATTAATAAATTGTGATACTACAATTGAATTAGAAGGAATAGCTTCATAGTGAATATAAACTCTAGGTACTGTCATGGTAAATTTATTCGATACAGATCACGAATTTCACGTTATGAGTCCAGAATTGCCAATAAATAATGTATGTATTTTAGGAGATTCGTTTTTTACGCTAGAAAATGCTAGAATTAATTACATACTAAATGCATTAATAGTAGAAAGCAGACCAAATAAAGCATCACCATTTTTATACCGAGAGAATAAAATCAACTGTATAAAACTAATTAAAAAAAAAAAAAAAATCATTAAGTACGAAAACTAAACAAAATTTTGAATCAGCTTTTGAAAAACTTATTTTCCTATTTTACAACAAAGAACTAATATCCACACCTCCACATGATACTATTTAATATAATTTTCAATATATTTATTATAATTTTCAAGGATTGAAAGTAAATAAAAATAGAAGTTATAATTTACCAGCCAGAACAAAAGTAGCTTTTAAGGGGGCTCCAACATTGCTTGCCACTTGCAGCAGTGATACCAACTAACACAATTATTTTTGGGTTGGTACCAGTGCTCGCTGGAGCCTCCTTAAATTACCGACTAAAAAAAAGATCACCGGCCATGCGTTTCTTCGTAGAATTACTACCAAACCCAGAGTGTATATAAGCTAGGTGGTAGTCCACTGTAAAGGTCACTGTTACACAATAGCTATAAATACAAGTAATGATCTGACAAAAATGTATTTTATGTACAAAAGAGCACATATTTAGAATTTACTTTTCATTTATTATTTTCTTGCGTTTATATTCGTCAGCTTTTTCTAAAATTTTAAAGGGTAGTGTATTGAAACTTAATAAATGATTTCTCAATGTTTCATGTTATTCTGTTCATAATTATTTTATGTAAGAACCACCTAAATAGTCAAAAGTGGCATTAAAGTCAATTAACTTGAATTTACATTTTTGGACAGGAGCAAGGCAATTGGCAATAATAGTCAAAGGTAGGATTCGAGTCATCATTATTTTAGCAATGATTAAAATTCTTTTAGTTTTTCATTTAAACTTAAGTCTACTTTCTTCAAAATGTTGTTGTATCTGATAAGATAACAGGATATCATGTTATTCTATAAGCGGATTTTATTTTTTATCGCAGAATCTTAAATTTTAACTAAGTAAAACAAAGATTATACAGACTATTTGATAAATTACTGTGAAAAATTTTGGTAAATTATGTGCCTCAAAATTGTGTGCTCCTCGATATATATTTGAACTTCCAAGCATTTTTCTAGCTGAAAAATTCTTCCGCTAAGCTAATCACTTAGACAAAAAAAGGTCCAATGATATTCGTAATGAACTTTTATTATTGTAACTTAATAAGCCATATCATAATACGTTTAAGAATTTATGACAGTGTACGAGTACCAAAAATGAAAAACCAGTGGCCCCCCGTCCAGCTTTACCCGAGACTCAATAAATGGAACACCGAGTGTTTTGACTTTGACATGTAATGTGAAAAGTTTGAAGTTAAAAATTTTACATCTATTCCTAACACTTCTCAGAACAAACATTTTCTTATTAAAAACATATTCGTTCAGAATCCATACAGTTTATTTAGTCAAATAATAAGCTGTAAAAAGTGAAAAAAAAAAATTATGCTGAGTAGTACCGTGCGTTACTTATACCATGAAATAATTGTTGGGCCTTAAGGACCGTTGATTTTCAGTTTCTCTCGTATAATCTACGAGAAGGGCTATTTTTTTTAAGCTGTTAAGATTTAAAGCTCACAAAAAATGTATAATTAAAAAATTTTTTTCTCTTATCTCACACTTTGATCAGTTGACCAGAGCAACAAAGTACTGGAGCTTAATCCCTACATTTTTCATCACCACAAAAATACAAAAATATATTTTACCTATTTACAAATCTGGAAGATTTAAGTAATAACTGAGAGAGTTATAATCGAAAGCTGATTTTTTACTTAATAGATTCTTTACTTGTCGCTTTTGATGCTGCTGCTTTAATCTCGATAAATGTTCTGCATCGGTTTCTTGACACCTAAAACTATATACATTAGATGCATTTGAAGTTTTCTTTCCAGTTCACCTTTTTGCGACTTTTGGCATGGTTAAGACTTTTGTAAGCCCTAAAGGCTGCTTTTTTCTCAACTTTGTTAAGTTTAAGTATATTTGTTAGCAAGATTGTTCGACTTCCGATGACGCTAAAAAGGACTGGTGAGCTTTTTAAGGAAACTCTTTCTTGACTGAAGTTTCCAGGAAACGTGACTACCTTTATACCTCAGGGTGATCTTCTCTAGCCTTATTGTAACACCAGACTGAATGGTACAAAAGCTACAACTTCTGAAGCGTTAGTGTTAGCTCTTTTCTGATGTTCTCTGGTATTATGCCAAAGACGTCGGTGTCTGAAGCACCTTCTCTTTTTGCAGATTCAGTTGTTTTGGTGATCTTAGGTGGAAAGATTGGTTCGTAATGCTTGCCTGTTGGAGACTGTCGCGTTTGCTTAAGTTTATTTTTCCTTCTTAACTGTTAGGTTTGCTCAGTGCAGACCTCGGAAAAGATCGGTGGTTCCTGGTTGAATACTTAGAGCTGAGAGAGTAATGTAGGGTCGTTGGTCATCGGGGTTCCCAGTCTTGCGATGAACAATTCCGCTCGTGATGTCTGCCACAGGATGACTAATTTAGTTTAATAGTGGCCGGCTTTATTTTGTCTTTTAGTTGACGAATTGTTGCCGGAAGTAGTAGTAAAAGTGTACTTGTTGGCAAGGTAGTTTAACCTTAGATGGCTCTTAAAACAACCGATGAAACTCATGGTTAAGTAGGAAAAGTAAATAGTTATGATGGCCAGTAGTGATACTTGAGCATTTTTTATTATTCTTGATGATGGAGAGCTGGCTACGGGTAGCTAGACTCTTACTCTCGGAGTCTTTATTTACGGAAACCGTGCTAGAGGGAGGTGCGCCGCTGACCAAAGAATATTTCGTCTTTGGGTCATTCCCAAGATAACCAACTGCTCATAGTTAGTGAGCATGGAGGATACCTTCTCTGTGGGTGTGCCGTTGAGACGACCACTGAGAATGAAGCCGATGCGACTGCCCAAACTCCTCAGGGTTGTTTTCCCTGGCTTGCTATTGAAGCAATATATTTTCTCGGAGCCCCAGGACGGTTGAAAGAATGGCCATGAAATCCTAAAATGTTAGAGAAAATTGTGCCCTGGCTAAACACGTCTCCTGGTATTTCATAGGAGACGTGAGCATTGAAAACACCTTATTATTGATGGCACTCGTCAATCCTGGTGGCTCAGGATAGAGTTTGACGTAAGTCAATTGTCTGTTAGAGAACAGTGCTGTCGGTAGCCAGGATACCCAGCTGCACGAGTCCCAGTTCTATGCTTCATGCACTGCCGATGTTCAACTGTGATATTCGACTTTGCTGTATATATTAGTAAGAGAAACTGAAGTGTTAGCGACTCATGAATCCGTAAAATAAAATATCTAAAAAAAAAAAATTGGGAGACACTTGAGTATCGTCCCGCATGGAAATAAGATGTTGGCAAAATTGTGGTTGGAGCTCTTGCAAAAGTGTGGCAAAATTGTGGCTAAAGACTTTGAGCCAAAATTTTCCAAGCTTCTTCAGAAAAAAGATTTCTATCTAAAAAATGGTTTGGTTCCGCAAAAAAGCGCACGTAAATAATTTTACGGGAAATGTTGTATTTCGTCATTCAAAAAAAAAAAAAAATTCAACTTCCGTATATTCCTTAATCGAATTTTCAGTTTAATAAAAAAGTAAGAGGTAATTCTTATAAAAGATATTTCTCATTAAATTTTAATGTAATTAAAATAGAATTGATTTTATGTACAATTGAAATAGTTCATTAATTCGTTATAAAAAACCTAGCTATTTATTTTCTAGTAAATTTACAGGTTAAGCTATATACATCTTATCTGTATCATTCATGCAAGTGTAAGAACAAACAAATCTTATTAATATATAAAGCAAAGTCGCTAAAACCGTTTGAATTGTAGCACAGGGGTCTTATGCTACCCTAATGACTGCGTCTAAGTGACGAAGCCATCTAATTTATTAATTAACTGAAAAAGAGGGAAACCGCGAAGCAAATACAAAATAAGAAAACGCGAGACAAGCAACACTATGATGCGAACAAGTTTCTAAATTTCAGGGCAACAATTTAACAGCTAAATTATTAAATTACTTTTACTATAAGTGGAAAGAATTAATTATGAAGCACTTACGTTAATAACGAAGGATAGGATATGTGGGGTTGAACTAAATAAAAAACACTACTTATGAGCCACTGGTGAAGATGTAATTTGTGGCTCAAAGGAGGAAACTCTTGCGAGAAAACCCCCTAAGAGGAAAAAAAACGACCGATACAAAATTGAATACAACAAGAATTACAACCTGGTTTGAATTGATGTGTAGATGTGTAGGTGTAAATGTGTGAGAGTGTGAAGGTAAGTGCGCGTCCGCACTGTTCTCCTCCTCGTCTTCGTACCACGGTTCCGCGAGTGCGGATGTTCGCCATGGGTGCTCACAGCACGTGGTGAAAGTTAACGCGGCACGTGGATGTAAGTTAAATTCGGACGAACAAGAAGAATTAATGCAAGAAACACGTTAATGCATCGGGGTGCAACAAAAAACTTCTCGAAAAAACTCAAACGAGCAAAATTTATCCTAGACAAGTTACGTACACGATTTCTAGAAAAAAAAAAAAAACTGAAGACTGCTCTGTACAGAAGCAAGTATCGGACTGAACGAGGCCTACCGAATTTTCCCAGAAGAGACGCCCTTTCTCTCTCCCTCGACCCCCCTCCCCTTACTAATGATCCGCGCCAATTAGCGGAGGTGTTATTCTTCTCGAGTGTCAATTCGGGAGCCAGGACACGAACAATGCCGAAGATAAACGATGTATACTAATAAGTCGGTTTTGAAGGGAGAGAGCGAACGAGAAACTAGAGCATAATAGTAAACGCGCGCAACGAATGTATAAAAGTAAAATGATTTAAGTGTAGTTCAATGTATTGATGAGGACGGACGTGCTGTGAGCTTCGATGCTCCTCCGCTCACGTGGCGGTACTCGATTTAGTCGTGTTCGAGTAAACACCGTTGTAATCGCTAACCACGAAAACTACTGAACCGATTGTGCTGAAATTTTGCGTACTGATTCTTCATGATTCTGAAATGATTTTCGCGTAGTTTTTTTTTGAAAAAGTTAATAACAATAGCAATAAATAAGCTCAAAATTTTGCTAAAATAGCTTTGCACTTTAGTTCAGTAGGATCAGCTAGGTGGCGTCGAGGTAAAATTGAAGCCACCCGCAACCAAAGATAGTGAAGAAAGGTTATAAGACGCCTCATCGAGTAGACAATCATTGCAGTCGATCATCGGCACTACACCAAGAACAAAGGAGTCCGTCGTGCAGCTGGGCATCCCGGCTACCGGTGACACTCTTCTTCCATGGGCAAACGAAATAAATCGGTTATAACCCCGGATCACCAAATTAAACGAGTGCCTCGGAAAAACAGGCGTTGGGAATGTCAACGTCTTCGGTGGAATACCGTGAAACGTTTCTAGCCAGAGCACAAACTGCTCCAGGACTTCAGAGCTTTGTGGCCGTTCAACCATTCCACCTGGTGCCGCCAGAGAATTTTCTACTTCAAATGCGAGCCCGGAAAGACAGCCCTGAAGAGTACGGGAAGCCCGGCCTCCTTAGTGGTCGTCCCAACGGCATATCTACAGAGAAGGTATTTTCCAGGCCCACTTTCCTGACTACTGATAAATGGTTGATTATTCGGGGAATGACCTGAAAACGAGATATTCTTTGGTCAGCGGTGTACTTCCCTTCCGGTACGGTCTCCGTACACAGAGACTCAACGCTAAGCTGCCTGCAGCTGGCTCTTCATCATCAAGAATAATAATAAGGAATAGCTGCAAGTTTCACCACTGGCCCTTTTCAGAGCCATTATGAGTATTTACGTTCCCTACTTAACCATCAATCTCATCAGTCCTTTTAAGGGCCACCTAAGTTTAAATTACCTTGCCAACTAATACATTTTTACTACGATTTTTACAGACAATTCGTCAACTCAAAGACTATGTAAAGCCGGCCACTATTGAACTAAGTCAGTCATTCACTGGCAGACGTCACGAGCAGAGTTGTTCATCGCAAGCCTGGGAACCCCGGTGACTGACGACCCCATATTACCCTCTCAACTTTAAGCATTCAACCAGGAGTCACCGATCCTCTCCAAGGTCTCCATTGGGAGAACCTAATAGCTATGAAGAAAAAATAATAAACGTGAGCCAACGGGACAGTTACCAAAGGGTAAGCATCACGAACCAACCTTTCTACCTTAGATCACCAAAGCAACTGAGTCTGAAAAAAAAGTTGCTTCAGACACCGTCTTCGACGTTATACCAGGAGACGTTGGGGAAAAGCTCTACAACTAGCTCCAAAGCTTTAAACCCTGAGGTATTCAGGCAGTCACGTTTGCTGGAAACTTCAGCCAAGACAGACTTTACTTAAGAAGCTCACTGGTCCTTTTCAGGTTCATCGTACGTTGAACTACCTTGCCCACAAATATATTACAACCTAATAAAGTTGAAAAAAATAGCCTTTAGGGCTCACAAGAGTTTCAACTATGCCAAAAGTCACAAGAAGTCGAATGAGAGGGAACACTTTAAATGCATTTTATAAATACAATTTTAGGCATCAAGAAAACGACGAAAGAATTTATTAAGTGAGGAATCAGCTTTTTACTATAACCTTCAAAGTAATCTCTTGAATTTTTCAGATTTTTAAATAGGTAGAATATGTATTTGTATTTTTGTTGCGATAAATAACGTAGAGATTAATTTCCAGGACTTTGTTGCTCTGGTAATAAAGTTGTGAGATAAGAGAAAAAAATTTTCTAATGATAAATTTTTTGTGAGCTTTGAATCTTTACAGCTTTAAAAAATAGCCCTTTTCATAAATAATACGGGAGAAATTGCAAATCAACGGCCCCTTATGGCCAATGATTATTTTATGGGATAAATAACGCACAGTACTTTTCAGCAAAATTATATTTTTTTTTTAATTTTTACAGCTTATTATTTGGCCAAATAAACTGTATGGATTTTGAACCTATGTATTTGTAATAAGAAGATTTTTGTTGTGAAAAGTGTCAGAACTAGATGTATAAGTTTTACTGAAAACGTTTGACATTACATGTCAACAC
Source organism: Copidosoma floridanum (assembly GCF_036245765.1). Classification (NCBI taxonomy): domain Eukaryota; kingdom Metazoa; phylum Arthropoda; class Insecta; order Hymenoptera; family Encyrtidae; genus Copidosoma; species Copidosoma floridanum. The sequence goes on from NW_028321908.1 coordinate 1,393,777, forward strand.
ACTAGGGTGTTCCATTTAGTGAGTCTCGGGCGAAGCCGAGACGGGGGGGCCGCTAGTTTGAAATAATTTACTTTTACACTTTCGAATACATTTTGAAATCCTTATCTGTAAATGTATAAACTGTGAGCAGAATATCTATTTTTTAATGAATTTTCCTCGATCTTAATTGTTTTTATGATTGCAAAATAAGTATCCGCACAAGCCCATTTCACTTTACAGTTATATTATGTAACTTTCATAAAATATTAAATCATTCTAAACTTATCAACATTACTATCAATATATTTTACATATCAAGAGGTAGTTACCATATGCCTAGAATAAGAATCTGATATGTTATAAAATACTTTTTAAGCAATCGAAAAATTCAAAAACATTTTTATTTTTAATTATTTGAGCAGGTAATATTGACGCCTCGAACGAAAACAAGCCCAGTTCAGATTTTCCTGTTTAAAATAACATTGAAAAATCTGAACTGGACTTGTTTTCGTCCGAGGCGTCGATATATTGTATCCTCTAAATCACTAACTGTAGCTTTTCTATGGTTCCAACAAGACTTAACAACTTATCAATCTTAGTGCTTCGAAGTTGTTTTATTGAACAATTGAATTTCAAAATAAAGTTATAAGCTCCACTTCCTTTTTTAATATAATTTGTTGATAATACATTTGTTAACATGTTAAAGTTTGAACAAATTTGTAAATGAGCCAAATTACTGCTATGTACTTAATCTTTTAAACTTCCGCTTATATCTTCGTAAGAAAAACAAGATACAGTCCAATATGGCCTTAAATCTTTGACTACCGTAGGTAGATAGAGTAATTGATGTATATTTGATGACACATTTGTTTAACTATATAAAACTTCAAAATTTATGTAAAAATTTTTTCGTTTCGCCAACTTCATCCTGAGGAATCGAAGATTTAGAAAGTAAAAGTGCTGCTAAAATTAATAATTTGAAGTGATCTAAATTTTTTTTTTCCATCACATCTTTTAATAGTGGCACATACAAATAAAAAAAGAAATCTTTTAAATGCAAAGTATTCCAATAACTTTAATTATTATCAATATATTGAGGCCTTCTCTGCACAAATAATGGTGTTAAGCCCAATCGCTTATCAACAAATTTAACAAAATTTTTTAGTGAAAATGGTTCATTAGAAAATTTTACATTAAACCACAACTTTAACAATTGATTGATCACTCCCCTTAATATACAGTGTATATAATCAATAGCAGTAGATATAATCGGCTTGTAAACAAAAAAAGATAGAGTTGATGGCTCTTTTACACCAAAAACTGTTTTTCACGTCTTACTGTTAAGAACTTTATCAGTATATAATTTTGTCTCTTAATTTAATTACCTTTTTATTTTTCTTAATAATTTCCGTGTATACGTTCCAATCGACCGAGAAACACAGAGGGTACGAAGCACGGGGGTAGTTCATAGTGCTATCTCTGGGGCCGTTTTTCTCCCCCTGTCTTCTTAGGAAGATAAAGGGGGCTACGCAGTGTTCGATTACTGTTTCGAACATGGGTGTTTAGCCATTTTGGAGCGTATTTGCGGAATTTTCCTTTCTCTTTTGTTTTTGGGTTGCCATGCTCGTCTTGTTATAGCAACGCGTTGTTTGCCCAATTCTTTCGGCAGAACCCTTTCAGCTATTGAAGGTTGAAGACGTGTCTCTTTTTCATTAAGTTTTCTTTGAATAAACTAAATGTTTTGCAAAGCCCAAATAATTATAGTCAACCCTTTTTGTAAGCTTCATTTTTTCTGGCTAATTTAAAGTTCTTAGCTTTAATTTTTTTTAATAGCTATAAACCCAGTGATTATCAAATCTTTCACCACATAATTTGCATCGTTGACACCTGAATGCTCCGTTATACTGAGTTATGTTTAAAAACATTGCTTTAGCTGGTGAATCGCAAGTACCAGCTGTTGTCAATCCACGTATCGTGCCTACGTTTTCTATCTGTATACCATTATAAAGTAGCTGTAAATCATTTTTTAAAGGTGAAAGAAACAAATTTTGAATTGGCCTTTTATCACTGAACCACATTCTAGCTAAAATTAAATATTCAGATTTACATCTGTCAACAAATGGGAGATTATTGAAAGTTAAATATATAAGCCAAAAACTGTACTTTGAAGATTTATAAAGCGAAACACCGTCAAAATACCTCGTTAAAGAAAGATTTTTTCTAATGGCTAAAATTTGTTTTAGTTACAAAAGTTCCTGATATATTTTCCTATTAAACATGTCTTCTATGTTAACCTGATCGCATTTTTCATGTGACTGTTACTGTTATGGATTTTTTTTCTGAAATCTTCGCGTGAATAAAGTTTTATTATTGAATCATAATCGGTATATGAATGAAATAATTATTTTTCAAAGTACTATCATTGCAAGTAGTACTTATGTCAGCCAATACTTTCAAGCAATTTTTACAGTAATAATTTCGTACTACAAGCGTATCTTGATTCGTAAAATACTTTTTAAATTTATACAATCTTATGCAGTTATTTGGTTGAGGGCAGTGAGTTTCTATGCACTGTAAAATATCTCCCAAACAAGCTCTTCTTATTTTGTGTCATACCATAATCGCAAATACAGAGACAAGGCTTTGTTGTACTGTAATCGGAGTTCCGTTGTAGAGAAGTATATTGTTATCGTCGTCTTCATTACTTCCAATAGAACTCGTTTTTTAAATTCATTGAATGTTGAAAATCCATATGAATTTTCACTTGTATTACTTCTACGTTTAAGGGGGCTTCAGCGAGCACTGGTACCAACCCGAAAACTATTCCGTTAGTTGGTATGACTGCTGTGAGTATATATCTATATATACATGTATATATATGCGAGCAGGCGAGCACCATCATCTATATATATGATGTATTCGTACCTATGGTAAACAAACAGCAGCTTCTGTCACGTACAGAGCGTTTTATTTAGAATTATTTTTAATGTGTTATAAAAATTTGTGATGAAATAAAAAATAATTGCAGTTAAAATTTTCCAATGTTCTATTTTATTAAAAAAAAAAAAGTGTAAGTAATCCATAGAAGAACACAATTAAAAAAGAGTTACAAATGACATGAATCCTATGTAAGTACTTGCAGTGTAATTCTGAAATATTCAAAAGCGCGCGCCTTACAAAAAACAAGATGGCATCCCGTCATGACCCTGCTAATTCAATGACTTGATCAATACTTTACGAAATATCTCAAATATTTCCAGGCTTAACTATATTTTTGAAGGTACCATCTGAAAGCTGAAATGTTTTTCTATAAAACAGTTACAGTCCTGATATGTAACTCCTCGATTATTGTTAGAAAATACCGATGTTTTCACGTTGCTCCATGAGAGGCTTTGTATAATGTACGAACTTTGAGAGCAAATATCTCAAAATTTTTCAGGGTTAGAGGGGTAAATAAGGACACCATTGGAATCAGCGTCTTTTTATCTATTAATTAAGCTACCTGTGACCTCCTAACTCCTCCCGCTGGAGCCCCCTTAAAATAGTTGGAGTTGAAATCTAGTGAAATCGAATTCATCGATTTTAGTGTAATGCATAGAAAGTTTTTTTTTATGTTTGTAGTTCTACAGTTATGGTTTATTTTTTATTTTTAGAAAAGATTTAGAAAAGAAATAGCCAAGAAATATTTGAACGCTGCATGTTTAAAAATAATAAATTAGTTACATACTATCTTCATTTATGCTTGTATTATTTATATTACTGTTGTCCACACAGATTTATTCAAAATTGTCGTCATCAAATTTATGTTCTTCTGAACTTTCGTTGCCACTTGAAGTATATGACTCCATCGAAAAATCAATTATTCTGTTACTTTGAGTATCTGACAAGATTTCGAGGCTACTTTCCTGATAGTAAATTATTAATTGTGTATTATAAATGCCTAATATGTTGTTTATTTATACATTAATTTATAAGTCAAATTTTAGATTAGTAAAATAGTAAAATAAATAAATGTATATAGATTTCCTGAAGATGGATTAGATTCCATTTCTGTGTCACTTCTCGATACACAATCATGTTTTTGATGCATTTTTAAATTACGATTTTGCACAGAATGCGAGTATCTGCGAAATCTTGTATTTTTTCATTTTGGCATTGTTAAGGAGACTTAAGAAATTATATTTATACTTTTCAATGAACTTAGTTTATTTATGATATTGATTAAAAGTATTTTTGGGTTTGTTTTTATAATGTGTGAACGCATAACCTTAGTGTTGTCAAGGAACTGTTAATAAAGATATTTAACTGCATAAAAAGGGGAGAACGACTATGTGTTTCTATCTTATCGAAAATCAAAATTTAAGGCCAGAATTTAAATAGAAGTATATAGACATTAGTTTAATTTTAAAAACGTTTGATACAAATTATAATTGTAATACTAATTAAGTAATTGTATTTTAAGTTTCAAGCTTAATTATTAAAACCTTGTTATATTTTTTAAAACAGACGATGAAAAAATGTTGCATTCGATTTCCGCGGATAAAAATGGTAAAATCATTTCACATTCAGAAAAACATAAAGTTAAAATAGTAAAACAAAACCAACGTAATGCCGAAAACATGGAGAAAGAAGCAATTAATCAATTAAATTAAAAAATATACAACAAGAAAAGTATTTTTGACGTGACTCAAGAAAATAATGGTGAAAAACATAAAGTTAAAATAGTAAAACAAAACCAACGTAATGCCGAAAACATGGAGACAGAAGCAATTAATAAATTAAATTAAAAAATATACAACAAGAAAAGTATTTTTGACATGACTCAAGAAAATAATGGTGAAAAACATAAAAGAATGGATGATAAAAAACAGAAATCACCCAGATCGTCAATGCCCCTAGTACATAATTATTAAAAAACTTCAATTTTACGTGATTATGGGGAAAAAAAACGATGCCAAGTTCGGCAATGATTGAAAAAAAAATACTATTGCATCTACCAGTTCACAGTGTTTTTTGACGTTACCATCTAAAAATTCAATTCAGTCTTGCTCGAGCGATCGTACCGAACGCACGCTTTCTGCGCACGCCCGTTACGCATCGCTCTTACTCAGTTTTGAGTTCTCTCCAAACGGCCCTTTTCAGGGCTACCTCTTTCTCTTTCCGTGAACGCGACTTAGTCGCGCCGCGCGACTGTGTTTCCGCTAAATTATACACCCGCGTACACGCCGCCCTCAGGGGTGACCCAGTTGGCTGTCCCTTCACTAGGGCACAGCCAAAAAATGAGCTCTGTGGATAATCCAGAATTTCAAGTCAGTGTGACTAACTCTTTTGACGCGCTGTTAGAAGAATCGGACTCATCTTCCGAGATGTTAGCGCTTAACAGTGCAAGTGATCGTGTAAGTGCTAGTGTAAGTGCCAGTGCAAGTGACACAAGTGCACAGCTCCCCTCAATGTCAGCCCTGACACATAGCTGGCCAGTGGACCAGCAATCCCTCGAGCTTGGTAACCGAGATCCCCGCGTCAACCGACGCAACCTCCAGCGGGAGCGCAGCCCGCTCTCTCGGGCCACAAAAATACCGCCCGAAATCGCCAAGAAACTCGAGAGCCAAAAAGAACGGATCGAGTACTTGGAGAAAATAGTGAGTGAGTACTCAGTTCAGCTGGAAAATTCCATCCAGTTGATAAATTCTTTAAAACTCTCCAACGAGGAAAAAGACGCGACTATTGTAGCACTCTCTGCAAAATCACCCTGCACAGAGAAAACCCCGCTACCAAAAGGCCCGGGTCTTGTACCATCACCTCTAAATCGTGGCCCCTTAAATCTCCTTAACTCTTCCTCTCTGGAAGCCCAGAAATTCCCCACGCTACCAAATAAGATAACTAACAATTCGTCCAACTCCCCGAATGTAAAACCACCCTCAAAAAAACGGCGCACGCTCGACCTTAACGCGGACGATTCCGCAGCCAATTTCTCCGATGTAGAGATAGAATCATCTCCAACCCACGTTTCACCACTCAGCTCTTCCCAGGCAGGGAAAAACGCTTTTGACGGTCATCTTGAGGACCAAGCTCAAAATGACTCAGAGAAAACCAACAGCGTCCCCAAAAAGAAGGCACCTCCACCGATCACAATCCTGGACCAAAAATTATGGCCCAGGATTAACAAAGCCCTCATAGCGGAGAACATCCCTGTCCGCCGCGCCATTACGACCTCTGAAGGCACTCGCGTGTACCCCGAGAACGTCGACAGCTTTCGTCCACGACCTTGACGAGAAAAAGGTCGAGTTTACCACCCATCAACTTCACGAGGATCGTGAAATGATAGTTGTCATCCGTGGAGTCAACATCGGCTATACGGAAGCAGAAATCCTGGAGATGATCCAGGAAAAAGTACCATCCGCCCATCGGGTCTATCGCATGACCAAGGGCAAACGGACCTGGTCCCTGGTTACCGTGTACCTGGATGCGTTGGATGCCAAATCCAACGACATCTATAACCTCAGGTCACTCGGGGGCACTTCTGTCAGAGTGGAACAGAAGCGCAAATCGAGTGATGTACCTCAATGCCGTCGCTGCCAAAAGTTCAACCACACGGCAGCCTACTGCCGCGCCGCCTTTGTCTGTGGTTTCTGCAGTTTAAACCACGCTACCGCAACCTGTCCAAAAAAGGACAAGGACCAAGTCACCCCTCGCTGTGCTAACTGCCATGGTGAGCACCGCGCCTTCTACCGGGGTTGTCCGAAAATCCCCCAAAAAGGAGTTCACGCTCCAAAGAAAAGCACTACCCCACCTCCCCCCCCCTTTTGGGAGAGTCACCCCTCGGATAGCAGCCCAAGGCTCGAACATCATTCGCCCGGGGATGTCATACGCGAATGTGACTTCCTCTCAACAACACCGAACAGGAGCTCCTCCCCCGACTCCTCTGCTCAACACACCTCCGACCACCGAGACAATCCTCCACTCAATCATGACCCTGCTGACTCGCCTCGACCAAAGAGTGTCCGGTCTCGAGGGCAACAGAACAGCAGCACGCTAGACAGAGACCTTACGCTACTCAACTGGAACGCGAACAGCATCACACACAAAACGACTAAACTCACATACATACTCCAGAAAAAAGACATTGACTTTGCATGCATCACTGAAACACACCTAGACAACACAAAACACTCTACATACCAAACTACACGGTACACAGACGTGACAGACGCGAAAAATCCCATAGCGGAGTGGCTATCCTTGTACGCAAGGGCATCCGCCATCGAGTCATAAGTACGGACGCTGCCAACTGCGAAGCAGTCGGCATTGAAGTACACACCACGTTATCTGCCTTCATCAGAATCATCTCCCTCTATTCTCCTCCAATGGATAATCCTAACCTCCAAAGCATAATCCCGCTGTTTGACTCCAACATTCCTACGATAGTTGCTGGTAATTAAAACGCCAAGCACAAATTGTGGGGATGCAAACACGAAAATCCTAAGGGTCGTTCCCTCCTCAAACACTTGCGCAACCTCAACATCAACATTGAGGTTCCGAGTGAACCGACTCACTACCCCAGCTCACCAGACCAAGACCCAGACATCTTAGACATATTCCTGACAAAAAACTTGACCATCCCTACGGAACCACGAACATCCCCAGACCTCCCTTGCAACCATAACCCAGTCTACCTAGAGATCCCAAGATCCCTTCTCACTATACCCGTCACCACCAGCCGCATAGACTGGGTCCACCTTGCGTATAACCTCGAATCCTCCCCATTTAAATGTCGTCCCATCAGGTCCCAAACGGAACTCGACATAGCAGTAGACGAATTCACTGACGAACTCGACAGATGCACACACAAAGCCACCACAACAACCACAGCTCCCCAACACATACTTAAACTCCCTCGCGACCTCCTGCGTCTCATCAAGGAGAAGAAAAGAGTCCAGAAACTCTGGCAAAAAAGGAGAACCCCCGAACTTAAAGTTCACCTTAACTCCCTTGAAAGGGAAGTCAAATCCCAAGTCTTCGAATTCCGAAACAAGGAATTTAACAAATTCATAGCTGAGGCAGAGTCTCACCCAAGTAATGCTTGGAAGGTCGTTAAAAAACTCCGTAACAAACGGCCTTCCCTCCCCCCCCCCCTTCAACAAGGGAACAAACTTTACTCGCTAGACTCGGACAAAGCAGAGATCTTTGCAGATTCGCTGCAAAATCAATGCTCCCCCAATCTTAGCGCTGAAAAACTAGCGCAGAAACACACGAGGATCACCCACACGGTGCAGCAACAGGTCCTAGATAATCCAGATTTCGAACACTGCACACCCTTCGAAATCAGAGGCATCATCCGATCCCTAAAAACTCGAAAAGCCCCTGGCAGTGACGGTATCTCCAATAGCGTCCTGAAAATCCTCCCTCCAAAATTCATCACGGCAATTTGCAACATCACCAACGCTGTGATGCGCCTTCGTTATTTCCCAATTGCGTGGAAGGTGGCTACGGTCATCTGCCTCCCGAAGCCGGGAAAACCCCTCAGTAACCACGCGAGCCACAGACCCATTAGCCTACTCTCATCGCCCAGTAAAATCACTGAAAGCGTCATTCTCACCCACCTAAACAAGCACGCCACGGAAAATAACATCCTTCCAGATGTGCAGTACGGTTTTAGAGCTAGACATTCGTCAGTTCACCAGCTTCTGAGAGTCACTGAAGACCTCTCCGATAGCCACATCCACAAAAACTTCACCGCGATAGCTTTTCTAGATGTACAGCAGGCCTTGGACAGAGTTTGGCACGAGGGCCTCCTGTACAAGCTTATACAGTTAGGTTTTCCACACTACCTCATAGGCACCGTCAAATCTTACCTCTTGGACAGATTTATCCGCGTTAAAGTAGGCGACTCCCTCTCCGACCCTCGTCCAATAACCTCTGGAGTTCCCCAAGGCTCCAAACTTTCACCCACCCTTTTCAACATATTTTGCCTGGACCTGCCCCAGCGCGAAAACATCAACACGTACGTCTACGCAGCCGACGTCGCGGTCAGCTGTACGTCAAAACAACACTCTCGGTGCACCACCCTTCTAAACGAGCACATCATCACTCTACTCAACTGGTATAGTCTTTGGAAACTGGTCGTCAATGAGGCAAAGACTATAGCCATGCTCGTCTCCTGGAAAAATCCCAGGAAGAAATTGCAGAAGATAAGGGTCAATGGAGTAGATATCGACTGGAGCTACTCCGCCAAGTACCTTGGCGTAACGCTAGACCGTCGACTCACATACGTTCGGCACATCAACAGCACCCACGGAAAGGCATATGGAGCCTTCATACAACTAAAGCCCTTCTTCAACAACAAAGCCGTCTCCCAGAAGACCAAGCTGCGCACATTCAACACCATCATCAAGAGTATTAGCACCTACGCGATACCAACGTGGGGCGCTGCAAAGAAAAACCGTCTACAGGGCATTCAGGGCCCTTTTATGAAGATTCTGAGGTCGGTCCTGGGCATTCCGTGGTACATCAGGAATACCCAGATTATCAAGGAGTTTAACATCGTCCCTCCAATACAAGCAGCCCCCGTCCTTGCGTCTAAAATCTGCGCCTCCATTACGAACCACCCAAACCCCACCATCGCCGCACTCGCGAACCTCCAACCCGGTCGCTTCGACCTTATAAGACGTCCCTGCGCTCTAGCACAGAACTCTGAGGACCCTCAATATATTCTAGGTCTTCAATCTCCCCTGCTTTCATCGGATGCATCATCTCCATCTCCATGATCTCGACGAAACGAACGCGACTTCAATTCGTGCGCTCCCTTCAGAAGCACTCTTCTATCTGCCGTATCCTCTACGGCCAAACCCTATACAACACTTACACTAATCACAAGTACGCTTTCAAATACACAATACCCAGCGGACTCACACATCTACACACACACATACAATAACACAAAATTTAAGCTTCTCTAACTCTATTCCGGCGCAAGCCAAGATTCGAGCTTCGCCCAGATGCGTAAGTGCCCCCTCCTCTCATCTCTTCGAGAGCGAGTCGGCCTCCGAAATTCTCCGTTATTTTCTTTCTTCTTTCTCCTCTTATGCCCTTTTGCCTTCTAGGGGAGTGGTCCTCATGGACCTGTCCCATGCGGGGAGGTTAGATTTCAGTCGGTAGGCCCACCGGGTGAATCCGACACTACCACCGGATTAGCTGGGGTGTCTATGAAGATTTTCTCCTCCCCGCTCCATCAAAAAAAAAAAAAAAAAAAAAAAAAAAAAAAAAAAAAAAAAAAAAAAAAAAAAAAAAAAAAGAAAATTCAATTAAGTAATTTACGCAAGTTGAATTTTCTTTTTTGATTAAATGATGAAATGCAATATTTTTCGTAAAACTCTTTATGTATGTTTTTTTTGTGTAATCAAATCATTTTTTTATGTCGGAATCTTTTTCCGGGGGAAGCTAGGAAAATTGTGGCTCCAAGTCTTTAGCTACAATTTTGCCACACTTTTACCACAGCTCCAACCACAGTTTTTCAACAAAATTTTTGCCACAATTATGCCATTATTTTATTTTCACACAGATTTCAAATAAGAATAATAAATATATGATACAGTGCTGAACTTAATAATGACATTTTTAGTATACTTAGTTATCCAACACCACCTGTTTGAGATAATATGTGTGTGTATTTGTGTGTATGTGTGTGTTTGTGTGTGTATGACTGCGTCCAGGACCTAGACTGTCTAAAAGAAAATTCGCACATAAAAGACACTATGATAAATTTTTATGTAAAGTACATAAACATGAAGGGCAGGTAATGATTGAATAAAAAAATATATATTCGACATTTTTTCATGCACAAGATTGAAGTCAAGCGTAGGTTTCGTATGGTGAGTACGGGTGGTGGCAGTAGCTTCACTAAAAAAGTCAATATCTTGAAGAAGGAATATGTTCTAGTTCTAACTAAGAAAAAGTAAAAAAATTTTTTGTTTATTTTTTTTCATATGTTGTGTTATATAAATATATAAAAACAGTTGATAAAAATAAACTTTGACAAATTTGAAATTTTTTGAATAAAAATGTAATCGTTCATGTATCGATACAGTCATCCTTATAAAAAAAGTTATACACAAAATCGCTGTTTGTTTTCGAAATGTTGATGTGCATATGTAAGACATATGGGTGAAGAGTTATCTTCAAGTTTTTCTATGTAAGGATAAATTGTTTACAAATCATAAACTTCACATGCTAAAGGTGAACTAATGTACTTGGCTTCACTTTATCACAAGACTAGGATTGGTTAAATATTCCTATGGTTTTGGCAACCATTCATAAAATTTAATTTGCCATCCCCTTGTTACAAAATCTTACTTTTATAATTATCCTGTGACTCCGCATAATAAAATGAAGTACGCTAAAACCTGAAATGTGTCATTTAATATAGGGGAGAGTGGGGTACGATGAGTCATGCGGGTAAGTTTGTCACCCCATATAAACAGAGAATCAATGCATATATGTATCCATTCAAATTTTTTGGATTTACATCTACGATTCTTAAAGCTATTTTATGGCACAAAATGAACGTTGTTCAGTGAGTTACTTTTTAGTATGAGATGTTGAAAATTTTTCTAAAAAAAAATCTCAGGAAACAAAGTTTTCAACATCTGAGCAAACGTGAAATATTTTATTTACGTATTTTAAACGAAAAACATGAGATAGCATGATTCTTTAACTTTAATTATCGTTTTTTAAATTTTTTCTACCTTGTATACAAACAAAGTTACAATAAAAATACGAATAGGCCTTGAGTAAGGTACAGAGTGCCATCATGTGGAAGGTACAAGTGTCACGAGCGCTATGTTAATTAACGAGTACTAAAATAAAGTAGAACAATCATTTTAGGTCAGACCTTAGGTGAAAGAAGACTGATTTTATAGGTTAAACTAGCAGCCCCCAGCTTCGCCCGAGACTTACTAAACGGAACACCGTTGTGTTGAAATGTAATGACAAACGTTTTCAATTAGAAATTTTACATTTATTCCTGTCACTTCTTAAAAGAAAAATCTTCTTACTAAAAACATATTTGTTCGCAATCTATAGACTTTATTTGGTCAAATAATGAGCTGTAAAAATTAAAAAACATATAATTATGCTGAAGAGTACCCTGCGTTCCTTATGCCATGAAATAATCGTTAGCCATAAGGAGCGGTTGATTTGCAGTTTCTCCCGTGTAATTTACGGAAAGGGCCATTTTTGAAAGATGTAAGGATTTCAAACTCCCAAAAATATATATTAAAAAAAATTTTTCTTTCTCATCTCACAACTTTATTACCAGAGCAACAAAGTCCTGGAGCTTAATCTCTACATTTTTTATTGCTACAAAAATACAAATATATTTTCACTTATTTAAAAACCTAAATTTAGATTTTTAAAGATTGCAGAGATTACTGTGAGGTTAAAATGAAAAGCTGATCTCTCACGTAATGGATTCCTTATTTGTCAATTTTGAGGCTGCTGTTCTAATCTCGATAAATTTTCTGCGTCAGTTTCTTGACGCCTAAAATTGTATTCATTAGATACATTTTAAGTTTTCCTTCCAGTTCACCCTCTTGCAACTTTTGTGACCCCTAAAGGCTTTTTTCTGTCAATTTTGTTAAGTTCTAATATATTTGTTGACAAGGTAGTTTGACGTCTGATTGCCCTAAAAAAGACCGGTGAGTTTCTTAAGTGAACTCTTTCTTGACTAAAGTTTACAGCAATTGTGACTGCTTGGATACCTCAGGGTGATCTTTTCTGGCCTGCTGTTGAAGACCCAGACTGATCGGGAGAAAAATTACTAAGTCCGAAGCTTTGGGGCTAGTTGTAGTGCACTTTCCCAATATCTCCTGGTATAACGTCGAAGACCTTGGTGTCTAAAGCACCTTTTTTTTGCAGACTCAGTTGTTTTGATGATCTAAGGTGGAAAGATTGGTTTGTGACGCTTACTCGTTGGAGAATTTCCCGTTGGCTCAAGTTTTTTTTTTCTTCATACCTGTTAGGTTTGGTTAGCGCAGACCTCGGAGAGGATTGGTGATTCCTGGTTGAATGCTTAAAGTCGAGAGGGTAATATAGGGTCGTCGGTCACCGGGGTTCCCAGCCTTACAACGAACAACTCTGCTCGTGACGTCTGCCAGTTAATGAGTGACTTAGTTTAATAGTGGCCGGCTTTACATAGCCTTTTAGTTGACGAATAGTCTCCAGAAATCGTTGTTAAAATGCATTTGTTGGCAAGGTAGTTTAAACTTAGGTGGCCCTTAGAAGGACTGATGAGATTAATTGTTAAGTAGGGAACGTAAATGCTTACATTGGCCCTGAAAAGGGCTAGTGGTAAAAATTCCAGTCATTTCTTATTATTATTCTTGATGATGGAGAGCTAGCTGTGGGTAGCTTTACTCTCACCCTCAGAGTCTCTGTGAACGGAGACCGTACATGAGGGACGTACGCCGCTGATCAAAAATATCTCGTCTTTGGGTTGTTCCCCGGATCACCAACCGCTTATTGTTCGTCAGGAAACTGTAGGGATGCCGTTGGGGACACGACCACTGAGAAGGAAGCCGTTATCCCTCAGGGCTGTTTTCCCTGGCTTACATTCGTAGTAAAAAAATTCTCTGACGGCACCAGGCCAGATTGTGGTACGGCCACATAAATCTGAGTGTTTGAGCAGGATATGCTCTAGCTAGACACGTCTCCGGGTATTTTGCCGGAGACGTCATCGGTTAGAATAAATTTTTTTTTGGTGGCACTCGTCAATCCTGGAGGTTCAGGGTGAAAGTAGACCTAGATCACTTGCCCATCGGAGAGGAGCGTCATCGGTAACCGGGATACCCAGCTGCACGACTATCATCTACATTCTCAAAGCAGCTCGATGAACTGCCTGTAGACGATCGTATCAGATTTCGCGACGCTTCGGCCTGTTATAGCCACACTTATTCAATTTTGTTACTGGTAGCTTCGAATTTATATCGACGCCACCTAGTGGATTATACTGAACTAGAGTGAAAAGCTGGCGTATTTTTGCAAAACTTTGAGCTTATTTATTGCCATTGTTCTTGAATTTTTCAAGATAAAAACCATACTAAAACCATCTAGGAAGTGTCAAGAATCAGTATGCAAAATTTCAGAAAAATCAGTTCAGTAGTTTTTGCAGTTAGTGATTACAACGGTTTTAGCGACTTTGCTTTATATATTACTAGCAGTCCCCCGTCTCGGCTTCGCCCGAGACTTACCAAATAAAACACCGTAGTGTGTTGACATGTAATGTGAAACGTTTTCAGTTAGAAATTTTACACATATTCCTAAAACATCTCAGAACAAAAATCTTCTTATTAAAAACTTATTTTTTCGGAATCCATATAGTTTATTTGGTCAAATAATAAGGTGTAAAAATAAAAAAAATATAATTATGCTAAAAAGTACCGTGCGTTCTTTATGCCATAAAATAATCGGTGGCCATAAGGAGCCGTTGATTTGCAGTTTCACCCGTGTAATTTACGAAAAGGGCTATTTTTTAAAGCTGTTAAGATTTTAAACTCCCAAAAAATTCATACTTAAAAAAAAATTTTTTTTCTCTTACCTCACAACTTTATTTCCAGAGCAACAAAGTCCTGGACCTTAAACCCTACATTTTTTATTGCCACAAAAACACAAATACATTTTCTACTTATTTAAAAATCTTAAGTAGGATCTTTAAAGATTGTAGAGATTACTGTGAGGTTAAAATGAAAAGCTGATCTCTCACGTAATGGATTCCTTATTTGTCGATTTTAAGGCTGCTGTTCTAATCTCGATAAATTTTCTGCGTTAGTTTCTTGACGCCTGAAAATGTATTCATTAGATACATTTGAAGTTTTCCTTCCAATTAACCCTCTTGCGACTTTTGCATGCTTAAAATTTTTGTGACCCCTAAAGGCTGTTTTCTGTCAACTTTGTTAAGTTCTAATATGTTTGTTGGCAAGGTAGTTCGACGTCTGATGGCCCTTAAAAAGACCGGTGAGCTTATTAAGTAAACTCTTTCTTGACTTCAGTTAACAGCAATTGTGACTGCCTGGATACCTCAGGGTAATCTTCTCTGGCCTGCTGTTGAAGACCCAGACTGATCAGGAGAAAAATTACAAAGTCCGAAGCTTTGGGGCTAGTTGTAGTGCTCTTTCCCAACGTCTCCCGGTATAACGTCGAAGACTTTGGTGTCTAAAGCACCTTTTTTATTTGCAGATTCAGTTGTTTTGGTGATCTTAGATGGGGAGATTGGTTAGTGATACTTGTCTAGTGGAGGCTGTCCCGTTGGCTCAAGTTTTTTTTCCTTCATAGCTGTTATAGATTTGCTCAGCGCAGACCTTGGAGAGGATCGGTGATTTCTGGTTGAATGCGAGTCGAGAGGATAATATAGGATCGTTGGTCACCGGGGTTCGCAGCCTTGCGAAGAACAACTCCGCAGGTGACGTCTGCCAGTGAATGGCTGACTTGGTTTAATAGTGCCCGTCTTTAGTTAATATAGTCTTTTAGTCGACGAATCACTTCCGGAAATGGTAGTGAAAATGTATTTGTTGGCAAGGTAGCTTACACTTAGGTGGCCCCTAAAAAGAACCGACGAGATTGATGGTTAAGTAGGGAACGTAAATACTTATAATGGCCCTAAAAAGTGTCAGTGGTGAAACTTTCAGCTATTCGTTATTCCTGATGATGAAGAGCTGGCTACGGGTAGTTTGATTCTTTCCCTGGGAGTCTCTATATGTTCGGAGACTGTGATGAAGGGAGGTACGCTGCTGACCAAAGAATATCTCGTCTTCGGGTCGTTCCCTGGATAACCAACCGCTCAGCGTTAGACGAAAACATGTAGGTAAGCGCGTTGGGGACGCGACGACTAAGAAGGTAGCCGTTGTGGCTGCCCATGCCTCTCAGAGCTGTTTTTTCTGGCTTATATTTGTAGCCAAAAATCCTCTGACTGCACCAGGTGGGATGGTGGGGCTTCCACATAACTCTGAATAGTTGGAACTAATTGTGCTCTGGCTAGATACATCTCCTAGTATTATGCCAGAAGTGTCATCTCTTAAAATGACTTTTTTTTTTATTGCACTCGTCGAGATTCAAGGTGATTGGACACCTAGGTCCCTTCCCCCTTAGAGATGAGTGTCGTCCGTAACCGGAATATCCAGCTGCGGTGCTATCATCTGCATTCTCTATGCAGCTCCTTAACCTGTTGAAGTACGACGGCATCAGATATTTAGACGCTCCGGCGTATTATAACTACACTTATTTAATTTTGTTGCAGGTAGCCTCGATCTTATGTCGACGCCACCTATCGGATTTTACTGAACTAAAGTGAACAGCTGGCGAATTTTTGCAAAACTTTGAGCTTATTTATTGCTATTGTTATTACATTTTTCAAGATAAAAACTATACTAAAACCATCTAGGAAGCATCATGAATCAGTTCGCAAAATTTCAGCAAAATCAGTTTAGTAGTTTTCGCGGTTAGCGATTACAACAGTTTTAGCGACTTTGCTTTATATATTAGTAAGATAAGATTTCTTTGTTTTCATTTATATACAATTTTTGATGAGTTAGTTAAACGTTCATATTTTAAGATGTAAATAACGTACAATGGTAAGAAAATACAAGCACAAGACAAACAGACGTAAGTGGAGTGATGGTGATATGCAACTTGCTATCAACAACGTGAAAGATGGCAAATCTATCAAAAAATCAGCATCAACTTTTGAAATACCTAGAACAACTCTTCAAAAAAAATTAAAGCGTTTGTCAGACAATAAGGGGATTGGTAAGAGAATTTTTCTTTTTCTCAATTGATTTGAATATATTTTGAATACAATAGCATGATGATAATAGTATTTATTCGTGTACATTTTTGTATATTTCTCTAGGTTGCTCAGGCTTTCAGAATACATTTTCTTGTGAGCACGAACAAGCACTTGTTGAGTATATCAATGAAATGGAAATTATGATGCTAGGTTTAACATCCATCGATGTCAGACGATTAGCTTTTGATCGAGCTATAAGTTTGGGATTGGAGCACAGATTCAGTCAAGCAAAAGGTTTATAGCAATTTGAAGTACTTTTTCCCCTGATATTACATACAATGAAAAATATTTTATTATTTTACAAGGGCTTGCTGGCAAAGACTGGTTCCGAGAGTTTATAAAAAGAAACAATCTTTCGATAAGAAAAAGTGAGCACACCTCTGTGGCGAGGGCATAAGGCTTTAACGAAAAAGAAGTTAAAAAATTTTATTTCATTCTTCAAACAGCATTAGACAAGTATAAATTCGAACCACACCAAATCTTTAACGCTGATAAAACAGGAATTTCAGTTGTTCCTGAGACCAGTGCAAAGGTTATCGCACAAAAAGGTAAACGTCGAGTAGGAGGATGACCAGCAGCAGAGAGGAGTAAAACCATAACAGCTGAGATCTGCATCAGTGCCTCTAGACTACACATGCCACCTATGCTGATCTTTCCTTTGATAAAAAAAAATCAAAATTACCGTACAGGCAAACCATCTGAAGCTTAGGCTAAATTCGATAAAAGTAGGTGGCTGCAGACTCATATTTTTACGCACTGGTTTAGGAGATTTATTGATTTTTCTCGTGCCAGTGTAAGCAGCGCTCTCGAAAGTGACTGCCAAACTTGCGGAAAATTCAAATTGGCTATATGGAGCAAGACGCAAAACCCCAGATAACTCGACAACATTCTATACACCATAACTTGATAAATTAATCCTAAGCTATTTAACCCAATAACCCAACGCGCCCAAAAGCAGTATCACAAGCTTGAATAATCAATAAAAAACATTAAACGATAACGCAAGCGCCAATCCCCACACAACCTAAGGCGCTTTCTAGTCGCTTTAATTATTAATAAAATAAATAAAACAACACAAGCACCAATCCCCACAACACCCAAAGTGCTTTCAGGTTGCTTTGTAAATTAATACAATAAATAAAGTAGAGCAAGCGACAATCCCCACACAACCCGGGGCACTTTCTTGTCGCTTTAATTATTGATAAAATAAATAAAATAACACAAGCACTAATCCCCACACAATCCAAAGCGCTTTCTGGTTTGCTTTGTTAATTAAAACAATAAATGAGAAAGAGCAAGCGCCAATCCCCACACAACCTGGGGCACTTTCTGATCGCTTTAATTATTAATGAAATAAATAAAATAACACAAGCACAAATCCCCACCAACCCGCAGCGCTTCCTGGTTTCTTTGTTAATTATTACAATAAATAAAGTAGAGCAAGCGCAAATCCCCAAACAACATAAAGCACTTTCTGGTTGCCTTGTTAAGTAATACAATAAATAAAGTAGAGCAAGCACCAATCCCCACAGAACCCGGGGCGCTTTCTGGTCACTTTAATTATTAATAAAATAAATAAAAATAACACAAACACCAATCCCCACACAACACGGAGCGCTTTCTAGTCTATTTAATTATTAATAAAATAAATAAAGTAAAGCAAGCGCCAATCCGCACACAACCCAAGAATTTTCTGGTTGCTTTAATTATTAATAAAATAAATAAAATAACACAAGCACCCATCCCTACACAACCCGGAGCGCTTTTTGGTCCATTTGATTATTAATAGAATAATTAAAGTAGAGCAAGCGCCAATCCCAACACAACCCAGGGCACTTTCAGGTCGCTTTAATTAGTAATAAAATAAATAAAATAACACAAGCACCAATCCCCACGCATGCCAAAGCGCTTTCTGGTTGCTTTGTTAATTAATACAATAAGAAAAAGTAGAGCAAGCGCAAATCCCCAAACAACATGAAGCACTTTCTGGTCCGTTTGATTATTATTAAAATAAATAAAGTAAAGCAAGCGCCAATCCTCACACAACCTGGAGCGCTTTCTGGTTGCCTTGTTAAATAATACAATAAATAAAGTAGAGCAAGCACCAATCCCCACACAACCCGGGGCGCTTTCTGGTCACTTTAATTATTAATAAAATAAATAAAATAACACAAACACCGATCCCCACACAACACGGAGCGCTTTCTAGTCTATTTAATTATTAATAAAATAAACAAAGTAAAGCAAGCGCCAATCCCTACACAACCCAAAAATTTTCTTGTTGCTTTAATTATTAATAAAATAAATAAAATAACACAAGCACCCATCCCTACACAACCCGGAGCGCTTTTTGGTCCATTTGATTATTAATAAAATAATTAAAGTAGAGCAAGCGCCAATCCCAACACAACCCAGGGCACTTTCAGGTCGCTTTAATTAGTAATAAAATAAATAAAATAACACAAGCACCAATCCCCACGCATGCCAAAGCGCTTTCTGGTTGCTCTGTTAATTAATACAATAAGAAAAAGTAGAGCAAGTGCCAATCCCCACACAACCCGGGGCACTTTCTGGTCGCTTTAATTATTAAATAAATAAATAAAGCAGAGCAAGCGCACAAACACCACACAACCTGGGGTGCTTTCTGGTCGCTTTGATTATTAATAAAATAGATAAAGCAAAGCAAGCACCAATTCCCGCACAACCTGGGATGACTTCTGGTTGCTTTAATTATTTATAGTAAATAAGATAATAACGCAATTGTCAATCTTAACACAACCCAGGGTGCTTAATGGTTGCATTATTTGTTTAAAAAAAGGCATTAAATAATAAAAAGAAGACAAGCACCACTCAAGCGCATTTAGACAGTTCTCTTAATAGTTTAGTGATGAGCATTCATGTCATTACTTTATAAATTTCAATCATTTTTATAGAGATTTGCTAGTTCCTTGGGTTGTGCGGGGATTGGCGCTTGCTATTCTTTATTTATTATATTGATAATTAAAACTATCAGAAAGTGCCCTGGGTTGTGTTAGAATTAGCACTTGCATTACTTTATTTATTTTTTTAATAATTAAAGCGATCAGAAAGTGCCCTGGGTTGTGTGGGAATTAGCGCTGGCTTTACTTAATTTATTTTATTGATAATTAAAGCGACCACAGAGCAACCCGGGTTGTGCGGGGATTGGCGCTTGCTCCACCTTATTTATTTTATTAATAATTGATGCGTCCAGGAAGTGCCCTGGGTTTTGTGGGGATTGGCGATTGCACTACTTTATTTATTGTATTAATTAAAAAAGAAACCAGAAAGCGCTTCAGATTGTGTGCGGATTGGAGCTTGTGTTATTTTATTTATTCTATTCATATTTAAAGCAACCAGAAAGTGCCCCAGGTTGTGTGGGAATTGGCGCTTGCTCTACTTTATTTATTTAATTATTATTTTAATAGACTAGAAAGTTCCTCGGGTTGTGTGGGGATTGGCGCTTGCACTTCCTTATTTATTGTATTAATTGACAAAGCAACCATAAAAGCGCTTTAAGTTGTGTGGGGATTGGTGCTTGTGTTATTGTATTTATTTTATTAATAATTAAAGAGACCAAAAAGAGCCCTGGGTTGTGCAGGGGATGGCGCTTGCTCTACTTTATTTATTTTATTATTATTTCAATGGACTAGAAAGTTCCTCGGGTTGTTTGGAGATTGGCGCTTGCACTTCTTTATTTATTGTATTTATCGACATAGCACCCAGAAAGTGCCTTGGGTTGTGCGGGGATTGGTGCTTGTGTTATTTTATTTAATTTTATCAATAGTTAAAGTAACCTGAAAGTGCCCCGGGTTGTTTAGGAATTGGCAATTGATCTACTTTATTTATTGTATTAATTAATAAGACAACCAGAAAGTGCTCTGGGATGTGTTAGAATTTGCGCTTGCTCTTTCATATTAATTTTATTAAGAATTAATGCGTCAAAAAAGCGCTTCGTGTTGTGTGAGAATTGGCGCTTGCTCTACGTTATTTATTGTATTAATTAACAAAGCAACCAAAAAGCGCTTCGGTTACTGTGGGAATTGATGCTTGTGTTATTTTATTTAATAGTGTTAATAGTTTAAGCGACCAGAAAGCGCCCTGGGTTGTGCGTAAAATGGCGCTTGCTCTCCTTTGTTTCCTTTATTTATAATTCAAAGGGACAGAAAGTTCTTCGGATTGTGTGGGGATTGGCGCTTGCTTTTCTTTATTTATTATATTAATCAACAAAGCAACCAGAAAGCGCTTAAGGTTGTGTGGAAGTTGGTGCTTGTGTTATTTTATTAATTTTTTTAATAATTAAAGTAACCAAAAAGTGCCCCGGGTTGTGTGGAGATTGGTGCTTGTGTTATTTTATTTAATTATATTACTAGTTCAAGTGACCAGAAAGCGTCCCAGGTTGTGTGGGGATTGGTGTTTGTGTTATTTCATTTATTTTATTAATAATTAAAGTGACCAGAAAGCAACCTGGGTTGTATAGGAATTGGTGCTTGTGTTATTTTATTTAATTCTATTGATAATTAAAAAGACTAGAAAGTGCCCTAAGATGTGCGGAAAATGGCGCTTGCTCTACTTTATTTATTTAATTAAAAATTATGCGTTTAGAAAGTGCCCTGGGTTGTGTGGGGATTTGCGCTTGCTCTTCTTTATTTATTTTAATAATAAACAAAGCAACCAGATGGCGCTTCGGGTCGTGTGGGGATTGGTGCTTGTGTTATTTTATTTATTTTATTAGAAATTAAAGTGACCGTAAAGCACCCTGGGTTGTGTGGGAATTGGTGCTTGTGTTATTTCATCTAAATCTATTATCAATTGAAGCGACCAGAAATCACCCTGGGTTGTGCGGAGAATGGCGCTTGCTCTACTTTATTTATTTTACTATTAATGCAATGGACCAGAATGTTACTCGATTTTGTGGGGATTGACGCTTGCACTTCTTTATTTATTGTATTAAATAACAGAGCAACCAGAAAGCGCTTCGGGTTGTCTGGAGATTGGTGCTTGTGATAATTTAATCATATAATTAATAATTAAAACGAATAGAAAGTACCTCGGGTTGTGCAGGAATCGGTGCTTGTGTTATTTTATTTAATTTTATTAATAGTTTAAGTAACCTAAAAGTGCCCCGGGTTGTTTGGGGATTAGCGATTGCTCTTTTTTATTTATTGTATTAGTTAACAAAGCAACCGGAAAGCGCTTCAGGTTGTGTGTGAATTGGTGCTTGTGTTATTTTATTGATTTTTTTAATAATTAAAGCGACCAGAAAGCGCCCTGGGTTGTGCGGGGAATGGCGCTTGCTCTACTTTATTTATTTTATTAAAAATTATGCGTCTAGAAAGTGTCCTGGGTTGTGTGGAGATTTGCGCTTGCTCTTCTTTATTTATTGTAATAATGAACAAAGCAACTTGATTGCGCTTCGAGTGTGTGGGGATTGGTGCTTGTGTTATTTTGTTTAGTTTATTAATGATTGAAGTGACCATAAAGCACCCTGGGTTGTTTGAGGATTGGTGCTTGTGTTATTTTAACTGAATCTCTTAATAATAAAAGCGACCAGAAAGCGCCCTGGGTTGTGCGGGGATTGGCGCTTGCACTTTTTTATTTATTTCATTAATTGACGAAGCAACTAGAAAGCGCTTTGGGTTGTCTGGGAATTGGTGCTTGTGTTAATTTTTTTATTTTATTAATAATTAAAACAAATGAAAAGTGCCTCGGGTTGTGCGGGAATTGGTGCTTGTGTTATTTTATTTAATTTTATTAATAGTTAAAGTAACCTTAAAGTGCTCCGGGTTGTTTGGGGATTGGCGATTGCTTTTCTTTATTTATTGTATTAATTAACAAAGCAACCAGAAAGCGCTTTAGGTTGTGTGGGAATTGATGCTTGTGTTGTTATATTCATTCTATCAATAAGTAGAACGACCAGAAAGCGCCCTGGGTTGTGCGTAAAATGGCGGTTGCTCTCCTTTGTATCCTTTATTTATAATTCATAGGGACAGAAAGTTCTTCGGATTGTGTGGGGATTGGCGCTTGCTTTTCTTTATTTATTGAATTAATTAACAAAGCAACCAGAAAGTGCTTTAGGCTGTGTGAAAATTGGTGCTTGTGTTATTTTATTAATTTTTTCAATAATTAAAGTAACCAAAAAGTGCCCCGGGTTGTGTGGGGATTGGTGCTTGTGTTATTTTATTTGATTCTATTGATAATTAAAAAGACTAGAAAGTGCCCTGGGATGTGCGGGAAATGGTGCTTGCTCTACTTTATTTATTTAATTAAAAATTATGCGTTTAGAAAGTGCCCTGGGTTGTGTGGGGATTTGCGCTTGCTCTTTTTTATTTATTGTAATGATAAACAAAGCAACCAGATGGCGATTCGGGTCGTGTGGGGATTGGTGCTTGTGTTATTTTATTTATTTTATCAATAATTAAAGTGACCAGAAAGCAACCTGGGTTGTATGGAAATTGGTGCTTGTGTTATTTAATTTAATTCTATTGATAATTAAAAAGACTAGAAAGTGCCCTGGGATGTGCGGGAAATGGTGCTTGCTCTACTTTATTTATTTAATTAAAAATTATGCGTTTAGAAAGTGCCCTGGGTTGTGTGGGGATTTGCGCTTGCTCTTTTTTATTTATTGTAATGATAAACAAAGCAACCAGATGGCGATTCGGGTCGTGTGGGGATTGGTGCTTGTGTTATTTTATTTATTTTATCAATAATTAAAGTGACCGTAAAGCACCCTAGGGTGTGTGGGAATTGGTGCTTGTGTTATTTCATCTAAATCTATTATTAATTAAAGCGACAAGAAAGCACCCTGGGTTGTGTGGAGAATGGCGCTTGCTCTACTTTATTTATTTTACTATTAATGCAATGGACCAGAAAGTTACTTGATTTTGTGGGGATTGACGCTTGCACTTCTTTATTTATTGTATTAAATAACAGAGCAACCAGAAAGCGCTTCGGGTTGTCTGGAGATTAGTGCTTGTGATAATTTAATCATATAATTAATAATTAAAACGAATAGAAAGTGCCTCGGGTTGTGCAGGAATCGGTGCTTGTGTTATTTTATTTAATTTTATTAATAGTTAAAGTAACCTAAAAGTGCTCCGGGTTGTTTGGGGATTGGCGATTGCTCTTCTTTATTTATTGTATTAATTAACAAAGCAACCAGAAAGCGCTTTAGGTTGCGTGGGAATTAATGCTTGTGTTATTTTATTAATTTTTTAAATAATTAAAGTAACCAGAAAGTGACCCGGGTTGTGCGGGGATTGGTGCTTGTGTTATTTTATTTGATTATATTACTAGTTTAAAGGACCAGAATGCGCCCCAGGTTTTTTGGGGATTGATGTTTGTGTTATTTCATTTATTTTATTAATAATTAAAGTGATTAAAAAGCATCCTGGGTTGTATTGGAATTGGTGCTGGTGTTATTTTATTTATTCTATCAATAATTAAAGCGACCAGAAAGCGCCCTGGGTTGTGCGGGGAATGGCGCTTGCTCTTCGTTATTTATTCTATTAATTAACGAAGCAATCAGAAAGTGCTTCGGTTACTGTAGGGATTAAAGCTTGTGGTATTTTATTTAATTGTGTTAATAGTTTAAGCGCCCAGAAAGTGCCTCGGGTTGTGAGGGGATCGGCGCTTGTTCTACTTTATTCATTTCATGAAAAATTAATGCGTCCAGAAAAGGCCCCTGGTTGTGTGGGGATTGGAGCTTAATCTTTTTTATTTATTGTAAAAATTAACAAAGCAACCAAAAAGCGCATCAGGTTGTGAGGGAATTAGTGCTTAAGTTATTTTATTTATTTTATTAATAATTAAAGTGACTAGAAAGGAACCCAGGTTGTGTGGAGATTGGCGATTAATCTACTTTATATATTGTGTAAATTCATAAGGCAACTAGAAAGCGCCTTAGGTTGTGTGAAGATTGGCGATTGCTCTACTATATTTATTTTATATATAATCAATGCGTCCAGAAAGCGCCTGGTGTTGTGTGGAGATTTGCGCTTGCTCTACTTCTTTATTATATTAATTAGCTGAACAACTAGAAAAAGCTTTGAATTTGGTGGCAATTGTTGCTTGTGTTATTTTAATTAATTTTATTAATAGTTAAAGCAACTTAAAAGTGCCCCGGATTGTGTAGAGATTGGCGCTTGCTCTACTTTATTTATTTTATTAAAAATTATGCGTCTAAAAAGTGCCCTGGGTTGTGTGGGGATTTGCGCTTGCTTTTCTTTATTTATTGTCATAATAAACAAAGCAACCAGATAGCGCTTCAGGTTGTGTAGGGATTGGTGCTTGTGTTATTTTATTTATTTTATTAATAATCAAAGTGACTATAAAGCACCCTGGGTTGAGTGGGGATTGCTGCTTGTGTTATTTTATCCAAATCTATTAATAATTAAAGCGACTAGAAAGAGCCTTGGGTTATGCGGGGAATGGCGCTTGCTCTACGTTATTTATTTTACTATTAATTCAATGGACCAGAAAGTTACTCAATTTTGTGGGGATGGGCGCTTGCACTTTTTTATTTATTTTATCAATTGACAAAGCAACCAGAAAGCGCTTTGGGTTGTCTGGAGATTGGTGCTTGTGTTAATTTTTTTATTTTATCAATAATTAAAACGAAAAAAAAGTGCCTCGGGTTGTGCGGGAATTGGTGCTTGTGTTATTTTATTTAATTTTATTAATAGTTAAAGTAACCTTAAAGTGCCCTGGGTTGTTTGGGGATTGGCGATTGTTTTTTTTTATTTATACTATTAATTAACAAAGCAACCAGAAAGCGCTTTAGGTTGTGTGGGAATTTATGCTTGTGTTATTTTATTGATTTTTTAAATAATTAAAGTAACCAGAAAGTGACCCGGGTTGTGTGGGGATTGGTGCTTGTGTTATTTTATTTGATTATATTACTAGTTCAAGCGACCAGAAAGCGCCCCAGGTTGTTTGGGGATTGATGTTTGTGTCATTTCATTTATTTTATTAATAATTAAAGTGATTAGAAAGCATCCTGGGTTGTATGGGAATTGGTGCTTGTGTTATTTTAATTATTATATCAATAATTAATGCGACCAGAAAGCCCCCTGGGTTGTGCGGAGAATGGCGCTTGCTCTACTTTATTAATTTTATTAATTATTCAATGGACTAAGAAGTTCCTCGGGTTGTGTGGGGATTGGTGCTTGTGTTAATTTATTTATTCAATTAATAATTAAAACGAATAGAAAGTGCCTCAGGTTGTGCGGGGATTGGTGCTTGTGTTATTTTATTTAAATTTATCAATTGTTAAAGTAACCTGAAAATGCCCCAGGTTGTTTAGGAATTGGCGATTTCTCTACTTTATTTATTGTATTAATTAATAAGACAACCAGATAGCGCTCTGGGATGTGTTGGAATTTGCGCTTGCTCTTTTATATTTATTTTATTAAGAATTAATGCGTCAAAAAAGCGCTTCGTGTTGTGTGAGAATTAGCGCTTGCTCTACGTTATTTATTGTATTAATTAACGAAGCAACCAAAAAGTGCTTCCGTTACTGTAGGAATTGATGCTTGTGTTATTTTATTTAATTGTGTTAATAGTTTAAGTGACCAGAAGGTGCCCTGGGTTGTGTGGGGATTGTCGCTTGCTCTACTTTATTTATTGTATTAATTAACAAAGAAATCAGAAAGCACTTGGGGTTGTGTGGGAATTGATGCTTGTGTTATTTTATTTATTCTATCAATAATTAGAACGACCAGAAAGCGCCCTGGATTGTGCGTAAAATGGCGCTTGCTCTCCTTTGATTCCTTTATTTATAATTCAAAGGGACAGAAAGTTCTTCGGATTGTGTGGGGATTGGCGCTTGCTCTTCTTTATTTATTGAATTAATCAACAAAGCAACCAGAAAGCGCTTAAGGTTGTGTGGAAAGTGGTGCTTGTGTTATTTGATTAATTTTTTTAATAATTAAAGTAACCAAAAAGTGCCTTGGGTTGTGTGGGGATTGGTGCTTGTGTTATTTTATTTGATTATATTACTAGTTCAAGTGACCAGAAAGCGCCCCAGGTTGTGTGGGGATTGGTGTTTGTGTTATTTCATTTATTTTATTAATAATTAAAGTGACCTGAAAGCAACCTGGGTTGTATGGGAATTGGTGCTTGTGTTATTTTATTTAATTCTATTGATAATTAAAAAGACTAGAAAGTGAACTGGGATGTGCGGGAAATGGCGCTTGCTCTACTTTATTTATTTAATTAAAAATTATGCGTTTAGAAAGTGTCCTGGGTTGTGTGGGGATTTGCGCTTGCTCTTCTTTATTTATTGTAATAATAAACAAAGCAACCAGATGGCGCTTCGGGTCGTGTGGGGATTGGTGCTTGTGTTATTTTATTTATTTTATTAAAAATTAAAGTGACCGTAAAGCACCCTGGGTTGTGCGGGAATTGGTGCTTGTGTTATTTCATCTGAATCTATTATTAATTAAAGTGACCAGAAAGCACCCTGGGTTGTGCGGAGAATAGCGCTTGCTCTACTTTATTTATTGTACTATTAATGCAATGGACCAGAAAGTTACTCTATTTTGTGGGGATTGACGCTTGCACTTCTTTATTTATTGTATTAAATAACAGAGCAACCAGAAAGCGCTTCGGGTTGTCTGGAGATTGGTGCTTGTGATAATTTAGTCATATAATTAATAATTAAAACAAATAGAAAGTACCTCGGGTTGTGCAGGAATCGGTGCTTGTGTTATTTTATTTAATTTTATTAATAGTTTAAGTAACCTAAAAGTGCCCCGGGTTGTTTGGGGATTAGCGATTGCTCTTTTTTATTTATTGTATTAGATAACAAAGCAACCGGAAAGCGCTTCAGGTTGTGTGTGAATTGGTGCTTGTGTTATTTTATTGATTTTTTTAATAATTAAAGCGACCAGAAAGCGCCCTGGGTTGTGCGGGGAATGGCGCTTGCTCTACTTTATTTATTTTATTAAAAATTATGCGTCTAGAAAGTGTTCTGGGTTGTGTGGAGATTTGCGCTTGCTCTTCTTTATTTATTGTAATAATGAACAAAGCAACTTGATTGCGCTTCGAGTGTGTGGGGATTGGTGCTTGTGTTATTTTGTTTATTTTATTAATGACTGAAATGACCATAAAGCACCCTGGGTTGTGTGAGGATTGGTGCTTGTGTTATTTTAACTGAATCTCTTGATAATAAAAGCGACCAGAAAGCGCCCTGGGTTGTGCGGGGATTGGCGCTTGCACTTTTTTATTTATTTCATTGATTGACGAAGCAACCAGAAAGCGCTTTGGGTTGTCTGGGGATTGGTGCTTGTGTTAATTTTTTTATTTTATTAATAATTAAAACGAATGAAAAGTGCCTCGGGTTGTGCGGGAATTGGTGCTTGTGTTATTTTATTTAATTTTATTAATAGTTAAAGTAACCTTAAAGTGCTCCGGGTTGTTTGGGGATTGGCGATTGCTTTTCTTTATTTATTGAATTAATTAACAAAGCAACCAGAAAGTGCTCTAGGCTGTGTGAAAATTGGTGCTTGTGTTATTTTATTAATTTTTTCAATAATTAAAGTAACCAAAAAGTGCCCCGGGTTGTGTGGGGATTGGTGCTTGTGTTATTTTATTTGATTATATTACTAGGTTAAGTGACCAGAAAGCGCCCAAGGTTGTGTGGGGATTGGTTATTGTGTTATTTCATTCATTTTATCAATAATTAAAGTGACCAGAAAGCAACCTGGGTTGTATGGAAATTGGTGCTTGAGTTATTTTATTTAATTCTATTGATAATTAAAAAGACTAGAAAGTGCCCTGGGATGTGCGGGAAATGGTGCTTGCTCTACTTTATTTATTTAATTAAAAATTATGCGTTTAGAAAGTGCCCTGGGTTGTGTGGGGATTTGCGCTTGCTCTTTTTTATTTATTGTTATGATAAACAAAGCAACCAGATGGCGATTCGGGTCGTGTGGGGATTGGTGCTTGTGTTATTTTATTTATTTTATCAATAATTAAAGTGACCGTAAAGCACCCTAGGTTGTGTGGGAATTGGTGCTTGTGTTATTTCATCTAAATCTATTATTAATTAAAGCGACAAGAAAGAACCCTGGGTTGTGTGGAGAATGGCGCTTGCTCTACTTTATTTATTTTACTATTAATGCAATGGACCAGAAAGTTACTCGATTTTGTGGGGATTGACGCTTGCACTTTTTTATTTATTGTATTAAATAACAGAGCAACCAGAAAGCGCTTCGGGTTGTCTGGAGATTAGTGCTTGTGATAATTTAATTATATAATTAATAATTAAAACGAATAGAAAGTGCCTCGGGTTGTGCAGGAATCGGTGCTTGTGTTATTTTATTTAATTTTATTAATAGTTAAAGTAACCTAAAAGTGCTCCGGGTTGTTTGGGGATTGGCGATTGCTCTTCTTTATTTATTGTATTAATTAACAAAGCAACCAGAAAGCGCTTTAGGTTGTGTGGGAATTAATGCTTGTGTTATTTTATTAATTTTTTAAATAATTAAAGTAACCAGAAAGTGACCCGGGTTGTGTGAGGATTGGTGCTTGTGTTATTTTATTTGATTATATTACTAGTTTAAAGGACCAGAATGCGCCCCAGGTTTTTTGGGGATTGATGTTTGTGTTATTTCATTTATTTTATTAATAATTAAAGTGATTAAAAAGCATCCTGGGTTGTATTCGAATTGATGCTGGTGTTATTTTATTTATTCTATCAATAATTAAAGCGACCAGAAAGCGCCCTGGGTTGTGCGGGGAATGGCGCTTGCTCTTCGTTATTTATTCTATTAATTAACGAAGCAATCAGAAAGTGCTTCGGTTACTGTAGGGATTAAAGCTTGTGGTATTTTATTTAATTGTGTTAATAGTTTAAGCGACCAGAAAGTGCCTCGGGTTGTGAGGGGATCGGCGCTTGTTCTACTTTATTCATTTCATGAAAAATTAATGCGTCCAGAAAAGGCCCCTGGTTGTGTGGGGATTGGAGCTTAATCTTTTTCATTTATTGTAAAAATTAACAAAGCAACCTAAAAGCGCATCAGGTTGTAAGGGAATTAGTGCTTAAGTTATTTTATTTATTTCATTAATAATTAAAGTGACTAGAAAGGAACCCAGGTTGTGTGGAAATTGGCGATTAATCTACTTTATATATTGTGTAAATTCATAAGGCAACTAGAAAGCGCCTTAGGTTGTGTGAAGATTGGCGATTGCTCTACTATATTTATTTTATATATAATCAATGCGTCCAGAAAGCGCCTGGTGTTGTGTGGAGATTTGCGCTTGCTCTACTTCTTTATTATATTAATTAGCTGAACAACTAGAAAAAGCTTTGAATTTTGTGGCAATTGTTGCTTGTGTTATTTTAGTTAATTTTATTAATAGTTAAAGCAACTTAAAAGTGCCCCGGATTGTGTAGAGATTGGCGCTTGCTCTACTTTATTTATTTTATTAAAAATTATGCGTCTAAAAAGTGCCCTGGGTTGTGTGGAGATTTGCGCTTGCTTTTCTTTATTTATTGTCATAATAAACAAAGCAACCAGATAGCGCTTCAGGTTGTGTAGGGATTGGTGCTTGTGTTATTTTATTTATTTTATTAATAATCAAAGTGACCATAAAGCAACCTGGGTTGAGTGGGAATTGGTGCTTGTGTTATTTTATCCAAATCTATTAATAATTAAAGCGACTAGAAAGAGCCTTGGGTTATGCGGGGAATGGCGCTTGCTCTACGTTATTTATTTTACTATTAATTCAATGGACCAGAAAGTTACTCAATTTTGTGGGGATGGGCGCTTGCACTTTTTTATTTATTTTATTAATTGACAAAGCAACCAGAAAGCGCTTTGGGTTGTCTGGGGATTGGTGCTTGTGATAATTTTTTTATTTTATCAATAATTAAAACGAAAAAAAAGTGCCTCGGGTTGTGCGGGAATTGGTTCTTGTGTTATTTTATTTAATTTTATTAATAGTTAAAGTAACCTAAAAGTGCCCTGGGTTGTTTGGGGATTGGCGATTGCTCTTTTTTATTTATACTATTAATTAACAAAGCAACCAGAAAGCGCTTTAGGTTGTGTGGGAATTAATGCTTGTGTTATTTTAT
Organism: Copidosoma floridanum; assembly: GCF_036245765.1. Taxonomy (NCBI): domain Eukaryota; kingdom Metazoa; phylum Arthropoda; class Insecta; order Hymenoptera; family Encyrtidae; genus Copidosoma; species Copidosoma floridanum. The sequence continues at coordinate 1,424,688 of NW_028321908.1, forward strand.
TGATTTTTTAAATAATTAAAGTAACCAGAAAGTGACCCGGGTTGTGTGGGGATTGGTGCTTGTGTTATTTTATTTGATTATATTACTAGTTCAAGCGACCAGAAAGCGCCCCAGGTTGTTTGGGGATTGATGTTTGTGTCATTTCATTTATTTTATTAATAATTAAAGTGATTAGAAAGCATCCTGGGTTGTATGGGAATTGGTGCTTGTGTTATTTTAATTATTATATCAATAATTAATGCGACCAGAAAGCGCCCTGGGTTGTGCGGAGAATGGCGCTTGCTCTACTTTATTAATTTTATTATTAATTCAATGGACTAAGAAGTTCCTCGGGTTGTGTGGGGATTGGTGCTTGTGTTAATTTATTTATTCTATTAATAATTAAAACAAATAGAAAGAGCCTCAGGTTGTGCGGGGATTGGTGCTTGTGTTATTTTATTTAAATTTATCAATTGTTAAAGTAACCTGAAAATGCCCCAGGTTGTTTAGGAATTGGCGATTTCTCTATTTTATTTATTGTATTAATTAATAAGACAACCAGATAGCGCTCTGGGATGTGTTGGAATTTGCGCTTGCTCTTTTATATTCATTTTATTAAGAATTAATGCGTCAAAAAAGCGCTTCGTGTTGTGTGAGAATTAGCGCTTGCTCTACGTTATTTATTGTATTAATTAACGAAGCAACCAAAAAGCGCTTCCGTTACTGTAGGAATTGATGCTTGTGTTATTTTATTTAATTGTGTTAATAGTTTAAGTGACCAGAAGGTGCCCTGGGTTGTGTGGGGATTGTCGCTTGCTCTACTTTATTTATTGTATTAATTAACAAAGAAATCAGAAAGCACTTGGGGTTGTGTGGGAATTGATGCTTGTGTTATTTTATTTATTCTATCAATAATTAGAACGACCAGAAAGCGCCCTGGGTTGTGCGTAAAATGGCGCTTGCTCTCCTTTGATTCCTTTATTTATAATTCAAAGGGACAGAAAGTTCTTCGGATTGTGTGGGGATTGGCGCTTGCTCTTCTTTATTTATTGAATTAATCAACAAAGCAACCAGAAAGCGCTTAAGGTTGTGTGGAAAGTGGTGCTTGTGTTATTTGATTAATTTTTTTAATAATTAAAGTAACCAAAAAGTGCCTTGGGTTGTGTGGGGATTAGTGCTTGTGTTATTTTATTTGATTATATTACTAGTTCAAGTGACCAGAAAGCGCCCCAGGTTGTGTGGGGATTGGTGTTTGTGTTATTTCATTTATTTTATTAATAATTAAAGTGACCAGAAAGCAACCTGGGTTGTATGGGAATTGGTGCTTGTGTTATTTTATTTAATTCTATTGATAATTAAAAAGACTAGAAAGTGCCCTGGGATGTGCGGGAAATGGCGCTTGCTCTACTTTATTTATTTAATTAAAAATTATGCGTTTAGAAAGTGCCCTGGGTTGTGTGGGGATTTGCGCTTGCTCTTCTTTATTTATTGTAATAATAAACAAAGCAACCAGATGGCGCTTCGGGACGTGTGGGGATTGGTGCTTGTGTTATTTTATTTATTTTATTAAAAATTAAAGTGACCGTAAAGCACCTTGGGTTGTGCGGGGATTGGTGCTTGTGTTATTTCATCTAAATCTATTATTAATTAAAGTGACCAGAAAGCACCCTGGGTTGTGCGGAGAATAGCGCTTGCTCTACTTTATTTATTTTACTATTAATGCAATGGACCAGAAAGTTACTCTATTTTGTGGGGATTGACGCTTGCACTTCTTTATTTATTGTATTAATTAACAGAGCAACCAGAAAGCGCTTCAGGTTTTCTGGAGAGTGGTGCTTGTATTAATTTAATTATATAATTAATAATTAAAACGAATAGAAAGTGCCTCGAATTGTGCAGGAATCGGTGCTTGTGTTATTTTATTTAATTTTATTAATAGCTTAAGTAACCTAAAAGTGCCCCAGGTTGTTTGGGGATTGGCGATTGCTCTTTTTTATTTATTGTATTAGTTAACAAAGCAACTGGAAAGCGCTTCAGGTTGTGTGGGAATTGGTGCTTGTGTTATTTTATTGATTTTTTTAATAATTAAAGTAACCAGAAAGTGCCCCGGGTTAAGTGGGGATTGGTGTTTGTGTTATTTTATTTATTTTATTAATAATTAAAGTGACCAGGAAGCATCCTGGGTTGTATGGAAATTGGTGCTTGTGTTATTTTATTCATTCTATCAATAATTAAAGCGACCAGAAAGCGCCCTGGGTTGTGCGGGGAATGGCGCTTGCTCTACTTTATTTATTTTATTGAAAATTATGCGTCTAGAAAGTGTCCTGGGTTGTGTGGGGATTTGCGCTTGCTCTTCTTTATTTATTGTATTAATAAACAAAGCAAGAAGATTGCGCTTGGAATGTGTGGTGATTGGTGCTTGTGTTATTTTATTTATTTTATTAATTGACAAAGCAACCAGAAAGCGCTTTGGGTTGTCTGGAGATTGTGCTTGTGTTAATTTTATTATTTTATCAATTATTAAAACGAATAAGAAGTGCCACGGGTTGTGTGGGAATTGGTGCTTGTGTTATTTTATTTAATTTTATTAATAGTTAAAGTAACCTAAAAGTGCCCCGGGTTGTTTGGGGATTGGCGATTGCTCTTCTTTATTTATTGTAATTATAAACAAAGCAACCAGAAAGCGCTTTAGGTTGTGTGGGAATTAATGCTTGTGTTATTTTATTAATTTTTTAAATAATTAAAGTAACCAGAAAGTGACCCGGGTTGTGTGGGGATTGGTGCTTGTGTTATTTTATTTGATTATATTACTAGTTCAAAGGACCAGAAAGCGCCCCAGGTTGTTTGGGGATTGATGTTTGTGTTATTTCATTTATTTTATTAATAATTAAAGTGATTAGAAAGAGCATCCTGGGTTGTATGGGAATTGGTGCTTGTGTTATTTTATTTATTATATCAATAATTAAAGCGACCAGAAAGCGCCCTGGGTTGTGCGGGAAATGGCGCTTGCTCTACTTTATTTACTTTATTATTAATTCAATGGACTAGAAAGTTCCTCGGGTTGTGTGGGGATTGGTGCTTGTGTTAATTTATTTATTCTATCAATAATTAAAACGAATAGAAAGTGCCTTAGGTTGTGCGGGGATTGGTGCTTGTGTTATTTTATTTAAATTTATCAATAGTTAAAGTAACCTGAAAATGCCCTAGGTTGTTTAGGAATCGGCGATTTCTCTACTTTATTCATTGTATTAATTAATAAGACAACCAAATAGCGCTCTGGGATGTGTTGGGATTGGCGCTTGCTCTTCCATATTTATTTTATTAAGAAATAATGCGTCAAGAAAGCGCTTCGTGTTGTGTCGGGATTGGTGCTTGCTCTACGTTATTTATTCTATCAATTAACGAAGCTATTAGAAAGTGCTTCGGTTACTGTAGGGATTAAAGCTTGTGTTATTTTGTTTAATTGTGTTAATAGTTCAAGCGACCAGAAAGTGCCTCATGTTGTGAGGGGATTGGCGCTTGTTCTACTTTATTCATTTCATGAAAAATTAATGCGTCCAGAAAAGGCCCCGGGTTGTGTGGGGATTGGAGCTTAATCTTTTTCATTTATTGTAATAATTAAGAAAGAAACTAAAAAGCGCATCGAGTTGTAAGGGGATTGGTGCTTGTGTTATTTTATTTATTTTATTAATAATTAAAGTGACTAGAAAGCAACCCAGGTTGTGTGGAGATTTGCGATTGCTCTACTATATTTATTTTATATATAATCAATGCGTCCAGAAAGCGCCTGGTGTTGTGTGGAGATTGGCGCTTGCTCTACTTCTTTATTATATTAATTAGCTGATCAACTAGAAAAAGCTTTGAATTTTGTGGCGATTGTTGCTTGTGTTATTTTAGTTAATTCTATTAATGGTTAAAGCAACTAAAAAGTGCCCTGGATTGTGTAGAGATTGGCGCTTGCTCTACTTTATTTATTTTATTAAAAATTATGCGTCTAGAAAGTGCCCTGGGTTGTGTAGGAATTTGCGCTTGCTCTTCTTTATTTATTGTATTAATTAACAAAAGAACCAGAAAGCACTTGGGGTTGTGTGGGAATTGATGCTTGTGTTATTTTATTTAATTCTATTGATAATTAAAGCGATTAAAAAGCGCCCTGGGTTGTGCAAGAATTGGCGCTTGCTCTACTTTATTTATTTTATTAGGAATTATACGTCTAAAAAGTGCCCTGGGTTGTGTGGGGATTTGCGCTTGCTCTTCTTTATTTATTGTCATAATATACAAAGCAACCAGATGGCGCTTCGAGTCGTGTGTGGATTGGTGCTTGTGTTATTTTATTTATTTTATTAATAATTAAAGTGACCGTAAAGCACCCTTGTTGTGTGGGAATTGGTGCTTGTGTTATTTTATCTAAATCTATTATTATTTAAAGCGACCAGAAAGCACCCTGGGTTGTGCGGAGAATGGCGCTTGCTCTACTTTATTTATTTTACTATTAATGCAATGGACCAAAAAGTTACTCGATTTTGTGGAGATTGACGCTTGCACTTCTTTATTTATTGTATTAATTAACAGAGCAACCAGAAAGCGCTTCGTGTTGTCTGGAGATTGGTGCTTGTGATAATTTAATTATGTAATTAAAAATTAAAAAGAATAGAAAGTGCCTTGGGTTGTGCAGGAATCGGTGCTTGTGTTATTTTATTTAATTTTATTAATAGTTAAAGTAACCTAAAAGTGCCCCGCGTTGTTTGGGGATTGGCGATTGCTCTTCTTTATTTATTGTAATAATAAACAAAGCAACTAGATTGCGCTTCGAATGTGTGGGAATTGGTGATTGTGTTATTTTATTTATTTTATTAATAATTAAAGTGACCATAAAGCACCCTGGGTTGTGTGGGGATTAGTGCTTGTGTTATTTTATCTAGATCTGTCAATAATTAAAGCGACCAGAAAGCGCCCTGGGTTGTGCGGGGAATGGCGCTTGCTCTACTTTATTTATTTTATTATTAAATCAACGGACTAGAAAGTTTTTCGGGTTTTGTGGTGATTGGTGCTTGTGTTAATTTATTCATTTTATCAATGATTAAAACGAATAGAAAGTGCTTGAGGTTGTGCGGGGATTGGTGCTTGTGTTATTTTATTTAAATTTATCAATAGTTAAAGTAACCTGAAAATGCCCCAGGTTGTTTAGGAATTGGCGATTTCTCTACTTTATTTATTGTATTAATTAATAAGACAACCAGATAGCGCTCTGGGATGTGTTAGGATTGGCGCTTGCTCTTTCATATTCATTTTATTAAGAATTAATGCGTCAAAAAAGCGCTTCGTGTTGTGTCGGGATTGGCGCTTGCTCTACGTTATTTATTCTATCAATTAACGAAGCAATCAGAAAGTGCTTCGGTTACTGTAGGGATTAAAGCTTGTGTTATTTTATTTAATTGTGTTAATAGTTCAAGCGACCAGAAAGTGCCTTGGGTTGTGAGGGGATTGGCGCTTGTTCTACTTTATTCATTTCATGAAAAATTAATGCGTCCAGAAAAGGCCCCGGGTTGTGTGGGGATTGGAGCTTAATCTTTTTTATTTATTGTCATGATTAACAAAGCAACCAAAAAGCGCATCGGGTTGTAAGGGGATTGGTGCTTGTGTTATTTTATTTATTTTATTAATAATTAAAGTGACTAGAAAGCAACCCAGATTGTGTGAAGATTGGCGATTGCTCTACTTTATATATTGTGTAAATTCATAAGGCAACTAGAAAGCGCCTTAGGTTGTGTGGGAATTTGCGATTGCTCTACTATATTTATTTTATATAAAATCAATGCGTCCAGAAAGCGCCTGGTGTTGTGTGGAGCTTGGCGCTTGCTCTACTTCTTTATTATATTAATTAGCTGAACAACTAGAAAAAGCTTTGAATTTTGTGGCGATTGTTGCTTGTGTTATTTTAGTTAATTTTATTAATAGTTAAAGGAACTAAAAAGTGCCCCGGATTGTGTGGAGATTCGCGCTTGCTCTACTTTATTTGTTTTATTAAAAATAAATGCGTCCAGAAAGCGCCCTAGGTTGTGTGGGAATTGGTGCTTGTGTTATTTTATCTAAATCTATTATTAATTAAAGCGACCAGAAAGCACCCTGGGTTGTGCGGAGAATGGCGCTTGCTCTACTTTATTTATTTTACTATTAATGCAATGGACCAGAAAGTTACTCGATTTTGTGGGGATTGACGCTTTCACTTCTTTATTTATTGTATTAATTAACAGAGCAACCAGAAAGCGCTTCGGGTTGTCTGGAGATTGGTGCTTGTGATAATTTAATTATATAATTAATAATTAAAAAGAATAGAAAGTGCCTCAGGTTGTGCGGGGATTGGTGCTTGTGTTATTTTATTTAAATTTATCAATAGTTGAAGTAACCTGAAAGTGCCCTGGGTTGTTTAGGAATTGGCGATTGCTTTACTTTATTTATTGAATTAATTAATAAGACAACTAAAGAATGCTCTGGGATGTGTTGGGATTGGCGCTTGTTCTTTCATATTTATTTTATTAAGAATTAATGGCTCAAGAAAGCGCTTCTTGTTGTGTCGGGATTAGCGCTTGCTCTACGTTATTTATTCTATTAATTAACGAAGCAGTCAGAAAGTGCTTTGGTTACAGTAGGGATTGATGCTTGTGTTATTTTATTTAATTGTGTTAATTATTCAAGCGACCAGAAAGTGCCTCGGGTTGTAAGAGGATTGGCGCTTGTTCTACTTTATTCATTTTATGAAAAATTAATGCGTCCAGAAAAGGCCCCGAATTGTGTGGGGATTGGAGCTTAATCTTTTTCATCTATTGTAATAATTAATGAAGCAACCAAAAAGCGCATCGGGTTGTGTAGGGATTGGCGATTGCTCTACTATATTTATTTTATTAGTTATTCATGCGTCCAGAAAGTGCCTGGTGTTGTGTGGAGATTGGCGCTTGCTCTACTTCATTTATTATATTCATTAGCAGAACAACCAGAAAGCGCTTTGAATTTTGTGGGAATTGTTGCCTGTGTTATTTTAGTTAATTTTATTAATCATTAAAGCAACTAAAAAGTGCCCCAGATTGTGTGAAGATTGGCGCTTGCTCTACTTTATTTATTTTATTAGAAATTAATGCGTCCAGGGAGCACTCTGGGTCGTGTGGGGAATGTCGCTTGCTCTACTTTATTTATTGAAATAATTAACAAAGCAACCAAAAAGCGCTTTAGGTTGTGTAAGATTTGGTGCTTGTGTTATTTTATTAATTTTCCTAATAATTAAAGTAACCAGGAAGTGCCCCGGGTTGTGTGGGGATTGGTGCTTGTGTAATTTCATTTATTGTATAAATAATTAAAGTGACCAGAAAGCAACCCAGGTTGTCTGGGGATTGGCGATTGCTCTACTTTATATATTGTGTAAATTCATAAGGCAACTAGAAAGCGCCTTAGGTTGTGTGGGGATTGGCTATTGCTCTACTATATTTATTTTATTAATAATTAATGCGTCCAGAAAGCGCCTGGTGTTGTGTGGAAATTGGCGCTTGCTCTACTTCATTTATTATATTAATGAGCAGAACAACCAGAAAGCGCTTTAAATTTTGTGGAGATTGTTGCTTGTGTTATTTTAGTTAATTTTATTAATAGTTAAAGGAACTAAAAAGTGCCCCGGATTGTGTGGAGATTCGCGCTTGCTCTACTTTATTTGTTTTATTAAAAATAAATGCGTCCAGAAAGCGCCCTAGGTTGTGTGGGCATTGGTGCTTGTGTTATTTTATCTAAATCTATTATTAATTAAAGCGACCAGAAAGCACCCTGGGTTGTGCGGAGAATGGCGCTTGCTCTACTTTATTTATTTTACTATTGATGCAATGGACCAGAAAAATACTCGATTTTGTGGGGATTGACGCTTTCACTTCTTTATTTATTGTATTAATTAACAGAGCAACCAGAAAGCGCTTCGGGTTGTCTGGAGATTGGTGCTTGTGATAATTTAATTATATAATTAATAATTAAAAAGAATAGAAAGTGCCTTGGGTTGTGCAGGAATCAATGCTTGTGTTATTTTATTTAATTTTATTAATAGTTAAAGTAACCTAAAAGTGCTTCGCGTTGTTTGGGGATTGGCAATTGCTTTTCTTCATTTATTGTATTTGTTAACAAAGCAACCATAAAGCGCTTCAGGTTGTGTGGGAATTGGTGCTTCTGTTATTTTATTGATTTTTTTAATAATTAAAGTAACCAGAAAGTGCCCCGGGTTGTGTGGGGAGGGTGTTTGTGTTATATCATTTATTTTATTAATAATTAAACTGACCAGGAAGCAGCCTGGGTTGTATGGGAATTGGTGCTTGTGTTATTTTATTTATTCTATCAATAATGAAAGCGACCAGAAAGCGCCCTGGGTTGTGCGGGGAATGGCGCTTGCTCTACTTTATTTATTTTATTAAAAATTATGCGTCTAGAAAGTGCCCTGGTTTGTGTGAGGATTTGCGCTTGCTCTTCTTTATTTATTGTAATAATAAACAAAGCAACTAGATTGCGCTTCGAATAAGTGGGGATTGGTGATTGTGTTATTTTAATTATTTTATTAATAATTGAAGTGACCATAAAGCACCCTGGGTTGTGTGGGGATTAGTGCTTGTGTTATTTTATCTAGATCTGTTAATAATTAAAGAGACCAGAAAGCGCCCTGGGTTGTGCGGGGATTGGCGCTTGCACTTTTTTATTTATTTTATTAATTGACAAAGCAACCAGAAAGCGCTTTGGGTTGTCTGGGGATTGGTGCTTGTGTTAATTTTTTTATTTTATCAATAATTAAAACGAAAAAAAAGTGCCTCAGGTTGTGCGGGGATTGGTGCTTGTGTTATTTTATTTAAATTTATCAATAGTTAAAGTAACCTGAAAATGCCCCAGGTTGTTTAGGAATTGGCGATTTCTCTACTTTATTTATTGTATTAATTAATAAGACAACCAGATAGCGCTCTGGGATGTGTTGGGATTGGCGCTTGCTCTTTCATATTTATTTTATTAAGAATTAATGCGTCAAGAAAGCGCTTCGTGTTGTGTCGGGATTGGCGCTTGCTCTACGTTATTTATTCTATTAATTAACGAAGCAATCAGAAAGTGCTTCGGTTACTGTAGGGATTAAAGCTTGTGTTATTTTATTTATTTGTGTTAATAGTTCAAGCGACCAGAAAGTGCCTCGGGTTGTGAGGGGATTGGCGCTTGTTCTACTTTATTCATTTCATAAAAAATTAATGCGTCCAGAAAAGGCCCCGGGTTGTGTGGGGATAGGAGCTTAATCTTTTTTATTTATTGTAATGATTAACAAAGCAACCAAAAAGCGCATCGGGTTGTAAGGGGATTGGTGCTTGTGTTATTTTATTTATTTTATTTATAATTAAAGTGACTAGAAAGCAACCCAGGTTGTGTGGAGATTGGCGATTGCTCTACTTTATATATTGTGTGAATTCATAAGGCAACTAGAAAGCGCCTTAGGTTGTGTGGAAATTTGCGATTGCTCTACTATATTTATTTTATATATAATCAATGCGTCCAGAAAGCGCCTGGTGTTGTGTGGAGCTTGGCGCTTGCTCTACTTCTTTATTATATTAATTAGCTGAACAACTAGAAAAAGCTTTGAATTTTGTGGCGATTGTTGCTTGTGTTATTTTAGTTAATTTTATTAATAGTTAAAGCAACTAAAAAGCGCCCCGGATTGTGTAAAGATTGGCGCTTGCTCTACTTCATTTATTTTATTAAAAATTATGCGTCTAGAAAGTGCCCTGGGTTGTGTGGGGATTTGCGCTTGCTCTTTTCTATTTATTGTATTAATTGACAAAAAAACCAGAAAACACTTGGGGTTGTGTGGGAATTGATGCTTGTGTTATTTTATTTATTCTATCAATAATTAGAACGACCAGAAAGCGCCCTGGGTTGTGCGTAAAATGGCGATTGCTTTACTTTAATTCCTTTATTTAGAATTCAAAGGACCAAAAAGTTCTTTGGATTGTGTGGGAATTGGAGCTTGCTTTTCTTTATTTATTAAATTAATTAACAAAGCAACCAGAAAGCGCTTTAGGTTGTGTGGGGATTGGTGCTTGTGTTATTTTATTTGATTATATTACTAGTTCAAGTGACCAGAAAGCGCCCCAGGTTGTGTGGGAATTGGTGTTTGTGTTATTTCATTTATTTTATTAATAATTAAAGTGACCAGAAAGCAACCTGGGTTGTATGGGAATTGGTGCTCGTGTTATTTTATTTAATTCTATTGATAATTAAAGCGATTAAAAAGTGCCCTGGGTAGTGTGGGAATTTGCGCTTGCTCTCATTTATTTATTTTATTATTAATTTAATGGACTAGAAAGTTCCTCAGGTTGTGCGGGGATTGGTGTTTGTGTTATTTCTTTTCTTTTGTTAATAATTGAAGTGACTAGGAAGCAACCTGGGTTGTATGGGAATTGGTGCTTGTGTTATTTTATTTAATTCTATTGATAATAAAAGCGATTAAAAAGTACCCTGGGTTGTGCGGGAATTGGCGCTTGCTCTACTTTATTTATTTTATTAAAAATTATGCGTCTAAAAAGTGCCCTAAATTGTGTGGGAATTTGCGCTTGCTCTTCTTTATTTACTGTCATAATAAACAAAGCAACCAGATAGCGCTTCGGGTTGTGTAGGGATTGGTGCTTGTGTTATTTTGTTTATTTTATTAATAATTAAAGTGACCATAAAGCACCCTGGGTTGAGTGGGGATTGGTGCTTGTGTTATTTTATCTAAATCTATTTATAATTAAAGCGACCAAAAAGCGCCCTGGGTTATGCGGGGAATGGCGCTTGCTCTACGTTATTTATTTTACTATTAATTTAATGGACCAAAAAGTTACTCGATTTTGTGGGGATTGGCGCTTGCACTTCTTTAATTATTGTATTAATTAATAAGACAACTAAAGAATGCTCTGGGATGTGTTGGGATTGGCGCTTGTTCTTTCATATTTATTTTATTAAAAATTAATGGCTCAAGAAAGCGCGCCTTGTTGTGTCGGGATTGGCGCTTGCTCTACGTTATTTATTCTATTAATTAACGAAGCAGTCAGAAAGTGCTTCGGTTACTGTAGGGATTGATGCTTGTGTTATTTTATTTAATTGTGTTAATTATTCAAGCGACCAGAAAGTGCCTCGGGTTGTAAGAGGATTGGCGCTTGTTCTACTTTATTCATTTTATGAAAAATTAATGCGTCCAGAAAAGGCCCCGAATTGTGTGGGGATTGGAGCTCAATCTTTTTCATTTATTGTAATAATTAATGAAGCAACCAAAAAGCGCATCGGGTTGTGTGGGGATTGGCGATTGCTCTACTATATTTATTTTATTAGTAATTCATGCGTCCAGAAAGTGCCTGGTGTTATGTGGAGATTGGCGCTTGCTCTACTTTATTTATTATATTAATTAGCAGAACAACCAGAAAACGCTTTGAATTTTGTGGGAATTGTTGCCTGTGTTATTTTAGTTAATTTTATTAATAGTTAAAGCAACTAAAAAGTGCCCTAGATTGTGTGGAGATTGGCGCTTGCTCTACTTTATTTATTTTATTAGAAATTAATGCGTCCAGGGAGCACTTTGGGTCGTGTGGGGAATGTCGCTTGCTCTACTTTATTTATTGAAATAATTAACAAAGCAACCAAAAAGCGCTTTAGGTTGTGTGGGATTTGGTGCTTGTGTTATTTTATTAATTTTTCTAATAATTAAAGTAACCAGGAAGTGCCCCGGGTTGTGTGGGGATTGGTGCTTGTGTAATTTCATTTATTGTATAAATAATTAAAGTGACCATAAAGCTTACTGAGTTTTGTGGGGATTGGTGCTTGTGTTATTTTATCTAAATCTATTAATTATTAAAGCGACCAGGAAGCGCCCTGGGTTGTGCGGGAAATGGCGCTTGCTCTACTTTATTAATTTTACTATTAACTCAATGGACCAGAAAGTTCCTCGATTTTATGGGGATTGGCGCTTGCGCCTCTTCATTTATTGTATTAATTAACAAAGCAACCAGAAAGCGCTTTGGGTTGTTTGGCAATTTGTGCTTGTGTTATTTTATTTATTTTATTAATAATTAAAGCGACTAGACAGTCCCTGGGTGGTGTGGGGATTGGCGCTTGCTCTTCCTTATTTATAGTATCAAATAACAGAGCAACCAGAAAGCGCTTCGGGTTGTCTGGAGATTGGTGCTTGCGTTGATTTAATTATTTTATTAATAATTAAAACGAATAGAAAGCGCCTCGGGTTGTGCGAGAATTTTATGCTTGTGTTACTTTATTGATTTTGTTAATAATTAAAGTGACCAGTAAGTGCTCTGGGTTGCGTGGGGTTTGGTGCTTGTGTAATTTTATTTAAGCATATTATTAGTTCAAGCGACCAGACAGCACCCTAGGTTGTGTGGGGATTGGTGCTTGCTCTACTTTATTTATTGTATCAATGAACAGCGAAACCAATAAGCACTTCAGGTTATGTGGGAATTGGTGCTTGTAATATTTTATTCATTCTATCAATGATTAAAGCGACCAGAAAGCACCCAAGGTTGTGTGGGAAATGGCGCTTGCTCTTCTTTGTGTCCTTTATTTATAATTCAAAGGACCAGAAAGTTCCTCATGTTGTTTAGGGATTGGTGCTTGAGTTATTTTATTTACTTTATATATAATTAAAGCAACCAGACAGTGCCCTAAGTAGTGTGGGGATTGGCGCTTGCTTTTCTTTAATTATTGTATTAATTAACAAAGCAACCAGAAAGCGCTTCGGGTTGTGTGGGGATTGGTGCTTGTGTTATTTTTATTATTTTAATAATAATAAAAGTGACCAGCAAGCAACTCAGGTTGTGTGGGGATTGGCGATGCTCTACTTTATATATTGTATAAATTTATAAGGCAACTAGAAAGCGCCTTAGGTTGTGTGGGGATCTGCGATTGCTCTACTATATTTATTTTAATTATAATTAATGCGCCCAACAAGTGCTCTGGGTTGTTTGGGGATTGTCGCTTGCTCTACTTTATTTATTGTATTAATTATTAAAGAAACCAGAAAGCACATAAGGTTGTGTAGGAATTGGTGCTTGTGTTATTTTATTTATTCTATCAATAATTAAAACGACCAGAAAGCGCCCTGGGTTGTGTTGGAATTGGTGCTTGTGTTATTTTATTCAATTCTATTAATAATTAAAGCAACTAGAAAGTGCCCTGGGTTGTGCGGGGGAAGGCGCTTGCTCTACTTTATTTATTTTACTAATAATTTAATGGACCAGAAAATTACTCGATTTTGTGGGAATTGGCGCTTGCACTTCTTTATTGATTGTATTAATCAACAAAGCAACCAGAAAGCGCTTTAAGATGTGTGGGGATTGGTGCTTGTGTTATTTTATTTATTTTATTAATAATTAAAGCGACCAGACAGTCCCTGGGTTGTGTGGCGATTGGTGCTTGCTTTTTTTTATTCATTGTATCAATTAACAGAGCAACCAGAAAGCGCTTTAGGTTGTGTGGTAATTTGTGCTTGTAATATTTTATTGATTTTTTCAACAATCAAAGTTACACGAAAGTGCTTCGGGTTGTGTGGGGATTGGTGCTTGTGTTATTTCATTTATTTTATTTATAATTAAAGGGACCAGAAAGCATCCTGGGTTGTGTGAAAATTGGTGCTTGTGTTATTTTAATTAATTCTATTAATAATTAAAGCAAACCGAAAGTGCTCTTGGTTGTGCCTGAAATGACGCTTGCTCTTTTTTGTTTTCTTTATTTATAATTCAAATGAGCAGAAATTTCCTCGGATTGTGTGGGGATTGGCAATGACTTTTCTTTATTTATTGAATTTATTAACAAAGCAACCAGAAAGCGCTTTAGGTTGTGTGAAAATTGGTGCTTATGTTATTATATTAATTTTTTTAATAATTAAAGCGACCAGAAAGTGTCCTGGGTTGTGTGGAGATTGGTGCTTGTGTTATTTTATTAAATTATATTACTAGTTTAAGCGACCAAAAAGCGCCCTAGGTTGTGTAGTGATTTGTGCTTGTTCTATTTTATTTATTTTATTTATAATTAAAGCAACCAGACAGTGCCCTAAGTAGTGTGGGGATTGGCGCTTGCTTTTCTTTAATTATTGTATTAATTAACAAAGCAACCAGAAAGCGCTTCGGGTTGTGTGGGGATTAGTGCTTGTGTTATTTTTATTATTTTAATAATAATAAAAGTGACCAGCAAGCAACTCAGGTTGTGTGGGGATTGGCAATGCTCTACTTTATATATTGTATAAATTTATAAGGCAACTAGAAAGCGCCTTAGGTTGTGTGGGGATCGGCGATTGCTCTACTATATTTATTTTAATTATAATTAATGCGCCCAACAAGCGCTCTGGGTTGTTTGGGGATTGTCGCTTGCTCTACTTTATTTTTTGTATTAATTATTAAAGAAACCAGAAAGCACATAAGGTTGTGTAGGAATTGGTGCTTGTGTTATTTTATTTATTCTATCAATAATTAAAACGACCAGAAAGCGCCCTGGGTTGTGTTGGAATTGGTGCTTGTGTTATTTTATTCAATTTTATTAATAATTAAAGCAACTAGAAAGTGCCCTGGGTTGTGCGGGGGAAGGCGCTTGCTCTACTTTATTTATTTTACTAATAATTTAATGGACCAGAAAATTACTCGATTTTGTGGGGATTGGCGCTTGCACTTCTTTATTGATTGTATTAATCAACAAAGCAACCAGAAAGCGCTTTAAGATGTGTGGGGATTGGTGCTTGTGTTATTTTATTTATTTTATTAATAATTAAAGCGACCAGGCAGTCCCTGGGTTGTGTGGCGATTGGCGCTTGCTTTTTTTTATTCATTGTATCAATTAACAGAGCAACCAGAAAGCGCTTTTGGTTGTGTGGTAATTTGTGCTTGTAATATTTTATTGATTTTTTTAACAATCAAAGTTACACGAAAGTGCTTCGGGTTGTGTGGGGATTGATGCTTGTGTAATTTTATTTAAGCATATTACTAGTTTAAGCGACCAGACAGCGCCCCAGATTGTGTGGGGATTGACGCTTGTGTTATTTCATTTATTTTATTTATAATTAAAGGGACCAGAAAGCATCCTGGGTTGTGTGAAAATTGGTGCTTGTGTTATTTTAATTAATTCTATTAATAATTAAAGCAAACCGAAAGTGCTCTGGGTTGTGCCTGAAATGACGCTTGCTCTTTTTTGTTTTCTTTATTTATAATTCAAATGAGCAGAAAGTTCCTCAGATTGTGTGGGGATTGGCAATGACTTTTCTTTATTTATTGAATTTATTAACAAAGCAACCAGAAAGCGCTTTAGGTTGTGTGAAAATTGGTGCTTATGTTATTATATTAATTTTTTTAATAATTAAAGCGACCAGAAAGTGTCCTGGGTTGTGTGGAGATTGGTGCTTGTGTTATTTTATTAAATTATATTACTAGTTTAAGCGACCAAAAAGCGCCCTAGGTTGTGTTGTGATTTGTGCTTGTTCTATTTTATTTATTTTATTTATAATTAAAGCGACCAGAAGGCGCCTCGGGTCGTGCGGGAATTGATGCTTGTGTTTTTTTATTTATTTTATAAATAACTAATGCGACCAGAAAGCACCCCGGGTTGTGTGGAGATTGGTTTTTGTGTGATTTTATTTAATTATATTAATAATTTATGCGACCAGAAAGCGCTTTGTGTTGTGTGGGGATTGCTGCTTGTGTTATTTTATTTATTTTATTAATAGTTAAAGTAACCTTAAAGCACCCTGGGTCGTGTGGGGATTGGTGCTTGTGTTATTTTATTTAAATTTTTAATAATTAAAGCGACCAGAAAGCGCCCTGGGTTAGTGCGGGGAATGGCGCTTGCTCTACCTCATTTATCGTATCAATTAACAGAGCAACTAAAAAGCGCTTCGAACTGTCTAGAGATTGGTGCTTGTGTTAATTTAATTATTTTATTAATAATTAAAACGAATAGAAAGTGCCTCAAGTTGTGCGAAAATTGGTGCTTGTGTTATTTTATTTAATTTTATTCATAGTTAAAGTAACCTGAAAGTGCCCCGGGTATTTTGGGGATTGGCGATTGCTCTTCTTTATTTATTGTATCAATTACCAAAGCAACCAGAAAGCGCTTTAGGTTGTGTGGGAATTGGTGCTTGTGTTATTTCATTGATTTTTTTAAGAATTGAAGTAACCAGAAAGTGCCCCGGGTTGTGTGGGGATTGATGCTAGTGTTATTTTATATAATGATATTACTAGTTCAAAAGACCAGAAAGAGCCCTAGGTTGTGTGGGGAATGGTGTTTGTGTTATTTGATTCATTTTATTAATAATTAAAGTGACCAGGAAGCATCCTGGGTTGTATGGGAATTGGTGCTTGTGTTATTTTATTTATTCAATCAATAATTAAAGCGACCAGAAAGCGCCCTGGGTTGTGCAGGGAATTGCGCTTGCTCTACTTTATTTATTTTATTAAAAATCATGCGTCTAGAAAGTGCCCTGGATTGTGTGGGGATTTGCGCTTGCTCTTCTTTATTTATTGTAATAATAAACAAAGCAACTAGATTGCGCTTCGGGTTGTGTGGGGATTGGTGCTTGTGTTATTATATTTATTTTATTAATAATTAAAGTGACCATATAGCACCCTGGGTTGTGTGGGGATTGGTGCTTGTGTTATTTTATCTTAATCTATTAATAATTAAAGCGACCAGAAAGCGCCCTGGGTTGTGCGGGGAATGGCGCTTGCTCTACTTTATTTATTTTACTCTTAATTCAATGGACCAGAAAGTTACTCGATTTTGTGGAGATTGGCGCTTGCACTGCTTTATTTATTGTATTAATTAACAAAGAAATCAGAAAGCACTTGGGGTTGTGTGGGAATTGATGCTTGTGTTATTTTATTTATTCTATCAATAATTAGAACGACCAGAAAGCGCCCTGGATTGTGCGTAAAATGGCGCTTGCTCTCCTTTGATTCCTTTATTTATAATTCGAAGGGACAGAAAGTTCTTCGGATTGTGTGGGGATTGGCGCTTGCTCTTCTTTATTTATTGAATTAATCAACAAAGCAACCAGAAAGCGCTTAAGGTTGTGTGGAAAGTGGTGCTTGTGTTATTTGATTAATTTTTTTAATAATTAAAGTAACCAAAAAGTGCCTTGGGTTGTGTGGGGATTGGTGCTTGTGTTATTTTATTTGATTATATTACTAGTTCAAGTGACCAGAAAGCGCCCCAGGTTGTGTGGGGATTGGTGTTTGTGTTATTTCATTTATTTTATTAATAATTAAAGTGACCTGAAAGCAACCTGGGTTGTATGGGAATTGGTGCTTGTGTTATTTTATTTAATTCTATTGATAATTAAAAAGACTAGAAAGTGAACTGGGATGTGCGGGAAATGGCGCTTGCTCTACTTTATTTATTTAATTAAAAATTATGCGTTTAGAAAGTGTCCTGGGTTGTGTGGGGATTTGCGCTTGCTCTTCTTTATTTATTGTAATAATAAACAAAGCAACCAGATGGCGCTTCGGGTCGTGTGGGGATTGGTGCTTGTGTTATTTTATTTATTTTATTAAAAATTAAAGTGACCGTAAAGCACCCTGGGTTGTGCGGGAATTGGTGCTTGTGTTATTTCATCTGAATCTATTATTAATTAAAGTGACCAGAAAGCACCCTGGGTTGTGCGGAGAATAGCGCTTGCTCTACTTTATTTATTGTACTATTAATGCAATGGACCAGAAAGTTACTCTATTTTGTGGGGATTGACGCTTGCACTTCTTTATTTATTGTATTAAATAACAGAGCAACCAGAAAGCGCTTCGGGTTGTCTGGAGATTGGTGCTTGTGATAATTTAGTCATATAATTAATAATTAAAACGAATAGAAAGTACCTCGGGTTGTGCAGGAATCGGTGCTTGTGTTATTTTATTTAATTTTATTAATAGTTTAAGTAACCTAAAAGTGCCCCGGGTTGTTTGGGGATTAGCGATTGCTCTTTTTTATTTATTGTATTAGATAACAAAGCAACCGGAAAGCGCTTCAGGTTGTGTGTGAATTGGTGCTTGTGTTATTTTATTGATTTTTTTAATAATTAAAGCGACCAGAAAGCGCCCTGGGTTGTGCGGGGAATGGCGCTTGCTCTACTTTATTTATTTTATTAAAAATTATGCGTCTAGAAAGTGTTCTGGGTTGTGTGGAGATTTGCGCTTGCTCTTCTTTATTTATTGTAATAATGAACAAAGCAACTTGATTGCGCTTCGAGTGTGTGGGGATTGGTGCTTGTGTTATTTTGTTTATTTTATTAATGACTGAAGTGACCATAAAGCACCCTGGGTTGTGTGAGGATTGGTGCTTGTGTTATTTTAACTGAATCTCTTGATAATAAAAGCGACCAGAAAGCGCCCTGGGTTGTGCGGGGATTGGCGCTTGCACTTTTTTATTTATTTCATTGATTGACGAAGCAACCAGAAAGCGCTTTGGGTTGTCTGGGGATTGGTGCTTGTGTTAATTTTTTTATTTTATTAATAATTAAAACGAATGAAAAGTGACTCGGGTTGTGCGGGAATTGGTGCTTGTGTTATTTTATTTAATTTTATTAATAGTTAAAGTAACCTTAAAGTGCTTCGGGTTGTTTGGGGATTGGCGATTGCTTTTCTTTATTTATTGAATTAATTAACAAAGCAACCAGAAAGTGCTCTAGGCTGTGTGAAAATTGGTGCTTGTGTTATTTTATTAATTTTTTCAATAATTAAAGTAACCAAAAAGTGCCCCGGGTTGTGTGGGGATTGGTGCTTGTGTTATTTTATTTGATTATATTACTAGGTTAAGTGACCAGAAAGCGCCCAAGGTTGTGTGGGGATTGGTTATTGTGTTATTTCATTCATTTTATCAATAATTAAAGTGACCAGAAAGCAACCTGGGTTGTATGGAAATTGGTGCTTGAGTTATTTTATTTAATTCTATTGATAATTAAAAAGACTAGAAAGTGCCCTGGGATGTGCGGGAAATGGTGCTTGCTCTACTTTATTTATTTAATTAAAAATTATGCGTTTAGAAAGTGCCCTGGGTTGTGTGGGGATTTGCGCTTGCTCTTTTTTATTTATTGTAATGATAAACAAAGCAACCAGATGGCGATTCGGGTCGTGTGGGGATTGGTGCTCGTGTTATTTTATTTATTTTATCAATAATTAAAGTGACCGTAAAGCACCCTAGGTTGTGTGGGAATTGGTGCTTGTGTTATTTCATCTAAATCTATTATTAATTAAAGCGACAAGAAAGAACCCTGGGTTGTGTGGAGAATGGCGCTTGCTCTACTTTATTTATTTTACTATTAATGCAATGGACCAGAAAGTTACTCGATTTTGTGGGGATTGACGCTTGCACTTCTTTATTTATTGTATTAAATAACAGAGCAACCAGAAAGCGCTTCGGGTTGTCTGGAGATTAGTGCTTGTGATAATTTAATTATATAATTAATAATTAAAACGAATAGAAAGTGCCTCGGGTTGTGCAGGAATCGGTGCTTGTGTTATTTTATTTAATTTTATTAATAGTTAAAGTAACCTAAAAGTGCTCCGGGTTGTTTGGGGATTGGCGATTGCTCTTCTTTATTTATTGTATTAATTAACAAAGCAACCAGAAAGCGCTTTAGGTTGTGTGGGAATTAATGCTTGTGTTATTTTATTAATTTTTTAAATAATTAAAGTAACCAGAAAGTGACCCGGGTTGTGTGAGGATTGGTGCTTGTGTTATTTTATTTGATTATATTACTAGTTTAAAGGACCAGAATGCGCCCCAGGTTTTTTGGGGATTGATGTTTGTGTTATTTCATTTATTTTATTAATAATTAAAGTGATTAAAAAGCATCCTGGGTTGTATTCGAATTGATGCTGGTGTTATTTTATTTATTCTATCAATAATTAAAGCGACCAGAAAGCGCCCTGGGTTGTGCGGGGAATGGCGCTTGCTCTTCGTTATTTATTCTATTAATTAACGAAGCAATCAGAAAGTGCTTCGGTTACTGTAGGGATTAAAGCTTGTGGTATTTTATTTAATTGTGTTAATAGTTTAAGCGACCAGAAAGTGCCTCGGGTTGTGAGGGGATCGGCGCTTGTTCTACTTTATTCATTTCATGAAAAATTAATGCGTCCAGAAAAGGCCCCTGGTTGTGTGGGGATTGGAGCTTAATCTTTTTCATTTATTGTAAAAATTAACAAAGCAACCTAAAAGCGCATCAGGTTGTAAGGGAATTAGTGCTTAAGTTATTTTATTTATTTCATTAATAATTAAAGTGACTAGAAAGGAACCCAGGTTGTGTGGAAATTGGCGATTAATCTACTTTATATATTGTGTAAATTCATAAGGCAACTAGAAAGCGCCTTAGGTTGTGTGAAGATTGGCGATTGCTCTACTATATTTATTTTATATATAATCAATGCGTCCAGAAAGCGCCTGGTGTTGTGTGGAGATTTGCGCTTGCTCTACTTCTTTATTATATTAATTAGCTGAACAACTAGAAAAAGCTTTGAATTTTGTGGCAATTGTTGCTTGTGTTATTTTAGTTAATTTTATTAATAGTTAAAGCAACTTAAAAGTGCCCCGGATTGTGTAGAGATTGGCGCTTGCTCTACTTTATTTATTTTATTAAAAATTATGCGTCTAAAAAGTGCCCTGGGTTGTGTGGAGATTTGCGCTTGCTTTTCTTTATTTATTGTCATAATAAACAAAGCAACCAGATAGCGCTTCAGGTTGTGTAGGGATTGGTGCTTGTGTTATTTTATTTATTTTATTAATAATCAAAGTGACCATAAAGCAACCTGGGTTGAGTGGGAATTGGTGCTTGTGTTATTTTATCCAAATCTATTAATAATTAAAGCGACTAGAAAGAGCCTTGGGTTATGCGGGGAATGGCGCTTGCTCTACGTTATTTATTTTACTATTAATTCAATGGACCAGAAAGTTACTCAATTTTGTGGGGATGGGCGCTTGCACTTTTTTATTTATTTTATTAATTGACAAAGCAACCAGAAAGCGCTTTGGGTTGTCTGGGGATTGGTGCTTGTGATAATTTTTTTATTTTATCAATAATTAAAACGAAAAAAAAGTGCCTCGGGTTGTGCGGGAATTGGTTCTTGTGTTATTTTATTTAATTTTATTAATAGTTAAAGTAACCTAAAAGTGCCCTGGGTTGTTTGGGGATTGGCGATTGCTCTTTTTTATTTATACTATTAATTAACAAAGCAACCAGAAAGCGCTTTAGGTTGTGTGGGAATTAATGCTTGTGTTATTTTATTGATTTTTTAAATAATTAAAGTAACCAGAAAGTGACCCGGGTTGTGTGGGGATTGGTGCTTGTGTTATTTTATTTGATTATATTACTAGTTCAAGCGACCAGAAAGCGCCCCAGGTTGTTTGGGGATTGATGTTTGTGTCATTTCATTTATTTTATTAATAATTAAAGTGATTAGAAAGCATCCTGGGTTGTATGGGAATTGGTGCTTGTGTTATTTTAATTATTATATCAATAATTAATGCGACCAGAAAGCGCCCTGGGTTGTGCGGAGAATGGCGCTTGCTCTACTTTATTAATTTTATTATTAATTCAATGGACTAAGAAGTTCCTCGGGTTGTGTGGGGATTGGTGCTTGTGTTAATTTATTTATTCTATTAATAATTAAAACAAATAGAAAGTGCCTCAGGTTGTGCGGGGATTGGTGCTTGTGTTATTTTATTTAAATTTATCAATTGTTAAAGTAACCTGAAAATGCCCCAGGTTGTTTAGGAATTGGCGATTTCTCTATTTTATTTATTGTATTAATTAATAAGACAACCAGATAGCGCTCTGGGATGTGTTGGAATTTGCGCTTGCTTTTTTATATTCATTTTATTAAGAATTAATGCGTCAAAAAAGCGCTTCGTGTTGTGTGAGAATTAGCGCTTGCTCTACGTTATTTATTGTATTAATTAACGAAGCAACCAAAAAGCGCTTCCGTTACTGTAGGAATTGATGCTTGTGTTATTTTATTTAATTGTGTTAATAGTTTAAGTGACCAGAAGGTGCCCTGGGTTGTGTGGGGATTGTCGCTTGCTCTACTTTATTTATTGTATTAATTAACAAAGAAATCAGAAAGCACTTGGGGTTGTGTGGGAATTGATGCTTGTGTTATTTTATTTATTCTATCAATAATTAGAACGACCAGAAAGCGCCCTGGGTTGTGCGTAAAATGGCGCTTGCTCTCCTTTGATTCCTTTATTTATAATTCAAAGGGACAGAAAGTTCTTCGGATTGTGTGGGGATTGGCGCTTGCTCTTCTTTATTTATTGAATTAATCAACAAAGCAACCAGAAAGCGCTTAAGGTTGTGTGGAAAGTGGTGCTTGTGTTATTTGATTAATTTTTTTAATAATTAAAGTAACCAAAAAGTGCCTTGGGTTGTGTGGGGATTAGTGCTTGTGTTATTTTATTTGATTATATTACTAGTTCAAGTGACCAGAAAGCGCCCCAGGTTGTGTGGGGATTGGTGTTTGTGTTATTTCATTTATTTTATTAATAATTAAAGTGACCAGAAAGCAACCTGGGTTGTATGGGAATTGGTGCTTGTGTTATTTTATTTAATTCTATTGATAATTAAAAAGACTAGAAAGTGCCCTGGGATGTGCGGGAAATGGCGCTTGCTCTACTTTATTTATTTAATTAAAAATTATGCGTTTAGAAAGTGCCCTGGGTTGTGTGGGGATTTGCGCTTGCTCTTCTTTATTTATTGTAATAATAAACAAAGCAACCAGATGGCGCTTCGGGACGTGTGGGGATTGGTGCTTGTGTTATTTTATTTATTTTATTAAAAATTAAAGTGACCGTAAAGCACCTTGGGTTGTGCGGGGATTGGTGCTTGTGTTATTTCATCTAAATCTTTTATTAATTAAAGTGACCAGAAAGCACCCTGGGTTGTGCGGAGAATAGCGCTTGCTCTACTTTATTTATTTTACTATTAATGCAATGGACCAGAAAGTTACTCTATTTTGTGGGGATTGACGCTTGCACTTCTTTATTTATTGTATTAATTAACAGAGCAACCAGAAAGCGCTTCAGGTTTTCTGGAGAGTGGTGCTTGTATTAATTTAATTATATAATTAATAATTAAAACGAATAGAAAGTGCCTCGAATTGTGCAGGAATCGGTGCTTGTGTTATTTTATTTAATTTTATTAATAGCTTAAGTAACCTAAAAGTGCCCCAGGTTGTTTGGGGATTGGCGATTGCTCTTTTTTATTTATTGTATTAGTTAACAAAGCAACTGGAAAGCGCTTCAGGTTGTGTGGGAATTGGTGCTTGTGTTATTTTATTGATTTTTTTAATAATTAAAGTAACCAGAAAGTGCCCCGGGTTAAGTGGGGATTGGTGTTTGTGTTATTTTATTTATTTTATTAATAATTAAAGTGACCAGGAAGCATCCTGGGTTGTATGGAAATTGGTGCTTGTGTTATTTTATTCATTCTATCAATAATTAAAGCGACCAGAAAGCGCCCTGGGTTGTGCGGGGAATGGCGCTTGCTCTACTTTATTTATTTTATTGAAAATTATGCGTCTAGAAAGTGTCCTGGGTTGTGTGGGGATTTGCGCTTGCTCTTCTTTATTTATTGTATTAATAAACAAAGCAAGAAGATTGCGCTTGGAATGTGTGGTGATTGGTGCTTGTGTTATTTTATTTATTTTATTAATTGACAAAGCAACCAGAAAGCGCTTTGGGTTGTCTGGAGATTGTGCTTGTGTTAATTTTTTTATTTTATCAATTATTAAAACGAATAAGAAGTGCCACGGGTTGTGTGGGAATTGGTGCTTGTGTTATTTTATTTAATTTTATTAATAGTTAAAGTAACCTAAAAGTGCCCCGGGTTGTTTGGGGATTGGCGATTGCTCTTCTTTATTTATTGTAATTATAAACAAAGCAACCAGAAAGCGCTTTAGGTTGTGTGGGAATTAATGCTTGTGTTATTTTATTAATTTTTTAAATAATTAAAGTAACCAGAAAGTGACCCGGGTTGTGTGGGGATTGGTGCTTGTGTTATTTTATTTGATTATATTACTAGTTCAAAGGACCAGAAAGCGCCCCAGGTTGTTTGGGGATTGATGTTTGTGTTATTTCATTTATTTTATTAATAATTAAAGTGATTAGAAAGAGCATCCTGGGTTGTATGGGAATTGGTGCTTGTGTTATTTCATTTATTATATCAATAATTAAAGCGACCAGAAAGCGCCCTGGGTTGTGCGGGAAATGGCGCTTGCTCTACTTTATTTACTTTATTATTAATTCAATGGACTAGAAAGTTCCTCGGGTTGTGTGGGGATTGGTGCTTGTGTTAATTTATTTATTCTATCAATAATTAAAACGAATAGAAAGTGCCTTAGGTTGTGCGGGGATTGGTGCTTGTGTTATTTTATTTAAATTTATCAATAGTTAAAGTAACCTGAAAATGCCCTAGGTTGTTTAGGAATCGGCGATTTCTCTACTTTATTCATTGTATTAATTAATAAGACAACCAAATAGCGCTCTGGGATGTGTTGGGATTGGCGCTTGCTCTTCCATATTTATTTTATTAAGAAATAATGCGTCAAGAAAGCGCTTCGTGTTGTGTCGGGATTGGTGCTTGCTCTACGTTATTTATTCTATCAATTAACGAAGCTATTAGAAAGTGCTTCGGTTACTGTAGGGATTAAAGCTTGTGTTATTTTGTTTAATTGTGTTAATAGTTCAAGCGACCAGAAAGTGCCTCATGTTGTGAGGGGATTGGCGCTTGTTCTACTTTATTCATTTCATGAAAAATTAATGCGTCCAGAAAAGGCCCCGGGTTGTGTGGGGATTGGAGCTTAATCTTTTTCATTTATTGTAATAATTAAGAAAGAAACTAAAAAGCGCATCGAGTTGTAAGGGGATTGGTGCTTGTGTTATTTTATTTATTTTATTAATAATTAAAGTGACTAGAAAGCAACCCAGGTTGTGTGGAGATTTGCGATTGCTCTACTATATTTATTTTATATATAATCAATGCGTCCAGAAAGCGCCTGGTGTTGTGTGGAGATTGGCGCTTGCTCTACTTCTTTATTATATTAATTAGCTGATCAACTAGAAAAAGCTTTGAATTTTGTGGCGATTGTTGCTTGTGTTATTTTAGTTAATTCTATTAATGGTTAAAGCAACTAAAAAGTGCCCTGGATTGTGTAGAGATTGGCGCTTGCTCTACTTTATTTATTTTATTAAAAATTATGCGTCTAGAAAGTGCCCTGGGTTGTGTAGGAATTTGCGCTTGCTCTTCTTTATTTATTGTATTAATTAACAAAAGAACCAGAAAGCACTTGGGGTTGTGTGGGAATTGATGCTTGTGTTATTTTATTTAATTCTATTGATAATTAAAGCGATTAAAAAGCGCCCTGGGTTGTGCAAGAATTGGCGCTTGCTCTACTTTATTTATTTTATTAGGAATTATACGTCTAAAAAGTGCCCTGGGTTGTGTGGGGATTTGCGCTTGCTCTTCTTTATTTATTGTCATAATATACAAAGCAACCAGATGGCGCTTCGAGTCGTGTGTGGATTGGTGCTTGTGTTATTTTATTTATTTTATTAATAATTAAAGTGACCGTAAAGCACCCTTGTTGTGTGGGAATTGGTGCTTGTGTTATTTTATCTAAATCTATTATTATTTAAAGCGACCAGAAAGCACCCTGGGTTGTGCGGAGAATGGCGCTTGCTCTACTTTATTTATTTTACTATTAATGCAATGGACCAAAAAGTTACTCGATTTTGTGGAGATTGACGCTTGCACTTCTTTATTTATTGTATTAATTAACAGAGCAACCAGAAAGCGCTTCGTGTTGTCTGGAGATTGGTGCTTGTGATAATTTAATTATGTAATTAAAAATTAAAAAGAATAGAAAGTGCCTTGGGTTGTGCAGGAATCGGTGCTTGTGTTATTTTATTTAATTTTATTAATAGTTAAAGTAACCTAAAAGTGCCCCGCGTTGTTTGGGGATTGGCGATTGCTCTTCTTTATTTATTGTAATAATAAACAAAGCAACTAGATTGCGCTTCGAATGTGTGGGAATTGGTGATTGTGTTATTTTATTTATTTTATTAATAATTAAAGTGACCATAAAGCACCCTGGGTTGTGTGGGGATTAGTGCTTGTGTTATTTTATCTAGATCTGTCAATAATTAAAGCGACCAGAAAGCGCCCTGGGTTGTGCGGGGAATGGCGCTTGCTCTACTTTATTTATTTTATTATTAAATCAACGGACTAGAAAGTTTTTCGGGTTTTGTGGTGATTGGTGCTTGTGTTAATTTATTCATTTTATCAATGATTAAAACGAATAGAAAGTGCTTGAGGTTGTGCGGGGATTGATGCTTGTGTTATTTTATTTAAATTTATCAATAGTTAAAGTAACCTGAAAATGCCCCAGGTTGTTTAGGAATTGGCGATTTCTCTACTTTATTTATTGTATTAATTAATAAGACAACCAGATAGCGCTCTGGGATGTGTTAGGATTGGCGCTTGCTCTTTCATATTCATTTTATTAAGAATTAATGCGTCAAAAAAGCGCTTCGTGTTGTGTCGGGATTGGCGCTTGCTCTACGTTATTTATTCTATCAATTAACGAAGCAATCAGAAAGTGCTTCGGTTACTGTAGGGATTAAAGCTTGTGTTATTTTATTTAATTGTGTTAATAGTTCAAGCGACCAGAAAGTGCCTTGGGTTGTGAGGGGATTGGCGCTTGTTCTACTTTATTCATTTCATGAAAAATTAATGCGTCCAGAAAAGGCCCCGGGTTGTGTGGGGATTGGAGCTTAATCTTTTTTATTTATTGTCATGATTAACAAAGCAACCAAAAAGCGCATCGGGTTGTAAGGGGATTGGTGCTTGTGTTATTTTATTTATTTTATTAATAATTAAAGTGACTAGAAAGCAACCCAGATTGTGTGAAGATTGGCGATTGCTCTACTTTATATATTGTGTAAATTCATAAGGCAACTAGAAAGCGCCTTAGGTTGTGTGGGAATTTGCGATTGCTCTACTATATTTATTTTATATAAAATCAATGCGTCCAGAAAGCGCCTGGTGTTGTGTGGAGCTTGGCGCTTGCTCTACTTCTTTATTATATTAATTAGCTGAACAACTAGAAAAAGCTTTGAATTTTGTGGCGATTGTTGCTTGTGTTATTTTAGTTAATTTTATTAATAGTTAAAGGAACTAAAAAGTGCCCCGGATTGTGTGGAGATTCGCGCTTGCTCTACTTTATTTGTTTTATTAAAAATAAATGCGTCCAGAAAGCGCCCTAGGTTGTGTGGGAATTGGTGCTTGTGTTATTTTATCTAAATCTATTATTAATTAAAGCGACCAGAAAGCACCCTGGGTTGTGCGGAGAATGGCGCTTGCTCTACTTTATTTATTTTACTATTAATGCAATGGACCAGAAAGTTACTCGATTTTGTGGGGATTGACGCTTTCACTTCTTTATTTATTGTATTAATTAACAGAGCAACCAGAAAGCGCTTCGGGTTGTCTGGAGATTGGTGCTTGTGATAATTTAATTATATAATTAATAATTAAAAAGAATAGAAAGTGCCTCAGGTTGTGCGGGGATTGGTGCTTGTGTTATTTTATTTAAATTTATCAATAGTTGAAGTAACCTGAAAGTGCCCCGGGTTGTTTAGGAATTGGCGATTGCTTTACTTCATTTATTGAATTAATTAATAAGACAACTAAAGAATGCTCTGGGATGTGTTGGGATTGGCGCTTGTTCTTTCATATTTATTTTATTAAGAATTAATGGCTCAAGAAAGCGCTTCTTGTTGTGTCGGGATTAGCGCTTGCTCTACGTTATTTATTCTATTAATTAACGAAGCAGTCAGAAAGTGCTTTGGTTACAGTAGGGATTGATGCTTGTGTTATTTTATTTAATTGTGTTAATTATTCAAGCGACCAGAAAGTGCCTCGGGTTGTAAGAGGATTGGCGCTTGTTCTACTTTATTCATTTTATGAAAAATTAATGCGTCCAGAAAAGGCCCCGAATTGTGTGGGGATTGGAGCTTAATCTTTTTCATCTATTGTAATAATTAATGAAGCAACCAAAAAGCGCATCGGGTTGTGTAGGGATTGGCGATTGCTCTACTATATTTATTTTATTAGTTATTCATGCGTCCAGAAAGTGCCTGGTGTTGTGTGGAGATTGGCGCTTGCTCTACTTCATTTATTATATTCATTAGCAGAACAACCAGAAAGCGCTTTGAATTTTGTGGGAATTGTTGCCTGTGTTATTTTAGTTAATTTTATTAATCGTTAAAGCAACTAAAAAGTGCCCCAGATTGTGTGAAGATTGGCGCTTGCTCTACTTTATTTATTTTATTAGAAATTAATGCGTCCAGGGAGCACTCTGGGTCGTGTGGGGAATGTCGCTTGCTCTACTTTATTTATTGAAATAATTAACAAAGCAACCAAAAAGCGCTTTAGGTTGTGTAAGATTTGGTGCTTGTGTTATTTTATTAATTTTCCTAATAATTAAAGTAACCAGGAAGTGCCCCGGGTTGTGTGGGGATTGGTGCTTGTGTAATTTCATTTATTGTATAAATAATTAAAGTGACCAGAAAGCAACCCAGGTTGTCTGGGGATTGGCGATTGCTCTACTTTATATATTGTGTAAATTCATAAGGCAACTAGAAAGCGCCTTAGGTTGTGTGGGGATTGGCTATTGCTCTACTATATTTATTTTATTAATAATTAATGCGTCCAGAAAGCGCCTGGTGTTGTGTGGAAATTGGCGCTTGCTCTACTTCATTTATTATATTAATGAGCAGAACAACCAGAAAGCGCTTTAAATTTTGTGGAGATTGTTGCTTGTGTTATTTTAGTTAATTTTATTAATAGTTAAAGGAACTAAAAAGTGCCCCGGATTGTGTGGAGATTCGCGCTTGCTCTACTTTATTTGTTTTATTAAAAATAAATGCGTCCAGAAAGCGCCCTAGGTTGTGTGGGAATTGGTGCTTGTGTTATTTTATCTAAATCTATTATTAATTAAAGCGACCAGAAAGCACCCTGGGTTGTGCGGAGAATGGCGCTTGCTCTACTTTATTTATTTTACTATTGATGCAATGGACCAGAAAGTTACTCGATTTTGTGGGGATTGACGCTTTCACTTCTTTATTTATTGTATTAATTAACAGAGCAACCAGAAAGCGCTTCGGGTTGTCTGGAGATTGGTGCTTGTGATAATTTAATTATATAATTAATAATTAAAAAGAATAGAAAGTGCCTTGGGTTGTGCAGGAATCAATGCTTGTGTTATTTTATTTAATTTTATTAATAGTTAAAGTAACCTAAAAGTGCTTCGCGTTGTTTGGGGATTGGCAATTGCTTTTCTTCATTTATTGTATTTGTTAACAAAGCAACCATAAAGCGCTTCAGGTTGTGTGGGAATTGGTGCTTCTGTTATTTTATTGATTTTTTTAATAATTAAAGTAACCAGAAAGTGCCCCGGGTTGTGTGGGGAGGGTGTTTGTGTTATATCATTTATTTTATTAATAATTAAACTGACCAGGAAGCAGCCTGGGTTGTATGGGAATTGGTGCTTGTGTTATTTTATTTATTCTATCAATAATGAAAGCGACCAGAAAGCGCCCTGGGTTGTGCGGGGAATGGCGCTTGCTCTACTTTATTTATTTTATTAAAAATTATGCGTCTAGAAAGTGCCCTGGTTTGTGTGAGGATTTGCGCTTGCTCTTCTTTATTTATTGTAATAATAAACAAAGCAACTAGATTGCGCTTCGAATAAGTGGGGATTGGTGATTGTGTTATTTTAATTATTTTATTAATAATTGAAGTGACCATAAAGCACCCTGGGTTGTGTGGGGATTAGTGCTTGTGTTATTTTATCTAGATCTGTTAATAATTAAAGAGACCAGAAAGCGCCCTGGGTTGTGCGGGGATTGGCGCTTGCACTTTTTTATTTATTTTATTAATTGACAAAGCAACCAGAAAGCGCTTTGGGTTGTCTGGGGATTGGTGCTTGTGTTAATTTTTTTATTTTATCAATAATTAAAACGAAAAAAAAGTGCCTCAGGTTGTGCGGGGATTGGTGCTTGTGTTATTTTATTTAAATTTATCAATAGTTAAAGTAACCTGAAAATGCCCCAGGTTGTTTAGGAATTGGCGATTTCTCTACTTTATTTATTGTATTAATTAATAAGACAACCAGATAGCGCTCTGGGATGTGTTGGGATTGGCGCTTGCTCTTTCATATTTATTTTATTAAGAATTAATGCGTCAAGAAAGCGCTTCGTGTTGTGTCGGGATTGGCGCTTGCTCTACGTTATTTATTCTATTAATTAACGAAGCAATCAGAAAGTGCTTCGGTTACTGTAGGGATTAAAGCTTGTGTTATTTTATTTATTTGTGTTAATAGTTCAAGCGACCAGAAAGTGCCTCGGGTTGTGAGGGGATTGGCGCTTGTTCTACTTTATTCATTTCATGAAAAATTAATGCGTCCAGAAAAGGCCCCGGGTTGTGTGGGGATAGGAGCTTAATCTTTTTTATTTATTGTAATGATTAACAAAGCAACCAAAAAGCGCATCGGGTTGTAAGGGGATTGGTGCTTGTGTTATTTTATTTATTTTATTTATAATTAAAGTGACTAGAAAGCAACCCAGGTTGTGTGGAGATTGGCGATTGCTCTACTTTATATATTGTGTGAATTCATAAGGCAACTAGAAAGCGCCTTAGGTTGTGTGGAAATTTGCGATTGCTCTACTATATTTATTTTATATATAATCAATGCGTCCAGAAAGCGCCTGGTGTTGTGTGGAGCTTGGTGCTTGCTCTACTTCTTTATTATATTAATTAGCTGAACAACTAGAAAAAGCTTTGAATTTTGTGGCGATTGTTGCTTGTGTTATTTTAGTTAATTTTATTAATAGTTAAAGCAACTAAAAAGCGCCCCGGATTGTGTAAAGATTGGCGCTTGCTCTACTTCATTTATTTTATTAAAAATTATGCGTCTAGAAAGTGCCCTGGGTTGTGTGGGGATTTGCGCTTGCTCTTTTCTATTTATTGTATTAATTGACAAAAAAACCAGAAAACACTTGGGGTTGTGTGGGAATTGATGCTTGTGTTATTTTATTTATTCTATCAATAATTAGAACGACCAGAAAGCGCCCTGGGTTGTGCGTAAAATGGCGATTGCTTTACTTTAATTCCTTTATTTAGAATTCAAAGGACCAAAAAGTTCTTTGGATTGTGTGGGAATTGGAGCTTGCTTTTCTTTATTTATTAAATTAATTAACAAAGCAACCAGAAAGCGCTTTAGGTTGTGTGGGGATTGGTGCTTGTGTTATTTTATTTGATTATATTACTAGTTCAAGTGACCAGAAAGCGCCCCAGGTTGTGTGGGAATTGGTGTTTGTGTTATTTCATTTATTTTATTAATAATTAAAGTGACCAGAAAGCAACCTGGGTTGTATGGGAATTGGTGCTCGTGTTATTTTATTTAATTCTATTGATAATTAAAGCGATTAAAAAGTGCCCTGGGTAGTGTGGGAATTTGCGCTTGCTCTCATTTATTTATTTTATTATTAATTTAATGGACTAGAAAGTTCCTCAGGTTGTGCGGGGATTGGTGTTTGTGTTATTTCTTTTCTTTTGTTAATAATTGAAGTGACTAGGAAGCAACCTGGGTTGTATGGGAATTGGTGCTTGTGTTATTTTATTTAATTCTATTGATAATAAAAGCGATTAAAAAGTACCCTGGGTTGTGCGGGAATTGGCGCTTGCTCTACTTTATTTATTTTATTAAAAATTATGCGTCTAAAAAGTGCCCTAAATTGTGTGGGAATTTGCGCTTGCTCTTCTTTATTTACTGTCATAATAAACAAAGCAACCAGATAGCGCTTCGGGTTGTGTAGGGATTGGTGCTTGTGTTATTTTGTTTATTTTATTAATAATTAAAGTGACCATAAAGCACCCTGGGTTGAGTGGGGATTGGTGCTTGTGTTATTTTATCTAAATCTATTTATAATTAAAGCGACCAGAAAGCGCCCTGGGTTATGCGGGGAATGGCGCTTGCTCTACGTTATTTATTTTACTATTAATTTAATGGACCAAAAAGTTACTCGATTTTGTGGGGATTGGCGCTTGCACTTCTTTAATTATTGTATTAATTAATAAGACAACTAAAGAATGCTCTGGGATGTGTTGGGATTGGCGCTTGTTCTTTCATATTTATTTTATTAAAAATTAATGGCTCAAGAAAGCGCGCCTTGTTGTGTCGGGATTGGCGCTTGCTCTACGTTATTTATTCTATTAATTAACGAAGCAGTCAGAAAGTGCTTCGGTTACTGTAGGGATTGATGCTTGTGTTATTTTATTTAATTGTGTTAATTATTCAAGCGACCAGAAAGTGCCTCGGGTTGTAAGAGGATTGGCGCTTGTTCTACTTTATTCATTTTATGAAAAATTAATGCGTCCAGAAAAGGCCCCGAATTGTGTGGGGATTGGAGCTCAATCTTTTTCATTTATTGTAATAATTAATGAAGCAACCAAAAAGCGCATCGGGTTGTGTGGGGATTGGCGATTGCTCTACTATATTTATTTTATTAGTAATTCATGCGTCCAGAAAGTGCCTGGTGTTATGTGGAGATTGGCGCTTGCTCTACTTCATTTATTATATTAATTAGCAGAACAACCAGAAAACGCTTTGAATTTTGTGGGAATTGTTGCCTGTGTTATTTTAGTTAATTTTATTAATAGTTAAAGCAACTAAAAAGTGCCCTAGATTGTGTGGAGATTGGCGCTTGCTCTACTTTATTTATTTTATTAGAAATTAATGCGTCCAGGGAGCACTTTGGGTCGTGTGGGGAATGTCGCTTGCTCTACTTTATTTATTGAAATAATTAACAAAGCAACCAAAAAGCGCTTTAGGTTGTGTGGGATTTGGTGCTTGTGTTATTTTATTAATTTTTCTAATAATTAAAGTAACCAGGAAGTGCCCCGGGTTGTGTGGGGATTGGTGCTTGTGTAATTTCATTTATTGTATAAATAATTAAAGTGACCATAAAGCTTACTGAGTTTTGTGGGGATTGGTGCTTGTGTTATTTTATCTAAATCTATTAATTATTAAAGCGACCAGGAAGCGCTTTGGGTTGTTTGGCAATTTGTGCTTGTGTTATTTTATTTATTTTATTAATAATTAAAGCGACTAGACAGTCCCTGGGTGGTGTGGGGATTGGCGCTTGCTCTTCCTTATTTATAGTATCAAATAACAGAGCAACCAGAAAGCGCTTCGGGTTGTCTGGAGATTGGTGCTTGCGTTGATTTAATTATTTTATTAATAATTAAAACGAATAGAAAGCGCCTCGGGTTGTGCGAGAATTTTATGCTTGTGTTACTTTATTGATTTTGTTGATAATTAAAGTGACCAGTAAGTGCTCTGGGTTGCGTGGGGTTTGGTGCTTGTGTAATTTTATTTAAGCATATTATTAGTTCAAGCGACCAGACAGCACCCTAGGTTGTGTGGGGATTGGTGCTTGCTCTACTTTATTTATTGTATCAATGAACAGCGAAACCAATAAGCACTTCAGGTTATGTGGGAATTGGTGCTTGTAATATTTTATTCATTCTATCAATGATTAAAGCGACCAGAAAGCACCCAAGGTTGTGTGGAAAATGGCGCTTGCTCTTCTTTGTGTCCTTTATTTATAATTCAAAGGACCAGAAAGTTCCTCATGTTGTTTAGGGATTGGTGCTTGAGTTATTTTATTTACTTTATATATAATTAAAGCAACCAGACAGTGCCCTAAGTAGTGTGGGGATTGGCGCTTGCTTTTCTTTAATTATTGTATTAATTAACAAAGCAACCAGAAAGCGCTTCGGGTTGTGTGGGGATTGGTGCTTGTGTTATTTTTATTATTTTAATAATAATAAAAGTGACCAGCAAGCAACTCAGGTTGTGTGGGGATTGGCGATGCTCTACTTTATATATTGTATAAATTTATAAGGCAACTAGAAAGCGCCTTAGGTTGTGTGGGGATCTGCGATTGCTCTACTATATTTATTTTAATTATAATTAATGCGCCCAACAAGTGCTCTGGGTTGTTTGGGGATTGTCGCTTGCTCTACTTTATTTATTGTATTAATTATTAAAGAAACCAGAAAGCACATAAGGTTGTGTAGGAATTGGTGCTTGTGTTATTTTATTTATTCTATCAATAATTAAAACGACCAGAAAGCGCCCTGGGTTGTGTTGGAATTGGTGCTTGTGTTATTTTATTCAATTCTATTAATAATTAAAGCAACTAGAAAGTGCCCTGGGTTGTGCGGGGGAAGGCGCTTGCTCTACTTTATTTATTTTACTAATAATTTAATGGACCAGAAAATTACTCGATTTTGTGGGAATTGGCGCTTGCACTTCTTTATTGATTGTATTAATCAACAAAGCAACCAGAAAGCGCTTTAAGATGTGTGGGGATTGGTGCTTGTGTTATTTTATTTATTTTATTAATAATTAAAGCGACCAGACAGTCCCTGGGTTGTGTGGCGATTGGTGCTTGCTTTTTTTTATTCATTGTATCAATTAACAGAGCAACCAGAAAGCGCTTTAGGTTGTGTGGTAATTTGTGCTTGTAATATTTTATTGATTTTTTCAACAATCAAAGTTACACGAAAGTGCTTCGGGTTGTGTGGGGATTGGTGCTTGTGTTATTTCATTTATTTTATTTATAATTAAAGGGACCAGAAAGCATCCTGGGTTGTGTGAAAATTGGTGCTTGTGTTATTTTAATTAATTCTATTAATAATTAAAGCAAACCGAAAGTGCTCTTGGTTGTGCCTGAAATGACGCTTGCTCTTTTTTGTTTTCTTTATTTATAATTCAAATGAGCAGAAATTTCCTCGGATTGTGTGGGGATTGGCAATGACTTTTCTTTATTTATTGAATTTATTAACAAAGCAACCAGAAAGCGCTTTAGGTTGTGTGAAAATTGGTGCTTATGTTATTATATTAATTTTTTTAATAATTAAAGCGACCAGAAAGTGTCCTGGGTTGTGTGGAGATTGGTGCTTGTGTTATTTTATTAAATTATATTACTAGTTTAAGCGACCAAAAAGCGCCCTAGGTTGTGTAGTGATTTGTGCTTGTTCTATTTTATTTATTTTATTTATAATTAAAGCAACCAGACAGTGCCCTAAGTAGTGTGGGGATTGGCGCTTGCTTTTCTTTAATTATTGTATTAATTAACAAAGCAACCAGAAAGCGCTTCGGGTTGTGTGGGGATTAGTGCTTGTGTTATTTTTATTATTTTAATAATAATAAAAGTGACCAGCAAGCAACTCAGGTTGTGTGGGGATTGGCAATGCTCTACTTTATATATTGTATAAATTTATAAGGCAACTAGAAAGCGCCTTAGGTTGTGTGGGGATCGGCGATTGCTCTACTATATTTATTTTAATTATAATTAATGCGCCCAACAAGCGCTCTGGGTTGTTTGGGGATTGTCGCTTGCTCTACTTTATTTTTTGTATTAATTATTAAAGAAACCAGAAAGCACATAAGGTTGTGTAGGAATTGGTGCTTGTGTTATTTTATTTATTCTATCAATAATTAAAACGACCAGAAAGCGCCCTGGGTTGTGTTGGAATTGGTGCTTGTGTTATTTTATTCAATTTTATTAATAATTAAAGCAACTAGAAAGTGCCCTGGGTTGTGCGGGGGAAGGCGCTTGCTCTACTTTATTTATTTTACTAATAATTTAATGGACCAGAAAATTACTCGATTTTGTGGGGATTGGCGCTTGCACTTCTTTATTGATTGTATTAATCAACAAAGCAACCAGAAAGCGCTTTAAGATGTGTGGGGATTGGTGCTTGTGTTATTTTATTTATTTTATTAATAATTAAAGCGACCAGGCAGTCCCTGGGTTGTGTGGCGATTGGCGCTTGCTTTTTTTTATTCATTGTATCAATTAACAGAGCAACCAGAAAGCGCTTTTGGTTGTGTGGTAATTTGTGCTTGTAATATTTTATTGATTTTTTTAACAATCAAAGTTACACGAAAGTGCTTCGGGTTGTGTGGGGATTGATGCTTGTGTAATTTTATTTAAGCATATTACTAGTTTAAGCGACCAGACAGCGCCCCAGATTGTGTGGGGATTGACGCTTGTGTTATTTCATTTATTTTATTTATAATTAAAGGGACCAGAAAGCATCCTGGGTTGTGTGAAAATTGGTGCTTGTGTTATTTTAATTAATTCTATTAATAATTAAAGCAAACCGAAAGTGCTCTGGGTTGTGCCTGAAATGACGCTTGCTCTTTTTTGTTTTCTTTATTTATAATTCAAATGAGCAGAAAGTTCCTCAGATTGTGTGGGGATTGGCAATGACTTTTCTTTATTTATTGAATTTATTAACAAAGCAACCAGAAAGCGCTTTAGGTTGTGTGAAAATTGGTGCTTATGTTATTATATTAATTTTTTTAATAATTAAAGCGACCAGAAAGTGTCCTGGGTTGTGTGGAGATTGGTGCTTGTGTTATTTTATTAAATTATATTACTAGTTTAAGCGACCAAAAAGCGCCCTAGGTTGTGTTGTGATTTGTGCTTGTTCTATTTTATTTATTTTATTTATAATTAAAGCGACCAGAAGGCGCCTCGGGTCGTGCGGGAATTGATGCTTGTGTTTTTTTATTTATTTTATAAATAACTAATGCGACCAGAAAGCACCCCGGGTTGTGTGGAGATTGGTTTTTGTGTGATTTTATTTAATTATATTAATAATTTATGCGACCAGAAAGCGCTTTGTGTTGTGTGGGGATTGCTGCTTGTGTTATTTTATTTATTTTATTAATAGTTAAAGTAACCTTAAAGCACCCTGGGTCGTGTGGGGATTGGTGCTTGTGTTATTTTATTTAAATTTTTAATAATTAAAGCGACCAGAAAGCGCCCTGGGTTAGTGCGGGGAATGGCGCTTGCTCTACCTCATTTATCGTATCAATTAACAGAGCAACTAAAAAGCGCTTCGAACTGTCTAGAGATTGGTGCTTGTGTTAATTTAATTATTTTATTAATAATTAAAACGAATAGAAAGTGCCTCAAGTTGTGCGAAAATTGGTGCTTGTGTTATTTTATTTAATTTTATTCATAGTTAAAGTAACCTGAAAGTGCCCCGGGTATTTTGGGGATTGGCGATTGCTCTTCTTTATTTATTGTATCAATTACCAAAGCAACCAGAAAGCGCTTTAGGTTGTGTGGGAATTGGTGCTTGTGTTATTTCATTGATTTTTTTAAGAATTGAAGTAACCAGAAAGTGCCCCGGGTTGTGTGGGGATTGATGCTAGTGTTATTTTATATAATGATATTACTAGTTCAAAAGACCAGAAAGAGCCCTAGGTTGTGTGGGGAATGGTGTTTGTGTTATTTGATTCATTTTATTAATAATTAAAGTGACCAGGAAGCATCCTGGGTTGTATGGGAATTGGTGCTTGTGTTATTTTATTTATTCAATCAATAATTAAAGCGACCAGAAAGCGCCCTGGGTTGTGCAGGGAATGGCGCTTGCTCTACTTTATTTATTTTATTAAAAATCATGCGTCTAGAAAGTGCCCTGGATTGTGTGGGGATTTGCGCTTGCTCTTCTTTATTTATTGTAATAATAAACAAAGCAACTAGATTGCGCTTCGGGTTGTGTGGGGATTGGTGCTTGTGTTATTATATTTATTTTATTAATAATTAAAGTGA
Source organism: Copidosoma floridanum (assembly GCF_036245765.1). Lineage (NCBI taxonomy): Eukaryota > Metazoa > Arthropoda > Insecta > Hymenoptera > Encyrtidae > Copidosoma > Copidosoma floridanum. The sequence goes on from NW_028321908.1 coordinate 1,462,431, forward strand.
CCATATAGCACCCTGGGTTGTGTGGGGATTGGTGCTTGTGTTATTTTATCTTAATCTATTAATAATTAAAGCGACCAGAAAGCGCCCTGGGTTGTGCGGGGAATGGCGCTTGCTCTACTTTATTTATTTTACTCTTAATTCAATGGACCAGAAAGTTACTCGATTTTGTGGAGATTGGCGCTTGCACTGCTTTATTTATTGTATTATTTAACAAAGCAACCAGAAAGCGCTTGAGGTTGTGTGGGGATTGGTGCTTGTGTTTTTTTATATATTTTATTAATAATTAAAGCAACCAGACAGTCCCTGGGTTGTGCGGAGAATGTCGCTTGCTCTACTTTATTTATTTTATTATTATTTCAATGGACTAGAATGTTCCTCGGGTTGTTTGGGGATTGGCGCTTGCACTTCTTTATTTATTGTATTAATTGACAAAGCAACCAGAAAGCGCTTTGGGTTGTCTAGAGATTGGTGCTTGTGTTAATTCAATTATTTTATTAATAATTAAAACGAATAGAAAATGCCTCGGGTTGTGCGGTAATTGGTGCTTGTGTTATTTTATTTAATTTTATTAATAGTTAAAGTAACCTGAAAGTGCCCCGGGTTGTTTGAGGATTGGCGATTGCTTTTCTTTATTCATTGGATCAATTACCAAAGCAACCAGATAGCGCTTTAGGTTGTGTGGAAATTGGTGCTTTTGTTATTTTATTGATTTTTTTAATAATTAAAGTAACAAGAAAGTGCCCCGGGTTGTGTGGGAATTGATGCTTGTGTTATTTCATTTGATTATATTACTAGTTTAAACGACCAGAAAGAGCCCTAGGTTGTGTGGGGAAGATGATTGATGTTTTCGCCGAGTCGCAGCTTCCCGTTTTCTCAGAGAACCTGGATAATTTTAAATTAATTTTTTATGAGGCTACGTCTGACTTACTCTTAAAGCATACAAATTAACCGCAAGTCCGCATGGTTCTGGGGTTAAGATATTTAATCAAACATTGATTTTACAATAGTTTTACAACACATTTACAAAATGGAAAAATAAAAAAAATAACTAATTAAAGCAGCTCGAAGTTGTCTGTGTAAAAAAAAAGGTGAGTGAGAAAGACCAGGAAAATGAAAGAGAGAAAGAAAAAAAAGACGCTAGCATGCTAGGCAAACTCGTGCAAAGGGTAAATAAACTCGTGTGAAAAGAACTCGTGCAAAAATACTCGTGCATTGTAGGCGCAGTCTCATGCCCTTGCCTGACGACAAGAGACTGCGCTTGAACTAGGAGGATTCTACCTGAATGCACAGCTGAACTGTGATCCCAACCCGGGTGGCCACCCTTTGCATATGAATTAGGACTTGCGAACCCTGAGGCGTCAAACTCCTTGAATTCTTGAAAGCCAACTTCCCGGTGGTCTTGTCTCGTCTCTTGCACTGTCAATATCGCGCCTCGCCTTTCCTGGCAACTGAGATGAAACGCGTAGTGTCGAGGAGAAATCGAATAGCGGCGCCGACTTCTGTAGCCTTTCCACCGTATTAAACACGGCAAGGAGCGAAAAAAATGTTGCCCGATTCTTGGGGAACAACTAGCGAGCGTGCGCATCCGAAGATTGCAGAGAATGGAGAGAGAGAGAAAACCACCTTTTTTTACTGTCCTGAACTACAATGCTAGCTGCCGATTTTTTTCCGTTGCCAAGGTGACGACTGCGTGTTCCAATGACATCTGAGCGGCCACCACCGCTCGCTTTTATTTCGAACATCAGCCTAGCCGTGTTGTTTCGTTGAACACGAAACATGCTTCCCCCGTTGCGAAAGTGAGAGCAAAGATGCAAAGTACGAGAGTAGCATGAGTGATGGGTTGTGTAATTGGGTGAACTCATGTTTTACAAATTATCGTGATCCTCAATATTAGGCAAGGGGCACAGCTTGGTAACGCTTCGGAGGTAGTCTCCTTGTGAAGTTTTGACCTTGGCCACGCGCACGACGCCATCGCTCCCAGGGCTGACCTCCACGACCTTTCCAAGCAGCCACTCGCAACACGGTTGTTTTTTGTCAATAATAATGACGATCGAGCCGACCTTTATTGAACCGGTGCTCTTTAGCCACTTCTGTCGCCTCTGGAGTTCATTGAGGTATTCGACATGCCACCGTTTCCAAAAATGTTGCCGCGCTCTTGTGACGAAATTCCATACCTCGAGCCGATTTTCTGCAACAGAGGTGTAATCGTGCTCAGGAACCATTGTTATTGGTCGTCCGATTATAAAATGAGCCGGTGTTAATGAGATGCGATCGTTTGGATCGTTAGAAACCGTGCAAATTGGACGGGAATTTAAAATGGCCTCTATCTCTTTCGCAAGCGTATCTAACTGCTCGAAAGTAAGTAATTTCCCCCCTGTAACGCGCTCAAAGTGGTGTTTAAATGACTTGACCGAAGCTTCCCACAGCCCGCCGAAATGAGGAGCCAAAGGCGGATTAAAATGCCACTTTATACCCTCAGCTGACGCGTAATCAGAAACTTGACTCTGATGTTTCTTTGTGCTATGCACCTTGAACAATTCGCGTAGCTTATTATTCGCGCCTACGAAATTCGTGCCGTTATCGGAATAGACTTGTGACGGCCGTCCTCGGCGGCTAACGAACCTTCGGAAAGCAGCTAAGAACGCATCAGTAGAGAGATCGGACGCGATTTCAACATGCACTGCCTTTGTGACCATGCAAATGAAAATGCAACCGTAAGCCTTAAGCACCACCCGATTTCTATCCTTCTTTTCCTTCATCGAAATCGGTCCCAAAAAATCTACCCCCACCCGGCTAAAAATCTCGGCCTGTGCCACACGCGCCTTGGGCAAATCACCCATCTTACACTGCACCGTTACTGGACGATGGCGAATACATGTAGTACAGCTCCTTACAATTTTCCTGACCTGGTTTTTGCCATCTAATATCCAATACCTAAGCCTAAGTTGATACAACGTGCTTTGAATCCCGGCGTGCAGTAGTCTACTGTGGGCCTCACGTATCAAAAGATCGGTAATGTAGTGCCGCGACGGTAACAAAATCGGGTGCTTCTGCGCGTAAGGAATTTGTGCATTTTTCAACCGACCTCCTACCCTAATAAGCCCGTGCTCATCGACGAAAGGGGAAAAAGCGGCCAACCTAGTATTATTTAAACCCTTCCCGTCTTTTAGCAGCTTATACTCAGTAGAAAACCGCTCGATCTGTATGGCACGCAGCAGCCGCCGTTCGACCTCAACACGCTCTTCGGGTGCGATAGTAAAAGTCTTTAGCTTCTCCGCTGTCCGAAATCGTTTGAACAAGCGCATGCAGTAAACTCCCGTAGCAACTATTGACGAAAAAGACGATAGTTTTCTGTAAAACGGCTCTAGATCTACTATGTTGAGCAAGCAAACATTCTTACGCATCCCAGGCAGATCAATGCTCATATCCAATCTAGACTCACGCCATGTGGCACTCGGCTGCCGAATCCATGGATGCCCTTCGAACCATGTCTTATTTTGCATAAACTCGGCAGCCGATTGCCCACGAGACAGCACATCTGCCATGTTATCTTTGCCTCTTACATGCCGCCACTCGCAATCTTTTGACAATCTCTGGATTTCTGCGACGCGATTCCCTTCGAATACAGTCAGAGCTTGAGGATTCTTTTTTATCCACTGCAAAACGATCTCGGAGTCTGACCAAAATACGACGCGATTGATAGGAAAATTAAAACAGCGCTTGGCCTCATTAAATAGACGAACGAGAACTACCGCCCCGCATAACTCAAGCCGCGGAATAGTAACCTCTTTGACCGGGGCAACGCGAGATTTAGCACAAGCTAGCCGTACCAAAATCTTTCCTTCCTTGTCTATCGTCCTAATGTACAAGCAGGCGCCGTACCCGCGCTTGCTAGCATCGCAAAACCCGTGCACCTCAGTCGTGACCGCGTTTAGCAAAAGCAAAACCCGTGGTATTGATAAGTTCCTGATTAATCCTGACTGTTCGGCAAAAGACCTCCATGCGGAGTGAAGCGCTTGAGGAACCGTCTCGTCCCATCCTACTTTAGCTTTCCAGCATTCCTGGATTAGAACTTTAAGCGACAAAATTACTGGACCTAAAAACCCGAGCGGATCAAAAATCTTAGCGATCTCCGATAGGATAAACCTCTTGGTAACCTTACTTGCCAACTCGATGGGCTTAACCGTAAAATTAAAGCTGTCCGCCCTTGAATTCCACGCTATACCCAACGTTTTTCGAAGGACCTGCTCGCTTTCTTGCTCTGCTGACTCGAAAGTATGGTTCATGCTACTTTCATTCATTGAATCACAGTTCGAGGCCCATTGACGAATATTAAACCCCCCGCTAGCTAGCAGCTTTGTAATTTCGGACCGAATTTGAGCCAATTCTTCGAGCGAATTGCTGCCTGTCAGAAAATCATCCACATAAAAGTCCCGATCTACGATAGCACTAGCAAGAGGAAATCGCTCTTTTTCGTCCTTGGCTAGCTGTTGCAGTGTGCGAATTGCTAAGAAGGCCGCGGCTGATACCCCGAAAGTCACGGTATTCAACTGAAAAATCTCGGTTTTATTATTAAAAAACCAGAAGAACTTTTGATACTTCCGATCAGCAGGATGCATGAGAATCTGCAGATACATCTTTTCAATATCAGCTATAAGAGCGTACCGGTAACTGCGAAAGCGAAGCAAGTGATCGAATAACTTTGGTTGAATCGTTGGCCCGGTCATTAATGAGCTATTTAATGAATTACCGGTGTCTGTTTTTGCCGAAGCGTCAAAAACCACGCGAAGCTTTGTCGTTTGGCTAGACGACTTAATCACCGCGTGGTGAGGCAGAAAATACCCTTCCGACGAATCGTCCTGCGCTCGAGATATGTAGCCCCTCGCGACATGGTCCTCTATTACGCTTGAATAATCTCGGTACCGCTGAGGATTAGCCTGGAAGCTTCTTTGCAGCGACTGAAACCTACGCGCCGCCTGACTACGCGAGTTCCCCAAATTGACCACCGGAGTCCGGAACGGCAATCGAACGATATACCTGCCCTCCTTATTGCGCGTAGTATTTTTAACATAATGCGCTTCGCATTCCTTATCCTCTTGCTCGCGTATCGACGCTCCTCCGCAATCCTCGATCTCCCAGAATCGCGTTAATCTTTCGTTCAATTCGAGCAAGTTACATGAAACTGAATTACCACGTGCATCGTCGTGCCCCCCCGCGATAATCCACCCCAATTGCGTTTTCTGTAAGTACAAATCACAATTTCCTCGCGACAAATTGATCTGCCCGACTGATAAAAGCGACAACGTTGCCCCTGAGCCCATAAGCAAGTCCACCGGCCTTGGTATGTGAAACCGTGGGTCCGCTAAAGGCAAGTTTCGCGGAATCTCAACCGACTCGCGTTGGAAAACCTCGCTCGGATTCGCGTCGCAAATTTGTGGCACCACTAACGCAGTCAGGGATTTTTCAAAATCTTTGAATCGCGATCTCACTACTATATCGATAGTCCCTTCAGACAAGGTTTGCATACCGTTCATCGCACTTACCGAAACAGAGCATTTCCTAATCGGTAACTGCAACCTGCGGCTTAAATCAGCTGTGATAAAATGTGCGGTTGAACATGTATCAAGCAAAACCCGAGCCTGAATGAGCTTACCATGTCTGCTTTTTATGAAAATAATAGCGCTTATCATAAGCTGCGAGTGCACGTGATGCGAAAGCGCGTTAAATGCTTTTTGCACTAGTCATGCCGACGAGTCGCCAGAACTATTCCCAGCGCGACCCTCACTATTTTTTGACGAATTTCGCGTACTAACCTCAACATGCAGCAGTGTATTATGGCGATAATTACATAACCGACAATGGCCGAGCGAGCATTTGCCTTCGTGAGCGCGTAAGCAATTAAGACAAAGAGCTTTAGACCGAACAAAAGCTTTCCGATCATTCACATTTAACGCCTTAAATTTTTGGCATGTATAAATCGCATGATTACTGCTGCAGAAAGGGCATGGTGGAAGCGGAGGATTAGCCTCCGTTGATGTTATAAACGCACGTGCATTGCCGTTATTTGTCTTTTTTGCCTTGACCGGACACGACGTGTCAGACGACCGCTTTGCACCCTGCAACCTGCCATCCTGTCCTAAAGTCTGCTCGGAAGTACAAAGCCGGAAAACCGACCGATCGATGAAATCAATAAATCTTTTCAGCGTCGGGACCTCGTCCAACTGCAGATTCTCCTCCCATTTCTCGCGTATATTTAACGGCAGCTTACGCTCCATCATACAAACTATGGTATGGTCATCAGGCTTGACCCCCAAAGAGCCAAGCATGGTTAAATGCTGCTTGAGTTCATCGATCAAGCCGGATAACCCCCTTGATGAAGCGATTTGCAACGGTTCAAAGTCAAATATCGCGTTTAAGTGCTTAGAAATCAGTATCCGCTTGTGCTCGTAGGCCTGAATCAAACTTCCCCATGCTTCAGCATAATTATGGGCGCTGAGGCTGAAAATCTCAACTTTGCGCAGAGCTTCCCCCGACAGAGCATTCCGCAAATAAATAAACTTAGTCACCTCATCGATGTCGTTACGAATGTGCACGACATTCATAAACCAATCTTTGAAGGACAGCCATTCCTGATGGTTCCCATCAAATAGAGGAATGTTCGCGGTCGGCAGCTTGGATTGCTTAGGCCTCTCGGCAAACGTTGAATTACCAGACGGATTAAACGTTAAGCCCGAATCGTTCAGCCTTGGATTAATAAGTTCCCCGACCTTCCCAGCCACGGTGTAATATGCCGTACGAACCTCGGTGCTATTATCAGCGATCGCCGGATCTTTTGAAATAGAAAGCACTATTTCGCGAGCCTCTTCGTATTTCCCAAACGAAGCACTTATATCCTGATATCGAACGCGTACCTGAGGCTGATTAACAACCTCCGCCGATAAAAGATCGTTTATTTCAGCGATATGCTCTTTTAATAACTTTTCCTTTACTGCAACGATCGTTTTAGCCCTTTCCAAACGGCTCTCAAGCGACATTTTAAATCCCAAAAATAAAACAAACCAAGGAATTAGAACCCTTTACCCACGCGGCAGCTGTATAACACCGGCCTATTTAAATGCGTCAGAAAATAGGCTCAAACTCCTGTAAGCGGCGAAACTGGCAAGCCCGAGCGCGTCAACAACCCTCAGCAATAAGCCTGAGCTACAACACTGCTTTGAATGTATAAGCAAAAAATGACCTTGAAAAATCCCGAGACGGCCGCCGCCCCTGCCGGCTGCTGGAAGAACGTGAGGCCCGCGATGGGAGCGATGATGTCTGACTCGGGTGCTGACGGTTACAAATCTGGAAAATGCGTTACCAAGATGTTAACAAAATTTTAACAAACAGCATGAATCTAAAAGTAAGCACAAATCAATCAATTAAATAAAACTGGCAGATGCGTTTTGCATGACCCTGCGACGGAGAAATACTGTCAAATTGCTCCACACTATAGACAACACGTGAACAAATTGGCGGCGATGAGGCCCTGATAGCAGCGATAGATGCAGTCAACCGCAGCAGCAGCAGGTCCACATACCTCACAGGAGGCACCAATGTTTTCGCCGAGTCGCAGCTTCCCGTTTTCTCAGAGAACCTGGATAATTTTAAATTAATTTTTTATGAGGCTACGTCTGACTTACTCTTAAAGCATACAAATTAACCGCAAGTCCGCATGGTTCTGGGGTTAAGATATTTAATCAAACATTGATTTTACAATAGTTTTACAACACATTTACAAAATGGAAAAATAAAAAAAATAACTAATTAAAGCAGCTCGAAGTTGTCTGTGTAAAAAAAAAGGTGAGTGAGAAAGACCAGGAAAATGAAAGAGAGAAAGAAAAAAAAGACGCTAGCATGCTAGGCAAAACTCGTGCAAAGGGTAAATAAACTCGTGTGAAAAGAACTCGTGCAAAAATACTCGTGCATTGTAGGCGCAGTCTCATGCCCTTGCCTGACGACAAGAGACTGCGCTTGAACTAGGAGGATCCTACCTGAATGCGCAGCTGAACTGTGATCCCAACCCGGGTGGCCACCCTTTGCATATGAATTAGGACTTGCGAACCCTGAGGCGTCAAACTCCTTGAATTCTTGAAAGCCAACTTCCCGGTGGTCTTGTCTCGTCTCTTGCACTGTCAATATCGCGCCTCGCCTTTCCTGGCAACTGAGATGAAACGCGTAGTGTCGAGGAAAAATCGAATAGCGGCGCCGACTTCTGTAGCCTTTCCACCGTATTAAACACGGCAAGGAGCGAAAAAAATGTTGCCCGATTCTTGGGGAACAACTAGCGAGCGTGCGCATCCGAAGATTGCAGAGAATGGAGAGAGAGAGAAAACCACCTTTTTTTACTGTCCTGAACTACAATGCTAGCTGCCGATTTTTTTCCGTTGCCAAGGTGACGACTGCGTGTTCCAATGACATCTGAGCGGCCACCACCGCTCGCTTTTATTTCGAACATCAGCCTAGCCGTGTTGTTTCGTTGAACACGAAACAGTGGGGAATGGTGTTTGTGTTATTTTATTTATTTTATTAATAATTAAAGTGACCAGGAAGCATCCTTAGTTGTATGGGAATTGGTGCTTGTGTTATTTTATTTATTCTATCAATAATTAAAGCGACCAGAAAGCGCCCTGGGTTGTGCGGGGAATGGCGCTTGCTCTACTTTATTTATTTTATTAAAAATCCTGCGTCTAGAAAGTGCCCTGGGTTGTGTGGGGATTTGCGCTTGCTCTTCTTTATTTATTGTAATAATAAACAAAGCAACTAGATTGCGCTTCGGGATGTGTGGAGATTGGTGCTTGTGTTATTTTATTTATTTTATCAATAATCAAAGTGACCATATAGCAACCTGGGTTGTGTGGGGATTAGTGCTTGTGTTATTTTATTGATTTTTTCAATAATTGAAGTAACCAGAAAGTGCCCCGGGTTGTGTGGGAATTGATGCTTGTGTTATTTCATTTGATTATATTACTAGTTCAAAAGACCAGAAAGAGCCCTAGGTTGTGTGGGGAATGGTGTTTGTGTTTTTTTATTTATTTTATTAATAATCAAAGGGACCAGGAAGCATCCTTGGTTGTATGGGAATTGGTGCTTATGTTATTTTATTTATTTTATCAATAATTGAAGTGACCAGAAAGCGCCCTGGGTTGTGCGGGAAATGGCGCTTGCTCTACTTTATTTATTTTATTAAAAATCATGCGTCTAAAAAGTGCCCTGGGTTGTGTGGGGATCTGCGCTTGCTCTTCTTTATCTATTGTAATAATGAACAAAGCAACTAGATTGCGCTTCGGGATGTGTGGGGATTGGGCTTGTGTTATTTTATTTATTTTATTAATAATTAAAGTGACCATATAGCAACCTGGGATGTGTGGGGATTGGTGCTTGTGTTATTTTATTTAAATCTATTAATAATTAAAGCGACAAGAAAGCGCCCTGGGTTGTGCGGGGAATGGCGCTTGCTCTACTTTATTTATTTTACTATTAATTTAATGGACCAGAAAGTTACTCGATTTTGTGGGGATTGGCGCTTGCACTTCTTTATTTATTGTATTAATTAACAAAGCAACCAGAAAGCGCTTGAGGTTGTGTGGGGATTGGTGCTTGTGTTATTTTACTTATTTTATTAATAATTAAAGCGACCAGACAGTCCCTGGGTTGTGCAGGGGATGGCGCTTGCTCTACTTTATTTATTTTATTATTATTTCAATGGACTAAAAAGTTCTTCGGGTTGTTTGGGGATTGGCGCTTGCACTTCTTTATTTATTGTATTAATTGACAAAGCAACCAGAAAGCGCTTTGGGTTGTCTAGGGATTGGTGCTTGTGTTAATTTTTTTATTTTATTAATAATTAAAACGAATAGAAAGTGCCTCGAGTTGTGCGGGAATTGGTGCTTGTGTTATTTTATTTGATTATATTACTAGTTCAAAGGACCAGAAAGCGCCCCAGGTTGTGTGGAGATTGGTGTTTGTGTTATTTCAATCATTTTATTAATAATTAAAGTGACCAGAAAGCATCCTGGGTTGTATGGAAATTTGTGCTTGTGTTATTTTATTTATTCTATCAATAATTGAAGTGACTAGAAAGCGCCCTGGGTTTTGCGGGTAATGGCGCTTGCTCTTATTTATTTATTTTATTATTAATTCAATGGACTAGAAAGTTCCTCGGGTTGTGTGGGGATTGGCGCTTGCACTTCTTTCTTTATTGTTTTAATTGACAAAGCAACCATAACAGCGCTTTGAGTTGTGTGGAGATTGGTGCTTGTGTTATTGTATATATTTCATTAATAATTAAAGCGACCAGAAAGCGCCCTTAGATGTGGGGGGGATGGCGCTTGCTCTACTTTACTTATTTTATTATTATTTAAATGGACTCAAAAGTTCCTCGTGTTGTTTGAGGATTGGCGCTTGCACTTCTTTATTTATTGTAGTAATTGGAAAAGCAACCAGAAAGCGCTTTGGGTTGTCTGGGGATTGGTGCTTGTGTTAATTTATTTATTCTATTAATAATCAAAACGAATAGAAAGTGCCTCAGGTTGTGCAGGGATTGGTGCTTGTGTTATTTTGTTTAAATTTATTAATAGTTAAAGTAACCTGAAAGTGCCCCGGGTTGTTTAGGAATTAGCGATTGCTTTACTTTATTTATTGTATTTATTAATAAGACAACCAGAGAGCGCTCTCGGATGTGTTGGGATTAGCGCTTGCTCTTTCATATTTATTTTATTAAGAATTAATGCGTCAAGAAAGCGCTTCGTGTTGTGTCGGGATTGGCGCTTGCTCTACGTTATTTATTCTATTAATTAACGAAGCAATCAGAAAGTGCTTTGGTTACTGTAGGGATTGATGCTTGTATTATTTTATTTAATTGTGTTAATAGTTCAAGCAAACAGAAAGTGCCTCGGGTTGTAAGGGGATTGGCGCTTGTTCTACATTATTAATTTCATGAAAAATTAATGCGTCCAGAAAAGGCCCTGGGTTGTGTGGGGATTGGAGCTTAATTTTTTTCATTTATCGTAATAATTAACAAAGCAACCAAAAAGCGCATCAGGTTATGTGGGGATTGGTGCTTGTGTTATTTTATTTATTTTATTAATAATTAAAGTGACCAGAAAGCAACCCAGGTTGTCTGGAGATTGGCGATTGCTCTACTTTATATATTGTGTAAATTCATAAGGCAACTAGAAAGCGCCTTAGGTTGTGTGGGGATTGGCTATTGCTCTACTATATTTATTTTATTAATGATTAATGCGTCCAGAAAGCGCCTGGTGTTGTGTGGAAATTGGCGCTTGCTCTACTTCATTTATTATATTAATGAGCAGAACAACCAGAAAGCGCTTTGAATTTTGTGGAGATTGTTGCTTGTGTTATTTTAGTTAATTTTATTAATAGTTAAAGCAACTAAAAAGTGCCCCGGATAGTGTGGAGATTAGCGCTTGCTCTACTTTATTTATTTTATTAAAAATAAATGCGTCCAGAAAGCGCCCTAGGTTGTGTGGGGATTGGTGTTTGTGTTATTTCATTTATTTTATTGATAATTAAAGTGACCAGAAAGCATCCTGGTTTGGGTAGGAATTGGTGCTTGTGTTATTTTATTTAATTCTATTGATAATTAAAGCGACCAGAAAGCGCCCTGGGTTGTGCGTGAAATGGAGCTTGCTCTCCTTTGTTTCCTTTATTTTTAATTTAAAGGACCAGAAAGTTCCTCGAATTGTGTGGGGATTGGGGCTTGCTTTTCTTTATTCATTTAATTAATTAACGAAGCAACCATAAAGCGCTTAAGAATGTGTGGATATTTATTAATGATTAAGGTGACCAGAAAGCATCCTGGGTTGTGTGGGAATTGGTGCTTGTGTTATTTTATTCAATTCTATTGATAATTAAAGCAACTAGAAAGTGCCCTGGGTTTTGCGGGGAATGGCGCTTGCTCTACTTTATTTATTTTATTAAAAATTATGCGTCTAGAAAGTGCCCTGGATTGTGTGGGGATTTGCACTTTCTCTTCTTTATTTATTGTAATAATGAACAAAGCAACCAGATAGCGCTTCGGGTTGTGTGGGGATTGGTGCTTGTGTTATTTTATCTAAATCTATTAATAATTAAAGTGACCAGAAAGCGCCCTGTGTTGTGCGAGGAAAGGCGCTTGCTCAACTTTATTTATTTGACTATTAATTCAATGGACCAGAAAGTTACTCGATTTTGTGAGGATTGGTGCTTGCACTACTTTATTTATTGCATTAATTAACAAAACAACCAGAAAGCGCTTCGGGATGTGTGGGGATTGGTGCTTGTGTTATTTCATTTATTTTATTAATAATTAAAGCGATCAGACAGTCCCTGGTTTGTGTGGGGATCGGCGCTTGCTTTTTCTTATGTCTTGTATTAATTAACAGAGCAACCATAAAACGCTTCAGGTTGTCTGGAGATTTGTGCTTGTGTTAATTTAATTATTTTATTAATAATTAAAACGAATAGAAAGTGCCTTGGGTTGTGCGGGAATTGGTGCTTGTGTTATTTTATTTTATTTTATTAATAATGAAAGCGACCAGAAAGTGCTCTGGGTTGTGCGGGGAATGACGCTTGCTCTTTTTTGTTTCTTTTATTTTTTATTCAAATGACCAAAAAGTTCCTCGGATTGTTTGGGGATTGGCGATTGCTTTTTTTTATTTATTGTATCAATTACCAAAGCAACCAGAAAGCGCTTTAGGTTGTGTGGGGAATGGTGATTGTGTTATTTTATTTATTTTATTAATTATTAAAGTGACCAGGAAGCATCCTTGTTTGTATGGGAATTGGTGCTTGTGTTATTTTATTTATTCTTTTAATAATTAAAGCGACCAGAAAGCGCCCTGGGTTGTGCGGGGAATGGCGCTTGCTCTACTTTATTTATTTTATTAAAAATCATGCGTCTAGAAAGTGCCCTGGGTTGTGTGGGGATTTGCGCTTGCTCTTCTTTATTTATTGTAATAATGAACAAAGCAACTAGATTGCGCTTCGGGATGTGTGGGAATTGGTGCTTGTGTTATTTTATTTATTTTATTAATAATCAAAGTGACCTATAGCAACCTGGGTTGTGTGGGAATTGATGCTTGTGTTATTTCATTTGATTATATTACTAGTTCAAAAGACCAGAAAGAGCCCTAGGTTGTGTGGGGAATGGTGTTTGTGTTATTTTATTTATTTTATTAATAATTAAAGTGACCAGGAAGCATCCTTGTTTGTATGGGAATTGGTGCTTGTGTTATTTCATTTATTCTATCAATAATTAAAGCGACCAAAAAGCGCCCTGGGTTGTGCGGGGAATGGCGCTTGCTCTACTTTATTTATTTTATTAGAAATCATGCGTCTAGAAAGTGCCCTGGGTTGTGTGGGGATTTGCGCTTGCTCTTCTTTATTTATTGTAATAATGAACAAAGCAACTAGATTGCGCTTCGGGATGTGTGGGGATTGGTGCTTGTGTTATTTTATTTATTTTATTAATAATCAAAGTGACCATATAGCAACCTGGGTTGTGTGGGAATTGGTGCTTTTGTTATTTTATCTAAATCTATTAATAATTGAAGCGACTAAAAAGCGCCCTGGGTTTTGCGGGGAATGGCGCTTGCTCAACTTTATTTATTTGACTATTAATTCAATGGACCAGAAAGTTACTCGATTTTGTGGGGATTGGCGGTTGCTCTACCTTATTCATTGTATTAGTTAACATAGCAACCAGAAAGTGATTTCGGTTGTCTGGAAATTGGTGCTTGCGTTAATTTAATTATTTCATAAATAAATAAAACGAATAGAATGTGCCTCGGGTTGTGCGAGAATTGGTGCTTGTGTTACTTAATTTAATTTTATTAATAGTTAAAGTAACCTGAAAGTGCCCCGGGTAGTTTGGGGATTGGTGATTGCTCTTCTTAATTTATTGTATTAATTAACAAAGCAACCAGAAAGCGCTTTAGGTTGTGTGGGAATTAGTGCTTGTGTTATTTTATTGATTTTGTTAATAATTAAAGTGTCCAGTAAGTGCTTTGGGTTGCGTGGGGTTTGGTGCTTGTGTAATTTTATTTAAGCATATTACTAGTTCAAGCGACCAGACCGCGCCCCAGGTTGTGTGGGGATTGGTGCTTGCTCTACTTTATTTATTGTATCAATGAACAGTAAAACCTAATAGCACTTCGGGTTGTGTGGGAATTGGTGCTTGTGTTATTTTATTTATTCTTTCAATAATTAAAGCGACCAGAAAGTGCCCAAGGTTGTGTGGGAAATGGCGCTTGCTTTTCTTTATTTCCTTTATTTATAATTCAAAGGACCAGAAAGTTCCTCGGGTTGTTTAGGGATTGGTGCTTGTGTTATTTTATTTTTTTTATATATAATTAAAGCAACCAGACAGTGCCCTAAGCAGTGTGGGGATTGGCGCTTGCTTTTCTTTAATTATTGTATTAATTAACAAAGCAACCAAAAAGCGCTTCAAGTTGTGTGGGAATTGGTGCTTGTGTTATTTTATTTATTTTAGTAATAATTAAAGTGACCAGAAAGCAACTTAGGTTGTGTGGAGATTGGCGATTGCTTTTCTTTATATATTGTACAAATTTATAAGGCAACTAGAAAGCGCCTTATGTCGTGTGGGGATCGGCGATTGCTCTACTATATTTTTTTTTTATTTACAATTAATGCATCCAACAAGCCCCCTGGGTTGTTTGGGGATTGTCGCTTGCTTTACTTTATTTATTGTATTAATCAACAAAGGAACCGGGAAGCACTTAAGGTTGTGTAGCAATTGGTGCTTGTGTTATTTTATTTATTCTATCAATAATTAAATCGACCAGAAAGCGCCCTGGGTTGTGCGTGAAATGGCGCTTGCTCTCCTTTGTTTCCTTTATTTTTAATTCAAAGGACCAGAAAGTTCCTCGAATTGTGTTGGGATTGGAATTGCTTTTTTTTATTCATTAAATTAATTAACGAAGCAACCATAAAGCGCTTAAGAATGTGTGGGAATTCGTGCTTGTGTTATTTCATTTATTTTATTAATGATTAAAGTGACCAGAAAGCATCCTGGGTTGTATGGGAATTGGTGCTTGTGTTATTTTATTTATTCTATCAATAATTAAAGCGACCAAAAAGCGCCCTGGGTTGTGCGGGGAATGGGGGAATGGCGCTTGCTCTACTTTATTTATTTTATTAGAAATCATGAGTCTAGAAAGTGCCCTGGGTTGTGTGGGGATTTGCGCTTGCTCTTCTTTATTTATTGTAATAATGAACAAAGCAACTAGATTGCGCTTCAGGATGTGTGGGGATTGGTGCTTGTGTTATTTTATTTATTTTATTAATAATCAAAGTGACCATATAGCAACCTGGGTTGTGTGGGGATTGGTGCTTGTGTTATTTTATCTAAATCTATTAATAATTGAAGCGACTAGAAAGCGCCCTGGGTTTTGCGGGAAATGGCGCTTGCTCTACTTAATTTATTTTACTATTAATTTAATGGACCAGAAAGTTACTCGATTTTGTGGGGATTGGCGGTTGCTCTACCTTATTCATTGTATTAGTTAACATAGCAACCAGAAAGTGATTTCGGTTGTCTGGAAATTGGTGCTTGCGTTAATTTAATTATTTCATAAATAAATAAAACGAATAGAATGTGCCTCGGGTTGTGCGAGAATTGGTGCTTGTGTTACTTAATTTAATTTTATTAATAGTTAAAGTAACCTGAAAGTGCCCCGGGTAGTTTGGGGATTGGTGATTGCTCTTCTTAATTTATTGTATTAATTAACAAAGCAACCAGAAAGCGCTTTAGGTTGTGTGGGAATTAGTGCTTGTGTTATTTTATTGATTTTGTTAATAATTAAAGTGTCCAGTAAGTGCTTTGGGTTGCGTGGGGTTTGGTGCTTGTGTAATTTTATTTAAGCATATTACTAGTTCAAGCGACCAGACCGCGCCCCAGGTTGTGTGGGGATTGATGCTTGCTCTACTTTATTTATTGTATCAATGAACAGTAAAACCAGATAGCACTTCGGGTTGTGTGGGAATTGGTGCTTGTGTTATTTTATTTATTCTTTCAATAATTAAAGCGACCAGAAAGTGCCCAAGGTTGTGTGGGAAATGGCGCTTGCTTTTCTTTATTTCCTTTATTTATAATTCAAAGGACCAGAAAGTTCCTCGGGTTGTTTAGGGATTGGTGCTTGTGTTATTTTATTTTTTTTATATATAATTAAAGCAACCAGACAGTGCCCTAAGCAGTGTGGGGATTGGCGCTTGCTTTTCTTTAATTATTGTATTAATTAACAAAGCAACCAGAAAGCGCTTCAAGTTGTGTGGGAATTGGTGCTTGTGTTATTTTATTTATTTTATTAATAATTAAAGTGACCAGAAAGCAACTTAGGTTGTGTGGAGATTGGCGATTGCTTTTCTTTATATATTGTACAAATTCATAAGGCAACTTGAAAGCGCCTTATGTCGTGTGGGGATCGGCGATTGCTCTACTATATTTTTTTTTTAATTACAATTAATGCATCCAACAAGCCCCCTGGGTTGTTTGGGGATTGTCGCTTGCTTTACTTTATTTATTGTATTAATCAACAAAGAAACCGGGAAGCACTTAAGGTTGTGTAGGAATTGGTGCTTGTGTTATTTTATTTATTCTATCAATAATTAAATCGACCAGAAAGCGCCCTGGGTTGTGCGTGAAATGGCGCTTGCTCTCCTTTGTTTCCTTTATTTTTAATTCAAAGGACCAGAAAGTTCCTCAAATTGTGTGGGGATTGGAATTGCTTTTTTTTATTCATTAAATTAATTAACGAAGCAACCATAAAGCGCTTAAGAATGTGTGGATATTCGTGCTTGTGTTATTTTATTTATTTTATTAATGATTAAAGTGACCAGAAAGCATCCTGGGTTGTGTGGGAATTGGTGCTTGTGTTATTTTATTCAATTCTATTGATAATTAAAGCAACTAGAAAGTGCCCTGGGTTGTGCGGGGAATGGCGCTTGCTCTACTTCATTTATTTTATTAAAAATTATGCGTCTAGAAAGTGCCCTGGGTTGTGTGGGGATTTGCACTTGCTCTTCTTTATTTATTGTAATAATGAACAAAGCAACCAGATAGCGCTTCGGGTTGTGTGGGGATTGGTGCTTGTGTGATTTTATCGGAATCTATTAATAATTAAAGTGACCAGAAAGCGCCCTGTGTTGTGCGAGAAAAGGCGCTTGCTCAACTTTATTTATTTGACTATTAATTTAATGGATCAGAAAGTTACTCGATTTTGTGAGGATTGGCGCTTGCACTACTTTATTTTTTGCATTAATTAACAAAACAACCAGAAAGCGCTTTGGGATGTGTGGGGATTGGTGCTTGTGTTATTTCATTCATTTTATTAATAATTAAGGCGACCAGACAGTCCCTGGTTTGTGTGGGGATCGGCTCTTGCTTTTTCTTATTTATTGTATCAATTAACAGAGCAACCATAAAACGCTTCGGGTTGTCTGGAGATTTGTGCTTGTGTTAATTTAATTATTTTATTAATAATTAAAACGAATAGAAAGTGCCTCGGGTTGTGCGGGAATTGGTGCTTGTGTTATTTTATTTTATTTTATTAATAATGAAAGCGACCAGAAAGTGCTCTGGGTTGTGCGGGGAATGACGCTTGCTCTTTTTCGTTTCCTTTATTTATAATTTAAATGACGAGAAAGTCTCTCGGATTGTTTGGGGATTGGCGATTGCTTTTCTTTATTTATTGTATCAATTACCAAAGCAACCAGAAAGCGCTTTAGGTTGTGTGGGAATTGGTGCTTTTGTTATTTTATTGATTTTTTTAATAATTTAAGCGACCAGAAAGCGCCCTGGGTTGTGCGGGGAATGGCGCTTGCTCTACTTTATTTATCTTATTAAAAATCATGCGTCTAGAAAGTGCCCTGGGTTGTGTGGGGATTTGCGCTTGCTCTTCTTTATTTATTGTAATAATGAACAAAGCAACTAGATTGCGCTTCGGGATGTGTGGGGATTGGTGCTTGTGTTATTTTATTTATTTTATTAATAATCAAAGTGACCATATAGCAACCTGGGTTGTGTGGGGATTGGTGCTTGTGTTATTTTATTGATTTTTTTAATAATTAAAGTAACCAGAAAAAGCCCCGGGTTGTGTGGGAATTGATGCTTGTGTTATTTCATTTGATTATATTACTAGTTCAAAAGACCAGAAAGAGCCCTAGGTTGTGTGGGGAATGGTGTTTGTGTTATTTTATTTATTATATTAATAATCAAAGTGACCAGGAAGCATCCTTGGTTGTATGGAAATTGGTGCTTGTGTTATTTTATTTATTCTATCAATAATTAAAGCGACCAGAAAGCGCCCTGGGTTGTGCAGGGAATGGCGCTTGCTCAACTTTATTTATTTTATTAAAAATCATGCGTCTAGAAAGTGCCCTGGGTTGTGTGGGGATTTGCGCTTGCTCTTTTTTATTTATAGTAATAATGAACAAAGCAACTAGATTGCGTTTCGGGATGTGTGGGGATTGGTGCTTGTGTTATTTTATTTATTTTATTAATAATAAAAGTGACCATATAGCAACCTGGGTTGTGTGGGGATTGGTGCTTGTGTTATTTTATCTAAATCTATTAATAATTAAAGCGACCAGAAAGCGCCCTGGGTTGTGCGGGGAATGGCGCTTGCTCTACTTTATTAATTTTACTATAAATTTAATGGACCAGAAAGTTACTCGATTTTGTGGGGATTGGCACTTGCACTTTTTTATTTATTGTATTAATTAACAAAGGAACCAGAAAGCGCTTGAGGTTGTTAGGGGATCGTCGCTTGTGTTACTTTATTTATTTTATTAATAATTAAAGCGACCAGACAGTCCCTGGGTTGTGCAGGGGATGGCGTTTGCTCTACTTTATTTATTTTATTGTTATTTCAATGGACTAGAAAGTTCCTCGGGTTGTTTGGGGATTGGCGCTTGCACTTCTTTATTTATTGTATTAATTGACAAAGCAACCAGAAAGCGCTTCGGGTTGTCTGGGGATTGGTGCTTGTGTTAATTTTTTTATTTTATTAATAATTAAGACGAATAGAAAGTGCCTCGGGTTGTGCGGAAATTGGTGCTTGTGTTATTTTATTTGATTATATTACTAGTTCAAAGGACCAGAAAGCGCCCCAGGTTGTGTGGGGATGTGTGTTTGTGTTATTTCATTTATTTTATTAATATTTAAAGTGACCAGAAAGCATCCTGGGTTGTATGGAAATTGGTGTTTGTGTTATTTTATTTATTCTATCAATAATTTAAGTGATTAGAAAGCGCTCTGGGTTTTGCGGGAAATGGCGCTTGCTCTACTTTATTTATTTTATTATTAATTCAATGGACTAGAAAGTTCCTTGGGTTGTGTGGGGATTGGCGCTTGCACTTCTTTTTTTATTATTTCAATTGACAAAGCAACCATAACAGCGCTTTGAGTTGTGTATGGATTGGTGCTTGTGTTATTGCATATATTTTATTAATAATTAAAGCTACCAGAAAGCGCCCTTAGTTGTGGGGGGAATGGCGCTTGCTCTACTTTATTTATTTTATTATTATTTCAATGGACTAGAAAGTTCCTCGGGTTGTTTGAGGATTGGCGCTTGCACTTCTTTATTTAATGTTGTAATTGATCAAGTAACCAGAAAGCGCTTTGGGTTGTCTGGGGATTGGTGCTTGTGTTAATTTATTTATTCTATCAATAATTCAAACAAATAGAAAGTGCCTCAGGTTGTGCAGGGATTGGTGCTTACGTTATTTTGTTTAAATTTATTAATAGTTAAAGTAACCTGAAAGTGCCCCGGGTTGTTTAGGAATTGGCGATTGCTTTACTTTATTTATTGTATTAATAAATAAGACAACCAGAAATTACTCTCGGATGTGTTGGGATTAGCGCTTGCTCTTTCATATTTATTTTATTAAGAATGAATGCGTCAAGAAAGCGCTTCGTGTTGTGTCGGGATTGGCGCATGCTCTACGTTATTTATTTTATTAATTAACGAAGCAATCAGAAAGTGCTTAGGTTACTGTAGGGATTGATGCTTGTGTTATTTTATTTAATTGTGTTAATAGTTCAAGCAAACAGAAAGTGCCTCGGGTTGTAAGGGGATTGGCGCTTGTTCTACTTTATTCATTTCATAAAAAATTAATGCGTCCAGAAAAGGCCCCGGGTTGTGTGGGGATTGGAGCTTAATCTTTTTCATTTATCGTAATAATTAACAAAGCAACCAAAAAGCGCATTAGGTTGTGTGGGGATTGGTGCTTGTGTTATTTTATTTATTTTATTAATAATTAAAGTGACCAGAAAGCAACCCAGGTTGTGTGGGGATTGGCGATTGCTCTACATTATATATTGTGTAAATTCATAAGGCAACTAAAAAGCGCCTTAGGTTGTGTGGGGATTGGCCATTGCTCTACTATATTTATTTTCTTTATAATTAATGCGTCCAGAAAGCGCCTGGTGTTGTGTGGAAATTGGCGCTTGCTCTACTTCATTTATTATATTAATTAGCAGAACAACCAGAAAGCGCTTTGAATTTTGTGGAGATTGTTGCTTGTGTTATTTTAGTTAATTTTATTAATAGTTAAAGCAACTCAAAAGTGCCCGGATTGTGTGGAGATTGGCGCTTGCTCTACTTTATTTATTTTATTAAAAATTATGCGACTAGAAAGTGCCCTGGGTTGTGTGGGAATTTGCGCTTGCTCTTCTTTATTTATTGTAATATCGAACAAAGCAACCAGATAACGCTCCAGGTTGTGTGGGGAATGGTGCTTGTGTTATTTTATTAATTGTATTAATAATAAAAGTGACCATAAAGCACCCTGAGTTGTGTGGGGATTGGTGCTTGTGTTATTTTATCTAAATCTATTAATAATTAAAGCTACCAGAAAGCGTCCTGGGTTGTGCGGGAAATGGCCATTGCTTTACTTTATTTATTTTACTATTAATTTAATGGACCTAAAAAATTCTCGATTTTGTAGGGATTGGCGCTTGCACCTCTTTATTTATTGTATCAATTAACAGAGCAACCAGACAGCGATTTTGGTTGTCTGGGAATTGGTGCTTGCGTTAATTTAATTATTTTATATATAATTAAAACAAATAGAAAGGGCCCCGGGTTGTGTGAGGATTGGTGCTTGTGTTATTTTATTTAATTATATTACTAGTTCAAGCGACCAAAAAGTGCTCTAGGTTGTGTAGGGATTGGTGCTTGTGTTAATTTAATTATTTTATTAATAATTAAAACGAATAGAAAGTGCCTCGGGTTGTGCGGGAATTGGTGCTTGTTATATTTTATTTAATTCTATTAATAGTTAAAGTAACCTGAAAGTGCCCTGGGTTGTTTGGGGATTGGCGATTGGTCTTCTTTAATTATTGTATTAATTAATAAAGCAATTAGAAAGCGCTTTAGGTTGTGTAGGATTTGGTGCTTGTGTTATTTTATTGATTTTTTTAATAATTAAAGTAACCAGAAAGTGCCTTGGGTTGTGTGGGGATTGGTGCTTGTGTTATTTCATTTGATTATATTACTAGTTCAAGTGACCAGAAAGAGCCCCAGGTTGTGTGGGGATTGGTGTTTGTGTTATTTTAATTATTTCATTAATATTTAAAGTGACTAGGAAGCATCCTGGGTTGTACAGGAATTGTTGCTTGTGTTATTTTATTTATTCTATCAATAATTAAAGCAACCATAAAGCGCCCTGGGTTGTGCGGGGAATGGCGCTTTCTCGACTTTATTCATTTTATTAAAAATTATGCGTCTAGAAAGGGCCCTGGTCTGTGTGGGAATTTGCGCTTGCTTTTTTAATTTATTGTAATAATGAACAAAGCAACTAGATTTCGCTTCGGGTTGTGTGGGGATTGGTGCTTGGGATATTTTATTTTTTTTATTAATAATTAAAGTGACCACAAAGCACCCTGGGTTGTGTGGGGAATGGCGCTTGCTCGACTTTATTCATTTTATTAAAAATTATGCGTCTAAAAAGGGCCCTGGGTTGTGTAGGGATTTGCGCTTGCTTTTCTCAATTTATTGTTATAATGAACAAAGCAACTAGATTGCGCTTCGGGTTGTGCGGGGATTGGTGCTTGTGTTATTTTATTTATTTTATTAATAATTAAAGTGACCAGACAGTCCCCGGGTTGTGTGGGGATTTGCGCTTGCTCTTTTTTATTTATTGTAATATTAAACAAAGCAACCAGATAGCGCTCTGGAATGTGTAGGAATTAGTGCTTGTGTTATTTTATCGATTTTGTTAATAATTAAAGTGACGAGTAAGTGCTTTGGGTTGCGTGGGGTTTGGTGCTTGTGTTATTTTATTCAAGCATATTACTAGTTTAAGCGACCAGACAGCTCCCCAGGTTGTGTGGGGATTGGTTCTTGCTCTACCTTATTTATTGTATTAATGAACAGCGAAACCAGTAAGCGCCTTCCGTTGTGTGGTTATTTGTGCTTGTTCTATTTTATTTATTTTATTTATAATTAAAGCGACCAGAGAGAGTCTTAGGTCTTGCGGGAAATGGCGCTTGCTCTACTTTTTTTTTTTTATTATTAAATCAATGGACTAGAAAGTTCCTAGGGTTTGTATATGGATTGGCGCTTGCACTTCTTTATTTAATGTATTAATTAACAAAGCAACCAGAAAGCGCTTCGGGTTGTGTGGGGATTGGTGCTTGTGTTATTTTATTTCTTTTAATAATAATTAAAGTGAACAGAAAGCAACTTAGGTTGTGTGGGGATTGGTGGATGCTCTACTTTATATATTGTATTAATTCATAAATCAACTAGAAAGCGCCTTAGGTTGTGTGGGGTTCAGCGATTGCTCTTCTATATTTATTTTAATTATAATTAATGCGTCCAACAAGCGCCTGTTGTTGTGTTGAGATTGGCGCTAGCTCTACTTTATTTATTATATCAATTAGCAAAGCAACCAGAAAGCTCTTTGAATTTTGTGAGGATTGGTGCTTGTGTTATTTTAGTTAATTTTATTAATGGTTTAAGCAACAAGAAAGTGCCCTGGATTGTGTGGATGTTGGCGCTTGCTCTACTTTATTTATTTTATTAAAAAATGTTATGCGTCCAGAAAGCTTCCTGGGTTGTTTGGGGATTGTCGCTTGCTCTACTTGATTTATTGTATTAATTAACTAAGAAACCAAAAAGCACTTAAGGTTGTGTAGGAATTGGTGCTTGTGTTATTCTATTTATTCTATCAATAATTAAAACGACCAGAAAGCGCCCTAGGTTGTGCGTGAAATGGTGCATGCTCTCCTTTGTTTCCGTTACTTATAATTCAAAGGACCAGAAAGTTCCTCGGATTGTGAGGGGATTGGGGCTTGCTTTTCTCTATTCATTAAATTAATTAACAGAGTAACCAGAAAGCGCTTAAGAATGTAAGAAAATTGGTGCTTGTGTTATTTTATTTATTTTATTAATAATTAAAGTGACCAAAAAGCATCCTGGGTTGTGTGGGAATTGGTGCTCGTGTTATTTTATTTAATTCTATTGTTAATTTAAGCAACCAGAAAGTGCTCTTGGTTGTGTGAAATTTGCGCTTGCTCCTCTTTATTTATTGTAATAATGAACAAAGCAACCAGATAGTGCTTCGGGTTGTGTGGGGATTGGTGCTTGTATTATTTTATTTATTTTATTTATAATTAAAGCGACCATAAAGAGTCTCGGGTCGTGCGGGGAATGGCGCTTGCTCTACTTTATTTTTTTATTATTAATTCAATGGACTAGAAAGTTTCTAGGGTTGTGTGGGGATTAGCGCTTGCACTTTTTTACTTATTGTATTTATTAACAAAGCAACTATTAAGCGCTTTGGGTTGTGTGGGGATTGGTGCTTGTGTTATTTTATTTCTTTTAATAATAACTAAAGTGACCAGAAAGCAACTTAGGTTGTGTGGGGATTGGCGATTGCTTTACTTTATATATTGTATTAATTTATAAATCAACTAGAAAGCGCCTTAGGTTGCGTGGGAATCGGCGATTGCTCTACTATATTTATTTTAATCATAATTAATGCGTCCAACAAGCGCCTGGTGTTGTGTGGAGATTGGCGCTAGCTCTACTTTATTTTTTATATCAATTAGCAAAGCAACCAGAAAGCACTTAAGGTTGTGTAGAATTTGGAGCTGGTGTTATTTTATTTATTCTATCAATAATTAAAACGACCAGAAAGCGCCCTGGGTTGTGCGTGAAATGGCGCTTGCTCTCCTTTTGTTTTCTTTACTTATAATTTAAAGGACCAGAAAGTTCTTTGGATTGTGAGGGGATTGGGGCTTGCTTTTCTTTATTTATTAAAATAATTAACGAAGTAACCAGAAAGCGCTCAAGAATGTGTGGGAATTGGTGCTTGTGTTATTTCATTTATTTTATTAATAATTAAAGTGACCAGAAAGCATATTGGGTTGTGTGGAAATTGGTGCTTGTGTTATTTTATTTAATTCTATTAATAATTAAAGCAACTATAAAGTGCCCTGGGTTGTGTGGGGGATGGCGCTTGTTTTAGTTCATTTATTTTATGAAAATTATGCGTCTAGAAAGTGCCCTGGGTTGTGTGGAATTTGCGCTTGCTCCTCTTAATTTATTGTAATAATGAACAAAGCAACCAGATAGCGCTTTGGTTTGTGTGGGAATTGGTGCTTGTATTATTTTATTTATTTTATTGATAATTAAAGTGACCAGAAAGCATCCCGGATTGTGTGGGAATTGGTGCTTGTATTATTTTATTCTATTCTATTAATAATTAAAGCGACCAGAAAGTGCTCTGGGTTGTGCGAGGAATGACGCTTGCTTTTTTCTGTTTCCTTTATTTGTAATTAAAATAATCAGAAAGTTCCTCGGATTGTGTGGGGATTGGCAATTACTTTTCTTTATTTATTAAATTTATTAACAAAGCAACTAGAAAGCACTTTAGGTTGTGTGAGAATTGGTGCTTATGTTATTATATTAATTTTTTTAATAATTAAAGTGACCAGAAAGTGCCCCGGGTTGTGTGGGTATGGTGCTTGTGTTTTTTTATTTAATTATATTACTATTTCAAGCGACCAGAAAGCGCCCTAGGTTGTGTAGGGATTGGTGCTTGTGTTATTTTATTTATTTTATTAATAATTAAAGTGACCAAAAAGCATTCTGGGTTGTGTGGAAATTGGTGCTTGTGTTATTTAATTTACTTTATATATAATTAGAGCAATTAAACAGTGCCCTAAGTAGTGTGGGGATTGGCGCTTGCTTTTCTTTAATTATTGTATTAATTAACAAAGCAACCAGTAAGCGCTTCCGGTTGTGTGGTGATTTGTGCTTGTTCAATTTTATTTATTTTATTTATAATTAAAGCGACCAGAAAGAGTCTCGGGTCGTGCGGGGGATGTCGCTTGCTCTACTTAATTTTTTTTATTATTAATTTAATGGACTAGAAAGTTCCTAGAATTGTGTGGGGATTGGCGATTGCACCTCTTTATTTATTGTATTAATTAACAAAGCACTTAAAAAGCGCTTAGGGTTAAGTGGGAATTAGTAATTGTGTTATTTTATTTATTTTATTAATAATTAAAGCGACCAGACAGTCTCTGGGTTGTGTGGGGATTGGCGCTTGCTTTACCTTATTTATTGTATCAATTAACAGAGCAACCAGAAAGCGCTT
The DNA here is from genome assembly GCF_036245765.1 of Copidosoma floridanum. Classification (NCBI taxonomy): domain Eukaryota; kingdom Metazoa; phylum Arthropoda; class Insecta; order Hymenoptera; family Encyrtidae; genus Copidosoma; species Copidosoma floridanum. The sequence continues at coordinate 1,488,099 of NW_028321908.1, forward strand.
CGGGTTGTCTGAAAATTGGTGCTCGTGTTAATTTATTTAGTTCATTAATAATTAAAACGAATAGAAAGTGCCTCGGGTCGCGCGGGAATTGTTGCTTGTGTTATTTTATTTAATTTTATTAATAGTTAAAGTAACCTGAAAGTTCCCCAGGTTGTTTGTGGAGTGGCGATTGCTCTTCTTTATTTTTTGTATTAATTAACAAGGCAACCAGAAAGCGCTTTATGTTGTGTGGGAATTGGTGCTTGTGTTATTTTATCGATTTTTTTAATAATGAAAGTAACTAGAAAGCATCCTGGGTTCTGTGGGGATTAGTGCTTGTGGTATTGTATATATTTTATTAATAATTAAAGCGACCAGAAAGCGCCCTGGGTTGTGCGGGGAATGGCGCTTGCTCTTCTTTATTCATTTTATTATTATTTCAATGGTCTAGAAAGTTCCTCGGGTTGTTTGGGGATTGGCGCTTGCACTTCTTTATTCATTGTAATAATTGACAAAGTAACCAGAAAGCGCTTTGGGTTGTTTGGGGATTAGTGCTTGTGTTAATTTATTTATTTCATCAATAATTAAAACGAATAGAAAGTGCCTCGGGTTGTGCGGGGATGAGTGCTTGTGTTATGTTATTTAAATTTATCAATAGTTAAAGTAACCTAAAAGTGCCCGTGGTTGTTTAGGAATTGGCGATTGCTCTACTTTATTTATTGTATTAATAAATAAGACAACCAGAGAGCGCTCTGGAATGTGTAGGGATTGGCGCTTGCTCTTTCATATTTATTTTATTAAGAATTAATGCGTCAAGAAAGCGCTTTGTGTTGTGTGGGGATTGGCGCTTGCTCTACGTTATTTATTCTAATAATTAACGAAGCAATTAGAAAGTGCTTTGGTTACTGTAGGGATTGATGCTTGTGTTATTTTATTCGATTGTGTAAATAGTTCAAGCGACCAGAAAGTGCCTCAGGTTGTGAGGGGATTGGCGCTTGTTCTACTTTATTCATTTTATAAAAAATTAATGCGTCCAGAAAAGGCCCTGGGTTGTGTGGGGATTGGAGCTTAATCTTTTTCATTTATTGTATTAATTACCAAAGCAACCAAAAAGCGCATCTGGTTGTGTGGGGATTGGTGCTTGTGTTATTTTATCTATTTTATTAATAATTAAAGTGACAAGAAAGCAACCCAGGTTTTGTGGGGATTGGCCATTGCTCTTCTTTATATATTGTGTTAATTTATAAGGCAACTAGAAAGCGCCTTAGGTTGTGTGGGGATTGTCGATTGCTCTACTATATTTATTTTATTAATAATTAATGCGTCCAGAAAGCGCCCTGAGTTGTGTGGGGACTGTCGCTTGCTCTACTTTATTTATTGTATTAATTAACAAAGCAACCAGAAAGCGCTTTAGATTGTGTGAAAATCGGTGCTTGTGTTATTTTATTAATTTTTCTAATAATTAAAGTGACCAGAAAGCACCCTGATTTGTCAGGGGATTGGTACTTGTGTTATTTTATCTAAATTTATTAATAATTAAATCGACCAGAAAGCGCCCTGGGTTGTGCGGGCAATGGCGCTTGCTCTACATTATTTATTTTACTATTAATTTGAGAGACCAGAAAGTTCCTTGTTTTTGTGGGGATTGGCGATTGCACCTCTTTATTTATTGTATTAATTATTAAAGCAACCAGAAAGCGCTTTGGGTTGTGTGGCAATTGAAGCTTGTGTTATTTTATTTATTTTTTTAATAATTAAAGCGACCAGACAGTCCCTGGGTTGTGTGGGGATTTGCGCTTGCTCTTTTTTATATATTGTAATAATGAACAAAGCAACTAGATAGCACTCCGGGTTGTGTAGGAATTAGAGCTTGTGTTATTTTATCGATTTTGTTAATAATTAAAGTGACGAGTAAAAGCTTTGAGTTGCGTGAGGTTTGGTGCTTGTGTAATTTTATTTAAGCATATTACTAGTTTGAGCGACCAGACAGCGCCCCAGGTTGTGTGGGGATTGGTGCTTGTGTTATTTTATTTATTTTATTAATAATTAGAGTGACCAAAAAGCATTCTGGGTTAGGTAAGAATTGGTGCTTGTGTTATTTAATTTACTTTATATATAATTAAAGCAATTAAACAGTGCCCTAAGTAGTGTGGGGATTGGCGCTTGCTTTTTTTTAATTATTGTATTGATTAACAAAGCAACCAGTAAGCTCTTCCGGTTGTGTGGTGATTTGTGCTTGTTCTATTTTATCTATTTTATTTATAATTAAAGCGACCAGAAAGAGTCTCGGGTCGTGCGGGGAATGTCGCTTGCTCTACTTAATTTTTTTCATGATTAATTTAATGGACTAGAAAGTTCCTAGAATTGTGTGGGGATTGGCGCTTGCACCTCTTTATTTATTGTATTAATTAACAAAGCACTTAAAAAGCGCTTAGGGTTGTGTGGGAATTGGTAATTGTGTTATTTTATTTATTTTATCAATAATTAAAGCGACCAGACAGTCTCTTGGTTGTGTGGGGATTGGCGCTTGCACTTTTTTATTTATTGTATTTATTAACAAAGCAACCAGAAAGCGCTTCAAGTTGTGTGGGTATTGGTGCTTGTGTTTTTTTTATTCATTTTATAAATAACTAAAGCGACCAGAAAGCGCCCTTGGTTGTGTAAGGATCGGTTTTTGTTTTATTTTATTTAATTATATTAATAATTTAAGCAACCAGACAGCGCCCTGGGTTGTGTGGGGATTGGCGCTTGTGTTATTTTATTTATATTATTAATAGTTAAAGTGACCTTAAAGCACCCTGGGTTGTGTGGGGATTGGTTCTTGTGTTATTTTATTAAAATCTATCAATAATTAAAGCGACTAAAAAGCGCCCTGGGTTGTGCGGGGAATGGCGCTTGCTCTACTTTTTTTATTCTATTATTAATTAAATCGACCAGACAGTCTCTGGGTTGTGTGGGGATTGGTGTTTGTGTTATTTCATTTATTTTATTAATAATTAAAGTGACCAAAGAGCACCCTGGGTTGTGTGGGAATTGGTACTTGTGTTATTTTATCTAAATTTATTAATAATTAAATCGACCAGAAAGCGCCCTGGGTTGTGCGGGAAATGGTGCTTGCTCTACTTTATTTATTTTACTATTAATTTAATGGACCAGAAAGTTACTCGATTTTGTGGGGATTGGCGCTTGCACTTTTCTATTTATTATTTTAATTGACAAAGCAAACATAAAAGCGCTTTAAGTTGTGTGGAGATTAGTGCTTGTGGTATTGTATATATTTTATTAATAATTAAAGCGACCAGAAAGCGCCCTGGGTTGTGCAGGGAATGGCGCTTGCTCTACTTTATTCATTTTATTATTATTTCAATGGACTAGAAAGTTCCTCGGGTTGTTTGGGGATTGGCGCTTGCACTTCTTCATTTATTGTATTAATTGACAAAGCAACCAGAAAGCGCTTTGGGTTGTCTGGGGATTGGTGCTTGTGTTAATTTATTCATTTCATCAATAATTAAAACGAATAGAAAGTGCCTCGGGTTGTGCGGGAATTGATGCTTGTGTTATGTTATTAAAATTTATTAATAGTTAAAGTAACCTAAAAGTGCCCCGGGTTGTTTAGGAATTGGCGATTGCTCTACTTTATTTATTGTATTAATTAATAAGACAACCAGAGAGCGCTCTGGAATGTGTAGGGATTGGCGCTTGCTCTTTCATATTTATTTTATTAAGAATTAATGCGTCAAGAAAGCGCTTTGTGTTGTGTGGGGATTGGCGCTTGCTCTACGTTATTTATTCTATTAATTAACGAAGCAATCAGAAAGTGCTTTGGTTACTGTAGGGATTGATGCTTGTGTTATTTTATTCGATTGTGTAAATAGTTCAAGCGACCAGAAAGTGCCTCAGGTTGTGGGGGGATTGGCGCTTGTTCTACTTTATTCATTTTATGAAAAATTAATGCGTCCAGAAAAGGCCCTGGGTTGTGTGGGGATTGGAGCTTAATCTTTTTTATTTATTGTATTAATTACCAAAGCAACTAAAAAGCGCATCGGGTTGTGTGGGGATTGGTGCTTGTGTTATTTTATTTATTTTATTAATAATTAAAGTGACTAGAAAGCAACCCAGGTTTTTTGGAAATTGGCCATTGCTCTACTTTATATATTGTGTTAATTTATAAGGCAACTAGAAAGCGCCTTAGGTTGTGTGGAGATTGGCGATTGCTCTACTATATTTATTTTATTAATAATTAATGCGTCTAGAAAGCGTTCTGGGTTGTGTGGGGACTGTCGCTTGCTCTACTTTATTTATTGTATTAATTAACAAAGAAACCAGAAAGCACTTGGGGTTGTGTTGGAATTGGTGCTTGTGTTATTTTATTTATTCTATCAATAATTAAATCGACTAGAAAGCACCCTAGGTTGTGCGTTAAATGGCGCTTGCTCTTCTTTGTGTCCTTTTTTATAATTAAAAGGACCAGGAAGTTCTTTGGATTATGTGGAAATTTGCGCTTGCTTTTCTTTATTTATTGAATTAATTAACAAAGCAACCAGAAAGCGTTTTAGATTAAGTGAAAATCGGTGCTTGTGTTATTTTATTAATTTTTCTAATAATTAAAGTAACCAGAAAGTGCCCTGGGTTGTGTGGAGATTGGTGTTTGTGTTATTTCGTTTATTTTAATAATAATTAAAGTGACCAGAAAGCACCCTGATTCGTCAGGGGATTGGTACTTGTGTTATTTTATCTAAATTTTTTAATAATTAAATCGACTAGAAAGCGCCCTGGGTTGTGCGGGAAATGGCGCTTGCTCTACTTTATTTATTATATCAATTAGCAAAGCAACCAGAAAGCACTTAAGGTTGTGTAGGAATTGGTGCTTGTGTTATTTTTTTTATTCTATCAATAATTAAAACGACCAGAAAGCGCCCTAGGTTGTGCGTGAAATGGCGCATGCTCTCCTTTGTTTCCTTTACTTATAATTCAAAGGACCAGAAAGTTCCTCGGATTGTGAGGGGATTGGGGCTTGCTTTTCTTTATTCATTAAATAAATTAACGAAGTAACCAGAAAGCGCTTAAGAATGTGTGGGAATTGGTGCTTGTGTTATTTCATTTATTTTATTAATGATTAAAGTGACCAAAAAGCATCCTGGGTTGTGTGGGAAATGGTGCTTGTGTTATTTTATTCAATTCTATTGATAATTAAAGCAACTCAAAACTGCCCTGGGTTGTGCGGGGGATGGCGCTTGTTCTACTTCATTTATTTTATGAAAAATAATGCGTCTAGAAAGTGCCCTGGGTTGTGTAGAATTAGCGCTTGCTCCTCTTTATTTATTGTAATAATGAACAAAGCAACCAGATAGCGCTTCGGTTTGTGTGGGGATTGGTGCTTGTATTATTTTATTTATTTTATTAATAATTAAAGTGACCAGAAAGCATCCTGGATTGTGTGGAAATTTGTGCTTGTGTTATTTTATTCAATTCTATCAATAATTAAAGCGACCAGAAAGTGCTCTGGGTTGTGTGGGAATTGGTGCTTGTGTTATTTCATTTAATTCTAATGATAACTAAAGCGACCAGAAAGTGCCCTAGGTTGTGTGGGGAATGGCGCTTTCTCGACTTTATTCATTTTATTATTAATTTAATGTACCAGAAAGTTCCTCGGGTTGTGTGGTGATTTGTGCTTGTTCTATTCTATTTATTTTATTAATAATGAAAGCGACCAGAAAGCGCCTTGGGTCGTGCGGGGATTGATGCTTGTGTTTTTTTATTTATTTTATAAATAACTAAAGCGACCAAAAAGCTCCCTAGGTTGTGTAAGGATTGGTTTTTGTGTTATTTTATTTAATTATATTAATAATTTAAGTGACCAGAATGCACCCTGGGTTGTGTGGTGATTGGTGCTTGTGTTATTTTATTTATTTTATTAATAGTTAAAGTGACTTTAAAGCACCCTTGGTTGTGTGGGGATTGGTTCTTGTGGTATTTTATTTAAATCCATTAATGATCAAAGCGACTAGAAAGCGCCCTGGGTTGTGCGGGGAATGGCGCTTGCTCTACTTTATTTATTCTATTATTAATTTAATGAACCAGAATGTTCCTCGGGTTTGTAGAGATTGGCGCTTGCACTTCTTAATTTATTGTATTAATTAACATAGCAACCAGAAAGCACTTTAGGTTGTGTGAGGATTGGTGCTTGTGTTATTTTATTTATTTTATTAATAATTAAAGCGACCAGAAAGCGCCTTGGGTCGTGCGGGGATTGATGCTTGTGTTTTTTTATTTATTTTATAAATAACTAAAGCGACCAAAAAGCTCCCTAGGTTGTGTAAGGATTGGTTTTTGTGTTATTTTATTTAATTATATTAATAATTTAAGTGACCAGAATGCACCCTGGGTTGTGTGGTGATTGGTGCTTGTGTTATTTTATTTATTTTATTAATAGTTAAAGTGACTTTAAAGCACCCTTGGTTGTGTGGGGATTGGTTCTTGTGGTATTTTATTTAAATCCATTAATGATCAAAGCGACTAGAAAGCGCCCTGGGTTGTGCGGGGAATGGCGCTTGCTCTACTTTATTTATTCTATTATTAATTTAATGAACCAGAATGTTCCTCGGGTTTGTAGAGATTGGCGCTTGCACTTCTTAATTTATTGTATTAATTAACATAGCAACCAGAAAGCGCTTTAGGTTGTGTGAGGATTGGTGCTTGTGTTATTTTATTTATTTTATTAATAATTAAAGCGACCAGACAGTTCTAGGGTTGTTTGGGGATTGGCGCTTGCTCTACCTTTTTAATTGTATCAACTAACAGAGCAACCAGAAAGCGCTTCGGGTTGTCTGGGGATTGGAGTTTGCTCTTCTTTATTTATTGCATAAATTAACAAAGCAACCAGAAAGTTCTTCGGGTTGTGTGGGGATTGGTGCTGGTTCTACTTTATTTATATTTTAAAAAATTAATGCGTCCAGAAAGTGCCTCGGGTTGTGTGGGGATTCGAGTTTGCTCTTCTTCATTTATTGTATTTATTAACAAAGAAACCAGAAAGCACTTAGGGTTGTGTGGGAATTGGTGCTTGTTTTATTTTATTTGTTTTATTAATAATTAGAACTACCAGAAAGCGCCCTGGGTTGTGCGTGAAATGGCGCTTGCTCTCCTTTATTTTCTTCATTTATCATTCAAAGAACCAGAAAGTTCTTCGGATTGTGTGAGGATTGGCGCTTGCTTTCCTTTATTCATTAAATTGAATAACAAAGTTACCAGAAAGCGCCTTCGGTTGTGTGGGAATTGGTGCTTGTGTTATTTCATTAATTTTTTTAATAATTAAAGTAACCAGAAAATGCCCCGGGTTCTGTGGGGATTTGCGACTGCTCTTCTTTATTTATTGTATTAATTAACAAAGCATCCAGAAAGCGCTCTAGGTTGTGTGGGAATTAGTGCTTGTGTTATTTTATTGATTTTTTTAATAATTAATGTGACCAAAAAGTGCTTCGGGTTGTGTTGGGATTGGTGCTTGTGTAATTTTATTTAAGCATATTACTAGTTCAAGCGACCAGACAGCGCCTCAGGTTGTGGGGGAATTGGTGCTAGATCTACTTTATTTATTGTATTAATGAATAAAGAAACCAGAAAGCACTTCGGGTTGTGTGGAAATTGGTGCTTGTTTTATTTTATTTATTCTATCAATAATTAAAGCGACCATAAAGTGCCCTAGGTTGTGCGGGAAATGGCGCTTGCTCTTCAATGTTTCCTTTACTTATAATTTAATGGACCAAAAAGTTCCTTGGGTTGTGTGGGGATCGGCGCTTGCTTTTCTTTATTTATTGAATTTATTAACAAAGCAACCAGAAAGCGCTTTAGATGTGTGGAAATTGGTGCTTGTGTTATTTTATTGATTTTTTTAATAATTAAAGTGACCAGGAAGTGCCCTGGGTTGTGTGGGGATTGGTGCTTGTGTTATTTCATTTATTCTATTTATAATTAAAGTGACCAGAAAGCATCCTGGGTTGTGGGGGAATTGGTGCTTGTGTTATTTTATTTAATTTTATTGATAATAAAAGCGACTAGAAAGTGCCCTGGGTTGTGCGGGGAATGGCACTTGCTCTACTTTATTTATTTTATTAAAAATTATGCGTCTAGAAAGTGCCCTGGGTCGTGTGGGGATTTGCGCTTGCTCTTCTTTATTTATTGTAATAATGAACAAAGCAACCAGATAGCGCTTTGGGTTGTGCGGGGATTGGTGCTTGTGTTATTTTATTTATTTTATTAATAATTAAAGTGACCATAAAGCACCCTGGGCTGTGTGGGGATTGGTGCTTGTGTTATTTTATCTAAATCCATCTTAATAATTAAAGCGACCAAAAAGCGCCCTGGGTTGTGTGGGGAATGGCGCTTGCTCTACTTTATTTATTTCACTATTAATTCAATGGACCAGAAAGTTCCTTGATTTTGTGGGGATTGGCGCTTGCACTTCTTTATTTACTGTATTAATTAACAAAATAACCAGAAAGCGCTTTGGGTTGTGTGGGGATTGGTACTTTTGTTATTTCAATTATTTTATTAATAATTAAAGCGACCAGACAGTTCCTGGGTTGTGTGGGGATTGGCGCTTGCTCTACCTTGTTTATTGTATCAATTAACAGAGCAACCAGAAAGCGCTTCGGGTTGTCTGGGGATTGGTGCTTGTGTCAATTTAATTATTTTATTCATAATTAAAACGAATAGAAAAGGCCTTGGGTTGTGCGGGGATTGTTGCTTGTGTTATTTCAATTAATTTTATTAATAGATAAAGTAACCTGAAAGTGCCCCGGGTTGTTTGGGAATGGGCGATTGCTCTACTTTATTTATTGTATTAATTAATACGACAACCAATGAGCACTCTGGGTTGTTTTGGGATTGGCGCTTGCTCTTTTATATTTATTTTGTTAAGAATTAATGCGTCAAGAAAGCGCTTTGTGTTGTGTGGGGATCGGCACTTGCTCTACGTTATTTATTGTATTAATTAACAAAGCAACCAGAAAGCGCTTTGGTTACTGTTGGGATTAGTACTTGTAGTATTTTATTTTATTGTGTTAATAGTTTAAGCAACCAGAAAGTGCCCCGAGTTGTGTGGGGATTGGCGCTTGTTTTACTTTATTTATTTTTTAAAAAATTAATGCGTCCAGAAAGTGCCCCGGGTTGCGTGGGGATTTGAGCTTGCTCTTCTTTATTTATTGTATAAATTAACAAAGCAACCAGAAAGTTCTTCAATTTATGTGGGGATTGATGCTTGTGTTATTTTATTTATTTTATTAATAATCAAAGTGACCAGAAAGCAACCTGGGTTGTGTAGGGATTGGTGCTTGCTCTTCTTTAATTATTGTATTAATTAACATAGCAACTAGAAAGCGCTTTGGATTGTGTGGGGATTTGTGCTTGTGTTAATTTATTAATTGTATAAATAATTAAAAAGAATAGAAAATGCCTCGGGTTGTGCAGGGATATTTGCTTGCTCTTTTTTATTTATTGTATAAATTAACAAAGAAACCAGAAAGCACTTAGGGTTGTGTGGGAATTGGTGCTTGTGTTCTTTTATTTATTCTATCAATAATTAGAACGTCCAGAAAGTGCCCTGGGTTGTGCGTGAAATGGCGCTTGCTCTTCTTTGTTTCCTCTATTTATTATTTAAAGAACCAGAAAGTTCTTCGGATTGTGTGAGGATTGGCGCTTGCTTTTCTTTATTCATTAAATTGAATAACAAAGTTACCAGAAAGCGCTTTAGGTTGTGTGGGAATTGGTGCTTGTGTTATTTTATTAATTTTTTTAATAATTAAAGTAACCAGAAAATGCCCCGGGTTCTATGGGGATTGGCGACTGCTCTTCTTTATTTATTGTATTAATTAACAAAGCATCCAGAAAGCGCTTTAGGTTGTGTGGGAATTAGTGCTTGTGTTATTTTATTGATTTTTTTAATAATTAATGTGACCAAAAAGTGCTTCGGGTTGTGTTGGGATTGGTGCTTGTGTAATTTTATTTAAGCATATTACTAGTTCAAGCGATCAGACAGCGCCTCAGGTTGTGGGGGAATTGGTGCTTGCTCTACTTTATTTATTGTATTAATGAACAAAGAAACCAGAAAGCACTTCGGGTTGTGTGGAAATTGGTGCTTGTTTTATTTTATTTATTCTATCAATAATTAAAGCGACCAGAAAGTGCCCTAGGTTGTGCGGGAAATGGCGCTTGCTCTTCATTGTTTCCTTTATTTATAATTTAATGGACCAAAAAGTTCCTTGGGTTGTGTGGGGATCGGCGCTTGCTTTTATTTATTTATTGAATTTATTAACAAAGCAACCAGAAAGCGCTTTAGATGTGTGGAAATTGGTGCTTGTGTTATTTTATTGATTTTTCTAATAATTCAAGTGACCAGGAAGTGCCCTGGGTTGTGTTAGGATTGGTGCTTGTGTTATTTTATTTAATCATATTACTAGTTTAAGCGATCAGAAAGCGCCCTAGGTTGTGTGGGAATCGGTGCTTGTGTTATTTTATTTATTTCATTAATAATCAAAGTAACTAGAAAGCATCCTGGGTTCTGTGGGGATTGGTGCTTGTGTTATTTCATTTAATTCTATTAATAATTATAGCGACCAGAAAGTGCCCTGGATTGTGCGGGGAATGGCGCTTGCTCTACTTTTTTTATTTTATTATTAATTCAATGGACCAGAAAGTTCCTCGGGTTGTGTGGGGATTGGTGCTTGTGTTATTCTATTAACTTCATAAATAATTAAAGCAACCAGACAGTGCCCTAAGTAGTGTGGGGATTGGCGCTTGCTTTTCTTTAATTATTGTATTAATCAACAAAGCAACCAGTAAGCGCTTCCGGTTGTGTGGTGATTTGTGCTTGCTCTATTTTATTTATTTTATTAATAATTAAAGCGACCAGAAAGCGCCTCGGGTTATGCGAGGATTGATTTTTGTGTTATTTTATTAATTTTATAAATAATTAAAGTGACCAGAAAGTGCCTTGGGTTGTGTGGGGATTGGAACTTGTGTTATTTAATTTAATTATATTATTTATTTAAGCGACTGTTAAGCGCCTTGGGTTGTGTGGAAATTGGTGCTTGTGTTATTTTATTTAAATCTATAAATAATTAAAGTTACCAGAACGCGCCCTGGGTTGTGCGGGGAATGGCGCTTGCTCTACTTTATTCATTTTATTATTAATTCAATGGACTTGAAAGTTCCTGGGGTTGTGTGGGGATTGGCGCTTGCACTTTTTTATTTATTGTATTAATTAACAATTAACCAGAAAGCGCTCCGGGTTGTGTGGGGATTGGTGCTTGTGATATTTTATTTATTTTATTAATAATTAAAGTGACCAGAAAGCAACCCAGGTTGTGTGGGGATTGGCGATTGTTCTACTTTATATATTGTATAAATTCACAAGGCAACTAGAAAGCGCCTCAGGTTGTGTGGGGATTGGCGATTGTTTCACTATATTTATTTTATTATTAATTAACGCGTCTAGAAAGCGCCTGGTGTTGTGTGGAGATTGGCGCTTGCTCTACTTCTTTTATTATATTAATTAGCAAAGCAACCAGAAAGCGCTTTGAATTTTGTGGGGATTGGTGCTTGTGTTATTTTAGGTAATTTAATTATTAGTTAAAGCAACTAGAAAGTGCCCCGGATTGTGTGGATGTTGGCGCTTGCTCTACTTTATTTATTTTATCAAAAATCAATGCGTCCAGCAAGCGCCCTGGGTTGCGTGGGGATTGTCGCTTGCTCTACTTTATTTATTGTATTAATTAACAAAGAAACCAGAAAGCACTTGAGGGTTGTGTGGGAATTGATGCTTGTGTTATTTTATTTATTCTATCAATAATTAAAACGACCAGAAAGCGCCCTGGGTTGTGTTTGAAATGGCGCTTGCACTCCTTTGTTTTTTTCTTTATAATTCAAAGGACCAGAAAGTTCCTCGGATTGTGTTGGGATTGGTACAAACAGATTTCAATACCTGAGTTTCTATTTGTAACCTTGAAAAGAAGGACTAGGGTGTCTTACAGTAACAGCAGACACAGCAAGTGGCCAACTGCAGCAGGCGCGATGACAGCAGAAGATACCAAATTGATCTGCAACAGCAGCAGCAGACGCAGCGGTTGGCCTGCAACAGCAGGCGCGACGACAAGGAAGTCTGCAGTAGCGGACGCAGCGGGTGGCCAGCAGCAGCAGGCGCCACGACAAGGAGGTCTGCAGTAGCAGACGCAGCGGGTGGCCTGCAGCAGCAGGCGCGACGACAAGGAGGTCTGCAGTAGCAGACGCAGCGGGTGGCCTGCAGCAGCAGGTGCGACGACAAGGAGGTCTGCAGTAGCAGACGCAGCGGGTGGCCTGCAGCAGCAGGCGCGACGACAAGGAGGTCTGCAGTAGCAGACGCAGCGGGTGGCCTGCAGCAGCAGGCGCGACGACAGCAGAGATACCAAATTGATATGCAACAGCAGCAGCAGATGCAGCGGGTGGCCTGCAACAGCAGGCGCGACGACAGCAGAGATACCAAATTGATCTGCAACAGCAGCAGCAGATGCAGCGAGTGGGTTTAAGGTAAATGCTTTGGTCCTCAATAAGGTTTCATCTTACCAACCACCCTTGATTAAGGTCGATTGTGGTTTTCAACACTTGATTGGTTTAGATCTAGCTGATCCAGAATTTACTAGTTCAGATAAGATTGACTTGCCTTTGGGAGCCGATATCCATGCTCTCATTGTCAAAGGCGGTGTTTGTAAGGGCCAAGTTAATGAGCCCATCGCCATTGCAACGGCTCTGGGATGGCTCGTTTTGGGTTCTGTCACGAAACACTCCCCTAACCTGGTAGTTAGTTTTTAACATTGTACTTCGGATATTGAACTCAATCGGTTAGTGCAGAAATTTTGGGAAACGGAGGAAGTTTCTCGCCCCAAGTCTACCCTCTCGGCTGAAGAGGAGAGTTGCGAGCAGTTTCATCGTAGTACGGTTAGTAGATTAGAAGATGAACGTTACGTTGTCGGTCTACTCTTCAAAGAGGACCCAACTATTCGTCAGCAATCTTTAATCGATTCTCATTATCAAGCAGTCTCAGTTCAAAATTCGTTAGAAAATCGATTTGTTAAAAACCCTCCTTTAAGAGACGCTTATATCAAGTTTATGGATGAATATGAAGGGTTGGGTCATACGGTAGCTGTTAGTCATTCTTTACCCTGTTGGTACCTCCCTTATCACGGAGTCCTCAAGGCTTCTAGCTCGACTACCCAACTTAGGACGGTCTTCAATGGCTCCTCTCGAAATAGCGAGGGAATTTCCCTTAACGACCTCCTTCATATCGGCCTAACCTACTTCCTTATCTGTTCGATTTAATCTTAAAATGGCGTCATTATAGATATGCCTTCGTTACCGATATCGAGAAAATGTTCAGGCAAGTGCTTGTTCGTGAGATTGATCGTCGTTACCAACACATTGTCTGGAGATATGATTTACAAGCTCGCTTGAAAAGTTTTCAGCTCACGACTATTGCGTATGGCCTCGCTTGTTCTCCTTATTTGGCTTGTCGAACGATTAAGCAGTTAGCAAGCAATTGTGCTTCTCAGTTTCCTTTGGCTTTAGTCGTATTAAACGAAGAGATCTATATGGATGATATACTTTCAGGAGCACATGATGTACCCATCGCCGTAAAAAAGGTAAATGAATTGATTGGAGCCTCGGATACAGGAAATTTCCCGCTTCGGAAATGGGCGTCTAACGATCCTAATATATTACTTGTCTTGTCTCCACATTTGCTTTGTACTAATCCTCATCAATTTGGCCATCTTGAAGCTTCTGTGTCCGTTTTGGGATTTTCTTGGCACCCGAAAGAGGATGTTTTCCATTACAAAATCAATGCTCCCGAAGTAAAACAAATTTTGACCAAACGTTCTATTCTGTCAACTACGGCTAAATTGTTCGATCCTCTTGGTTGGTTATCCCCTACAATCATTCTCGCTAAAATTATTATGCAGGAACTTTGGTTAGCGTAGTTAGACTGGGACGCTGAAACCCCCTGCGAGATTCTTAAACGTTGGACTCATTGGCTTAGAGAGATTCAAGAGTTGAAAGCTATCACTATTCCTCGTTGGAATCATTTTTCTCCTGAGTTCGTTAGTCTAGAATTACACGGTTATTCTGATGCTTCTAAGGCTGCCTATGCCGCCGTGTTGTACTTACGAATTGTTAAGGAGGGTCAAGTCTTTGTTTCGCTGCTTGCATCTAAATCCAAGGTGGCTTCGTTAAAAACGCCCAGTATACCAAAATTGGAGCTCAATGCTGCGCACTTACTTGCGAAGCTTGCGAAACACCACCTCGATACTTCTCCAATCAAGATTGATTCTGTACATCTTTGGTCAGACTCCAAGGACGTGATTCATTGGTTGCATTCTCAGCCTTCCAAATGGCCTACGTTCATCGCCAATCGCTGCAGCGCTATTCATATGCTTCTTCCATTAGCGTATTGGCATCACGTCCCTGGAAGAATGAATCCCGCTGATATCGCTTCTCGAGGAGTGTTGCCGTCTCAATTATCAGCTAGTGAGACTTGGTTTTACGGCCCGCATCATCTTCACGAGAAAGAGTTAACATATCCTGAACTAACGACAAGACCGTGAGATCAAGAGTCCTGCCAAGCTACGACTTGTGGAGAAACTCCCCGAGTTTGGCCCTTATATTTGAAATTCAGTAATTTACATAAACTCTTACGCATTACCGCGTATTGTCTGAGATTTTGCTTTAAGGCTTATCATAACATGCTCAATCGACGGTCGCTTAAAAATTCAACGCCGTTAAATACTAGGTTAATTTCTCAGGAACCGTTACCAATCATTGGACCCCATCTTTCTCGTTTGCGAATTCGTAGTCTACTTGAGGCGGAAAGTCTTGTTTTGAGCTCCGACGAGTTGAATAATGCCGAGTTCATCCTTATTCGGTGCCATCAGATGTTGTACTTTAAACATGAGTACGAGATCTTAGAGGCCGTTCAAGACTCTACAAAACGAGAGAGCGAGTCTGAGGTCATTTTACCTTGAAATAGTTCTCTTCTTCCCCTCAAACCGGTGTTGTTTAATTCCTTACTTCGAGTAGAGGGTTGGTTGAGTCGATCGCTCCTTTCTGAGCATTGCAAATTTCCCATCATTTTGCAACCGGGTGATCATCTTACGAATCTTATCATTCGTGATTATCATCTTCTCACATTGCATGGAGGTACGCAGCTCATGCTCACCACGTTGAGGCAGAAGTTTTGGGTTCTTCGTGGACGACAATCTGTTCGTTCGATCGTTTCACGCTGCTTCACGTGCCGTCGTTATTCTGCACCCACCCTCAAGCAACAGATGGCTGATTTTCCGGAAGCCCGAGTCGCCCCTGCTCCCCCGTTTTCTCGATGTGGCGTTGATTACGCTGGACCGTTTCCTGTTCATTTATCTAAGGCGAGAGGTAGAGGAACTCTCAAGGGTTACATCGTTTTATTCGTGTGTTGTTGCACTCGCGCCGTCCACCTCGAGCTCGTCGAAAGTTACGATACAGAGAGTTTTCTCGCGGCTTTTAGCAGATTCACTGCTCGGAGAGGTCAATGTACTGACATTTTTAGTGATCGAGGCACTAATTTCGTTGGCGCATCCAAGGAATTGATCGATAAAGTTGAAATGGTAATTCGATCCGAACCGTTTTTAAATGATCTAGCTCGTCGTGGCACTAGATGGCATTTCAACCCCCCGGCTGCTCCCCATTTTGGTGGATTATGGGAGTCCGCTGTCAAGTCGGTCAAGCATCATTTGAGACGAATTATCGTAAATCAAATCCTTACTGTTGTAGAGTATTCCACGCTGCTCTGCCAAGTCGAAGCATGCCTCAACTCTAGGCCGATCACCCCCTTGTCTGACTCCCCCGAGGACCTTTTACCCCTCACTCCAGCTCACTTTCTTATCATGCGACCCTCATTTCTCGCTATTGAGCCCGACTTAACTGACGTCAAGATCTCTAGTCTGCATCAGTGGAAACTAATGACTCAAATGGTTCAACAGTATTGGCGCCGCTGGTCGTCCGAGTATCTGCAGCAGTTATTAACTCGAGTTAAATGGTGCCAGCCTCAAAGATCATTAAAGATAGGGGATCTTGTGCTCATTGAAAAGGAAATTACTCCCCTGGGTCACTGGCCGCTAGCTCGAGTTACAGAGGTGTTTTTTGGTAGGGATGGTTTGGTTCGCGTCGTTAAACTTCGCACTGCTTTCGCGTCCTTTGAGCGACCCGTGACTAAACTCATCCTTTTGCGTGCGAAGTGCGAATGATTTGTAAAAGAGAAAGCGCTCTCTTATCATATTTTGTAAGTCTTATTTTAATGGTTTTTTTTTTTTGTAAAACTGCGTTTAGTGCTTAAGAAAAATTGTTAGTTTCCTTTGTTTTGAGTTTTGAGCTATTTTGAAATTGGTTAAAATTCTAACCATAGTGTGCGGTATTTTCTTTTCCTTTTCTTTATCTAATTTTTTTCGATACCCTAGACTGTTTTTTAATTTGTTGCTTCCCCTTCGGTTCAGCAAGGTCGGGGAGAATGTTAAGGATTCGAGAAAATTCTCGAAGGCTCTTGCTAACCCGGCGTTGTACAGTTGTCTGCTGACTACTGTACGAGTGAGAGAGAGCGCGAGTATGCGTGTGAGCGTGCGCGAGTATGTATGCGTGTGTGCGTGCGACTATTACGGCCCTTTGTGTAGTGCCGAGCCGCTAGTCCACGTCTGTCCGCTCAAGTAGTCACAACGCTTATAGTTAAACCGCTTATAGTTTATTTGACTTTGTAAAGTACCCGTGCGATGGGACTCCGCATTAACTTTTCATTTCTTTGTTAAATTCATTATTAATGTTTTCCTCTTTTCTTTATTAAAATATAGTTCTTTAATAGTTAAAAGAGTAGTGTTTTGCTTTTTTTACGAGAAGTTCCTTCCATGTGCTGCGCACCTGCAACTTCCAACTTCTACTCTCCTTTCGCTACAAGTCTGGCTACAATTAAATTATACAGTCCACTTAATTGACATACAAGTCAATCCGCAACATCTAGTTTATTTATTATATTAATTAACAAAGCAACCAGAAAGCGCTTCAGGTTGTGTAGGGATTGGTGCTTGTGTTATTTTAATTCGTATAAATTAATAAGGCAACTAGAAAGCGCTCTGGGTTGTGTGGGGATTGGCGCTTGCTCTACTTTATTTATTTTATTAAAAATTAATGCGTCCAGAAAGTCCCCTGGGTTGTGTGGGGATTGGCGCTTGCTCTACTTTATTTATTGTATTAATTAATAAAGAAACCAGAAAGCGCTTCGGGTTGTGTAGGGATTGGTGCTTGTGTTATTTGATTTAATTGTGTTAATAGTTCAAGCGACCAGAAAGTGCCCCGGGTTGTGTGGGGATTGGTGCTTGTGTTATTTTATTTATTTTATTAATAATTAAAGCGACCAGAAAGTGCCCTGGGTTGTGTGGGGATTGGCACTTGCTTTACTTTATTTATTGTATTAATTAACAAAGCAACCAGAAAGCGCTTCGGGTTGTGTGGGGATTTTGGCTTGTGTTATTTTATTTATTTTATCAATAATTAAAGCGACTAGAAAGTGCCCCGGGTTGTGTGGGGATTGGCGCTTGTGTAATTGTTTAACGTATTTTATCGAGTATTCAAGCTTGTGATACTGCTTTTGGGCGCGTTGGGTTATTGGGTTAAATAGCTTAGGATTAATATATCAAGTTATGGTGTATGGAATTTTGTCGAGTCATCTGGGGTTTTGCGTCTTGCTCTATACATCCAATTTGAATGTCCTGCAAGGTTGGCAGTCACTCTTGAGAGCGCTGAGTGTAAGCAATCCTGTGCTATTTTTATTGGTCAGACATGTGTCTCACGTGAAAAATTTAGACATTATTAATCTTGCGCGTTTAAATCGAGTTGTTATTATTTGTCTTTCGCCTTATTGCACACACAAACTTCAGCCTCTTGATGTTGGTTTCATGAAACCACTCAGTCACTATTACACGGAGGAGGTGAATAAATATCAAAGGCAGGGTGAAAAAGTAATCATAACAAAAGTTTTTTCGTTATTTGGTAATGCATTTGCAAAAGCTGCAAAAATCAAAACAGCTGTAAAAGCGTTTGAAAAAAATGGGATTTATCTATTTAACCCAAATACCTTTGACAAATCTGATTTTGTTGATTTAAATGGAGTAAACGCTCGCCTAACTTGTTCTTCAAATAAGATAAAACTAGCACAGGTACGTCAAAAGTTTGTATTTTACTAAACTACTCCAGTTATTGTACAATTTTGAACTTTATTCTATTTTATTCCCAGAGTCACAAACTAAATTAAGCGAGTGCCGTAAAACTTCAACTAAAATAATGCATGGCAACAGTCTTGCTACTACAACAGAATCAAGTCAAATTCAACAACTTGTTGACACTGACCATGACAACAGAATGCACAACACTCATGAAAGTATAGATCCTGTTGTTAAAACTTCGTACTCGGTAATTAAAAATTTAAATGAAGCAATAGATTTGCTGGTAATATGTTTTGTTCATTTTATAAATATTTGTATGACTCATTTAATATTTAATTTTTTTAAATTAATTCGTAGAACTCAGTGGCATCATTTACTCCAAATAGTCAAACACGAGCCAATAATGTTGATGCATCGTATGAAATTTTTAATAACCCTGCAAGACCATCGACTGATAAAAGTGATAAGAATTTGCTAGCTGATAACAAGGAAAATATGAAGATGTGATCCATGCAAGTAAATCTTTAGAGAAAAAAAAGCCCAAGAAAGTACATCAGCTGTTACCATCTTAAATGAATATATACAAGAACTTGTTGCTATTAGAAAAAAAAATTTATTTAATAGGTACCCAAAGAAAAAACCAAATGAGCGTCAAAAGATACATTTAATGTAACAATTTAAGAGCAATCTAAGTATGTAAGATCCAGCCAACAAAAAAACGCAAAAAATCTTTTTCTGGCAAAAAGCAAACCAAACGTTTTGCACCGAATATAAATAACTATGATTCAATCATAAATACGGTTGCAAGTGATGTAATTAACTCTTATGATCTTTCTTTGACTCAAGTAATATCTGAGTTGTAGAGAATTTAAAAAAAGTTTATTTTTAAAGATTAGTTCAATCATTAATCATATAAAAAAAATTTTTGAACTTGAGCTAAATGATTATAGTACAAATTTCTAAAGCGATAATAGAGATTAAAGTAATATATTGTTATTTTTTTGATAAGTATAATAATAGTTTTTATGTTTGTGCTATTTTATGTGAGTTTATAAAAAGTTTTATAAATAAAAATGTGATGATTCTAAAAATAGTTATTTATTAGTTTTACTCTTTTACCATCTTACTATCAAACTAAAAAAATATCTCCGCACTCCCTGTACCCCACCTGATGACACTCCACAACTCCTGGGGGGGTACAGAGTGTCTATTTAGATGACTTGAAATTATTGTTTTTACACCAATTAATAATATTAAAAATTTTATTCTAAATTTTGAAACATGTTACTTAGACGTTTACCTTGACGATTCTATAGAAAAAAATAAAAAAATACATATCTTTATTTATTTTTTGAATCGTCTTCTTCAGTTATGGTGGCCCACATACCCCACTCTCCCCTATTGTTTAAAAATCTTTAAAACAAAACTTTTTTACCACAGGCAGTTTAACCGCACATCATACTTGTCCACGGTCGATGCTAACGGGTATCCATTATGACACTATAGGACGATGATATTTCGCCTAATTGATACATCGCCTAATGCATGATATTTCGCCCAATTTTTGACGTTACGCCTAATTCTTGACATTAGGCCTAAAAAAATTTTTAAGAAATAAAAAAAAATTGTTTACATTTTTTTAAATTGATATTTCGCCCGATTCTTGACATTACGCCTGAAATAAGTTTTTTAAGAAACTCAAAAAAAACTTTTTTTTTTTTTTTGCAAACTGACATTTCGCCCAAAAAAAATTTTGATGAAACGCAAAAAAACTCTGATTTTTTCAATGATTATTCCAACTAAAATAAATTTTATTCATGGAAAAAATTGATCAAAAAAACAGAGATTTGATGTTCTTGGTCGTAGGAGGTGTACATTGGTCGGAACTTAGTGAGAGTTTTGACAGTTTTAATCAAAAATCTTAACTGTTGTTTGTTTTTGCTGGGGATTTTTTTGAATCTTTTTTCGGAGCCGTCCATATGAATCGTCCAGATAGCGAACCGTATCTATTTAGTGTGTTTTGACTGTAGTTATAATCTACCACGGTATTGTCAATGCAACTCTATAGCAGATTCGACAGTTTTTTATTTCGTCTGTCCCTCTAATATTCGTGTAAAAACATCAGAATTAAGACTTTTGCCACTCGTATAAGTTTATTAACTTTAAGGTAATTAATAGAATTAAATAAGATCATGAGATGTTTATATAAAACGTGATCGAAATATTGTAAAAGGTTCAACATTATTTTATATAACATGCATGATTAAAGTACACAAAATAGTATATATAGTATACTACGTACCTAGGGCGCACAGTGCGACTAGTGCGGCTGAAGGCCGTGGTTTATTGTATGATTGCGCCCGAGGTGCATAAGTCATTTTTTGTCTCGCGGGCTAAAAGTGCAATTTTACGCCCATGGCCACACTTTGGGCACGGTAATTTACCTTGTGCCCGTGGACCCAAAGTCAGCCCGAGGGCGCAAAGCGCAGCTGCACTTTGGGCCCATGGTATAAATAGTAGTTTTCGTCGGATAAGTGCCATCGTCTCCGGGGCTATTTTACGGCCCAAGTGCCCTTGAAAGAAAAAATAGCTATCGTACCTCGTGCTCACCTGACCAAGGTAAGTATATAATAAGGAGTCCTTTGAGCCTGCATCGCAAGTCCCTCGGGACTGGTGCTTGCCCCGGTAAACATGAGCCAATCGGTACGAAAAAAAAAGATAGTGGCCATATTATCGAGACCTAATTAACATGTAACGTGTATGCTTGCTTCGGTTCTGGCGCGATCCCACTCGATTTTTCGACGAAAAGCTTAAGGTCATGCATGTTGTAGTATTAGAAATGAATTAATTGGATTTATCAATTATGGCAAGTATCATAGTTATATTAGAAAGGTATGAATTACATGATGAACAATTTTTTTCGTATTTTCTGTTTTTTTTGTGTGAATTTATAAGAAAGTCGATAATAGGTGCACCTATTTTAATTGTGCGAGTATTATCAAGGCCCTACTTTACGCAATGCTAGTAGCTGTAACAAGTGTTTTCTAACCTCTATTTTTCGTCTGTCAATTTTTTTTTTAGATTTATTTGTGGTGCAATAAGTCTACATTCATATTTATTATTATGAAGAAAACTTGTAAATTTGCATGAAACATTTACAAATCTTGATATATAATATATATCAAGATTTGTATTATATTATAATCCATATAACCACGTACATAGTAGATTCAAGGAAGCTTGTCAATAAGGGCCCACAAAAATTCTACGGGCTGTTTTGGGACTCGAGAATACAGCCAATGAACAGTTTTGTTATTTATTTAAAAATTAACGTTAATCATTAAATTTTAATAATGCAAAAAAATTTACACTTCTAGATCAATTAATCAATTAAGACAAGTGATGGCTCAGTAAATATAGCATGGCTGCCTGTGTATCTTAATGGCCAGGCTCGATTCTCACTCTGGGAAGAGGCTTTTTCGAAAAAATTGAAGGAGTTTTTTCCCCGCGCAAGAATCGTTCTCTTATCTATCCCACTGTATCCCTACACTGATTAATGAACCGATGAATAAATAAATCAATGTTATATACCACCGTGGGGCTTAACATGGGATCTCAACAAGCTACGTCTGAGTTCTAATGGGCAATGATGATGAATTAAAAAAAAAAGTTATACAACCAGTATTTACTGAAATTGAGATTAAATAATTACGTATACATTTTATATTACACTACAGTGCTGAAACTCTTCTACCAGATTAGTTGATTCACTACAAAATTTGTAAAAAAACTCGACTATTGCCATAGTAAAATTACCACGTCTAGCCTTGGTCAGATTATTTACAGCGCTAGGCGTTGTAAAAGTACAACAGCAGAAGTAGAATTAGGACGAATTGAGTTAAAGTACAACAAAATTGTATTTTAACGATGTTCTTCCAAGTACATTTTTATAAATTGAATAGTAAATCTTCGTTACTATTTTTTACGGTGATGTCTGCTGCGGACATAGCGAATACGAATACGACCGATTTTTTTTTAAATCCCTTCCTTTTTCTTCCTATAACTTTCTATTCACACTGTGTACATATAATAGTGTTATACACTTATATGTACATTATAGCGCTAGTAATTATAATTAATATATATAATTAATCGACGTAAAAAATCGTTGAGGCCTTAGGTCTTTGTATATAATTATTTTTTTTTAAAACCATGCAATGAATGAAAATCACTATCAACGACGCGAAAAAATTGCTGTTCATTAAGGAGGCTGGGGCGTTTTAGAACTAGCTGACAGATTTCGCTAATATTGTTTCGGAATGTTCGTAAAATGTGCCATATTAATTTATAAAAAATATTAATTTGAGTGAAAATAAGTAAGAATAAGTTACAAACATAACACAACATAACATAATATAACAACACGCATACTTAATGCTAAAACTTTTTCCATCAAAGCATTATCGTTTTATGGAATTAAAAAATCAGCAATCCGCAACATAGCTTTTGTTTATTTCTAATAAAATGAGAGAAGAAATTGAAAATAACTATACGTACAATAAGTCTCTGTCTTCTTTTCATTTTCTTATTCTTTTTCCTTTACCATAGCTCGTACTTGCATCAATTTCATGCTTTTTTTCCACTTCCACCAAACTTCTTTTTTTTTTTAATATTCTCTTCATCTACATTTTTTACTGGAGTAATACTTGGTATCAAAATACTGTCATCATTCTGGTGATTTGCCGATTCAATTGTTCCCTTACATTAAAAATTAAAATATAATTTTATAGGTTTATTCACCTTCAGGTTAATATAATTTATTTTAATACACGTGGTGAATACACATTATTTTTTTTCAAAGGTATATTAAAATTTCTTTTAAAAATTTATTAAACTTTTAGTGTATTAGACGTCAACTTAAGATGCAGTTTTACATTTTCTCAATCCCCTAACTTAACGATAAATTTAAATATTTTTTGTGTAGTGTCAGTGTATGATTTTACATAATTACAAAAATTCTGAAGCAAATTCTTTTTAAAAAATTATTACGGTTGTAATTGGGAGGCATCAGGAATTCAAAAATTCATTGCTGAGTAAAATTTTACGCTATTCTTCCCTGTTTTGCGCCATATCTACCCATGGCCTGACATCTAGTCTATCGATTTTCTTTGAGGTTTCCAAAACTTTATCTACCCACCTACATTTTGGCCTGCCTAGCGCTTCTTTTCAAAAAGTAACTTTAAAAATATCTTGGGTTTATAGAATATTGCTAAAATGTTTACCATTATATCTTGTACAACGACGATGCTTTTTTCTTCTACATGGCTCAAAGAAACTTCATTATTTCGTTGTTGCTGTAAACCATTTGACCCATTTGTTCTCTGAAAATTATAAAAAAGTTTTGTATTTGATGGAATGTTTTTGTATTCATTGTTATAATTAAATTTTTTAACATTAGAAGCTGCCGTATAATCCTGATAATCATTAATGATATTGTTATCGTGCAAAACATCAATAGTTTTTATAACTTTGATACTCTCGTCATTTTTTTGCAATTCATTGTCAACTGCAGCATCACAGGTAGATAGTTCGTTATTAGAAAAGGTTTGTAAAGGTGAATTATCCTTCGGTTCATTACTTTCAATCGAAAAGTGGAGATTATTTAACTCGTCTTCTTCCTTTAATTCATGCAAGTCTCTAAAAGTAAGAACCAATTTTAATAATTTATGTAATTAATTTTTTAAGAATGATAATGTGCACATAATAAATATATTAATGTGTACAATTTTGAGCTACATATCAAATTAATATCACAATCTATCAAAGCCTCTATTTGAATTTATAAATTTCTATAAAATTATAAATGTCTAATTTGTAGTCGTCTAAAATATTGTCTAAAGTGTTAATATTTATTATTGTAAATAAACTATTAATTTATTTATCATTTGTGTGCAACAGCAAATAAGTATTACAAAACATTAACTATAAAGAATTTATATATTCGCGCGCTAGCAATTAACTTTAGTATTTTGTAACCAATTGCGTGCGTACGATGGTCCTGCGTGACCACCAATCATAGCGCTCCACGTTTAAGTTACTTTAGCTGCTCACGACTGCTCGCCTGTGAGCATTTAGTCAGTCCGCACCGATCGCTCGTCCAGTGAACCACAGTGTGGTCACTGCGTACACCAACCAAGCAGACATTTTCTCGAGTAAATCATTTTAAATAGAAAGAGAAAATGTCTTGTGTAATTTGCTCACGTGCCTTAAACAACATCATTTTAGTTTAATTATATTAGTAAAATAACTGTTCTTTATCTTCGTTCAATATCCTTAAACTAGCGCACATAAAACGTAATTTTGTTATTTACCACTGTTTTTCAATTTTTTCTCATCAAGTGTTGTAATTTCTGCTGTTAATAAACTTTATTATTTTGTTATACATAAAAAGGTGTGAGTGTTAATCTTTTATTAAATCCAAGCAATTGGCTCCCACTCTTTTCCATCGCAACCGGTAAATTCAAATCATACAGTCTACAATCATTGGGTTTCCAATCCCAAACATTTGTTCTGCGAGCCGGATCAAAAGGGTGAGTTGAGAGCTTCGGCTCATTATCAGCCACGTGAGAGTTACGAAGTCGGCCATCTTAACCAACTTCTTCTTCACGACTGACGTGCGGACACGGTCAGCGTGCTGGCGCGTTAGGCGTATCTTTCTCTCTCTCACACACGTTCGCATACATCAAAACTTGGTACTTGTGGTAAGTTCAGTGCTTTTTGCTCATCGTACACGAACTTGAGTACATACTCGTTGGCTTCGTTGCGTAGCTTATTGCTACACTTTTTTCGTGCGATTTGTCGCCATCTTTTAGTGCACAGGCCCTAGTACCTACTCGCTGGCCATCTTGTTCTTCCTGCGTTGCGCAGACTTATTTTTTTTGTTTTTTGCACTGGCTCAAGTACTATTACTCGTTTGCTACTTTGGTAAATAGCTTTTAGCTTCATATAAAAGCTCAGCTTATTTTTAGCTGTACTAGCTCGAGTACTATTACTAGTTTGCTACTTTGGTAAAAAGCTTTTAGCTTCATATGAAAGCTCAGATTATTTTTAGTTGTACTAGCTCGAGTACTATTACTCGTTTGCTACTTTGGTAAAAAGCTTTTAGCTTCATATAAAAGCTCAGATTATTTTTAGCTGTACTAGCTCGAGTACTATTACTCGTTTGCCACTTTGGTAAATAGCTTTTAGCTACATAGAAAACAATTATCATACATAGTGCTTTCTTGCTCTCATAAGTACATGGCTCGCACATAGTCGGCTATTGGTGCCCTCGCTCTTTTAATT
Organism: Copidosoma floridanum; assembly: GCF_036245765.1. Taxonomy (NCBI): domain Eukaryota; kingdom Metazoa; phylum Arthropoda; class Insecta; order Hymenoptera; family Encyrtidae; genus Copidosoma; species Copidosoma floridanum. Next base: position 1,513,682 of record NW_028321908.1, read on the forward strand.
TCCTTTGTGTGCCGTACTTATAAACCTTCTTGCTTCACAGAACAACAAGGGTTTTATCGGCAGCGGGCTAACACTTACGGTGTGTTCGCCTGTCACAGCAGGGCATCATAGCACTTGAAAATGCTTCTCATCATAGCTGCAGGCCGCCATTTCCAGCCGGTTTAACGTAAACCGTCGTTGTTGTTGAGCCACTTCAATGCCTGGATACCCATTGCGTGGGCCTGAATACCTGTGCACATAATCGTAAGGTAGTACCCTGGTTGATGGACAGCAGTCAGTACGAATGTACATCAAAGAAAGAGAAAAATAAACAAAATAAACAAAGTATAACGTATAAACCGAAATTTGAAAATATTAATGTAGACTGCTTGTCTACTTACAAGGATAATTATATAATCATTATATGAACAAAATTTTAACTCGGGCTTAATTACTAGGTATTACATTTAAAATTTAATCAATTGAAACTAATATGCTCCCCTTTTTTTTTTAAAATCAACATTAAATTCTTGTTCTAAGATCCTATTCTAAGTTATTGGCGTCAATTCAGAGCTAGTTTTCAGCAGAATTAATTTGTGAATGGGTCTAACTAAGACAGTACTGCTGGTCCTAACCCTTTCAACTTTGACTAGAGAGTTTGGGTCTTTAAAAATCTCTATTATTCGACCTAAAGGCCACTTGCCAGGTGGAGTCAACTCATTTTTGATAAGGATCAAATCTTCTACTTGCATGGACCTTTGAGGCTTAAGCCACTTGGATCGTGCCTGAAGGGTGCTGAGGTACTCCGAGGACCACCTTTTCCAAAAAACCTGAACAGCCTGCGATATTAATTTTCACCTTTGTAATGGAGAAACCCTTTTAGCTAGAAGGTCGTGTTCTGGGACAAAATAAGAAGCCCTCAGGGTTAATAAATGTGCAGGAGTTAATGGATTCAAGTCAAGTGGGTTGTCTGTCAAGGGGCAGAGTTGACGAGAGTTAATGCAAGCCTTAATGCGACAGAGAAAAGTTGAGAATTCAACGAAAGTCAAGATTTGGTCACCCACAACTCGTTTTAGATTAAACTTGGTTGATTTCATGGCTGACTTTCAAATACCACCAAACTAGGGAGCAGCTGGTGGATTCAAATGCCATTCTGTTCCTAATGACATTAAGTTATCAGCAAATCGATCTGACTGATGTCGATCCTTAAGCATTTTTCTGAGCTTGTGGTCAGCTCCAACAAAATTTGTACCCTGATCACTGTATAAGTCAGCACAGTGACCTCTACGTAAGACGAAATGCTGGAAGGCCGCAATAAACGACTCTGTTGAATAATCTTCCACAATCGCTAAATGTATGGCTTTAGTTGCCATACACACGAAAACAACGATGTAGCCTTTGAGTTTGCCCTTTCCACGACATTTTGATAGTCAAACTGGAAAGGGTCCAGCATAATTAACACCTGTCCTCTGAAACGGAGGACTAGGAGTGACTCTGCAATCGGGAAGATCACCCATTAATTGAGTTTGAGTTCTTGACTTGTATCGCTTACAAGTAAAACAATGACTGAGTTCTGCGCGCACTACTTTACGGCCTCGTAGCACCCAATATTTTCTCCTGAGAGAGACTAAGACCATTTCGACACCTCTATGTAACATGGTTCGATGAAAGTAGTCAATCAGTAGTCGAGTGACGTAGTCGTAACCATGAAGTATCAGTGGGTGTTTAGAATCTGAATCCAATAGCGAGTTGCTAAGCCTACCACCTATTCGTAGAAGTTCATGAGTGAGCACTGGTGTAAGTTTACGTAAGCGACTAAACGATGGAAGCTGTTCAAATTCATCAGGCTTGAGACTTTGGTTTCGTCGAAGAATAGCTAAATCAGCAGAAAACCAACGTTGCTGATGTGTGTGGACTAACAAGAGTGCAGCATTTTCTAATTCCTCGATTGATAGGTTGAATAAAGCTAAATTAAAATAAGTATTTACAGAAATAAAAGGTAATTGAGGTTTAAAATTGTCAGTATGATTTTTTGACTTCCTTTGAATTATTTTGACAAGGAGTTTATAAACAAATCTAAGACAGTAAGCAGTTACTTGAAGTAGTCCTTCCCATTTGGAATAACGTCCATACAATCCATTGACAAAGGTATCTAGGCCTTTATCCTTAACTAATATATTAACATGCGAAGTATCTTCAAGGAGGTCAATTTTGAGCTTTAAGTATTCGGGTTGGAACTCGTGTAGTATATCTGGGTCAGAAAACCATTAACGCTGTCCACTCATTTGACTTGGATACATTCCCCGCGAGGCGATATCAGCTGGGTTTTGCTTAAACCTTATATGATGCCATTCAGCTTTAGGTACTAGCTCGTAAATATTAGAGCATCTGTTGGCAATAAAGGTAGGCCACTTAGAAGGCGGAGCATTTAGCCAATGCAATACATTTAAGGAGTCGATCCATAGGTGGACAGGCGCTTCCTTGACAGGACAACAATCTGAGAAATGTCTAATTATTTCCGCAAGAAGCTGAGCAGCGCAAAGTTCCAACCGTGTAATACTCTAAGTCTTAATTGGGCTTATTTTGGTTTTAGCTAATTGAAGAGTTACATCAACCCCTTGACATCAAACCCTTGAAATCGAAATCAGGCGATAAGAAATTCCAGCGAGGTATTGTTATTTGGTTCAACTGGGGTAATTCGTCAAACCAACTAATCCATTTAGAGACTATTGGTGGTGGCAAGGGTTGATCCCATGATACTTTAAGCAGCCACAGGGACTGAAAGAGAATTTTGCCCAAAATGATAACAGGTGAAAACCATCCCAAAGGGTCAAAGATCTTCGCCAACTGTCTCAATAATGATCGTCTCGTCCAAGACTGAAGACTAGGATCAACGACTAGTTGAAATTGAAATTCATCATTTTTGGGATTCCAAGACAAGCCAAGAACAGAGACCGTTTGATCATAGTCTTTGAATTCTTTGGGCTTGCTAATCTTAAACTTATCAGGGATCTTTGAGAGTACTTCAGCGAGTTAGAAGACCATTTTCTCAGAAGAAAACCGCCTGATTGAGCTAAATCTAGAAGCTCAGCGCCCTTTTGCTGTGCTTCCAAAAGAGAGTGAGCGCCAGAGAGACAATCGTCAAGATAGAACTCTTCTGAGATAATTTTGGTGGCTCTTGGATGTGAATGAATACTATCCATTGCCAGCTGTCAAAGAACACGAGTAGCCAAATATGGCGAGCTGATCAGGCCATAAGTGACTGTAGTGAGTAAATAAGTTTTTACTGGATCAGATGGTTGTGAGCGCCAAAGAATAGCCTAAAAGACCTGATCCTCAGGGTGAACCGTTATCTGTCTGAACATTTTCTCAACATCAGTAGTAAATACAAAACTATAAAATCTCCACTTAAGAATGATCTCAAACAAATTATATTTGTGGCTTACGCCTCAATGGTCCATGCAAGTAGGAGATTTGATCCTTATAAAAAATGAGTTGACTCCACCTGGCAAGTGGCCTTTAGGTCGAATAATAGAGATTTTTAAAGACCCGAACTCTCTAGTCAGAGTTGAAAGGGTTAGGACCAGCAGTACTGTCTTAGTTAGACCCATTCACAAATTAATTCTGCTGAAAACTAGCTCTGAATTGACGCCAATAACTTAGAATAGGATCTTAGAACAAGAATTTAATGTTGATTTTAAAAAAAAAAGGGGAGCATATTAGTTTCAATTGATTAAATTTTAAATGTAATACCTAGTAATTAAGCCTTATTTGAAATTTTGTTCCTATTATTATTATATAATTATCCTTGGGAGTAGACAAGCGGTCTACATTAATATTTGGGCTGGACAGTAGCCAACCTAGTTTGGAAGATGAAGCTATGGGTTGACCAGCTTCACCTCTTTTAACAAAATTATTTATTATTGCAGCATGAACAGATGCATCAAGTAATAAATCTATTTTATCCAAACCCAAAAAATTGGGATCAGCCAATTGCAGACCCTTTATATGGCCTAAGTTTATTACCTCACGACAAACTGGAGGTTTATAAAAAGTTATCCAAGGCACTACCAAAGCTTCAACCTCCAAACTAAAATTAGATTCAAAATGAGGTTGAACTTTGAATTGAACTGACTGTTTTACACTTACAGCTTGGTCTCCTATACCAGACAACGAGATGTTGGTACTGCGACTCTTAAAATTCAATAAGTCATTAAGAGATTTGGAGACAAGAGATGATTGCGAGAATTGATCAATTAATACTCTCACTTTGAGACTCGAACCATTAGAATCAACAATGTATACCACTGCAGTGGCAAGAAGAACTCTGGTTGCTCTGGGAAAGTTCACTTCCGAAGCATTACCAACATTAAGACATGACCTGTTTTTAGGATCAGGATTCTCGTTATTCTTTTCATTATTAGGTTTGCCCTTGTGAGAATCAAACTCATCTTTATGCATCAATGTATTATGCCTTTGATGACATTTAAAGCAATTAAATTTTGATGTGCACTTATTTGAACTATGTTTACCAAAACAATTAAGACAGATTCTTTTGCTTTCAACAAAACTCTTTTTTTCATTTCAAGGCTTTGATTTAAAACTGTCACATTGGTACAACTTATGAGTTTAATTACAGAACAAGCATTTTGGTGTATTGGTTTCAGAAGAATGAGCTGCAGTTTGATGCACTACAACTGACTTATTAGGTGTATTTGTTTCAGAAGAATGAGCTGCAGTTTGATGTACTACAACTGACTTATTAGGTGTATTTGTTTCAGAAGAATGAGCTGCAGTTTGATGTACTACAACTGACTTATTAGGTTTGCTCCTTTGGTCCGGATTGATCGGGTTTTTTCTAGTAGAAGCTTCTAAAGTTATTATTTGGGCTGTTATGAACTCACGTAGTTGTCCTAGCGTAGGCGCATTACTACTACTCCCCAGATGCTTCTGCCAATCTTTATTGGTGTGGAAATCAAATTTGCTAGTCACGAGAGCAATGAAAAAGTCATTTTCGCCCATGTGTCTTCCCATGGCTGACAAATAATCAAAGGGACCTAACATCTCTTTAGAAATGCGCTTCATTTCAATGCAAGAAAAATTTTTCATGGTTTGGGCACTGATAATGTTGCTGGTACATGAGGACACTAATCGACGCTGGTTGTTGTAGAAGGCAAGGAGGGTCTCATAGGCCTGTGTATAATTTTCTTCTGTGAGAGGAATATTCTTTATAAGATCTGATCCATCACCACTAACGTGAGTACGTAGATGCTGGTATTTAATTACTCCAGGGAGATCCTGCTTTCTATGCACCAGGGCTCTGAATACGTCCCGCAAGTTTTCCCAACACTTTAGTTTACCATCAAAGATCGGGAGATTAATTGATGGCAAAGAAGAATAACTTTGGAAGTTATTTTGATTTGGAGCAGGGTTTTGAATGGGTGGAGCTGTACCAGGATTGTTGATGGAAAGTAAATGTAGGTGGTCCTCAAAATCCCCAACAACCGAATAATATTAATCTTCAGCAGTCTCATATAACCCATTTTTAAAATAATCATGGTCCCTATCAAGAGATTGTAACTGCAAAATAGCAGCATTAATCAACTTAAACTGCTCGAACGCATCTTTAACTTGCTGCAGTCACGACACAGTTTGACCCCTTGTCATTTTTGTGGTGCCAAGCTTTCTAAAATTAATAAAAGCGTTTTCAATCTTGGTAAAAAGGCTAAGCTGAGTTGAATAATACGACTCCATTGCAAGGGGTTAGCCTCACCTGGCAGTGACCATCAAGCTAGCTCTTAACAGTACAAATTGTTTAAATAAATATTATAATAAAATAGTAAATAATCTCTAAATTAAATAGTTCTATAATTAATGCAAATCAATACTTGCACTAGTGCTTAAATAAACTGAAATTTTCTAATTTTTATCGCTAAATTGAATCGTGTAATTAATATTTATTTAAATTTACTAGAAATTGCAATTTAAAACCTGTTAAAGGAGCAGCCGTAGACGACACAGGCGATCAGCTACCTGCTTAATTGAGTGCGAAGAATGTATGCAGGACCTTGAAGACGACGATTATGTGCACAGGTATTCAGGCCCACGCAATGGGTATCCAGGCATTGAAGTGGCTCAACAACAACGACGGTTTACGTTGAACCGGCTGGAAATGGCGGCCTGCAGCTATGATGAGAAGCACTTTCAAGTCCTATGATGCCCTGCTGTGACAGGCGAACACACCGTAAGTGTTAGCCCGCTGCCGATAAAACCCTTGTTGTTCTGTGGAGCAAGAAGGTTTATAAGTATGGCACACAAAGGAAATTAAAAGAGCGAGGGCACCAATGGCCGACTATGTGCGAGACAAGTGCTTATGAGTGCAAGAGAGCACTATGTATATATGGCTACGAAGGCCAAGACTAAATATAAGCCAATTGTTTTCTATGTAGCTAAAAGCTATTTACCAAAGTAGTAAACGAGTAATAGTACTCGAGCTAGTACAGCTAAAAATAATCTGAGCTTTTATATGAAGCTAAAAGCTATTTACCAAAGTAGCAAACGAGTAATAGTACTCAAACCAGTGCACGAAACAAAAAAAATAAGTCTGCGCAACGCAGGAAGAACAAGATGGCCAGCGAGTAAGTACTAGGGCCTGTACACTAAAAGATGGCGACAAATCGCACGAGAAAAGTGTAGCAATAAGCTACGCAACGAAGCCAACGAGTATGTACTCGAGTTCGTGTACGATGAGAAAAAAGCACTGAACTTACCACAAGTACCAAGTTTTGATGTATGCGAATGTGTGTGAGAGAGAGAAAGATACGCCCAACGCGCCGGGGCGCTGACCGCGTCCGCACGTCGCTCGTGAAGAAGAAGTTGGTTAAGATGTCCGACTTCGTAACTCGCACGTGGCTAATAATAAGCCGAAGCTCTCTACTCACCCTTTTGATCCGGCTCGAAGGACAAATGTTTGGGATTGAAAACCCAATGATTGTAGACTGTATGATTTGAATTTACTGGTTGCGATGGAAAAGAGTGGGAGCCAATTGCTTGGATTTATTAAAAGATTAACACTCATACCTTTTTATATTTAACAAAATAATAAAGTTTATTAACGGCAGAAATTACAACACTTGATGAGAAAAAATTGAAAAACAGTGGTAAATAACAAAATTACGTTTTATGTGCGCTAGTTTAAGGATATTGAACGAAGATAAAGAACAGTTATTTTACTAATATAATTAAACTAAAATGATGTTGTTTAAGGCACGTGAGTAAATTACACAAGACATTTTCTCTTTCTATTTAAAATGATTTACTCGAGAAAATGTCTGCTTGGTTGGTGTACGCAGTGACCACACTGTGATTCACTGGACGAGCGATCGGTGCGGACTGACTAAATGCTCACAGGCGAGCAGTCGTGAGCAGCCAAAGTAACTTAAACGTGGAGCGCTATGATTGGTGGTCACGCAGGACCATCGTACGCACGCAATTGGTTACAAAATACTAAAGTTAATTGCTAGCGCGCGAATATATAAATTCTATATAGTTAATTAAAAAGTGAGCACCTTTAAAGTATTTGTCTTTCGATTGCTATCAAAAAATACATGGTCAAACGTGAAATATTTGGTGCAATCGTCGTTTGAAAATCTTGCTTTTAATATGTCCCTTAAATTCTTATGGTATCAAAAAATACAGAGGTGAACGTAAAAAATCAAGAGAACCACAAAGTTTTAGTTGCAATGTTTTAGGTGAGAGCAGAAAACTGCCATTACTCAAGCACACTCGCGCTATTTGCGTACTGCTCGGTGGCGTATCATTAATGAAGGGAGCCCCTAACATTTTTTGATTTTTTACACGTACGTTTACATTTTGTTAATTGTTTTTTGTTTGTTTTTACATTAATCCAATACTAATGTAGTACAAATACTTCATAACAAAGTTGTATAGGACCCGTAAAATGATACGGATCTATACTATCAAACCTTCTTAAGGGAGGCTCTCACCTTTTTCAAATTAAGTACGAAAGATGTAAAGTTTATAAATGTATGTATTATATGAATAACTAGACTAACAAGAATGATCATAAATTTTTCCGATATTTTTTACAAATCGACTTTGCGATCTAAGAAGAGAAAAGAGCAACATGAACTGTTATGATAAAACGTATTTATTTTATGTAATTATCTATCTAATTTTATAAAAGAATAATTTGAATACTTTTTTGTAATGTGATTGGCTTAAGCTAATGACATGAATAAAATTTAAATGAAACTCGCTGTGTATAAATTGTAAAGTTTCTGAATTACAATTATTATTCAAAGTTTTAACGAAGTAAAGTTTAACTTTGCGACAAAAATATTCATTGGATTAGTACTTTTCCTTCATCTTAATTAAAAACCAGATGTTAAATACGACTGGCAGTTGTAATGATAACTTGGGTACGACGTGTATCTTTTTTTTGAGCAAACGTGAAAAAAAAATTTAAGTTGCTCATTTGATATCGATACAAAATAATAGTAAAAAGTTTTGTATCACAGCAAACTTAATAACTATTATAAGATACATTTGAAAATTCACGACGTTTTTAAATTATTATATTCATATTTCAATAAAATCAGGTGTTTTTATAGCGTTTTGCATAAATATACAAAAGACAGAATTTAAGAAAATCATTTAACAACAATACGTTATCTGGAAATATATATTAAGGAGTAAGCGAAGCGCACCTGCCAAGTCTGGTATATAAAAAAAAAAGAAAAGTGTCACGGAAATGAATACAGAATACTAGAAGCTTATACCATTCTGAATAAATCAGTGTTTAAAAAATGTTAGTCATTCATCATTTTCAAAAGATACGGACCGAATCGTTGGAAGATAATACACAGAAACGAAAATAAATAATACTGTCAGTTATTGAGCCCGTGTTACACGAGTCACTTTTATACGTTTGATTATAAGAACTATTATGCTCAATGTCTGCTTATAGTTTTTTGTGCACATATTTGCAAGTTAAAATTAAACGTGAATATTGAAAATAAGTTACCATTTTTGATAATTTATCATATAATTTTGAGTTTAAGTTTTTTTCCAATAAAAAGTGAAATATAAAACTTTTCATCAAAAGTATTAAACGAGAGAACTCGTATTTTTGAGTAATTTCAAAATATTTTACAAATAAATTTAAGTGCAAAAGTCAGTTAAAAAGTGTTTTATCCATTCGTCGGTAGATTTACTACGGATTTCGGTAAGAGCCTCCCTAATAAATTATATTTTTCAGAATCAGCTTGTGCTGTGAGGTTTACTGTATCAACGCTGCATGCTTTTAAATGTTTGATCAGAATTCAAATACGTACCAGTACCATAATCCAAAATAGTGTATTCAAAGTCATTAGCAAACTGTCTGACGAGATTCGTACAAATGTTGTGCATGTCATGTATATTTATTTTTTTTATCCCATAGTCCTTCCATACTTTTTCTAGTTTCAGACTTTTAACAAGTACATATTTTTTCGGTGACCTACTGATTTCTACCCCTTCCTTCAAGGTCAGACAGTTTACTCTCTGATTTTTTATAATATCAGTCAATCATCCTTTTAAATAAATAAACATTATTTTTAATTTAAAATAGTTACATATTTTAAGATTTCCGTAAAGTTTCAATATTATAAATATGTCATTGAAGGTATGAAATCGCTACCTTGCTGTTATTTATTTTTAATACTATATTTTGACATAGAATTTAAAAATTCCTCACATGAAACATTTTTGAATATGAATGTGTTAGGCGTTTCCCGTCAACTCTTCCGGCATTCTGGCAAAGACAAGAACATAGTCTTTTTACTGGAAAAATACGGACCGAACTTCATCTATTTCATTTTAAAAAGTGAGATAAGATATTTTTACAGTAGTTTTTTTTTGTTGCTTAGAGAAACACGGTTATAATCATTGAACGTTGACCACTTTGGCGGTTTTTCAAAGTGTAAGTGATTTATTATATTTTTTTTGTCACTGATTTATGAATAGAGTTATTCATAGACATTTATTGGTGAAAACAATTTTTTTCTACCTTTGATTAAACTTGCAATCGATTAAAATGAATGATATCAAATTAAGCAATTTATGAAAAGTCATAGAAATAATAACATAATCTTATTTTAAAAATTTTAATAGAGGCGATGATTAAAGTTGAAATTTAAAAAATGATAAAAAAAATCGCGTGTGACAGAAATCCGCCGACATTGTGCAATGCTCAACAAATATTGATAGCTGTATTTATTTTAAAAATATTCTTCCTAAAAAATAGCATAATCGATGCAGAGGCCTATTTATTATTTTGACTTAAAAAATAAATATTTCAAATTTATAATTAGAGTTATGACTCCTTTTATGTGTTAGTTAACGAGCTTTTATAAAAACGAATAATTTGATTGAAAATCATTTAAAGAAAATTCATAAAAAACCTTTTTTCAAATGTTTACCTATTACTGTTAATGCTGCAATAATTGGCCCTTATTTGCCGTGCTAAAAGAGTTGACGTGAAATGCCTTATTCTTTACTTAAGCATTAACTTAAAACGCAACACTTACTTAAAAACGAAGATCCGTTAAGAGAAGACTTTATCATAGAGTTTAGTACTTTATAATAAGACTTAACTGAGTTATTTATTCTGTCAATTTTATTATATACAGAGAAACATTCCGGCTTATAACCTTTTATCCATGTTTTCTCGTAATAATTAAAAAAATCCAAAAAGTAATGTCCGAATTTTTTGGCTTGCTTTCTTCTCTGATTTTTTTAAAAGCTGCCATTATATCTTCTGCGGGGAGTAAAGCTAATGCAATCACTTTTCTTATAATCTCGTATTTCTCTGGATTTTTTTTTTGTTGCCTTTCTTGAATGCTACTTCTCTTCTAACAGCTTGACGCCATATGGCCTAAAATAAATTGTTAATTAAGTTATAACTTAATAATTAATTTCAAGCCAAGATGTAATGGAAAACAATAAATTGGGAAAAAATTTTGTGAAACTACGTCGTAGCTCGCACACGTTTTTCATACACTATTTTTAATAACTTTTTAAAGAAGCATGGTTGCTAATGCACTCTAATATGCCAATCGATACGTCGTATAAAAAGCTTTAATTCAACAACCAGGTCTCTTTCAATAACTATGAATAATATGAAAAAATACGTACAAAGCACAACATAGTTTCACGACATTTTATCTCAAATTTTTTTCCAATTGACTTTAAAACTTGAAATTTTGTACAATAATAAGAAATAATTAAACAATGCTGAGCAAGTATCATTTGGAATTTCAAAAATCTATAACAGACTTTTATCTGATGTAGCATGGTGCTCTATTCGTTTCTTGTTTAAATTTTTATCCGATTAATATTTGGCGACTTTGGACAAAAATTTGTTCACGGAACATTCCCAAACTTTTAACAGCATTACGTTGTTAAGTACGCAAATGCTAGCAAGTTTAATATAACAAGCTCTATTTTTGGTTGAACACGACTGCTCGGTGTAAACGTTCTTAAGGTGATTCATGTATAAAATGGTAGTATATTTTGAGACTAAATATAATTTTTAAAAATTATTTATATAAACATTTTTATCAATAATCTAAAATGGTTTTCGGATCTTTTAATATATTTAACAAATACTTTCAAACAACATTTTTCCTGGTGACTCAGCGAAATAATGAAAATTTATTTGATAGCCGTTGATCCAAAGTCATCCATGAACTACCTTCATGTAAGTCAAGATACAAGTGACAATATTTGATTAACATTACTTGAGAGTAGTGAAAGAAACAGCCTTGTATGGAAGATCCAAATTTTTTTTTCACCATTATGCAAGGCTTTCTCGAAGTCACATATTACATTTTTTGTCTTAAGGCAGGGCCATTTTGATTTTATAAAATGAAATATGCTTCTGTAATTCGCGGTAGATTTTCCATACATAAGCACCCAGATGAACGGTGTTCCCTATATGTGTAAATATAATTTTTAACTGTATGGCCAAAGATCAATCTACTTTCAAAAATAAACAAAAAAATTTTTAAACACTAACGATAGAGTGTCAATCATTTATCCATAAGTTTCTTAATAAAATTAATAATTTGTAATCTTTTTATATTACTGGATATAAAATGCATCAATAGTAAAATGAATGACAGATTAATGAATCATGACTTAATTCATTATATTCGTTATGTGCCAATTTCGAAGTAGCATCGCTATAGTAGAGTTTTTTAAACTCCTTGACAAGTGCGTTATTTTGGAATCACGCAAACAGTTAATTGTTTAATGAAAGAAAAAAACTGCCTTATAAACACCTAAATAGCATAAATGTTTCTTATAAATGTGAAAGATTTACTGTTGCATACTTAATTTTTGCATAATTAACAGTAAACCAAATCATTTTTTACAAAAAGAAAATTGATGATTTCAATGATAAATGTTATTATTGTAGTAAAAAGAAGGCGCCGCTTTAAGAGCATAGATGCAGCTCAGAGCGCTTGATTCCTCTTTAAAAAATATACTGGCTGTATGCTTTCATCAATATTGAAGAAACTCAAAAAATCTTTATTTTGTCATAATATTAAGGGCAGTCGGAGATAGCTAACGTTTTCTTCTTTATCGACAAGGTCAACTTGATATGACAGCTTTATAACATTATTTATTAAAGAAATAGATACTTTACGATCGTAAAAAGAAACATAGACGCACAGTCTTCATACTTTAAAAAATAAATTAAGCTTTTACTTGGCTTGATTGATTGGGTATTGAAGGCAAAAAAATAGCAATCAGATGTCAGACTATTAAGGTGCGATGTGATTTTTCGCATTTTTCTCCCTCAAAATACGATCAATCTCTTTGAAATCAACCTCATTTATTCAACTCTTATCTCTATTATAAAATAGCTAGTTCTTTAATAAATAATGTTTTAAAACTGTTACTTAAAGGTGACCTTGTCCATAAGGCAGGAAGCAAGAGCTATCACCGGAGATGATTACACTAAAGTCGTATCTACTTAGAGATGTAAACTGCGATAAATTTTTTTAGTGTAGCTTTTCAAAAAAATAGGAGTAGACGCACAATTCTAATTTTCCAAAGATTAAATGAAACTTGATTTCAGAGATTGATTGTATTTAAGAGAAAAAAACTAAAAATCAGATCGCACCTTGTCAGTCCGACATTTGAGATCATTTTTTATTTTTCGACTTTAATTTTCTATCAATTGATTCAAGTTGAGGGCTTGGTTTATTCTTGTAAGTATCACAATTGTGCGTCTACTCTTTGTTTTACGATAAAAAGATGATTTTCTGAATAAATGATGTTGCACAGCTGCTAAATCAAGTTGGCCGTGTCGGTAAAGAAGGAAAGGTAAACTTTCTCCGGTCTGCCTTTAAAGCACTCAGTTATTTCTATTCCAAAATTTTTAGCTTATGAATTTAGTCACTGTAAAGTTTCGTTACTCACTTTACCATACTTATTTCCCATGATCGTAAGGAGTTGAAGCTTTTTGTCATATTTTGGAACACATTTGTAGGTCGCATCTACATTCCACAAATCAGAGGTCAAAAATTTATTCACAAATTGAGGATCATAAAATACTACGTGCTTCTTATGTTCATGTTGCACAACTTCATGACTTATTTTATATTTTTCATTTCCAACACGATATGCCAGTAGACTTTTTGCTTTATTAAAGTCAAAGCTTGAAAGGAACTCATCCACAGATTTCAATTTCCCTAAAGTCTGCTGTTCTAAAGCATTAGAATGCCATCGATAGAGAGTTTATTCGCACATCTTAAAGTGGCTCTTCACTAAATCAAAACACTGGAGTATTAAATGATATTTTAAAGGATGATTCTTGAAGGTGCAAGGAGTCTTTTCCCAAAATTTTAGACCTCGTCACCACCAAAATTGTTGAAAAAAACTAACTGGAAAATAGACTCTGTAACATAGCCTCTTATGGAGGATCGTCAAATTGGTGGCGCAGATTGTATATCTCAGCAAAGATACTGTAGTTTTTAATAGAAAACTATGTAGCAGATAGAAGAAATTAGAATCTTTCCAACGACATCCAGGTACTTGGACATTACCATGGGTTTTATACGATATTTTGTGAAAATAATAGATAACTGTGCAAGTCACGGAACAGATGAAAAGTGTGGGGCGTCTGCTACACTGAAGAGGTCAACGGTATAGATGTGACTAAACTTTTTTTGAAGGGACTATAGGTACCTATCCATTTTTAGTCAAGAACCTCCACAGCCGATGAAAAGCTGTGTTGCAGTATGCTTACTCTTCTTGTGGGATTTATAGTGAGGAGCCACCTTAAAAAACCATCGCGCAGCAGCTTTTGGGTAACTGTAATACCAAATACAATTGATTGAATTTTTAAGCTACCAGTAGTTTTAATTTATACTATCTAGGATAAAAGATGAAATAAAAAGTATGCTGCGTAAGACATGGGATCTATGAAACCTACAGATCAAGAATTTTTAATTCTAGATAGTGTACCCCACGATTTATCTCTATCCCCAAATTAATAAATATTTTTTTACAGTCCATATTTTTTAATGAAACATTTCTTTGTGTATATAGAATAAGCCTGTGCTAGATATGGTTGGAGACGGGAGGAGATCATCATGACGGAGAAATTTTAAGGTGTTTTTCCCGAAAAATTAATTTTTATATTTTTGTTCGACAATTTTTTTGTAGGTTGGTTATACATTAGTACACGTTTCCTGTAAATTTCAAAAAGATTATACGTTTAGTTTTGTAAAGAGCCTTTAAACTTCATTAAAAACGTATGTGCATTCTTATTTTATAACCGGTGTCTTATGGAACAGCTCTTAAATTACTGTTCTGTTCTGGAGGTTATTCAAATCGCCATTTGTACGTCATCGAATAAAAACTTTTAACTTATTCTTAATAATTTAAGAAATTTTTCGATCAGTTGTAAAAAAATTGTGTGTTACTTTTACTAGTAGTTCTGTGTTATAAAAGGAAAAACGATGACAAATAAAGGTTAAATGTGATTTCGACATAAACACACATACTCATTTGGCTATATGAATGAGCTGCATTTATGAAAATATCGCTAGATAGGTCAATATTGTCACTCTAGGGTTGTCTAGACACCTACCCCCACCACCACTGTCCACCATTTTTAGGCAAACGATGCGCAGCCCGTTTTAAACTCGGCAAATATTTTTTTTTCCTCACATTAACGAAAACAATTATTTCCTCGTGTTAAATCGGTGCATTAAAACAAAAAATGAGGTAATTACGATTAACCATTTTGTATCTAAATATATGAATATATTGTAAATAATAAAAATAGAAATCAATTGTTTGCATGCTAAAAACATTGTTTACATATTAATATAAGTAAAAATATAAATAATAATTAAAATGAGTAATATACGAGTAGTACAAAAAAAGAATAGGTATATACGCATAGAGTACACACGTGCGTGAAAGAAATAAAGTCAAGAAAGTCAATGTGAACAACCTTCTTTAAGGCAGTGTTTAATATAATATTTGAAAACTATATTTAACTTTTGTGCGTCAGTAATCGTATTAACTGTATTTAACTTAGTAATATATGTTTTTTCAAAAGATAAACGTCCGTACAACAATCTTAAATTTGATTTTCAAATTTGATAAATGGACGATCAAACGCAATCATTAGATTAGAACTCACTAGGAGGATTTTTTGGAGCTTTAGGTGATGGGACCAAGTAGTTGTACAACAGTTTTACAATACCTTTTCTTGATTCTTACGGCTATACCACTATCAATTTCTTGTACTACTCGTGCATTACTCATTTCAATTATTATTTTTATTTTTACTCATATTTATATGTATACAATGTTTATATTATGCAAACAATTGATTTCTATTTTGATTATTTACAATATATTCAGATATTTAGATACAAAATGGTTAATCGTAATTACCTCATTTTTTGTTTTAATGCACCGATTTAACACGAGGAAATAATTGTTTTCGTTAATGTGAGGAAAAAAAAAATATTTGCCGAGTTTAAAACGAACCGCTCATCGTTTGCCTGAAAATGGCGGACAGCGGTGGTGGGGGTAGGTGTCTAGACACCCCTAGAGTGACACTATAGGTTGAGGAAACTTAAAACGTCATTTTTTGAGACGAAATAGAACGAAAATCTTGTCTCAAAAAAAAATTTTCAAGACATTCTCAAGATGTTTCAAATAAAAATAAAACTATTACATGTTATTATGTATTAATATTTTTCTGCATAAATACTGTAATTAAATACTTTAAAAAATGTTGACACGTACCGCACTATTTATATTTGTACGTTAATAATTTCATCATAGTAATTAGTATTATTTAACTACATAGAATGACAATCATAGTAGCTTTAAATAGATCTACTTTTACTATTTTTGAAGCATTTGAATCGTTATTGAAATCATAAAAGTTTTTTAAAAGAGTGAAATTTGAAAATGAATTTACAATCATAGGATTGAAAAATCGAGAACTGGCTTGAAATATACTGTGATATGCAAAAAATATACATCCATAAATTTTATTGAGAAATCAAGAAATACCAAACATCACGTAAATAATCTGAAGAAGGCAAGATTACGATCCCGATCTTTACGAGAAATTTTTGAAAAAATTGGGAATCTTGGTAGTATCTAAAATTTTTCGAGATACAAGATTTTCGAAGAAAAAGAAGATGTAAAGAAAAAAATTGTTTAGGACAGAAATATGTAGCCAATACTTATCATTTTTTGAGGTGAGACCAGAAATCTCCAAAAAATGTTATCTGGCACAAGCCTAGTTTCAACTCACCAATGTAAATCTTCTAATTTTTAATATATTATCATAAGTTCATGGTTTAAAGTAAAACTTTTACTAACTGTACTTTTATGCTGTCATAAACTTTTTTTACACTTCCAATGGCTTTTTTTGTTACGGCTTTATAGAGGGCTCTTCGAAATTTCCGATCTTCATTCAAACTTTTACGTCCAGGATGATTGTGTTGCTTTTTTCCTTCCACGTAATTGCCATCGTCAATCATGCATGTTCCATTACATTTATTTTTACCGTCATCTATTCTTGAGCATACCAAATATCTATTGTGTTAAAGTTAATTGAACAATTAAATTATGTACGTCGATCGAAACATAACTAGATTATTTTGCGTAACTTTATAAAAGAAAAAATTTAACTTTTAGAATGCAACACACATGGGTTATTCTCCCATAACTGGCTCCAATCAATTTCGTAAGATGTATAAAAAATATTCCATTGAAAAACAATTTCATTTGGCCGTTTCTATCTTAAATACTCTTTACAGCAATTACCTAAATTTGCAATATTTATTCGATGTAGGACTTCTTACTAAGAAATATCGTATAACGTGTACTGCCAGTAATACTTCCCACCTCATTCTTATTACGAAAATATATTTTTTACTCTTAGCATGTATTATTATTATTTTCTCTCTCCTCAAAATTCGAGAAGTATCAAGATGTATACTTTTAAAAATAATAATAAATTACTTACGTTATGCCTTTTACAGTACTTCTCACTTTGTACTTGTCACCTCTGAAGTAGGCTTCAACTTTGTACTTGTCACCTCTATTCCGTTGTTTAGGCACACCAAATAAATTTTGACCATGAATTCGATTCGGATAACTTTAAAATCCTTGACAAAGAATCCAATTATAAAAAAAGAATTATTTCCGAAATGCTTTATATAAAACTCGACAAACACAACATCAATAGAAAGGAGGATGTGCTTTCCTTTAATAGAGCATACCTTCTTTTACTACGAAAGTTTAAATGTCCCGATCGAGTTCATCGCCCTTTACCGTCTACCTTTGCGGCTCCGCCTATATAAGCGCTGGCTTGTTGTTGTAATTTATTGTCAGTCGATAGCACGACAGGTGACGAGTAAGTCAACCAAACTTACGAATTCTCGCGTACCTGCGGTAACAATTTACATAAAAAATTTATTATATTTTTGTGTTTGAGCCTTCCAGATCACTCATTGTGTGTTTTTAATTTTAATTTTGTAGCCTGATGAGGCTGACGCATATTGTCAGCGAAACGTTGCGCATCAATAAATCAACGCAAGAGAATTTAAATACACTTTACTTGTATTTATTTAATTTCTTACATGTCGCCCCCAACGGATCACTGATCGTTTTGAATTTCTAAAATAACGGAAAGTACAAATGACGACTTCAAACAGATCAGTAACATGGTTGAGTCATTATCTATAGAAAATTAAAAATTAAAAGATCAAAATGCCCCATAAGACCAATGCTGAAATTTCGAATGTTCAATGTGATTTTTGGTCGATATTGGCTGGCAACATGCCCTGTAACTGTAAATTCATCGAGTCATATTTTACTATAGATTTCAATTTGGGTGCAATAGCTTGACTTTCAAAAAGGTGAAGAGCCACCTGACACAGTTTATCAAATTAATATCGTCATTTTTAACAAATTGATATGATTTTTTAAATGTTAGCAATCTTACTGCGAAGAAAAAATTATCCAACACTTAAAAGGATAAAAAAATGAAATGATAACAAGCTACATCTTCGGACTAGTACACTCTCAAATTCCTACAAAATTTTAAAGGGAGTTCTCCCTCTGGGCACCGTAACAACAAGTGATGGAACCCGGCACCTATGATATGACTACAACTTCTAAAAAGTATTTGTTTCTCAGCCTAGTTCCAGATTTTCCTTTATGACAAAAGTAATAAACCAAAGGATGATTCACCTTTACAAACGTTATCTAATAACGGACTATCTATCTGTGATGCTGCAGTTGACAATAAATTGCAAAAAAATAACGAGAGTATCAAAGTTATAAAAACTATTGATGTTTTGCACGATAACAATATCATTAATGATTATCAGGATTATACGGCAGCTTCTAATGTTAAAAAATTTAATTATAACAATGAATACAAAAACATTCCATCAAATACAAAACATTTTTATAATTTTCAGAGAACAAATGGGTCAAATGGTTTACAGCAACAACGAAATAATGAAGTTTCTTTGAGCCATGTAGAAGAAAAAAGCATCGTCGTTGTACAAGATATAATGGTAAACATTTTAGCAATATTCTATAAACCCAAGATATTTTTAAAGTTACTTTTTGAAAAGAAGCGCTAGGCAGGCCAAAATGTAGGTGGGTAGATAAAGTTTTGGAAACCTCAAAGAAAATCGATAGACTAGATGTCAGGCCATGGGTAGATATGGCGCAAAACAGGGAAGAATAGCGTAAAATTTTACTCAGCAATGAATTTTTGAATTCCTGATGCCTCCCAATTACAACCGTAATAATTTTTTAAAAAGAATTTGCTTCAGAATTTTTGTAATTATGTAAAATCATACACTGACACTACACAAAAAATATTTAAATTTATCGTTAAGTTAGGGGATTGAGAAAATGTAAAACTGCATCTTAAGTTGACGTCTAATACACTAAAAGTTTAATAAATTTTTAAAAGAAATTTTAATATACCTTTGAAAAAAAATAATGTGTATTCACCACGTGTATTAAAATAAATTATATTAACCTGAAGGTGAATAAACCTATAAAATTATATTTTAATTTTTAATGTAAGGGAACAATTGAATCGGCAAATCACCAGAATGATGACAGTATTTTGATACCAAGTATTACTCCAGTAAAAAATGTAGATGAAGAGAATATTAAAAAAAAAAAGAAGTTTGGTGGAAGTGGAAAAAAAGCATGAAATTGATGCAAGTACGAGCTATGGTAAAGGAAAAAGAATAAGAAAATGAAAAGAAGACAGAGACTTATTGTACGTATAGTTATTTTCAATTTCTTCTCTCATTTTATTAGAAATAAACAAAAGCTATGTTGCGGATTGCTGATTTTTTAATTCCATAAAACGATAATGCTTTGATGGAAAAAGTTTTAGCATTAAGTATGCGTGTTGTTATATTATGTTATGTTGTGTTATGTTTGTAACTTATTCTTACTTATTTTCACTCAAATTAATATTTTTTATAAATTAATATGGCACATTTTACGAACATTCCGAAACAATATTAGCGAAATCTGTCAGCTAGTTCTAAAACGCCCCAGCCTCCTTAATGAACAGCAATTTTTTCGCGTCGTTGATAGTGATTTTCATTCATTGCATGGTTTTAAAAAAAAATAATTATATACAAAGACCTAAGGCCTCAACGATTTTTCACGTCGATTAATTATATATATTAATTATAATTACTAGCGCTATAATGTACATATAAGTGTATAACACTATTATATGTACACAGTGTGAATAGAAAGTTATAGGAAGAAAAAGGAAGGGATTAAAAAAAAAATCGGTCGTATTCGTATTCGCTATGTCCGCAGCAGACATCACCGTAAAAAATAGTAACGAAGATTTACTATTCAATTTATAAAAATGTACTTGGAAGAACATCGTTAAAATACAATTTTGTTGTACTTTAACTCAATTCGTCCTAATTCTACTTCTGCTGTTGTACTTTTACAACGCCTAGCGCTGTAAATAATCTGACCAAGGCTAGACGTGGTAATTTTACTATGGCAATAGTCGAGTTTTTTTACAAATTTTGTAGTGAATCAACTAATCTGGTAGAAGAGTTTCAGCACTGTAGTGTAATATAAAATGTATACGTAATTATTTAATCTCAATTTCAGTAAATACTGGTTGTATAACTTTTTTTTTTAATTCATCATCATTGCCCATTAGAACTCAGACGTAGCTTGTTGAGATCCCATGTTAAGCCCCACGGTGGTATATAACATTGATTTATTTATTCATCGGTTCATTAATCAGTGTAGGGATACAGTGGGATAGATAAGAGAACGATTCTTGCGCGGGGAAAAAACTCCTTCAATTTTTTCGAAAAAGCCTCTTCCCAGAGTGAGAATCGAGCCTGGCCATTAAGATACACAGGCAGCCATGCTATATTTACTGAGCCATCACTTGTCTTAATTGATTAATTGATCTAGAAGTGTAAATTTTTTTGCATTATTAAAATTTAATGATTAACGTTAATTTTTAAATAAATAACAAAACTGTTCATTGGCTGTATTCTCGAGTCCCAAAACAGCCCGTAGAATTTTTGTGGGCCCTTATTGACAAGCTTCCTTGAATCTACTATGTACGTGGTTATATGGATTATAATATAATACAAATCTTGATATATATTATATATCAAGATTTGTAAATGTTTCATGCAAATTTACAAGTTTTCTTCATAATAATAAATATGAATGTAGACTTATTGCACCACAAATAAATCTAAAAAAAAAATTGACAGACGAAAAATAGAGGTTAGAAAACACTTGTTACAGCTACTAGCATTGCGTAAAGTAGGGCCTTGATAATACTCGCACAATTAAAATAGGTGCACCTATTATCGACTTTCTTATAAATTCACACAAAAAAAACAGAAAATACGAAAAAAATTGTTCATCATGTAATTCATACCTTTCTAATATAACTATGATACTTGCCATAATTGATAAATCCAATTAATTCATTTCTAATACTACAACATGCATGACCTTAAGCTTTTCGTCGAAAAATCGAGTGGGATCGCGCCAGAACCGAAGCAAGCATACACGTTACATGTTAATTAGGTCTCGATAATATGGCCACTATCTTTTTTTTTCGTACCGATTGGCTCATGTTTACCGGGGCAAGCACCAGTCCCGAGGGACTTGCGATGCAGGCTCAAAGGACTCCTTATTATATACTTACCTTGGTCAGGTGAGCACGAGGTACGATAGCTATTTTTTCTTTCAAGGGCACTTGGGCCGTAAAATAGCCCCGGAGACGATGGCACTTATCCGACGAAAACTACTATTCATACCATGGGCCCAAAGTGCAGCTGCGATTTGCGCCCTCGGGCTGACTTTGGGTCCACGGGCACAAGGTAAATTACCGTGCCCAAAGTGTGGCCATGGGCGTAAAATTGCACTTTTAGCCCGCGAGACAAAAAATGACTTACGCACCTCGGGCGCAATCATACAATAAACCACGGTCTTCAGCCGCGCTAGTCGCACTGTGCGCCCTAGGTACGTAGTATACTATATATACTATTTTGTGTACTTTAATCATGCATGTTATATAAAATAATGTTGAACCTTTTACAATATTTCGATCACGTTTTATATAAACATCTCATGATCTTATTTAATTTTATTAATTACCTCAAAGTTAATAAACTCCTACGAGTGGCAAAAGTCCTAATTCTGATGTTTTTACACGAATATTAGAGGGACAGACGAAATAAAAAACTGTCGAATCTGCTATAGAGTTGCAATGACAATACCGTGGTAGATTATAACTACAGTCAAAACACACTAAATAGATACGGTTCGCTATCTGGACGATTCATATGGACGGCTCCGAAAAAAGATTCAAAAAAAATCCCAGCAAAAACAAACAACAGTTAAGATTTTCGATTAAAACTGTCAAAACTCTCACTAAGTTCCGACCAATGTACACCTCCTACGACCAAGAATATCAAATCTCTGTTTTTTTGATCAATTTTTTCCATGAATAAAATTTATTTTAGTTGGAATAATCATTGAAAAAATCAGAGTTTTTTTGCGTTTCATCAAAATTTTTTTTGGGCGAAATGTCAAGAATAAGGCGAAATGTCAGTTTGAAAAAAAAAACAAAGTTTTTTTTTCATTTTTCAAAATTTTTTCTAGGCCTAATGTCAAGAATTAGGCATAACGTCACAAATTGGGCGAAATATCATGCATTAGGCGATTTATCAATTAGGCGAAATATCATTGTCCCGACAATATTTTCTATACTTATCCTTTTAAAAGTTTGTACGTTAAATACTAGCTAATAGTATTTGCGATGGTACGGTGACGTAGTTAATACTTCTCCGTACACATGTATACACACACATATATATATACATCCACGCATGGGTTGGTCCAATATGTGTGCGCTAGCTAATTTGTCTCTACGCTCACATCAAACGCCACTTTCTCCTTCTCTCAACTACTCTCTTAGGTAAGTGGAACGAGCATGCAGCAGAAAAACATTACCTGATTTGGGATTCAACTACAAAAATGATAGACTTGTATTCTTCCACAATTTTTATTACTTTTAAAGTTGTTGTAGTATTTTATTCGGATTTTGGAAGATGCAACTCTTAAATAGCTTTGTTGGTTAATGGTTTTATTGGCATAAAACGTTGATTCAACTGGAGCTCTTCGGGACTTGCATATTATTTTTCTATTTTTATATTTTTTTCGCAGTATGAATAAGTATGGAATTCTTTCAAATAAAATTTTTGATAGAAAACCTTTTTAAAAAACACATAAATATTAATTACAACGTTTACTTGCACTATCTTTTTCAAAAAGTTTAGTAAAAATTCATTGATTATTTTTTTTATCATCATTGATACTATCTACTACGACTTAACTACTGGAAAATAGAGGTTGTGGACTTTGACTTTGAAGATTCTGGAAGGCGTTACAGTATGCATCACTATTCTGCGATAATGCTTTTAGAGATGATGTCTTGATGATCTATTCTTTTAACAAACACGCTGTATGCGGTGCACAAAATAACTGTTTGTTTTTAAAATGTTTTTGCGTATGCATTAGACATATTGGTAAAGCAATTTTTATCTATTGTGAATGAGGTATGAATTTACGATAAGTCATGAACCTTGCTTTCTAATAACGAGCTTATGAATTCAGCTCGATCATTACCATACATATGAATTCTCTAGAGATTTTTTGTGAGTATAATTATGCAATGTTTTAAATTACTTCTTGTGATAAATAGGATTAGAGGGTGAGCGAGATTTTTCCATAAAAACTATTCAGAATTCATCCAATAAATATATTGTACAAAAAAACACACACTATAAGCTTACATGTAAGCGCACATACATTTTAAAAATGACCAAAAAATTCCTAAGAATAGTTTTTGCATGTGAAAAATGAGAATTTATTCTTGCGCGTATAAATTTAAAAAATGTGCTCTTCTATATCTACTTCTCAGCTTACTAATTTTACTAAAAAAAGTCACATTTTTAACAGATTTTTTAAAAACATAACAAGTTCACCATCTGCGGTGAAATACTCTTAAGTTACATTTGTTTTACAATTCACTTCCAGTACATTTTTGTTATGGAGACGAAAGTGGTGGCTCCGAAACTTTAAAGTAGCGTCCCAAACCGTATGTCTAACATTGATTAATAATATAAATACATATGAAAATTGCTTCCGTAACAGTTCAAAAAAGGCTAGAAAACCTTTATGTCTTGGCGTAAATCCTTCTGTATTCTCGACAATATTACAAAGGTGGTACTCTGCACACAACGTAGTGAGATTGTTACACTGTTGGTCGGGATTCCATCATGAAAATTCCACAAAATTACTTTTCTAAACTTAATTTGATTATTTATAGAACTATCACACTTTTTCTTTCAAATCCTCTGTTCTGCAGGCATGCGATTATGTAAAACGATATTCTTTACATTTCTTATTACTCACGAGGCTCAAGGATTATAAAGGTGGATTAACGACGAAGCTAAAAATGTAGGTAAAAATTAAGGAGTCGTATAACTCACACTACCTAACAATATTTGTTAGTCAGGTCATGTAAAAATTTTTAAAGTAGTTTGCAAAACTATATCGTAAAAAAAAACAATATTTTAAAATGAAACGTCAAACAAACTATATTAATATTCTACAATATTATTTATTCTATTCAATTTAAAATGTATGTCATTTGAAAGTATTTCTAAGCAGTACGTAGCTAACTATAAAAATATCATGTCAAAATTTTGCTCTAAAAAGAAATATCAATTGCAGAATAACAATTTCCTTTAAGACTTTTCCGTAGAGTTAAGTAATGTTTTTTAATCAGCTTTTCCAAATTTGATACACTGGTTTTATTCCCTAGAGTTACACTTTCTAATGAAACAGTTAGCTCATCCACTACAAATTCCTTGCACTTATTAACTAGCGATGCTGCACACTCGATATGGCGTAGTCCTTCATCCACACATATGACAGCTTGAGTGAGTCCTAAAAAGGTACCGTGTTGCATGACAATGGTTGAACCGTACGTTTTCTTTTTCCTCTTGTTTCCATCTTGTCTGTCGCTAATTTTATTTTTACTAAAAATAATTGATTTCATTCTGTAAGATAATGTGAATATCAACTCGATATTACCCACTTGAATGCGTCTCATTTGACTTATGTTTTTATCGTTAAAGTAATCATTTATAGAAGTAAAATGATTCCTAAGCTCACTCCATACATGTGCATTTATAATTACACATTCTGTAAACTGACATTTAAAAAGTTTCAATAAAGGCTCAAAACACTGGCGATTAACATTATAATGAAACCCTACGACGATTTTGTTCGTAGTTGTCTTGTTGAGTGGATACGAATGCCGTTATATCTTAGCAGTAGATATTATACTGCTTTTATAGTCTTTTTAATTGTTTGTTAGATTAATAAAGCCTGCTGGATGTTTACCACTATCATGCGATAGAAAATGTATTTTTATTGATTTAACACAAGCAATTTTCACAGATTCATACGTCATAGTTAATTTAAATTAAATATCACTTTACCAACAAAATTTTGCGTGCAATATGGAAATTATCTATGTCAGCTATCATCTAAGTTGTAACAAGGCTAACGGGTCCATACAAAAGTACAACCCTCGCATTTGACAAACTTGTATAGCTGTTGCACTCCCCCCCTCCCTCAAAACTTTCATATCAGTTGCAATCTCCCACTCAAATTTTTTGGCAATATATGATGAGATAGAGTGTCCTTCATTTTATCATATAAAATGCTGCTGAAAAACTCATCAAACATGCTCAAACCTGAAAGACATCTCTCACTTAGTCACCCAAAAAATATCTGAGAACGGTTGTAGAGAAAAGTAAGTAACGACAGCGGGAGTGCAATATGAAGAAGAGTAATTAACCACGGTGTAAGTGAGCGATTACTCCTTAACTGCATTATTTCACTACCAATCTTTAACTCTAGAATTTTCCAGACTATGATTAGAGTGGACCACCTGACTGTGTATACCTATAACGTTAATCATACATTGGCAAAAATTTTGTCCAAAAAAGGAGAAAGTATAAAAGTTAGTGAGGAAAAGAAAAAAAACGCAAAAGAAAATCAGTCCTTATCCAACATTCTCAGTCGAATCATATTTTTTTTCTGATACGCTGAAATAACCTTACGTGTTACATCTCGTTTGAAGTCTTTTCCATTCTCAATTTACTTAAAAGTTTTATACAGTGTATTTTTTTGCATTTTTTTAAACTTATAATAATTCTGTAACAGTGTGTTTCTACAGTTGCGTTGCATTAGTTTTTTGTAGCTACGCTGTTTTTCTTAGTTTTCTACATGTGAATAAAAAAGGTAAAAATGGATGCATACATAATCGCTGCTTTGTTTAGGATCGTACGTTCTTGTGCGCGATATGCGACCATACTATCAGAAGATGTACGTAAAGTGTACTGTGTAAAGTAATTTAATAAGGTGCTACCTGCATACTCTATTAACTAATTAATAGGAGTATTGCAGGAGTTCTTTACCATTTACCTGGTGGGTGTACACGAGGTCGCGTTGTACCCTCCATATCTAACTCGTAGTCCTATAGCCATCATAGTGGAAGTAGAGTATCAACTTCCTAACGATACAAGCAACAAGATGACAAAGGAAATGTACAAGACGTACGATAAAATTGATAAGTGATATATTACAGTTTCACAAAAATTTTTATGCTTACTAAATTTTGCATGATTGGGGAAAACATATTAAACGGAATACTTTTTGAGTTGCTAAAATATGTTTCGAAGATTCTGAGAATCTTCCAAACGTTGACGGCACACTTTAAAGAAAGCAGGAGGGCCCTTTGGACGATGGTATTCCTGACCGTTAGGTGAGGAACTTTCTTATAAGAAAAAAATATCTCCAGGGAATTTAAAATATTTATAGACATGTCTATTTCTATCATTAATTTTAACTCTTGAATTATATTTATTTTTAAATATTGCGTATAAAACCAACCTGAATGCCTGCTAGACGAGGTATCCGACACCTGGTCCGTCAGGAGTAACTATAACGCGTGACATCAATGAGGGTAAATAATAAATTTTACATTTAAATTTGTCAAAACTTTTGTATCACATTCTAATTACAAATGTTTTGTATTTTACAAATACAGTCGATAGGAATTAGAGTGCTCCTATCAAACAACTCTAGGAGCATCCCCCGTGACACTACAAGCATCAAGATGGAAGAGGCATTGGAAGCGTTGCCATGCAGACCGAGGATGAACCGGACACACTAAGATTTACAAAATATATTATTTTAGAAAGCGATAAGAAAATTTTACAAAATCATTCAAAAAAACTTGTCACGCTATAAAATTTTAATTTACCAAGTCCATTGATACAGTGAATACTTTGAAATGGCTTAAGAATGCTTTTCGAAAACATGACAGTTATTACAAAAATTACACTACGAGTCATTATCTTGCGGGGATATACTTGCACTCAGAAGCGTTAACTGAAGGATCGGCGAGTATCTTCTTCAAATTTTCAAGGTATCTGGAATCTATGCAAAAAATCGAACAGAGTAAACAAATCATCACTATCGCAAAAACTTTAGAAGTTGAGGTTACATACATCAAACTTTCTCAAGGGTGGGGTGTGCTGAAAGAAGTATTTAACAATTGAAGTAAAACAGATCTTCAAGTGATAAATAATAGATATAATCTATGTTTAGCTAGGGCACATGTATGTGGTTTTCTATTGATAAATATTATGTATGACGACAATATAGGTCACTACATTTCACTTAAAAAGATATTAGCTGCAAAGTTAAATTATTTGTGCATTACATGTAATAAATCATTCAATTATGTCGGAAGTTTTGATTGTGTGTCTGTCTTTTCTGTCTAAAATATAAATCCTAATTGCAGTAACATAAATAACTGAAAAAAAAAAAAAAAAAAAAAATCCTATGTACTTATGGATTGTGTTATTAGTTGGTGCTCTATAAATTTATCATTAAAATTCTAATTTTTAATTATAGTTCTTAATTGTTAAAATACTTCATTTTATAAAAAGATTTTAAGACCAAAATGTACATAGTTATGAGATGTTGTACCTGTTGTCTTATATTATGTCCCTATGTATGCAAATTTTTAAAAAACGTAAATTTATTATAATAATTTAAGATAATTAAAGTTTTTTCACTTCTATAACACTATTTTATTTGATAAAAATAATCATATCGTTTAGTTGTTCACTAGAAGAATATAAATAACTCGTTGAAGTTTGGTACCACAATACGTACAATTTAAAAGATAGGTTATGTTCAAATTTGTCCCTATTTATGGAATCATCTTTAAAATTGGTCATTTATTGTATGTCAAATGAAACTTTTCCTGTGAATTCATAAAGAGACATAAAATATACGACTACCATGATTTTTTCATCAACTAAGTTGCATAACAAATACATGAATTTTTATATTATATGAATAGGGACATATTCCACGAATAGGGACATCTATCGTATGTAGTATGCAACCTATTACATTAAAGTTTAATTTAAATTCTTAGGATTGTTTTATTTTTGTGACCTTGTGACGCGTCAAGATACATAATTACATGACACCACTAACGCGTGTGTACATTCACCGATCCTTATCATGGTGCAAGTACGATGCAATGCACGTATAGATGAGATAGAAGAAAATTCCCACGCTATTAGTGGCTTCTGTGGTGCTAAACAGCTTATTTTCGAGCGTAATGAGTGCCTGAAATTTTTGTTGACTTTGCAGTGGAATTTGAAAGGAAAACTTTATTCGTTTATCTGCATAGCATATAATAACTCTCAGGCTTTTGATGGTCAATTTAAAATAATATATATTGTAGATAATAAAAATGGTACCCCCTGAGGTTACTCTCAATGGACGTACAGACTTAGTAATATGTACAAGAAATAATGAAAATGTCAGTAAATATCAACCAACAACCGTCTCGTTATTAGTACAGTTAACATATGAATTAGAGGTGTATGGTGAAGGATCGTGTATAGAGACCTTTGTTTCAGGAGGTCCTAAATTTTATGCGTACCACGTGCGTACAGCTAGTGGGGGGGGGGGTTTCATGATGTATGCAAAGTTAAAAGTATTAAATTAAATAACGATAATTCATCAAAAATAAGTTTCGATTCTATTGTAACTATGGTCGCACAATGGAATAAAAATAATGTAGAATCAGATAACACAATAAAAATTAAAAATACGATGATGAGAAAGTCTGACATATATGAAGTGATAAGGCGTAATGAAAATGAAGCATGTGCGATAGTTTTAAAAAAGCAGCAGTTTATCTTGGAAACCTTATCGTATCCTTTCGGTTATAAAAAAATAAATGAAAACAAATAAATTATTTTTGTTATAGATAACGTACGCAAAATCAAAAAAGTCTGTAAAGACGGGAATTGTGATTTTCATCATTACTGTTGTGTGCCAACGTGCAAGTTTTATTCACCCCATACATCCTTTATAAAAAGATTAGTATAGCACTCCCTTTTATATACGCTTGTTAAACTTAAAGCAAATGAAGAAGTTAAAGCGTATCCTGAAATGTATGAAAATCTATCCAAGCTTCATTTTATTGAGATGTCCTTCGAATATGTAAGAGTGTTGGATTATTTTAATGAATCGAACGTCATATGTATGCTTCAAAAACCCGTTGAAAGTTTGAAACTGGACGGTCAGTTAAATACTGTACCGTATAATAATGTACTAGATGTTTATATTTTTTTCAATATAAGAACATCAGAACTCTTGCATTTAATTGATACAAATCGAAGTATAAGAATTCATTTTCATGAAGTTCGACGTTTAGATGAAGAGCAGCGTGATGACGGTATAATTTATGAATGTCGCAACGATCATTTGATAAAAAAACATATTACAAACAACGGATTGATGTAGTTAAACATAGAAGTCGACTGAGGTTATTGAAAAATGAATTTAAAAAAAAATTTGTTTTTATGTACATGAAAATTACTTGATTAAACTAATTCGATACCTTAGTTTATTTGTAATAGATTTCTTGCACACTATTCGAACATACTGCTCTCTATCAAAATGTTCATGTTTTGAAAAAGTTTGTACATTTCCCAAATGTGTACGCTTTCCAACTTTTTGCCCAACGTTGCAAGGCTTGTCGTGGCATTCATTATTTCATTACCTGAATAGAATTGAAAAAGTAAACAGCAGATATCCGCCTACAGACAATTATATAAAAAAATGTACATCATGAAAACACTTTCAGACATTAAGTTTCATGTAAAATTTATGGGCTATTTTAAAAGTTTAAGTATGATAAATTATCATGGCTCTGCGGAGTATAACGATAATATTCAAGAATTTGAAAATATTACAACTGCTGAGATCTCATTCATAATAAATACAAATGGATATGTTTATAGAAAGTGACTTATGCAGACTTTGCGTGCTTCTAACAAACATATCAATAACATGGTGGAATTATGCGGACATCCGCATAATTTCTCTTTTATCCTCATAATTACTCTTCGATACATGTAACTGTCCGCATAAGTCACCTTTTCATTAACATAAAAATAACAGATATTTATGTGATAGCAATACAGGATGACGATTGTCAAAATAACTGGTGTGTGTCTGTTGGTATGCACTTGCATTAGATGAAGACAAAATACATCGTAATCATAACTTTCAGAAATTTTTTAATAAATCGAGTGTTTTCCCAACATAATTGTGAAACCTTTTATTTTCTTCCTAATTTTAAATTTTTAAATAAAATTTTAATACTAAACGTGTACTATATACCAACGCTGTAAAAGAAGAAACGATAATGGTTACAGATTTGAAAGGTGAGTCACTTGCTTCTTCCATCTCTTTTACTCATAAGATAATAATTTTTATGATATTTTTTGAAAAGCTTCATTAAGATAAACGCGCGAGAGAGAGAGAGAGAGGAGGGGAGGGAAGACACGAAAAAAAGTAATATGTATAAAAAAAAAAAAAGTTTGCGTACACAATATTCTAACATAGTTAATTTTATACCTGTATTTTTAATAATTAACTCAAATATATAAGGAAAATGTCACTACATTCTGTAGAAAGATATTACAAATGCATGTTACAACCTGTTTTTTATTTAGTATTTCATGATGTCTACAAGTAGTCAGATGGGAAAGGGTACTATACAAGAAAAGACCCCACTTCTTAACAGGGAGGTTGAGGAAAAAACAAGAAATCGCTATTTTCGTCGGTAAAAAGACTCACGACCGATTGATTCTCCAGTAACCAAAAATCTTGTCCAGAAAATAAATTTTACAAGAGAGCGTAGTGGTTTCTCATCATAGATTTTGTCATAGACATCCAATCCAGCTGAAAATTTGTCGTAAGGTCTTACATAATTTCTTGCATAATTTCTTATGTAAGTTGTTATGTAAGTTATCATTTCATTTCTTTTAACAGAAGTTGTGTCAGAACTTGTACACGAACTTGCATTTTTTTATCATCCAAGAACTTACATAAGATCTTATGTAATTTTTTATGTAAGTTCTTATAAAAGTTCGCGTATCAGTCGTTTGAACGTATTTAATTACTATCTAGATACATACATGGTGAATTTACAAATTTTTTCTGCAGAAAAGCTATTAGAATAGCTAATATAAATTAGTAAATACAAAAAAAAAGTATCTCTTACTTCCTCGAAGGGGATTTGAACCTGGTCCAGAGAATCTCTAGTCAAGTGTCTTAACCACTTGGCCAGAGTGGATTCGATACATGGGAAAGAATTGATGTCTTTATAAGGTACACCTGATTCTAACATCCATCTTATTAAGTCCTCAAGTTATTGATTTTTACAATCTCTGATACTAGTTAAGAAACGTTTTTCCACTTTTTATATAAATAAAATACCTTTTTAAAAAACTTTATTTCATGAAGAAACTTATATTTTAAGAATTGATATAACTTTTTGAGTAATGTATAAATAAGAGAAAAATTATTTTTGCTGCTGGTTTTCGATACCAACATTAAAGTATTGAATATAAAAAGTTGATCCTTAACTTTGTTGTAGCAATTACAATAAATTGATTACACTTTTAAAAATAGATTATTTTTCCCTTAGAATAAAAAGTATAAGTGAAGTTTAAATAAGATCCCTGAACGAAAAGTAGTTGTGAAATCAATTACTAGATTTATTGTCGAGAAACGAATCATCAGACTCAAAACAATGTTATATGTACATTTATAAAATTTTTATTAACCAATGAGGTAACCAAGGTGGTATATATTATTCACAATACAAAAAAATTAACATTAGTTTTAGAAGTACCTTATGAGGACGTCAATTCTTTCCCATGTATCGTATCCACTCTTAATAACATAATCCGCGTAAAAATCCATTTTTATTTTTCAGCTCAAAAGCGTCGTACTAACTGCGACATAAAAACGTATCTGCCACGTTTGATGCTGCGTGATAAACTAAGTAGCACTCTGCGCTGAAATTCGTTTATATACACGTTAGTGTAGGCACTGGGCAAGTGTGTGTGTGTGTGTTTTATCAGAATGAATCATTGGTTCTTAATATTTTAATCTCAAGCTAGTTTTGAGGAAAGGGCTATATAAATAATAACAATAATATAATTGAGTACATTTATTCATGACTTAATTTAAAAAAAGAGTTCAGTTTCATTGAGTTTTTTATTATACATCTTCTTCAGAATCAGTGACATCTTCCTATTTCATATGAAAGTAAAAATTTTTCATTCATTTGACATTGCGGGTGGCACACATAGATCTATACGCACCATCATGGTGAGGACATGCAGCAGCTAATGTTGGGAGTTTAAACTGTGGATACTCAACCATATCATTAGCTTGAAAATTGAACCTTTCGAGCCACCTTTTCTTCACTTCTCCAATCACAAAAATCTTCTTAGCATCTTTGAGATTCTCCCAAAGAACATTACCAATTTCTGTGTAGTCAATAACACCTGATTGCCAATCTAATCCATGATAAGATAGCTCAAGCCATAAATTTTCACGTTTGTATTTATCATTTAGCTTGCGCCAAGCAAATAGCGGCTTGAAGAGAAATACTTGAGGCTCATCATCTCCATGGAGTGGAAGAATCGCCAACTCTTTAAGCACATAATCGTTGCCAGACTTCTTAAAGCCCTACATGTCCACCATGTACTCCATCATGATAAAGACTGTCTGCACTGCTAGTATTTTTTTTTAATTTTCTATACGTGATTAAAAAAGTTTCCTCACGTCACTACTAATATGACAGTACTCTACGATGCGATCGTGTAGAATGAGACAGTAAGCAGATACATTTTCCGGGAAATTCTCTCGTGCTTCCAACTCTAAGCGCACGTCCACTGGCGCGCTTTTCAAAGCTTCATTCTGCTTGGAGCAGTCTATTATAATGAGAGGCATGTGTGTGATAAAATCTTTTTTAATTAAGCATAGGTTCTGGTTCTTTTCCGTAATAGGTGGCTTGAAAATTCTTATACATATCATATAATGTTGAAAACTGATATTTATTAATATCAAAATTATGATTTCTATAAGGATAGCAGTGTGAGTTTAAGAAAAGCTTTACATTGCTGATATAACAGTGATCAAAGAGACTGGCATTAGAAGCAGGATCATTTTTTCGCTTATTCTGAAAGCCCAAAATAACTAAACGAGGCTTTTCCAACTGATTGGAAGTTTTAATAGTCCACACATGCCTAGAAGTTTTTGGCAAAAGAGGATACTCATACAACTCCCAATTGCGGAAACTCATAGAAATAGGCTTGTTCTTTGCAGTAACATCAAGCAAACGAATTTTTCGTCTGTCTGATGCAGTTATGTAAGGCACAAGCCACTCAATCTAAGTCAATTTAAGCTTACACTCTTCGAAAATTTGATTTTCAGGTACTTGTATAACGGCGCTAACATCGTCTCTTGATTGTGTGAGAATTAATTCATGTTTTGCATTAACCACAACTTTGCGATAGTCCTTAGCAAAACCAAATATCATACTCAAAGGTATTGACACTTCAAAATAAGAATGATCATTGATAATAGATTTTTTCTCTTCAATATCTATCCAACCAGCATTTTCAAGCATTAAACTCTGACTGGGAGAGAGCGATATCCATCTTTTCATTAAAGTTGTTAATCCAACATTTTTACGCCTATCAATTTCTGTACCATTTAGTTCATATCGTATTTCTTCAAACAGAAAGCAGATGGCGTTATTAACTAGTTTTGTTTTCTCAAGAGATTCATCACCTCCAGTTGTTATACGTCCAGAAATACGTAGGGAACTTTGAGAGGGAAAGAGACATAAATCTTGATCTTAAATTAAGATGCGAATTTCATCACTGCTATTAAATACTGATGCAATGTGCGGTCGATGTGTATGAATTTCGTAGTGCGCAACCGACTCATCAAGCACGTCACCTGACTGAATCCCAAGAATCTCTTCCAATACGACTTTTTCTCGTTCGCAGTCAGTAAAAAAAGCACAAGTTATTTGCAACCAAGAGCTCTTACTTTTAGGCCTAAGTTTTTCAAGAACTGCACGTTGTGACGTATTAACGCTTTCTCATCTATTTTAGTTTATTCTAATAGCTTCGTCCAATTTTGTTGTCTCGTGGATGACTATTCGTCCTCACCCTCGTTAATTTGTTTTCATAGCCTCGTCCAACTTTACTATTGTTGTACTCTATGCCCATTTCAGTTGAGTTGTTTTAAGTATAGTCTTGTATTTATAGCTTCTCTACGAAAATTAATCAAGTTACCTTCCTAATCAACAATGCGTACTTGAAAATGATCTATAATTTTAACAGCAACAGGTAAATAAATGATTTGCGATGGAACTTCGACAATCTTGTATCCTGGTGGTACATTAGGAAAAAACTCGTGGATGGTATGAACTTTTTCTCAGTTTATATAGGCTCCACTAGTGATATAACACTCAACTCTCAATGTGTTAACCTTGAGAATAGCAACAGGTAAATCTGAGTTGTGAGTACTGGTATCTCTAAGAATTCGTTCAGTAAAGCCTAAAAGATGGCCTATAGAATCTTTCGGTCTGAAGTCAATAGTATGACTACACGTTGTCACACTGCGAAGAGTATTATTGTTTGCTTTGATGCTAATAGCTATATCGTTGGGTTATAATACGTCGATCAGAAATGACTCAATATCTTGAATTTCACAGCTGCCGATTGGAAAAACAACCGCTTGACAAAGAAAGCTTAAGCAAAGATGGCCGCAGTTGTATGTACTAAAATCTTGAAACCTTTCATAATTATATTTGATATATCTAACACCAAGATATAGCAGTAGATCAATCGGTGGCTGTAGGTCACCAAAACTGTCAAAATACGTCTCATTATTGCCTCGCTTTCTATAGGCAACCCAGTGAGTTCCAGGACCATCCTTATCATTGAGATTGACTATTGCTGATTCGGAAAAACGTAGGCCATCGGCTGGCAAAGCATTTCTCATGAAAACTTCATGGAAATGCGGTATTTTCAACATTTTTGCATACTTGATGAGGTCATAGTCTGTGAGAGCTCGGTAAGGCAGTTTTACGTAGAAAATTTTTTTTCTTTTTTTCCATCTTTTAAGCCTTTTCCAAGCCTTGAATGTAGACCTAAGCCGTTCTTATATGGTTTTAAAAATAGCCCCTTTCTAAGTAAGAGTGCTTCCATTTCTTTATTATGCCTCTCACTCTCCTCTAGCTGTTTTCGAGCAACTTTAGCATTATTAATAGCCTTGACAACTCCAGTTACACCATTAGTGATAGTACCTGTAGCACTTATGCCAGCAAATGCAGGAATAAGGTATGGTAAGAATCCTCCAGTTTTTTGTGGGATAGGCAATACTCGAGGCATTACAATATTTTTCCTACCACCAGATTTTTTACAGCATCCTGCGCTCCCTTTAATGCCGAACTTATAGCTTTTCGAGCACTACGATTCAGTGTTTCTAACAACCAAGAGTTCTCGCGCATGTGCACAACGGTTTAACTCTCTCTCCGACCAGGCTGGCAGTGGAGGGAGAGCTCCCCCTACCTTTACCTTTAACCCAAGCTCCCCTCGCTCTAACAGCTTAAATACAATCTTATATCTTAGAGCGGTACAATCGTTGTTGGTCGAGCGGGCTACGTCTTTTGCCCGCATATAGAATCTGACCAATATGCCATCGATTCTTCATCAATGCATTTTTTTTTTTTTTTTTTACTTTTATTATTCATTCAAGCGACATTTTTTACAATAGTCATTTTATTTATTAAATACTTTTTCGAAAAGCATCACATTTTTTGTTAAAAAATAATCTTTAGATCCCTTTAAATTTGATTTATAATTTAAATAACGTAATGTTGAACACGAAATATTTTTTGGTATGTTTATAATATTTTTGACTTGTTTATAAACTTTCTCTTCAAGTAAAAAAACTTTTTTATCATGTCTTTACATGCTTGTGCTTCAAATAATATTTTTTCCACACCACCTTGCGGTAAGTATCTTGATGCGTTGTTTTTTAAAGAAAAAAATAAAATTTCACAACAATACTTAATAAAAAAAAAGAACTAGAGAATGTGACATAGAATTTAATAAAATTCAATAAAAAATACCTTTAGCACTATCATTATCTTTGCTGATTTATTTTTTCTTCAAGTGGTTTCCTACGCCTAATTCCCCTCGTATTCAATATTTTATATAATAAACATTTTCATTACTAAAGGAGACTAGTTGATAGTTTAATTATTTAAAAAGTTTTTAAGTTTACTATAAATGGTAAATATTGAAAAAAATAGCTATTCCAGTAGTGCTAAGCAAAACTTTAAATAAATTTTACTAAATTCTATGTCACATTATCTAGTTTTTTTTCAAATTAAGTATTGTTGTGGAATTTTAATTTTTTCTTTAAAAAACAACGCATCAAGATACTTACCGCAACGTGGTATGGAAAAAATATTATTTGCTGCACAAGCATGTAAAGACATGATAAAAAGGTTTTTTTACTTGAAAAGAAAGTTTATAAACAAGTCAAAAATATTATTATAAACATACCAAAAAATATTTCGTGTTTAACATTACATTATTTAAATATATAAATCGAATTTAAAGGGATCTAAAGATTATTTTTAAACAAAAAGTGTGATGCTTTTCGAAAAAGTATTTAATAAATAAAATGACTATTGTAAAAAATGTCGCTTGAATGAATAATAAAAGTAAAAAAAAAAAAAAAAATGCATTGATGAAGAATCGATGGCATATTGGTCAGATTCTATATGCGGGCAAAAGACGTAGCCCGCTCGACCAACAACGATTGTACCGCTCTAAGATATAAGATTATATTTAAGCTGTTAGAGCGAGGGGAGCTTGGGTTAAAGGTAAAGGTAGGGGGAGCTCTCCCTCCACTACCAGCCTGGTCGGAGAGAAAGTAAAACCGTTGTGCGCATGCGTGAGAACTCTTGGTTGTTAGAAACACTGCTACGATTAGGAATCATGGACTTTGAGGCACTTCGAATCAAGCTTTTTAAAGTAGTTTTCTTCAGCTTCATTTTGTTTTTACTCACTTTACTAGAATTCGTACTAGGAAATGCTCCCATGCCGCGTTTGGATTTCAATTTCATGGCACTGGTAATAGTAAAAGCAGCATTTTATTCCCCTAAACTAGCGTCTTTGGCTTTGAATCTTTGCCACGCCTTTTCAGCGAGAATTTTGTCAGCAGTGTTTCTGGCTGTAATATTTTTTCGATTCTGAGAATAAGCTATATCGTGTTGTTTGCACTCCTGATCCAATGTATTGATACCCGGATCTCTGTGAGCTAATCTCTTGGCCAGTTTAGTGCCCGGTCCGCAATATTGATATCCTGGTACGTGCAGTTCTATAGGCAGTTTATTAATAAGTGTGTTTATAATTCCACAGCCTTTGCGACGATGAACGATCATTACTTTCCAAGTGCTTAACGATGAATGAGCTCGAAAATAAATGTAGAGCATTATTTATAGTTTCATATTTTAGCATGCAGTCATCACGAGCTCCGAGGAACAAAATGTTTAACTTCTTGTCATAAATTTCAACAAACTGATAAGCAAGATTAGGAAATACGATGATGAATGAGCTTGGAAAAATAGAGGCATACTAGTTACAGTATCATGTTTCAGCCTTAGCTGAATCAGCATACAGTAAACAAGAGCTTCGTGGAACATAATATTAAACTTTCTATCGTTACCTTAGCAAAAATGATAAGCAAGATTAGAAAATACGATGACAGATGAGTTTCAAAATATAAAGGCAATTCATTTATAGTGTCATGTTTCAGTCTCAGTTGAGTCAGCATACAGTAAACATGAGCTTTGTAGATCAGAATATAAAACTTTCTGTCGTGAATTTTGACGAAATCGTTAAGCAAGATAAGAAAATCCAACGCCATGGTGACTCACCCCAACGGATTGAGATTTGAGAATGTTTATCCACACTCAAAGTCGCTGAATCAGCCAAAGTATAAGTTTCTAGAACAACTGTTGAAGCCCATAGATGGTGTAAAGTATTTTTCATATAGCGATCATGAATTAGTCATATCTTCGGATAAGGCACTATCCAACTCCATAATGATATTTGACGACATTACCTGTGAAAAACAAGATAATATGAAAGCCTTTTTCTACATAAGATGTCACAAAAGTGTTGACTGCTTCTATCTATGCCAATCCTATGCTAAAGTTCCAAAGCATTTAGTAAGAGATAATTTAAACCTTTTAGTAATATTTCGACAAGATGGCATGAATTTGAAGCACATCTATAATGATCATGTTAATACTGATATGACGTACAATGAATAAAAAAAATTATGTCTAAACTGTTGGTGATTCGCCTACATATTTCAAAAATAATCAAGTTCAAATAAAGGATCTAAGATATCCAATGAATGATGTTTTAATGGAGTTACTTATAAAAAAGCATCCTGATAAAAAGGACATGAAACCAGATAATTTAATTAAATACAAACAAGTCTTGGAAACGTCAAGCGTGCATAAAAGAAAATTTGACAAAAATAAGATGATTCGTCCATACAATAGTAATAAATTTATTAATGTTATTGACATATTATTTAATCTCACTCAAATGAAGAAGAAAGGTGGGTCCATATCTTTATTTAAAATTGCTAGGCTGAACATGCAAATGGACTACGTTTACTGGAACGACCCTAACAAGCTAGTCAATTGGCTAAGATTACTAGTGGCAGAAAAATCAGCTAGTAATCCTAGTCACACTAATGAAATAAATTCAATCATTGAGAAGCTTCGTGAAGCTAATATCATATGTTGAGCATCGTTATCAATTCTACTTCAGTGTCAAAATGAGCATCGACGATTTTGGACGTAGATCAGCTTAGTCGAAGGTGATAGTCGAGGTCCTCGAGGAATTGGATATAAGCTCACCACAGATGGTCAATTTGACTTGGAAAATAAAAAATTGTGCAATGTTGCATCAGCTATTCAATCTCACGATGCTGTAAATCTCACTACTTTACAGAAAAAAAAAGTTTCATTTTAGATGAATAAGAGAAAATAAATCTACTATCGAGCAATTTAAGTGATGTATTCTCAGAAACAATACTAAATTTGCAGCGTGAAATAAATACAGTTAAGGAAATTGTAGCACATATATCTAATATAACTCCAGAAGACAGTTAAGAAGATGGAAGCAGTAGTGGAAGAGCTTCATAAACCTGTAAGACGCAACTACCTCCGCTGAAAGTTTGATATGCAAGGCTTGGATGAAATATGGCAAGCTGATCTTAAAGAGATGATACCTTATGCTCATGAAAATAAAGGTTATGGGTATTTGCTTACAGTTAAAGATGTATTTTCCAAGTATGCATGGGCTGTGCCCATAAATAATAAAACCGGTAAAGATGTGACTGCAGCTATGAAGTCGATATTAACAGAAGGAAGAGTTCCAACTAATTTGAAAACAGATCATGGCAAAGAGTTTAACAATGTGAATTTTCAAAGTCTTATGCAAAAGAACAAAATTAACTTATACTCGACTTATAGTAACCTAAAAGCGTCTATATGTAAGCAGTTTAATCGTACACTAAAGCACGATATGTGGAAAAATTTCAGCTTGCGTGGCAGATATAAGTAAATTGACATCTTACCTCAGTTGCTGACGGCCTGTTATAATCGGAAACATCGGACAATAGCTATGAAATCAAAGGATGTGGCAGATACTACTGAAAATGAAATTTTGAAAAAAATTTCATCGAGAACAATGGGAATGAGAAAACAACCGAAATTTAAAGTGGGAGATAAAGTGCGAATAAGTAATGCTACGCAAGTATTTGAAAAAAGATACACACCTTACTGGTCGACTGAGGTATTCGCTATAGCACGAGTAGCTCTAACCAATCCACCAACTTATCATTTGAAAGATTACCAAAATCAGCCAATTTCTAGAGGCTTCTACGAGCAGGAACTGCAGAAAACCAAGTATCCTGATACTTATCTTGTTGAAAAAATTCTTCGTCGACAAGGAAATTAAATATTTGTCAAGTGGTTGGGCTTTGACAATACCCATAACAGTTGGATTGATAATAACAAAGAATTAAAGTAAAATGTACTTTAAAAATTATTAAAATTTGGAAGTTGTAAAAAAATTTGCATGAAACTTGTTGTGGTCTTTTAATGTTATCAATTATGTGTGCAAATGAAATTTTTTTACCATACATGCTAATGTTATATCTTACATAAGATTCATCGAGATAAATTAGAACTTTAAACATTTAATAGATTGTATCATTTATTTTTTCCCACGTTAAACTAGTTTCAAAAAATAACTTTCTTTTTCTTGTATTTGTGTAATTAAACATTTATTGGTTAAAAAATTTGACACTATCACCATTATAGCAAACTGGCAGCTTCTTTCTATCAATAGATTCCAACAAACTATTAAATGATAGTTCATTACTCACAAGATACTCAGATACTTGATTAGGTAAAAATATCTGGAAGTGGTAGTCTAGTTCAGCGATAGCTTTCGTGCCGAATTTAGTGTTAGCTTTTCTCAGCTTTGACACTACATGACTTTGCCCCTTGACCATTTCGTTGATCTTCTTTGTTGGAAGGAATCTTTCACAGGCTAGCCGATTAAGTGCCGCTAAATCAGCCATCTGACACATAAGAAAATTATATGAGTTTTATAAATAGTAAAAAAATGTGTATGAATAAGAAAATACGTTACAAACCTTTATTTCTGAACTTTGCTGTTCCAAAAAGATCTGCTTATCTCTATAGAAATTTTCCAACTCCAAACCTGTTCTTTTGAGAGCTTGTTGTTAACCTGAGCTGCTTGCGTTTGATGGTGAAGCAGTCGATACTTTTAGCTGCTCACTACAGCTCTGACTGAGCTCTGCTGGTTGATGCTGCCGATGATATAGGGACTCTCCCATTACTGGAGAAATCTCCCCCTCTACATTGGCTGCTTTTTCATTGGCTGCTAGTCTGCCATGATTTTCTACACACTCTCCAGCTCTTTATGGCACTGGCTTGTTCCACCTCGTATGCCTTTTTTAATGAACATAAACACATCTATATCAGTAATGAGTTCTAGTGAAATCTGAAAAAAATTCTCAATTAATAACTAAAGCCCAATTGACATTATATTCTTATACATAATACTTACTTTCGTTTTTTTCAACATGGCATTCCATGTAAAGCTTGGAGTAGTGAAATAGTGAGCAGGATCTAATTTATAAACCTTGACGCAATTATTTCTAAAGTTTTCAAATACTTCTGTTAACAGAAGTACATCAGTTTTGAGGTAAAGATCTGAATACTGTCCAAGAGTTATAATATCAAAAGTTTTCTATACTGTTTCAGCATGTGTATAATCTTCACTACTTATATGTGCATTACATAATTTACTAAAAAAATCATCTTTAAATGGAAGCCCGATTTCTTCAAGTTTTTCGAATGATGCTAAATAATCGTATGGAAATACACCCTTCCTCTTCAGCATATTGATTTGCTCGAAAGAGTGTATATCATCTTGACTGAAAACCTTTTCTAGAGTATCATACTGTTCTCAGTAAGATCCCAACTTATCAAGCGACGACAGCAAAAATCTATACAAGTCAATGAAGCGTAAGTTTATGCTTGTCCCTTTAAGGTACTTCATAAAATAAATTTATTTTTCTTTCGTTTGAGTGATAACTTGTACTCTTCTGGGAAAGCAAGTTACAAGTTCTTGTATAAATAAGTGGGCGTCACAATTGCTGAGATTATAGAAAACTATTGATACTGCTCACGAGTCCTGATACTTGAGATTACATACATCGTGAGCTGGGCCTCGATATCTGAGTAAATAAAAGCAAATTTTAGTTTAAAGGAAAAGATTTTCTTAATTAAAAACTCATAAATATAATAATTACTCTCCAGTAAAATTCCAATGATCGTAAACTTTTTCATCATTTTTAATAGACTTCTCACATATGTGACATATATCAGCATCGAAAAAATCAAAATCCTCTTCTTCAGTTAATGATCTCATTGGCACTGGATTGTTGTACATTCTATGTAAATCCAAGGCGAGATCTTGCATTTCTTTCACAAACCATGTAGCTGGATTCTCACTGCTTTCAGTTTTTTTTTTTTCTGTAGAAAATATATCGTGATTTCGCGTTATCAAAACTGCACTTTACATAATATCCAACACTTAATGCTTCATGGTGTTGTATTGCTTGCTCACTATTATGCACAGGTTTTAATGAACATTCAAAGTCTGCATATACTATAAATGGTACACAATTTTTATTTAGGTAATTTTCAAATTTTAAAATTTTACTATCATACCTCGGCAAGTTTATTTTACACTTATTCACTTTAATGCACTCCACCGTATGTGTTTTTA
Source organism: Copidosoma floridanum (assembly GCF_036245765.1). NCBI lineage: Eukaryota > Metazoa > Arthropoda > Insecta > Hymenoptera > Encyrtidae > Copidosoma > Copidosoma floridanum. Next base: position 1,556,734 of record NW_028321908.1, read on the forward strand.
ACATTTCATCAGTTGTAAAGTAATAAAGACAGCGGTCGCAAATATATATATATTATGTTGATGTTTTGTTAAAGAACTTCTTACCAACCTAGATAAGTCTTTAATATATACGTAGTGGTATTTTATATTATTATCAGCACTATTATCACCATCTTGGATTTCTTATGAATATTCTTCTCTATCTTCTTCTACCTCATCTTCAACCATTGCCTCAGCATTAAAGAAATCATCACGTTCTCTGTCAATATTTTTTTGTTTTTTAGATTTTTCCTCACTATACGTATCAATACAATAATTTTGTTTAAGCAGCAAATTAATTTGCTTATCCTTTTTTTCTGCTGTCAAGTAAAAGGGTAAAGTTTTATAACTATTTTTACTTTTCTCCAAAAAATACACGTTAATAGACACATCATTCTGTTTTTCAAATTTTGTAACTTACTTAGGCTGCACTGGAAAGGTGATCCCCTCGAAACTATAACTGTTTTCGTATTGAGTATAATTTGACACTCGTTGTGCATTTTTATTCACTCGATGTAAGGCTGACAAAATAGCCCATTTGAAGCATTGCTGATCTGCACTCTGTTCATTCACGCAAGCTTTTTTTTCTCGATAGTAGTAGGGAAGAACTCTATGTAAGAACTACCACTCATTGCATTTTACTTATTTACATTTACTACTAAATTTAAAATTGAGCGAAAAGTCCATCCAGATTCGCGCTCCTAAAACTCTTCTGTATCTGTAGAAATAGGCTTCTGGACATTCGTTTTAAACCATTCATGTAGGTCTATCGTATCAAAAATGGAATCAGATTTAGTATTAAAATATTTAACTCCAACAGTCTCTGTATCATTTTTTACTATCAAAAAATCTGCTGCTAATACTGTATTAACTTTTAAAGCATTTTGCTCATCGAGAATTTCTGGGACTTTTAAAATGAATATTTTTCCGCAGACTTAAGAAATTTTATTATATCTAAATGCCCACTATTTGCTATAACAGCCGTTCTTATGCGATTTTTAAAAGCACTATTAAGATCTTTCCATGTCACAAAATTATAATCATCTTGATTGTCTAATTTTTCATCGAGCCCTGACCCTTGCACTTCTAGAATTTTATAAAGTGCTGCTAAAAACGTTGATAAAAGACACTCAATATTCAACAACTCATTTTCCACTGCCAATGACAATTTTACAGACAGCTTATAGTCGGAAATACTTTTAAGCACTATTTCACTGTCATCAATAAAATCTCGTATCTCGGTCATATTGTCGCTATGCAGCAAGCGTTGATATTCTATTCGCGCTATTTCACAAAAAAACCACGTAACGCTCCGCAGCATTAGAGTTAGCAAAATTCTCACAGAGTTGCTCCATTATACTTACAGCTCGCGTTAACGTACTTAAGGTGGCTTCAGTGGCCTCAATGTTAAAATTATAAATAACCCAACCGAGGTTAATAAAATTGAATTATATTCTTTGAATTTCCATCTTTCTATTCGTATAGAAAAAAAATTAAGGTTGGCGATGAATATTGTAAGAAATCATGCTTACAAAATCGTAGTTTTAAGACGGGTTAGATAGGAAATGCAAGCTTACGCGATATACAACCTATCGCTGCACTTATATACATAACCCGTAAGGGGTAAAAAATATACTATCTTGTATATATTATTACGCAGTTTTCGATGACATGAGAAAAGTGTCTTGTTATCGAACAAAATCTTTAAATAATCGGAGACTAAGTATACAGTTGCGAGTGCAAGTCAGCTCTCAGCAGTCTGCATTCTGCAGAGTACATATATATAGGTATAACTACTCTTGAACTTAGGAGCGTACCGTAACAGTTCATCAATTAGGGCACCATAAAACTTTTTTGTTTTTTTATATTAACTCACTAAAGTAACAGATGAAATGTAGAATATGGCTTACAACAGTCTCTACGATAATTTTATACCATATTTTAAAGAAAATAGTGATTAATTTTTAGTCTCCCCATTTTGATACGGCACTAGGCGCTAGAGCCACCTTAAATGAATGACATGCTGCTTGAACTTTTCTTTTATACTGATTTGCCTCTGCGAAAGCGATACAAGTGATAACTAGTGGTGACTAGCAGTTGTATATAAAGAGATGACACATCAATAGAGAAGTTAGTTAACTAATAATCGTCACAACGTCAAGATAACGAGGTACGTGGTTGATGTTCAAGGCTTTGAAACCATGCACAACGAATTTATTTTTAAAGAGGTCGCTATTATACCTCTACAAGAAATGCTACACCGTCAGTTTTTGTCTTTGAGCCCCCATATTCTTAGGCACAGCTCTTACCTAAGAACAAATGTGAAAATCGATGGTTAGAGTTTAATTACCACGGTCTTCGTTGGAGCTCGGAAGAAGTTCCCTACGAGGATCTAGCTACAACCTTTCGAGCCATTATTAAAGAAGATGATGTTATTTACGTTAAAGGTCTTGAAAGAATCGAATGATTGTGCCGTGTGCTATTTAATAGGTACATTACTCATAGTATGATTTATACGCTTTACTAAGCATTTGTGTAACATTACTTTTTTTATAGGTACATTTATGATATTAGGCAATGTCCAGCTTTAAAAAAATTAAGTATGGATGTTATCGAATGCATGAATCACCAATTTAATTCAGCTCATTGTGCTGTGAAGAATGCTACGGCTTTAAAAAAATGGATTTTAAAAGAGCAGCAACGGCAAAACGATATTCTTTACTCAATGTACACCTGATACACAATACTTATGCAATAAATTAGTTCTTTATAAATCTATGTCAATTTTTTTTCATTCACACCTCCTTATTACTGCGCTGATTAAAATTACTTTATCGTGTTAACTGACTCTATTCGTTGGCGAGGTACTGCGGTGAAGAGGAGTTAGCCAAGCAATGTTGGGATACGCTTTTGGTTATGAAATGGTATACATGTTCTCTCTGGCAACTCGTATCACTCGATACGCCCACTCTTACTAAAAAAAATATTACGCTGGTGCATTAAATGCCTAAGTGATAAGCGGTGAATCGTCGGTCACGGCTAATGCATGCATGTAGATAAGAAATGATAGCTATATTCATTGGCAAGGTACTGCGTCAAAAAATGAGTGAGCAAGCGTTGCGGAATTAAAAAGGATACGCGATTTACTTTTGGTAATAAAAAAGTATACATGTTTTCTCTGACAGCTCACATCACTCGATATGCCCGCTCTTGAGAAAAAAAATATGACGCTGGTACATTTTACGCCTAAATAAGAAGCAAAAATTTATCGGCCATAGCTATTACAAACGTGTATCCTAGCATGACTCGTTGCGCCCACTCTTGCCAAAAAAAAAATATTACTCTGGTACATTACATGCCTGAATAATAAGCAAAAAGTCATCGGCCACGGCTAATACATCCGTGTAGATAAAAAATAATAGCTCCATTACTTGGCAAGGTACTGCGTCGAGTAAGATAACGTTGGTCGCAGTTAAATGGGATACGCGATCCACTTTTCCCAATGAAATTTTCTCTCCAACAACTCGATAAGCCCGCTCTTTAGAGGAACAAAACAACAACGATTACGCTGAGACTCCTAAAACAATGAGCGGAAGAAGAAAAAAAAAATCCGCTGATGAGAGATACACGTTCATGCTTGATTATCCTCCTCTCGCGCTGTACGTTGGACATGTCACCTACACCTTTTGGACCCATCCTGATGACGTTGGAGCTCGATTTGCGGTCGGAAAGGAAGGGAGCCGTCTGTACCACCCAACATCACAGCTACCAGCATCCAGAAGCCCCCCTTCCCCTGACGTTACCGCCCGAGTAGTCCTCACCACCCACCGCCCAAACTCCCCCACTACCTCTCCTATACCACCCTATCGTGCTTGAGCCTCTCCTCCCACCGCCTGATCAGCCTCTCCCCCCACCACCGCCTCTCCTCCACCCACAGCCAAACTATAGCTAGACCCTCTCCCCCCACCACCACCTCAGGGGGGAGCTGGGAGAGTGCCAGAACCGTCATAGTTTACCTACTCTATTTTAACAGTTTTTATGCAGAAGAAATTTAAAAATTTACCATTTATGTATGTAGATAGTAATTAAATAAATTCAAACGACTGATACATGAACTCTTATAAGAACTTAAATAAGAACTTACATAAGAAATTACGTAAGATCTTATGTAAGTTCATGGTTGATTAGCAAATGTAAGATCGTGTACAAATTCTGACATAAGTTCTATTGAAAGAACTTATATGAGAACTTACACAAGAACATATGTAAGAAATAACATAAGAACTTGTGTAAGAACTTATGACAAATTTTTAGCTGGGAAGGTTTTTACGACTCTGACAGGCATTTTTTATCAGAAAAAGTTGAAGTGGTATCGATACATGCAAACGTCATCGGTCATTAGTTAATTAAACCACCCTACCTATTTAAAGATTTACCTTACAAGATGAAGAAACATAACAATTACCGCACGCTAAAAGTTCACGTGATGGAGTATTTTAAAGGTGATATCACAATGAGTGACTTAAAACATTGCCTTATTACACTTACTAAAAGTCTTGAGAGAATTCACATTTATGGCAATGATCAAGCTGAATTCATAAGTTCGTTATTAAAACGTGAGGTTTATAACTTATCGCAAATTCATATCTTAGTCACAATGCATGAAAATAAAAGAAAAATTGCTCTACCAATATGTTTAACACATGCGCAAAAATATTTCGAAGACAAACAGTTATTTTGTGCACTGCACAGAGCGTGTTTGTTAAAAGAATGGATCATCAAGACTTAATCTCTAAAACAATTATCACAGGATAGTGATGCATACTGTAACGCTTTTTGGAATCTTAAAAGTTAAAGTTCACAACCACTATCTTCCAGTTGTCAAGTCGTAGTAGATAGTATCAATGGTGATAAAAAAAAATCAATGAATTTCAACTGTACTTTTTTAAAAAGATATTGCAAGTTAACGTTGTAATTAATATTTATGTGTTTTTTAGAGAGGCTTCCTGTCTAAAATTTTACTTTGAAAAATTCCATACTTACAAATATTGGAAATAAAAAATATACAAATAAAAAGTAATATGTAAGTCCCGAAGAACTTAAGTTAAATTAATATTTTACGCCAATAAGACCATTAACAAACTGAGCTATTCAGGACTTGCATCTTCCAAAATCTGAATAAGGTACTACAACAACTTTGTAGGTAATAAAAGTAGTGAAAGAATACGAGTTGATCATTTTTGTAGTTGGATACCAAGTCAGGTAATGTTTGTTCGCTGCATGCTCGCTCCATTTACCCAAGAGAGTAGTTGAGAGAAGGAGGGATTGGCATTTGATGTGAGCGTAGAGATAAATTAGCTGGAGCACACACATTGAGCTAACCCATGCGTGGATGTATATCTATACATTTGAGTATATATGTATACGTGAAAGTATTATCTACGTCACCGTACCATCGCAGACACCGTCACCTAGTATTTAACGTACAAGCTTTTCAAAGGATAATAAGTCTAAAAATATTGTCATAATGGATACCGGCTGGCAACACCCGTGGACAAGTATGATGTGCGGTCCAATTGCCTGTGGGAAAACAGTTTTTGTTAAAAGATTTTTAAATAATATATTACATGATAAATTTTGCGATTAAACGTATTTTATTTTATTATGCAGAGTCGCAGGGTGGTTGTAAAAGTAACATTTTGAAACAAGGGGATGGCAAATTAAATTTCATGAAAGGTTGCCAAAGCCATAGGAATATTAAACTGATCCTCATCTTGTGATAATAGTGAAGCCAAGTACGTCAGTTCACTTTTAGCACGTGAAGTTTATGATTTGTAAACAATTTTTCCTTACTTGGAAGAAATTGAAGATAACTTTTTACCCATTTGTCTTACATATGCACACCAACATTTCGATAACAAACAACGATTTTGTGTATGACAAAAAGAATACTGACTGGAAGAATGGTTTATCAAGACTTTATCTTTAAAAACCTTGACGTATGATAGCGATGAGCGTAATAGTGCATACAAACATTATAAATAAAAAAAAAAAGTTTCAAAATGGTTTATTGGTGAAGATGTCGTTGATTATGCAGCAAAATATTAGAAATAATTTATACAATTTTTACTTGTTCATGTGGAAGCAAAGTTATAATTAATAAATTTTATAAATTAACACATTATATTCTTATTTAAATTACTTTTACGCAACTTTTACTTATTACTCGTTCACAAGAATTAAGAATTGTAAAAAAAAAGAAAGTGAATTTATAAATTAATACAGAAAAAATTAAATGTTCAAGTCTTTAACAGATCGATTTGATTAATCATTTTATACCAATGAGGTAGTTAACCAACTGAGCTATTAAGGACTTGCATATTACAGAGCACGGGTAAGATCTAGGTTCTACAACAACGGCATGCACATATACAAATTTTTTGAACGCCAAGCTATGTTGTTTGCTGTATAGTAATTGAAGATTATAAAAATACCTACTTATCCTCGTGTGAGAGCTTGTATGCTTGAGCGTGAATGCTTACGCTCGCACGTGGTGTTATCGTGTAAGCTCCCTCAAGATTCATGCGTACGCTCGCGCGTGATGTATGCGTACGCTTGCACGTGGTGCATGCGTATGATCACGTGAGAACACTTACGTTCGCGCGTACAATCGCGCGTGGTTCACGCATATGATCGCGTGAGCACGCTTATGCTCGCGCGAGTCAGCGTACGATCATGCGTGGTGAACGCATACGCTCGTACGTGGTGCATGCGTACGCTCGTGCTTGTACACGTGTTCTTGTACAAGAGTAACAAGTAAGCACGTACGTTATTTCGTAGGAGTGTGCAAATGTGCAGGTGTATTCGTAAGCTCGTGCATGAGAGGATGAACACATATACATACATACACATACGTAGAGCGCTTGAACCCTTGTCTCTCAGCAGACAAAAGAAAAAGAGAGCACTCTGTGGATAAAGATAAATTAGATTAGATTAGATTAATTCTTTATTCAAACCTTGTGGTATAACCACGTATGGTTCTCAAATAATTTACAGATAATTAATAGAGTAATAAGATACATAACAAATTATCAACATAATTAATAACAATGGAATAAGAATACAGTGAAGATGACAAAAGTAATAGTTCGTAGAATACATATAATTATAATTGACAAAATAATTAATAAAATTGGTAATAGTAATAATCGTATAATTTGGCAATAAATAAATTTAACGTAATTGATTAGACTTATTTTAACACTATTGTAGCTATTGTAAGATTGTATAAGTTTGTTTTTATTAAAAATAATTTTAAAAGTTTTTAGAGTCATGAGATAATGCCTTGTTCGCGGTTCCAATCTTGAGAATCAGAATCAAGCAATTTATTAAACAGAAATGTTTGAAATTTATTTTTTAACCTTGTGTCGAAAACTGTAATGCCCAGCGAGTTTAGAAGGAGAGTGGATTGAATGAGAAATGAGTGCCTGTAGGTTTCAGTGTGGAATCTTGGACATACTAGGGCTTCTTTGGGCTGCCGGGCAGATCGACGAAGATGATTAAGGTCAGTTGTATGAATGTATTGAGATGATAAGTATTGTGGGTGAGAAGATGATATAAAAGAGTATGACTGATATCCTGACTGAATCATCATCAAGATCCGAAAGAAATGTTTCTGTGATTGCTAATACATCAAAATCAGAATCGATACACTTGAGTTCAATCTCGTTAAAGTGCGTTTTTAAGCGGTTCGCATTAATATGTCCTATTTTAAAAAAGTTGGGGATAGAAATTTGATTACTATTATTTAATTGGCGTCAATTTTGAGAATTATTCATACTATTAACGAGGGCCTTCAATTCATTATCAGATCGAATTGGGATCAATGCTGAATCTTTTGTTTTACGCATACAAACCGTTAAATTTTTCATTACAGGAAAATAGTAATTAATAGATTTGTGAACCTTAATAGCGTTACGCCATAGATTATAAATAGGCTGGGGGAGTAATGGTCGTAGATAAATCGCTGTATCACCTCCATTGCCGAAGAGAGTAGAAGATTTAGATTTTGAAAGTTTATTAGAATTTTCTAATATTTGATCTCGAATGTCCAGTGAGTTCATGCGAACGTAAACGGCGCGAGGTAATGGTCTTTGATTGCTCTGATTAGATTGTACTTTCGGTGCCCAATCGCGTGTATGTGTAACATAACTGATAAATTCTTGACAGCCTATTGCTTGAAAAACGCTTTTGATGATATCTTGATTACTAAGGTTGATTGATGAAGGGATGTTAGTGATAATTAATTCGGCAGTTTCCTTGTATAAAGAGGCATCAGAGATCGCATTATATTTTGCATTGGCAGTAATTAATTCGTCATTAATCTTGGCTACTTGTGAGTTTAAGGTAGTTTCATGATTATCGATACGTGTATTGACTAACAACAATGACTGACGGAATTCTGTCATATTATCACGAAACTCCCTCATATCAGTATGAAATTGTTTCATGTCATCTCGAAGTTTTATCATATCGTCATGATTTTCTTTCCGGAAATCCTCGAAATTTTTGACAAGACTTCGAAGAAGCATCATGCCCGAATTATTTTCTTGATCACCATTATCGCTCATACTGCTCAAAAAATACACGAAATGCGGACGAGAGAGAAAAAGTCTAGGGGCCTTAGCTGCTGAGGGAAAGGAATAACTATTGTCAAGTATGTCGGTTGGGATTGAACGCTTCAAGCTTTTCTTGTGAGGAAGATTTGTGTGGTGGATTGTTAGATTACAATTTTGTGAATGATGCTGTGAGATAAAATTGGGGGGACTGGGACGTAGGGGTATTAAAGAGCAGCAGTGAAAGACATTAGATGCAGAATTTGAAAACCAGCTGGGATCAATACACTTTCTATGATAAGGTTTACAGCAAATAGAACAAATAAGGCGTTCGTTTTGCCCAATTGTAAAAGTAGCGCGACGACAGACTAGACACGATTTGCGCAGATATTTACGCATAATATTACACAACGCTTAAAATTGGACATTAGGAAAAGTTTGTAGTAGTACATGAAGTTATAAACACTTATTAATATCTTAAAATATAACGGTCGAGACGTATGTAAAGTAAACAACATATAGTAAGCTATGAAAGAGTGTGTATACAAATTAAATGGTAGGGACAGAACATAATATGAAACGTTGGCCTTGAGCCAAGCGAAAATGAACAAAGACAGGTGATAATCAGTATATCAAGAATTAAGAAAGAATACTAGGAAAAATACTGATAAGGTAGTGAAAAATGGAGGATATGTTGATAAAATGAGAATAGATATAGAGAAATGGATACAGTGAAGTGATTTAAAACAATGAGTAAATGAAATGCTTAAATAATATTACACTAAAATATGAACTAAGGCCAAGGTTATTATTGTAGTTAAGTTTGTGCACAGTCACTGGTTTTCACTCAGAGAAACACTCACTAATTTCGGTATGAGACGCAGACGAATAGTAGTGGTCCAGCAAAGTGGTGCAGATCAAATAATTCCAGCGCTGCCAGGATTATAACATGAAAGTGGGCAGCCTGAAGTAGTGCAGCAATCCGAAGTTTGAAAAGCCAACGTGGATGAATTGCAATGATTTAAATAACAGGCATCCACAGACTCCCTGGCTCAAAAGGAGAGCGCCCGTGTTTTATGCTCTCAGAAGCTAGAGCCAACAGGAGTCCGAATGCCTGCAAAAATTGAGAAAACCTCATAGAGGTTTGACGAAGAAATTAGCAAAGTCGGTATAGCGAAGAGTTGAGTATTAGCAATTAATAAACACGTCTACTCTGGCTCACCTTACGATAGCTCAATATAGATAAATATATCTATGCTGCCTAAATTAGGAGGGAGAAGAGAGAGCTCATGCACGCAGTGTCCCTATCCAAAAATCTTACATTGGAGTGAGAGAGAAAAAACAACTTGCTCACTTGGTTTCCCATCCACCGTACCCTGAAGCCTTCATACAACAGTGTAAGCTGTCAGTGAGCTGACACACTATCCCCCTTCCCCCATTCCCCTACTATCCTAGAGGGGTTGAGTTCAGAACCAGCCTAGCCTATCTACTGCGTGTAAAGTTTTCGTGATCACTCTGATTTCCTAACTGTGACGAGTGTTAATTAAAAAAACGAAGTTTTTCTTAAAGCGTATCCAATCAAGTGGATCGCTGGAGAAAGAAGATAGTCTGTTTGAGCACTTGAATCGATTTTGTAAACTGATGTCAGCAGGGTTAGCTGCGTTTTTTTGAATAATACATATATCTTACGTAATTTTAAAAAATTAAGAAACGCAGTCCCTGCATGATTGAGAATTTGTTTAATCTCTATTTTTTGAACAAGAAGTATTGATCATATTCGAATTTTTGGAAAAATCGTTTGTATCATTTGCATGATTTCAATCGACATCACTGAAAATTTTTTTTGGTTTAGAGCACAGTTTAAAACGTTTTCTGAAAATATAGAACAATTTCAGTTATTAAAAAATGGTTTGGTAAATGGTCTTTCAGCACAACGGCAAGTATTGCGTGACGTATGATAACGTGCAAACTCCGAGAAACTCGGTACATCTTCATTGAAGCTAATTAGATATTCATAATAATTTTGCAAAAGCTCCTTTTTTATGCTTTCCCATGGACTAGGAGACGAAGCTGTTGATGATGGGGCTGAGACACATCGTCGATGCTGTGCAAAGAAGCATAGAGATTGTATATTGTTGACGGTTTGTGGTCTGTATGACCGACAGCAAGATACCCTTGAAAAAATTTCTCCCAGTTGCCACGTTGGTAATGGCTGCTTACCTGCAAAGGCAGTTGGACATAAATGTATCGGAGCAGGACGATGACGAGGCGCGCGCTGACACGCAAACGTTCGATCGGTAGCCGGGGTGGCTGGAAGCGGTGAAGGTGGAGGCTTTTCATCTGAGCCAACCATGGATACGGGAGCCAGACAGGACGACGAAGACAAGGTGTGCGCTGACGCGCAGGTGGTGGTAGATTATGGCTAGGTGGTGAAACAGCGGCTGTCATTACCAGCAGCGGTAGCTGCGGATCTTCATCTAACCGCTATCCGAGCTGTCATTTAGGATAGAGTCATTGACGAGTGGTTCTTCTTCGTAGGCTCTGTCTACAACCATAACGGAGCTTAGCTCTGGTCTTGATGTATCAGATCGCCTCAATGCAGACGCGTCTGCTGGTTCAGGTGCTACTGTTGTTCGCTGTCGCTTTGCTGGTTCTCCCTCTTAAGTCAGTTGCTTTCTTTCATCCATGATCTCTCTTGCAAGAATTTCCATTGGAGCAACTGTTTTTGGTTTCGGCACCAAAATGTAAGACACGCAAGAAAAACAAAAACTCTAAGGGATAAAAAATCACAACTGTTAGTTTTGAGCGTAAAAACAAGAAGACTACGCTTGTTTCAGTTGTAGTTTTTTTTACACTTATAGAATGTTATCAATAAAAATGATACTGGTCTCTATGAAACCTACAAACGACTATTGATTTCTGTCCACGAGAAAAAGGTTAACCCTTCTTTCGCCCCATGTTCTTCCCTCTGTCTTTGCCAGACAAGAGAAAATCGGCTCCGACTAAGACTTCCTTCATTAGCACGTGAATCCATACAATGAATTAATAATTTATCATATTAGAGACGTTATTACCTCCTTACTCGCTTGATAAAATGGAAATAAGCTTTACATGACAATTTAATGGTGCAAGTTATAACTATAGTAAAATTTAGTCAGAAACAAGTCGGAAATGCAAATTTTAGGATTTTTTGACTATAGCTTGGGTAAATTAGGATTTTGTTATTGTTATGATAATATTTTATTAAACACTTACTTACAATCATTCAAGAACTTTCTAAGTTCCAAAAAAACTTTAAAGATAAATTAAATTACACAAATCAATTTTTTAAGATACTTTTTTTGAAGTTATACTTCTACAGGCACGTCATGTACAAGAGTGAATTAACGATTTCAGGATTTTGACTTTAAATATGTGACGGAAGTAGATTTTTCATATTACCCCTTCTGTTCCACCTTCCTTACCATACTGCCTAGTGCCAGTCCCCTTCGTACCACACCACACCATACCACGCCACTACAGCACAGCACATATTTTGAATTTAATTCAATTTAATTTCTTATTTTTGAACCAATTCTCTCTTTGAAAATAAAGAAACACTTCACTCGAGACTTGAACCCTCAATTTCCTGCAAAAAAACTGAAACTGAAACCCTTAGCTACTCTCCTATAAACAGTCTTGATACAAAGAATTCGATTACTTCATCTTGTGGAACAGTTCGTAACTTATTTTCAATATAAATTTTCATTTACCATTGATTTACTGATTTAATTAAATTCGTAAACAAATTATTCATTTAATAAGCCAATTTTTTTAGTTCAATGATTTTTAAAATTATTATTTGTGTATGATTAATTTATCAGTTTTATAATGAACGGAGAATTACTTAATTTTCATACTTTTTTTAAATTTTTCAAAAATTATTTTTACTTTATATTGATATAATAATTAAATTCTATGAAATCTCATTTTTTCACAATTTTTCCGTTTGTGATTTGAGTGATTTTTTTACTAAAGGATGCTTACAGTTAGCAGGAAAAAAGTTCAGAGAGGTGACAGGAGCGAAAATATACGCAACAACGCTGGCAATTATTTTTTTTATATTGATATATTTACGTATGTGCTTCAACGCACACTCAACCCTTTCTTTATTATGTAATAAAAAAAAAACACTGTATGAAGCTATTTAAAAATTTAATAGGTTTATCTAAGAGTAATCTGTCATACAAAAAAAATTTGGGAGATTTCTACAGATCATATAAATGCAATTTAACGTGATTTTTTTCGTAAGGTTACACGTTAAATTGCAATTTTTTAAAATAAAACTTGTAAAAAATGGTACAGTTAAACGATCTGCAATTTGTTTTGGGTATTTCTTACGCTTTTTTAAATATACATTTAATTTTCAAACAGTATCTGTCAAAAAAAAATTTTATGTAATTAACGTTTTAAAGAAAAATTCACTGGCATGTAATACTACGCTATTGAGGAAAGTGGCACTACACACGAGTGCAAAATGTTTCTTTAAAATGTATATTTCTAACTGTGACGTCAGACATAATGTTCATACCTGCACGAACAGCTTCTTTGCCCACAGCTTTGGCACCTCGTTTAATGAGTGGTAAAACTCATCGAAATACTCCAGAAAAAAACGATCTGTTACCTCCTTGTTCTCGTTGATAGGGGGCCCAAACGTAAATGTGCCCAACACCTTTTCCACTGTTTCCATGAGTTGTGGTCAGACTTCCACCATTACTACCACTACTCTGTGCAATAAAGTAGTCCTCGTAGGAATCCATGATTTTTAATCGATTCGTTTAAACAGATGCGTTACCATCAGCGTTCAAAAGTCGAATGGTATGGGGGCACTAATCGGGTCCCTTATATTGATTTCAATGTTATAAAACGAGTTAAACAATAATGGCATATACATAGAGGGTGGGAAAATTTTAAATTTGACACAACCGTACGCATAATCTTGTAGGTCCAACGACACCACCCGCAACAATCGTGGTTGAACATCTCCTACAATGTATAGTTCACAGATGTCGCTGTAAATTATGAGTATTGATAGTTAAGCATTGGCGAGATTTGCTGAATGAACGGATCGAATTTCAATACTTTCCATGAAAAAACTTGTTGCATTTTAAAACCGCAAGATATTACGTAATTTTTCGGACAATAGTAAGCAATACATGCATTCACTGCGCCCTGTTTTGGAACAGGCTTACGTAGCCACTACGTAAGCGCTTCTTCCCAAACTGAAAACCACGACTACGACAATGTCTACGAAGTGTCGGTTGTTTGTGTGTGAAGTATCACTACATTATTTCCTTAATAGTTCTTATGAAACGTTGAGCTATTGCAGCCTTTGTCTGTGGGCTACGTGCTACTTTGTATTTTATTTCATTTTTCCGTAAAACTGATTGCATTTCACGACCTATGAATTCTTTACCTTTATCCGTTGGGAAACACATTGGTGTACGATAGTCACTTCTTGATAAAATATGTTGAAATGCTTCAGTGATGTTTTTATATGTTTTATCCTTAATAGGTACCAACCAATTGCATTTGCTGACGTCATTGATGACAACGAAAACATAAGCGTAGCCATCATTATAAGTTTTCGAGGTTTTCAAGTCTATTAAATCAGCTTCCCACACGTCGTCAAAGTTACGCACGTTATTCGCTACGTGCACAATTTTGAAGCAGCGCCACCAAGGGAAAAACGAGAACTATTGGTCTGGCACAGCAGAAGGCAATTTCGCAATATGTGCTTGATACCTATAGCAACACAGTACCTCGATAGATACACGAAAGATTCTGTGCTTATTAAATCACAAACTAATACAATGTCTCAAGTGGTACAATCCTATGTGAATAACTAAGGACAAAATTTGTATTACAAGCACTAAAAGCGCTTGAGTATTACTTCAACACAAGTCCGTGTACTGTGTGATACGAGATATGTTTTATTAGTTTGCAATGTAGTCAAAACAGACCTCTTCTGACCAATCAGAGAGCTCCGTTAGCCCTATACCGGCGTGTTCACACAGTATGTACACACGTTCATACGATACGCTTAGAGGATCAGGCTCCAGCTAAAAACTCTAAGAAATACACAGTATCCAATGTATTTCATTGCGTTTTTTAATGAACATGCCTGAGTAAAATATGTACATACTACTCATAATTTTATTAAAAATTTAACCCTTAGAATGGTTGTCGATGTATAAACACATAACTTTCTAATGATAGTAATACTTAGCAGTCTGCTAGCAGAAGACAAACATATCGTTTAGTTTCACATATTAGCACAGGTATTTCTGCGATCGCTTTTTCAGCTTGTGCACGTAGCGAATAGCTTCTTCTGGGAAAGCGATTTCTCATAGGTCTATGTAAATTATAGGTATCTAGACTCTCTAGTTAACTAATAACGTTCGATCGAAAAAATTTATTTTAGACAGCACTCGTGAGTTTGTTACCACTAGCGTATGCAGTTGGTGGTACCGTTTCGTAGTAAAGTTTTTGCAAAGTCTTATAAATTTTTTTTTTTTTTTTTTCAGACTTAAGTCTAATTGCTCTTTTGATGCGCGAAAAAAATTCCTCAAACGTAATCTTGCCACAAATGCAGCATGCTGTCAATAAAGCGACTGTCCGCTTATCTGGTGGTATATCTGCGGCAAGCGTTCGAGAAAAAGCAAATTCAGCCAACGCCCGATCGTCTTTTAGACATTGGTCCTTCTTGTGTATATTAACTTATAGAAACACCTATAAAGTCTTGAGGATTACTTTTTTTTTAATAAATGATTGTATAAATCATTCGTACGATCCTGGAGCCATGCACACATAATAACATTTGGGGATGGTCTCGCCAATCTACCTCAAATTTCGTGTCCTCCATAATTAGATCGGCGATAACGTCTAGTTGTTATGTTTTTGATGATAAAACGTGGATGTTCCCTTTCGCCATTTTGCAACGGTAATTCTTAAAAAACATTTTGAAAATTTGAAAATAACTAAAGAGAAAAAATGCATCTCATAATATTGACCATCATCATCCCCACCACTGTCGCTGCTACTACTACTGCTACTACTACTACTACTACTACTACTACTACTACTACTACTACTACTACTACTACTCCAACCATGCCTCCAAAGAAAAAGAAAACAGGCAGTAGCAAACAAGAAGAAATTCTTCCGAAGGAAAAAACAAGCCAGAATAAAAAAGTGGATGCGACAACAACAGTAGTAGTGAAGATGGCCGAAGGGCAGACCTTTGCAAAGGTGCTAAGGACGATGAAGGCGAACTTTGACCCTGATAAGGCTAATGTGGCAGTCCAAAGTGTTGTCATAACTAGAAAAGGAGACATACTTATTAAGGCCAAAGGTGTAGAGAATGCTACTGCATTCTCACAGCAAATTGAAAAGTCGGTAGCCGGGCAGGGTACTGTCCAAATTAGCAATAGAAAAGTGACGTTAGAGGTCCAAGACCTGGATGCCATTGTAGAGGAAGATGAGGTCAAAGAGGTTTTCGCTAGGACTTTTGGACATCAGAGCCAGGAGCCAGGAGTAGCTCTCTTAAAGCCAAATGCCAGGGGACAGAGTTTTGTAAGCTGCCGAATTCGAAGAAGAATTGAAGTAACAACATGTTAAAAATGCCTGAGATATGGACACGTCTCAGGCTACTGTAAAGAAGATAACAGATCCAAGCTTTGCTTCCGGTGTGGAAGCTCAAACCACCGGAAGAAAGAGTGTCCAGGCCCAGCACGATGCTACCTTTGCCCAACAACGGACAACAAGCACGAAGCAGGCAGCGGGAGCTGCCCTTTATTTAGAAGAGCCCTAAAAGAGGCCAGAGATAAGGCTTAAGCAGGATCAAAATGAAGCAAAAAGGCCTTGAGTTGAAAGACAGGCTTATGTGGACCCACGCTGCGCTGGGTACTTTTTACCTATCAGCAAGGAAAAGCATTAAGCTTATAGTGGTGCTGGCTAAGTAGGCGGCCTACTATAAAGCGCTAGACAAGGTGCTGGTCCTCAGGGACCCCGAGTCCTTTTCAGGACTCGAGAGCATCAGCACCTCTAACAAATGGTGGCGAGTTAGTTTGTTAATGCTGTGAGACGTGATGGTCTCCCTGGTGTTTCCACCATGAAGTAATGCTTATGTGGTTCCGTGGTGGATCAAAAGCCACGCGGCATGGGGGGGGGGTTTTAGTGGGTATGGGTGGTCTAATAAAAAAAATCTGCTGTGTCTCACACTACCGCTGTCCCTGTGGTGTGCCTCAATGCATTTCCCCTCTCTCCATAAAAAAAAAAAAAAAAAAAAGACTACTATTACTACTCCCAGTGGGGGTCTTGCTAGTTTCTCCAAACTGGACGCCTTCTAGGTGGCTGATAGGGGCGCGCTTCTCATAAATAAGGGGCACTAGGCCATTTAAATACTCGTGCTGGGCCAAAAAAAACTAGCACCCCAATGTGTATAGAAGTAAGCGGTGGTTATGACATTCTTCTTAGATACATGTATCACACTCTTACTACACTAACACAGGTATATTCACAAATTAATTCTTGCAATGAATAGTTACTTACTAATTAATTGTTAAATTCCAATAATGTATACTAATTTGCGATTTGTAAATCACAGATTACTTCATTGTATCCGAAATTGATTGCAAAATTCTCAGAAGAATTAATTTCGAAATTTATAAACTTACTGGAACAATTGAACTTGTATTTGGCGTTCTTATACTGCTGATGCAAGTTTTCATCATCACTAACCCAAAAACTCAATCGCACTTGTCAGAAAATGCAATTGGCACTGTTGTATTGTTGTTTCCTAATATGTAAAATCATAACGTGTAACATCATCGTGCAAATGTTAATGCAATCTGCAAGAACATCGCTCATTGATTGACCTGATTTAACCAAAGGCCTCTTTTACTCGCTCTGATGCTAAAAAAACGCACCATCAAGAGAAAAAATCGCTTTCTTAACGTCTGTCACCTGTCCTCTAAAGTTTTAGTCAACCGTTGACTCTCGCGACTCAAGAGAAACTTGAACACGTAAGGCATAACGTGTTGGCTGACGCAATCCAACTACGCTAAGGAGCGAGGTACAGCAAAGGAGGCCCACTGAAAGTGATTCCGGCGATAGCAGAGAAAGCAGAAATTGCAACATCGTACCGGTCACGAGCTCATTCGTGTAGTTTAAGGAAACACTGACGGTTACATCACGAAGCATTAGAGAACTCCGGAGCAGCAGTAACAACAATCAGTGATGGATGTAAGTTGTTTTTCAGTGATAAAATTTACGCTGAACCTTGTATAAGTGACCCGATTAAATTTTATTCAAAAGAACAAATTTGTATTAAATTGCTTTAATAAAGAAATACATTAGTTAAAATTACCCATATTATTTTAACACAAATTATCACCCAATTAAAAAAAACAAAGGAAGCTCACGAGCTGAATCCTAAAAAACCCACGAATGACACTTTAATTAAACAGTTAAGACCATACCCTGAACAAGTCTGGTCATCACAAATTGGCATCCTTTATGTGTTCTCCAAATCTTAGTTTTGTTAAAAAAAAAAAATAAGTAAATAAAGATAAAAAAATTATTGCTATTATTTAAATAAATTTTATATGAATTGATAAGAAAAAAAAAAAATAAATAAAAATGCCCAGAAATAGTGGAGAAAACTCTTCAGTGGACGACTTTCTTATACAACAGTTTCAAAATGTTTTACAAGGATCAAGTACGACTAATTTATTAATGTGCATTAATCGAGAGTCTCAACACATTCCTTTTTATGACTGATATCCGACTCCCTTAAAAGACTTTTGACAAGATGTAGAAGATGAACGAACCCTAATAACAGCCATCAAAAAACCTATGTACATTCGCACAGTTCTTTTTGGACTTAAAGGCAACGCTTGAGAGAGTAGGTTCTACTTTTGCATCAATTGATCAGTTAAAAAAACATTTAAAACAAGAATTTTTACCAACCAAATCATATTATGAGTACATGGTAGAACTTTTAAGTACTACAATGAAACAAAACCAAGCAGTTCAAAACTTTTATCATAG
The DNA here is from genome assembly GCF_036245765.1 of Copidosoma floridanum. Taxonomy (NCBI): domain Eukaryota; kingdom Metazoa; phylum Arthropoda; class Insecta; order Hymenoptera; family Encyrtidae; genus Copidosoma; species Copidosoma floridanum. Next base: position 1,575,459 of record NW_028321908.1, read on the forward strand.
AATGATTTCTCTTACAGAAACTACCTCAGCAGCGTTTTTGACTGAATTAAATGATGAAAAACTCAAAACAACACAAAAACCACAATTTGAAAAATCAGCACTACAAACGTTTATTTATAGCTTACTTAACTTGTGGAAATAAAGTATAGCACTTTCGAAACCCAAAGATATTCATGAAGCTTTAAAAGCTGCTTTACTTACTGAACGCACTTTCCATCCAGTATACAATTAGGCCAAGTACGTTTACAAGGCCGTACCTACGACCTCTACTTCTACGACTCCTGAATTTTTGGTATCAAACGTTACCGAAATTCTTGTTCCTGTCTCTATTCAGTTTGACCACCAAAAAAAATACGTCAGTTTAAGTGACCCACTGACCCATAATAGAAATTTTTTCCCGCATACCTACGATAGAAATGATGTCAAGATAATTAAATCAAAATTCGACGAGTATGGTCAAAAAACTGTACATCCCATACTCAGCTACGCACCTCAACGACGATCAAGTACTCTGCTACCAAGCCGTACACCACCACCACCCTGAAATAATTAACCTAATCACTATTATTATTCTCCAAATTTCTAAGATTTTCCATATTTTCCACCACCACCCTTTTATCCATCTTACTTTTACCCACAGATGTTTTATCCCTATCCTCATACTCAAGGATATGCCTACCATCAACAAGCTCCATTTTAATACTACAACCAGAAACAATACCAAAACTATAACAAGATCGATACCGAGACTCTCGCCCTAGTTCTCCAAAAAACGAGAACGAGACTCGCTGGTTTGACGCGACTGCAAGTTTGAATCCGATGATGCGTCCGAAATCAATAATGGCAATGAAATCTACAGAGCCTTCTGAGCAAAAACAATAGGAAATTCACCAGCAGTTAAATTATGTTGCGAAACATTTTGGAAAGATTTGAAAATTTTTATATTAGATTCAGGCGCAGAAGTAAATATCATCAGTTCTAACGCATTAAAGAATGGCATGGAAATTAATTGTGATAATACAATTGAATTAGAAAGAATAGCCTTACAGCGAATATACACTCTATGTACCGTAATGGTAAATTTATTCGATACAGATCGTGAATTTCACGTTATGAGTCCAGAATCGCCAATAACTAATGTATGTATTTTAGGAGATCCGTTCTTTATGCAAGGAAACGCTAGAATCGATTACAGATTATGTGCATTAATAGTCAAAAGCAGACCAATTGAACCTATACCTTTTCCATACCAAGGTAATAAAATCAACTCTATAAAATTAATTAAAAAACAAGAAAAACCCTTAAGATTAAAAACCAAACAAAATTTCGAATCAACTTTTAAAAAATTTATTTTTCCATTCCACGATAAAGATAAAATACCCACACCCCCACGCAACACTATTTATTACAATTCTCAAGAATTTAAAAGAAAAAAAAAACAAAAGTTATAATTTACCAGCCAGAACAAGAAAAGCTATTAAATTACCAACTAAAAATAAGATCACCGGCAATGCGTATCTTCGTAGAATTACTACCGTACCCGGAGTGTATATAGGCGAGGTGGTAGTAGATTGCAAAGAAGGTTACTGCTATACTATAGCTATAAGCACAAGAGATAAGTCTTCAAAAATAGAAATATCTGCGCAAGAACTCGAGCCTTTTGATGTCATGGAATCTAAAGACTCTTTTGACACTGACTTCAAAGAAAACGATTTAAATAATCTAAAAAATCGCGTTGAATTTACAATGGATAAGCTAAAAAGATCTCATCACCTAAAAGCTAATTTATTAGAAATAAGAAAAATTGTAGAAAAATACGCTCTTTTATCGTACATTCCAGGTGATCCAGCTCCTCGTACTTCTATTATGACACATAAAATACCTACGACAGAGAACCGCCTTGTATACGTCTAACAATACCGTTACCCCTTATCATTACACCAAGAAATGAAAACTCAAATAGAAAAATTATAAGCAGACGGTACAATCATAAAATCGAACAGCCCTTACAGTAGTCCTCTCTGGATAGTACTCAAGACACAAGGACCTGATGGAACAAAAAAAAACAGATTAGTAATAGATTATCGTAAACGAAACGAAAAAACCATCCCTGATGCTCATCCACTACCAAACATTACTGAAATATTAGAGCCAATCGGAGGATCAAATTATTTCTCCGTTTTCGATCTAGCCAGTAGATTCCATCAAATCGAAGTTGATGCTGCAGATAGACATAAAACTGCTTTTAGCACACCAAACGGTCTTTAAGAATATCTAGGAATGCCATTTGGACTATGCAATATACCTGCAACATTTCAACGACTAATGGACGCAATTTTATCAGGACATGCATTGAGCTATTTATATTTCTTGATAACATTATTGTTTGTTCAAAAACTTTAAAAGATCATGTGACAAAAATTACTCATTTATTTAAAAAACTTTTAAAATCAAAGTTATAATTACAGCTTGACCAATGTGAATTATTAATGCCTGAAGTAACTTATTTAGGACATTGAATAGGAAACAACGGGGTAAAACCAGATTCAAAAAAATTAGAAGCTGTTGACAATTTTCCGAAACCAAAAAATCAAACGAATGTTAGACAATTTTTAGGATTAGCAAACTGTTACCGTCGTTTTGTCAAAAATTCTGAAGAAATTACAGAGCCTTTAACGTCCTTGTTAAGGAAAGAAAAGAAATTTGAGTGGACAGATACTCAGCAAAAAAGATTTGAAGAGTTAAGGAGAATATTATGCAAAGCACCTGTGTTAGCTTGCGTTGATTTGAATAAGCCATTTATATAAGTAGCAGACGCATCTAATATAGCTATGGGGGCCGTATGAAACCAAAGCACCTATGTTAGCTTGCATCGATATAAATAAGCCACTCATATAAACAACAGACACATTTAATATAGCTATTGGGGCAGTATTAGGCTAAGGATAACCAGGAAAAAACCGCTTAATTGTGTATGTGTTAAAAACTCTAAATAAGGCTGAAAGAAATTATTCTACAACAGAAAAAGAATGCTTAGCAGTAGTTCAGGCAGTCCAATATTTTCGACATTACTCATACGGCAGAAAATTTACGGTTTTTGGAGATCATAAATTACTAACCTGGATTGAGTCTATCAAAGATCCTATGAGTAAGCTAAATAGATGGAGATCAAGACTTCGAGGTTATAGCTATACTTATAAGTATAAACCTGGTAGACTAAATACAAACGAGGATGCCTTATCAGGAAATCCAATAGAATGGAATGACGACAAAAGTAATGAAGATAATTCTTTGGACAAAGAAATATCATTTAAAGATCGTGTGCTACCTATTGAACCTAAACAAACTAAAACTTCGATAGCTCACCAAAATATGTCAAAAACCAATCAATCTCATTCTGATACTATTGAAAGCATACAATCAGCACCTAAAGTAGGAAAAAGTAAACCTAGAGATACACTATTAAAAGTACCTCGGGGTATGAAAGGGGGACAGGGTGAATCAAATGTACCTATAATAGCGGAAAGATTGAAAGTGAGATGAAGAGAAGAAACACCAAGATCTCAAATACAAGACCCGTCATCTGAACCCGACACCGCGTCTACTTCACAGTTAAGTGACTCTCAATCCGACGCACCAATACAATTACAAAAGTGATCCTTTATGCCAAGCTTAATAAATACACTTAAAGAAGAGACCCCTCAGAATATAATGAAAAATTCAAGGTACGAAAATTCGGAAATCAGTAAAATTGAAGAAATAATCGAAAAAAAGGCAGGTTTTTCACCAAGATGAACTAATATTTCAATCAAACCCAGTACATCCCAAGCCAACGATGTTAATCAAAAATCTGTAACGTTTCAACAAAATGAAGACTCCACTTCTTCTGATGAAGAAACTTTAAATTTAACTTCAATAAAACCAAAATTTCAATCTACTTTCCGACGCTCCATACAAGACCATGTAAACAGTACAAATAAAAATAAAGAACAGTTGTCTGATTCAAGAAATAACACTTACATTAATAAAGATTGCGACAAAGAAAGATTTATTAAAGAATGGAATCAAAACTCATTATTATGGGATGATTATGATAAGAAAAATAAAATACCAAGTAACAGCATTCTTGGAGAAATACAATCTTTACCTACATCCCCTACCGATCGTCATGACAGCAGTTACTTAAATCAAGAACAAATAAATTCACTTCCGTCGTTACCTGAAAATTCAATTTCTTCTACTACAGTAAATAAATGGATCGATGAAACAATGAACGAATTTATTGCAAACGGAAATCCCATAAGAGCAAAATCTCCAATTAAATCACACAGAAATAGTCCTACCAAAAATAAATTACAAAACTCTAATGATAAACTATACAGAAGAAGTGTATCACCTACAGAACAAAATAGTAATGAAAAGAGAGACGACAACCCTTCTCAATCGGAAAACATAGAAAATAAAATTGGTTACAATACCAAGAAAAGTTCCAATTAAAACATTTTACTACAAACAAGCCATACAGCAGCGTCAAAACCCATACATAAAAATTAAAACTTAGCTTGTAGCGAAAAAGTAACAAGAAATATAAGTCCTGTTGGAAGTCCCTCTTATATAACTTATGAAACAAATAAACTAATAGTTTCAAGGACTCGTGAAAATTTAACTTACACAAAGGATAACTACATCCATTTCATTTCTGAAACTGTAGATTTTAAATCAATAAACAATAAACTACTAATAGATTTAGAAACTATATCAAAAGAAGAATTATTGTATGTTTAGTAAAAATTGGGAGACGTTATTACTACGAAAAATTGAAATCACTACATATTTTTACTAGTCGTGAAGAAAAACTTTACTGATGAAATAAAACCTAGCATTTTGCCATATCAGTAAAGGAAGTTAACACCACTTGTATTTCTAGGAAAGGTGAACTCACCGATAGTCTCTGTAGAGGAGAAATGCCATTAATTTTATACGAAGAATCTTACAGTCAAAATTTGTTTTGGCATATGTTCTTATCTAACTCTAGAAGATAAAAAGAAAAAATTAGTTGAATGTCATACTAGCTTGTTCACAGGTCATAGAGGAGTAGTAAAAACTTACAGACGAATGAGAGAAAAATATTATTGGAAAGGAATGTACAACGACATTGTTGAATACATTCAACAATGTAAAATTTGGCAGAAACAAAAATTAGTTCACCCAAAAACTAGAGAAGCTATGGTAATTACAGACACACCATCAGAAATATTTTACAAGGTCGCAATAGATACAGTAGGCCTTTTTCCATAAATTCCATCTGTAAATAATCACATTTTAACAATGCAATGCTTACTTACAAAATTTTTTATTGCAGTTTCTGTTCCTAATATACAAGCACTAACTATTGCTGATGTGTTATCAAGATATTTTATTTCAATTTTCAACATTCCTAAAATTATTCTCAGTGACAGATCAAAAAGTTTCATTAATCAAGTATTGACAGAAGTATCAAAAATTTATGGATTCCGTTTAGCTCTCACTAGTGCATATCACCCACAATCAAATGATTTTTTAGAAAGAAGCCACGCTATGTTAAATGCTTTCTTGAGAACTAATGCTAAAAACAAAAATGATTGATATAAAATGGTTTTTTTTTGCAATGCATGAGTATAATACTTTAAATCATTCAGCAACAGGCTTTACACCTTTCAAAATTGTCTTTGGTAGACAGGCATGCTCCCCAAATCCAGTTTCAGACGAATTCAAATAAGAAACATACAGCTTATATGCTATTGACTTTGCCCGCTGTTTACGAACAATACAAGAAATAGCTTGTGACAGACTTAAAATATTAAAATAAAATACAAAAACACGTTATGACAATTAGTCAAAGCCACAGAACTTAAAAGTTGGAATGACAGTCTATGAGCTCAAAGAACCCCGAAAAGAAAAATAAGATAGATTTTATACCGGAATTTTTAAAATTAAAGAAATACAGTCATAATAACGTCATATTAGAATCAGGGAATTGAAGAATAATGAACAAACACATTGACAAAGTAAAACGTTGCTACCTATGAAAAAAAAGAGAAAAAACAATATATATATATGTATGTGTGTGTGTGTAAAATATTTTACTCTTAAATTCAGTAACTATACATTATTACTAGTATATTTAATTTCCAGAAAAACTTTAAATGTTTGATTTCAATCCAAGAAAGTCAACAAGGAAATCAGCAATTAAAATTTAATCACATTTCTCCTTTTGTCTTCCTTTACCTTATCTCCGGGAATGCTAAGCTACTATCCTACAGTATTGATAAACGTTATCATGCTATATTCACTGCATGTCACAGGAAAACATTCCACCTACACCATACATATAATACTTAAATCATTAAACTAACAAAACAAAAATACATAGGTAAAACACACAGCAGATTTAGTACTGAACGCACGCATGTTTACTCAATAACTTGATAGCTGCACTGCTTTGAAAGCCAGAGTGTAAAATGATTGATCAATCAATTTAAAAAAAAAAAAAAAAAAAAAAAAAATTAAGACAAATATAGAATAAAACAAAAGCAAAAAATAAATTAACATCTATTGTAATAATTCGTCTCATCAGCTCGTGTAAATTCTTAATCAATCTGTAGTTGCCGAGGGCGGCAACAATCTAAGGAGAGAGGTGTTACATCCTGAGTTGATACGAATTATATTATAACTAAAAGCTATACGTCCGTCTAATTTACATAAGACGTATTGCGAATATAAAGCAAGCTCATATGACAAGAGGGGCTCGTATGTCGTTTATGTGTGCGCGTGTATGTATTAGCTTTAAGGTAAATGCTTCATAATGTGCTGACAAAGAATACGGCCAGCCTCGTTTTAAAAATACATGTATGTATAAATGAAAAGCTTCTTGCTCATTATTTGTTCAATTCTCATTCTGTATACTAATTAACAATTTGTAAATTACACATTACTTCATTATATTCTAAGTTGTAAAATTTTCAGAAGAACTAATTTCAAAATTTGTAAACTTACTGGCACATTTGAACTTGTAATTGGCGTTCTTATACATCTGATGCAAGCTTTCATCATCACTGACCCAAAAACTCAATCGCACTTGTCAGAAAATGCGATTAGCACTGTTGTATTGTTATTTCCTAATGTGTAAAATTTTAACATGTAACATCATCGTGCAACTGTCAACGCAGTCTGCAAGAACATTGCTCATTGGTTAACCTAAATTAACCAAAGGCCTCTTCTTCTCCCTCTGATGCTGTAAAAACGCACCATTAAGAGGAAAAATCGCTTTCTTTACGTCTTTCACCTCCTCTAAAGTTTTAGTCAACTCTTGACTCTTGTGACCCGTGAATACTTAATACACGTAAGGCATAACGTGTTGGCTGAGGCAATTCGAGTGTGTATAGAGAACATCAATAGTATCGGACTACGCCAAGGAGTGAGGTACAGCAAAGGAGGTCCGCCGAAAGTGATTCCGGCAATAGCAAAGAAAGCAGAAATCGCAACATCGTACTGGTCATGAACTCATTCGTGTAGTTGAAGGAAACACTGATGGTTACAGCACGAATCATTAGGGAACTCCGAAGCAGTAGTAACAACAATCAGTGATGGATATAAGTTGTTTATTAGTGATAAAATTTACGCTGAACCTTGTGAAAGTGACCCGATTGAATTGTATTTAAAAGAACAAATTATTATTAAATTGCTTTAATAAAGAAATACGTTAGTTAAAATTACGCATATTTTTCAAATAAAGATTACTATTTAATTAAAAAGAACAAATAAAGCTCACGAGCTGAATCCTAAGAGACCCACGAATGACTCTTTAATAAAACAGTTAAGACCATACGCTGAACAAGTCTGGACATAACAGGGGCTATTAAGAGGCCCAAGGGACCTGTGAAGTAAGGCCCGAGAGACTCAAGGTAGACGTGGAGCGATAGCACTTATGTGGCGAATCCTATTATTCCTACCGAGGGCACACCTGACCCTTAAAAATGCTCTATTGTATATGTTTGTTTTAACAATTTGTTAATTTATCAAATAACTTATGAATAACAGTAATTATTAGCATAATTTTATTGCCAAAAAAGTTTAGGTTTAAAAAAAAATTGGTCGGTATTTTATGCATCAAATGCATACTAATATTCAATGCGTAGTAGCGTGCCTTATTCGATTTTATCTAAATTATTATATTTATGCTTATATTTTTTCTTTAAATTTATTATCTAGAAAATATATATATCATTTGTAAGATCAATTAAACAATTTAGTAATTCAAAACTGTGTTTTCAGTAGCATACTTAATGTAGACAATAGGAATAACAGTAGTCGTAACACCTCGATAGCCCTGTGGTTAAAACGCTTGGCTATTTAATAAAAGGTCATATGTATAAATCATGGTATTTGTTGTTTTTTAATTTTTTTATTTCTTTATTTTTTTTTTTTTATCAACGAGGAAGAGATTTCTGGTAAGCAACTTCTGTTTCATAAAAATCTTTCGTTTTTAAAATTTCAGCTCCCCGAGCATGCAACATAAACTTCGTTCTAAAAAAGACGTGACGGGCTGACTAATCTAGGATCTAGGCTCACTACCCCTGAGGAAGCTACATGGCGGCACTTTTAGTGCATTGCATATGCCAGCTCGTTTTGGCGGGTTGTCTGCGTTAGTTGTGGGATTGTATGCCTGCCGCTCGTCTTGCTGGGATGACTGTAGTGTACCAACATATACATACACTACACACAATCACTTCTTTCACATTTCTTACATAATGCCAGGGTAGTATCCATGGATGGGACTGCAGAAGAGTGGTGACTCCCGGCCAGCTTGAGCAAGTAGCGCCTATCTTTGGCAACAAAGAGGGCGGCTGCGCTGGTTTTCACCCTTTCCAGATGCTTATTTTCAGAAAAAAGGGGAGTGTTGGCTTTCACCGGTCAACACGATTTCAAGAAGAACTTTAAATGAAGAACGTCAATGTAAAACTAGTACCCCAGATGATAACCTCTTTGCAGAAATCCGCTGGAAGTTCCAATCCATTGCCAGCCCGGTTGACTGACGCTGGCTCCACGGATTTTGGATGGGGCCACAAAGACGCTATTTATGACCAGCAGGGACTGTTAAATGTTCCATGGCCGTTTTTAGTTAGGGAACGACAAGCAAGTGTCTCGAGTATCGGCAGTAAATGTTAAAGTATTTAGCAACCAGACGCAAGAGGAGATCGAATCGATGGAAAGTAATGGTGCAGAGCTGAGAGCAAAGCGAAATAAAGAAATTAAGCAAGTTCAACTTACAACAAGTGAGCTTGAAAAAATGCTTGAAGCTGTGAGCCAGAAGTATGGGAATACTACTAACGCTATTAAAAACAGCATTGAAGTTACACTCGAACACCTCAAAGGAGCTCAGAAGACTAGATATGGTGTCTCTTTTACAGGAGAAAGACTTTTTAATGGCTGGAAAGAGCGCTTTCAATCCCTTCAACACAGGGAACAGCGTAGAGATAATTTCCAACAAAACGTTCAGAAAAAAAAACCCTAAACACTGCCCTGAAGGAAATAGAGTGAGTCAAAAGAAACAGGAGCGCATCAGACAGCCCTGAAAAATAACACCAAGCCATGTCTTCTAAGAAAAAAAAACAGGCAGATGTCAACTGAAAGAAGTTCTCCTGAACGATAAAAAGGCCAGAAAAAGAGAGTAGACGCGACGACAACAGTGTTGGTGAAGATAACTAAAGGGCAGACCTTTGCTAATGTGCTGAAATGAATAAAGGCGAACTTTGACCCTGACAAGGGCAGTGCCACTAGCAGTCCAAAGTGTTGTCAGCACAAAAAAAGGAGACATACTTATAAAAGCCAAAAATGTAGAGGATGCGATTGCATTCTTATATCAAATTTAAAATCAGTAGCCGAGCAAGGAACGGTCAAACTGAGCACCAAAAAAGTGATACTTGAGGTCCGTGACCTGGACACTATTGTCGAGAAAGATGAGGTGAAAAAGGCATTGGTTAAGACTTTCAGACTTAATAGTCAGGAGCATGAAGTAGCTCTTTTCAAATCCAATATCAGGGGATATGGGATAGCGTTGATAACGGTAGAAGAAGCAACTGCTAGACAAGCATAGGGTGAAGGCAAGTCAAGAATCGGCTTCGTAAGCTGCCAAATCTGACGAAGGATTGAAGTAACAAGATGTTACAAATGCCTGAGATATAGATATGTCTTAGGTAGCCGTAATGAAGAAAATAGGTCCAAGCTTTGCTTCCCGTGTGGGAGGTGCAACCACCGGAAGAAAGAGTGTCCAGGGCCAGCACGGTGCTTCCTCTGTCCAACGACAGACAACAAGCATAAAGCCCGCAGTGGGAGCTGCCCACTATTTAAAAGAGCGCTAGAAAAGGTCAGAACAAAGGCTCAAGCAGGAGTCAAATAAGGCGGAAAGGCCTTGAGTAGGAAGGTAGGCTAATGTGGACCCACGCTGCACTCAATACTTTTACCTATCAGCAAGGGAAAGCATCAAGCTTATAGTAGCGCTTGCTGAGTTAGCAGCCTACTATGGAGCACTAGGCAGGGTGCTAGTCCTCAGAGACCCTAAGTTGTTGTCAGGACTTGAAAGGATCGGCATCTCTAGCAAATGGTGGTGAGCGTGCTCGTTAACGCTGTGAGACGCGATGGTCTCCCTGGTGGCTCTACCCTGAAATAATGCTAACGTGGTTCCAGGGTGGAACTAAAGCTATGCGGCATGGGGGGTAGGGGGTGTTTTAGTGAGTATGGGTGATCTAATAAGAACAATCCACCAACTTCTACACTACCGTTGTCCCTGTGGTGTGCCTCAATGCATTTTCTTTCCCTCCACAAAAAAAAAAAAAAAAGACTACTACTACTACTACCACTACTACTACTACTACTACCACTACTACTACTACTACTACTACTACCACCACTACTACTACTACTACTACTACTACTACTACTACTACCACTACTACTACTACCACTACTTTTTTTTTTTTTTTTTTTTTTTTTTTTTTTTTTTTTTTTTTTTTTTTTTGTGGAGGGAGGGAAAATGCATTGAGGCACACCGCAGGGACAGCGGTAGTGTGGGACTCGGTGGATTTTTTTTATTAGACCACCCATACCCACTAAAACCCCCCCCATGCCGCGTGGCTTATGATCCACCCCGGAACCGCGTTAGCATTACTTCGGGGTGGAGCCACCAGGGAGACCATCGCGTCTCACAGCATTAACGAGCTAACTCGCCACCATTTGCTAGAGGTGCTGATGCTCTCGAGTCCTGAAAAGGACTCGGGGTCCCTGAGGACCAGCACCTTGTCTAGCGCTTCATAGTAGGCCGCCTACTCAGCCAGCACCACTATTAGCTTAATGCTTTCCCTTGCTGATAGGTAAGAAGTACCCAGTGCAGCGTGGGTCCACATAAGCCTGTCTTTCAACTTAAGGCCTTTCTGCCTTATTTTGATCCTGCTTGGGCCTTATCCCTGGCCTCTTTCAGGGCTCTTCTGAATAAAGGGCAGCTTCCGCTGCCTGCTTCGTGCTTGTTGTCCGTTGTTGGGCAAAGGAAGCACCGTGCTGGGCCTGTACACTCTTTCTTCCGGTGGTTTGAGCTTCCACACCGAAAGCACAGCTTGGATCTGTTTTCGTTCTCACAGTTGCCCGAGACGTGTCCATATCCCAGGCATTTGTAACATCTTATTACTTCAATTCTTCTTCGTATTCGGCAGCTTACGAAGCCAACTCGTAACCTGCCTTCCTCTTCTACTTGTCTGGCAGTTGTTTCGTCCACCTTGATTAAAGCCAGCCTCTGTCCTCTGGCATTTGGCTTTAAGAGAGTAACTTCTGGCTCCTGGCTCTTAAGTCCAAAAGTCTTAGCGAAAGCCTTTTTGACCTCGTCTTCCTCAACAATGGCATCCAGGTCTCGGACCTCTAAAGTCACTTTTCTGCTGCTTATTTTGACAGTACCTTGTCCGGCTACCGACTTTTCAATTTGCTGTGAGAATGCAGTAGCATTCTCTACACCTTTGGCCTTAATAAGTATGTCTCCTTTTTTTGTAGTGACAACACTTTGGATTGACACGTCAGTCTTATTGGGGTCAAAATTCGCCTTCATCGTCTTCAGCACCGTTGCAAAGGTTTGTCCTCCAGCCATCTTCACTACTACTGTTGTTGTGGCGTCCACTTTTTTTTTCTGGCTTGTTTTGTCATTCAGGGGAATTTCCTCTTGTTTGCCACTACCTGTCTTCTTTTTTTTTAAAGACATAATATGCTGGCGTTTCTCAGGGCTGTCCGATGGGCTCCTGTTTCTTTTACTACGTTCTATTTGTTTTAGGGCAGTGTTCAGGGTTCGTTTCTGTACATGCCGACGGAAATTATCTCGCCTTTTTTCCCTCCACTGCAGGGATTCAAATGACGACTTCCAAGCGTTCATGTACAAATCTTCTTCAGTAAGACAGCGTTCTCTTAGCACCTCTGCCTCTTGAAGATGCTTAAGCGCCGCTTTGAGCCCATTTTTAACAGCGTTCGCTGTGTTGCCGTACTTATCATTAATCAGTTTTAGCGTCTCTGTAATGTCATTCGTTGCTGATTGGACTTTATCAGCAACTTGCTGTCGCTTTTTTCCGAGCCTAGTGGCACTTTCTTTTAAAGAGGCAAGCTCTTCCTGGGTCTGGTTGCTAAATACCGACACCTTGCTAACCTCGGTGTCGTTAGTGCCTATACTCGACAGGCTTCCTCGTCGTCCTTTGTCTGAAAAGAAAGGCCATGGAACATTTAGCAGTCCCTGTTGGCCATGAGACACGTCTTTGTGGCCCCCCCCAGAATCCGTGGGGCCTGCGTCAGTCACCCGGGCTTTCACCGGATCGGAACTGACGGCGGATTCCCTCAGAGAGGTTACCGCCTGGGGTACCTGTTTTACATCGACGTTTTTCATTTTGGCATCTTTTTAGTTTCGTACTGACCCGCGAAGGCCAGCACTACCCTTTTTTTCCTAAAAATAAGCATTTGGAAAGGGTTAAAACCAGGGCAGCAGCCCTCTCTGTTACCAGAGAGAGATGCTACTTGCTCGGGCCGGCCGGGAGTCGCCACTCTCCCTCAGTCCCACCCGCGGAGACTGCCCTGGCGTTGAGTAACCAGTGTAAGAAGGGTGTTCGTGTGTAATGTATGTATTTGTTGGTACACAACGATCATCCCAGCGAGACGAGCGGCAGGCGTACAGTCCCGAGACCACGCAGACAACCCAACAAAACGGGCTGGCGTAAGGCACTAAGGTGCCGCCATATAGCCTCCTCAGTGGTAGTAAGCCTAGATTAGTCGGCCCACCACGTCTTTTTTGTTCATGAGGCGTACAGCCATATCAGATGTGGTTACCCAGACTTACCCGGGCCTCATCATCCGGCTTCACCCGTGGCCGGGCCCCCAACGCAAGCCCGGAAAAGGACCCGCCACACGCAACCCAGAACAATCCGTAAGTGTCCCTGTGTTTGTTTAGTAAGAGTGTGTGATGCATGTATCTGAGAAGAATGTTTTAACCGCCGCTTACTTCTATACACGACGGGTGCTAGTTTTTGTTGGCCCGCATCAAGCAATGGGGTGCCACTCACGGAAGCAGCAAAAAGCGAAGAACAAGGAGCACAAGCAGAGCCGGCCCATACATCCACACCGATGGAGGCATGGGGCACTAGTCCCCCGTCCACACCGCCGCAGATACACACGCCAGCGCCACACACGCCCCCCGATCCACGCCCCCGACCACCACCATAGAGAGCCACCTCAGCTGCCCATCGTCACCTCTTATTTCAAGAGGATGCCCCTATCCGCCACCCGGGGAAGCGCCCGGTATGGAGAAACTAGCGAAAACCCCACCCGGGTACCCAGGTACTACTACTACTACTACCACCACTACTACTACTACTACTACTACTACTGCTACTACTTCTACTACTACTACTACTACAACTACTACTACTACTGTATTTTACATCATCACAATCTTCTTTTCCGCTTGCTTTTTCCGTATCTGAATGTTTTTCATCATCACCCCTAATATCTTCGTATACTAATCCATTTAAACCACTAATCAATGGTTGTAGATTTTCCTCTGCAAGTAAAAGTATAAGAATTATACCTGATAAATAAATATAGTAATACAGTCTGCTTACCACGCATAGTGGTTGGTGTACATTCCATGACTATATCAGCATTGAAAAGTAATTCAATTTTAAGTATATCATCATGCATTTGCTTTAGCACTAGGTATAACACTTTCAAGAATGTGCTGACTTGACGTAATCCAATAATTCAATTGAACGACCGTATTCAAGTCTCCGCATACTGCTCGTAAGATCACGATCGTTATGAGCAAGCTAAGTAGTATACATAGAAGCGGCTTGTACGCTTGATCGGTTTGTTTTGGCAATTCACGCGTAACTTACGTGACTTTGAGCGTTTTGGAAAAGAGCTAGCGCAACGGCGTGCTGGCGAGTCATACGACTAATCAGTATATTTTTGCACTTCGTGCATTGATCAAAAATTTGTAAGTGGCTTTGAAGAGTCAGCGCGTGTTCGAAAAATATAGTTGATTAGCTACTGCAGCGAAAAACTGTGGCCCAGACATAACTCTGCTATCTGTGTCAGTTGAGAGGTAGCGCTCTGGTTCTGTCAATTTATGAAATGATTATAGAGAAAGTGTTGGTGAAGTGTCCGAAAGTCACTGATTGGTTCCATCAGTTTTGGGGACTAATTGGGAAAATTACAATCCAATCAGTGATATGTAAATCTGTGTTTTCCTCTATACCACTTCCATCAATCATGTAGTCTTTGAAAATAGCGTCTTTGGTCACACTTCCCTTATACACACTGTACAATCATTTTACAGTAGCGCCACTCAGATCTCTGTCTTTGGCTCTCCTAAGAAGTAGGTTGTTTATCATAATCTATGTCTCTCGCTCTCATTCTTAGTATGTCAAATATAGTTACTCCCTATACCCTCCACACTCGTCATAACATCTCACGTACAATAACATGCAATACTTTTTGTCTCGTTGAAAGCAATATACTGCGTATGTACTAGGATATCTATAATATTACACCACGTCGCTCCCCACGTCTCTATAATTTCATATGTCACCCTCTCTCTCTACGTCTCTTTCTACTCTCTCTTTCCACTACGTTTAGATTTCGCATGTTCTCTCTTCCGCTCAACAACGTCTTTTATACTCTCACCTTACTATTAATTACATGCAACACTTTCGATTCGTCAAACTAGACCCCTACCCGAGTGGTGGGGGTTTGTTTTGACGGGCAAAGTGTTGCAAAAACTACTCTCGAGGTCCCTAAGAACTGCCAGCCGTTTTCCAGCGCTTCTCCAAAGGCTGCAATATTTGCGAGCCTCACTATGTGCGTGATGCTTTTCCTGGCTAATAAATAAATGTCCTTAACACAGCATGGATCTGATTCTAAGTTCACTCACCCTCAAATAACCAATAACCCTTAAAACCTTGTTGTCTTGGATTGCCTATTCAGTGACCTCAGTACTACACTACACTATTGCGACTGCCCACCGGGTTCGGCACTCGGCCTCCTCTTAGGATCCTGCCGTGATGTGAAATGATATTTTATCTACAAATTTTGTCAGCTAGACCCCTGGAGGCATTTTTAAGCGTAAAAGTTCCTTGTGTATCCGGTTCCAGAAATTAGGGTCAAGGGCAGAGGCCTGTGTGACCCCCAACGTCAATCGCCTTTCTTTTGGTCGATCCTTTGTGTCGACGAAGTACTTGATTCTGGAGATTTATGTCCAGTATATTTCTAAGGTATTACAATATGTTTTGTCACCTTGAAGCCCATGTTGTGGCAAACCATTTGGACAAGTAAAAAGTATTTTTTATGTCAAGAGTCACCAGAATGTAGACGATTTTTACCCTGACGGTTTTTATCCACTATTCATCAATTCAAGAACCTCGGTCACAGCCATGGCCGTGGAACGACCTCTACGAAATATGTACTAATTGTTTAAGTGGCTGATTTCTCCTCTTAAGCAAGTTCGTCTTAGCCTCTCAAGCATTTTTTGGGATTGTCGAGCATTCACAAGGGTGGTAGTGATGATCGAACCAGGAAAAGGGTTGCCCTTGTCCAAAAGAACTCGCTGAACAATGCAATTAAAGGTACGCATTAAATATGTTAAGCAAAACGTGTGGCTTTTCCGCAGCTATGATCTTCAGGGCATCGAACGGCACCCCGTCTGAAGCAGGGGCCTTGCGGCTTGAATTACCATACTAGATTCCCAATAACCCTACTAAAATTTCTCAGGTAAGATCTCAGGTGATTTCTCATCTCAAAAGATGACCTGAGAAATAAAATTTCATGCTCAAATTTTTTTATGTTTTCAACATACTTAATCGATTTCCGACAACTTTTGAACAATTTCGGACAATTTTTTTTGAGAAATTTCCAAAAAAAATTTATGTCTGAAGTTAGAAAATTTTTTTAAGTCCAAATTTTTCAAAAGCTGTCGGAAATTGATTAAGTTGTTGATAACGTTAAAAAATTGAAGCATGAAATTTTATTTCTCAGGTGAGATTTTGAGATGTGAAATCACCTGGGATCTCACCTGAGAAATTTTAGTAGGGAATTGTTCACTTACGTGATACTCTTACCTCATTTTTCGTTGAACAAGCTTTTTTTACGAAGAGAATTTTACAAACAAGATCTTAAGAGGGCGTCATGTTGTTCATAAAGTAACCTATAAATATTTCGCATGCAAGAGATGCTCTAGCAAACCTGTAAACCCTGTCACGTGTCCCTTACTGTTGCCCAGAGCTCACTACATGCCTGCCTTTCAGCATACAGGGTTAACTAAATGGGACCTTATTTAAACTGATTAGCTAAAACTCGTAGTAGAGGGATGACTAACGGATGTGTAGTCGTTTTTTGTTTGCTTCAGTACTCATGCACTCAATTAAGATGCCATGAAAGATTACTCTGCCTTGGCTTTTGAAGCCGCTTTTTTAGTATTTACTGCTCGACAAAAGCAGTGCATAGATCATTACTGTTCACGAGGAAAGGGGTTTTATGCGGCTCCCAATCCAGTTCAGTCGTGTGGAGGTGGAAGTGGTTTACGGCAAAATAAATGTAACGCAAATGTGCAATAAAAATTTATACAATATATTTACAGTGCTTAAATTAGGAAAATGTGCTCAAGTAAAGGCAAGCGGAGAGAAGCTTTCTCTGCCGCCGCGGCGCGCTAACTAAGATACTATGCTCGCAGAGCAATATTTATAGAGACAAAAGTTAAAGTAGAAATTCTAGTACATTGATAAATAAAGGTACAAGAGTAAAGGTAAAACGGTCTCTTGGGCATTGCAAATTTACGCGATGATAAAGGCGTATGATCGGAAAATTACTTTAACTTTAATATAAGAATAACGAACGTGACACAATTTGAATTTAGAAAAGGTTTGTCGGCAAATATTCAGGTACAAAACTGAACAATTACAATGATCGTGGTACCAACTTAGTTATATTACAATTGGTCCATCACTTCTGAAAATGATGACAGGAGTATCTTATTGGATCCCAACTTCTAGAAAAGTGGCAAAAGCCTACTCGAGAATTAAAACCTGATGATTTCATGTTAATTACTAACTATACAAGTCCTGCTGAATAGTGGCCTCTTGCTTGTGTTGTGTCAACTTACCCAGATTCTGATCAAATTGTGCGCGTCATTAGGCTTTTATTATAAGAATTAACGTTTAAGTTTACAAAACGCCTAAAATTTTTAAATGTGTATTGGTTGTCTTTTCAATAATCTATGAACTACTACTTGTAATTGATTATGCTAAAAGTTCTCTCAACTTCAATGTCAGATAAGTAATCTACGGTCTATTTAAATTCCGTTAAAGTTATAAGGTTTTATTATATTCATTTTCCTCCTTTTTTGTTAATTCATTGTAATCAATGAAGGTAGGCTGCATGTTTAATATCAATACTAATCAGCGCATCTCAGTCAATGACAACACCGTAAGATGGCACACAAGTAGACTGCAGTTAGTTGCTCTAATTTTCTGCAGCAGTTGATTGCCGTTGTTCGGCTGATAGGCGCGCTAACCATTAGCTGTAAGAAAAGTAGCGTTATATTTGAACCTTGTGATATCGCCTTTGTGTTTGAAGAGTACAAATTATATCGAAAGCCACGAGGAAAATAAGGAATACATTCAGTACATTTATTAAGCTAATCATTTACCAATTGGTCTTTACCTTATAAGTTTTATACCAATTCAGTATGACTGCTCTTATACGACTTACATCGCGTAAGTTAAAGAGAGTCCCGAGTTCAAAGAACATTGAGAAAAAAATTTTCATAAAGCCTGAATCAAGTAAATAAATGTAAGTTTGAATTCACCATAAGACTTTTTACTATTAGGGAAAATAAGCTATAGTGGTAAGTTCTTAGTTATCAACAGTATTTATTATGTAACAGTATTTATAAGTTATTTAATGCACGTGAAAGAGTGCATTACGATTTGTTACTCTGTAGGCATTGTATAAAATTTTTTCTACTACTACTTATTTTTTTGTCTGGAACTCTTTAACTACAAGAAGATAAACATGGTATGAATCAGATCTTCTGAAATTTAATTAAGTAAATTTTGTGTTCCATTTTTAATAAACTTAATAATGCTAACTGTTTTTCAAGGTGCAAAAATTAAAAAACTTTAGTAATTTTGAGCCAGAGCTACAAATTATTCAAATGAAAAATGCAATCAAAAAAACTTTGAAGATCAATTGCAATAAAAAGTTCTTGGACAGAGAAATGAAAGGCAACAAAATGACTCGAGAAAGAAAAATTTATGAAACAACTTTTGACTGCAAAATTAGTCAATTAGAGGAGCTCAACAACTTAGATAAGATTACGAATCATCCTATCTTTTATGCCCAAGTAAGTACGAGTTGTGGTTTCTTGGACTGCATACAAGTATTGCAGACTTTTATATATTATTCTTTCTTATATTTACAAAAATTTAGTGGTCCAGCAGGAACTAGAAATACAGATTTATTTTATGTAGATTCAACTGAATGTCTAAATATTTTTGTGGGAAGATATTCTAAGTGCTTCGGTTTAAATATTCTATTAGTTAAGGGGGCTCCTACGACTACTGCTGAGGTCATAGACAAACAAAAAATAAAGTTTTGTTTTTCAATAAACAAATGTGTCTGAAAATCATTATGATATTTTTAGTAACGTAAGAAGTGGAAAAAACGATATTTATGTGTGTAGTTTAACTTTGTATGAAAAATTAATTATTGTTTTGACCAGTCTAGTGCATACGAGGGTACAGTGGTTCACCAGCTGTGTTGGTGTAGAATAGCGATGTAATATATAGGTATATGGTGTATATATGTCGTGTTTGCATGCCTTTCTGCTATTACTCTACCTCTATAGTGTTTAGTATCTGTATGTCATTAACATCATTTAATTGATAAACAATGGATGACGGTCCTTCTAATCCACCTAAAAAAAAAGAATACCACGCACATAGAGTCTCAAGAGGATGGAGGAAAGGCAATGGCAATCTCAACTTTTTGAAAACTCGCACGATTAGGTGAACAAGTACGTCTGCTACCCACGTGACCTCCTGACCTCCCGGACACTATTTATTTATTTCCATCACAAATATCTCGCTAAAATGGTCCTTTATCCATAATTTTTAAGACAGCATATTGCAGAGGAAGACTTTATCTACAAAACATATATATTCAGTCTGCTGGAACATTTAATTTAGGTTTATTATAAACGAAAACAAATTGTTTTTCACGCTGCCCCATAGGAACACGTGCTAATAGTTACAACTTTGAGCTCGGATTTCTCAAAATTTTGACCCATTCGAAATATAATTTAGACCACTATTAAATTCAGTAGACTTTTATTAACAAGAAATAATATATCTCTGTTTGAGGACTTTCGTGAAAGAGCCCCCTTAAATGTTTTTGTGTGATGTAATAGTATAGGAAAAACTTTGTATGTAAATATGAGGGAGCTAAATTTGTATATTGATGTCTAATTGTTTTTACAACTAAGATATCGAAATTTTTTTTCTTTATACTGTATTTTAAGTTACTGCCTTTGTATCAATTTTCCATAACACTATATATATATATATATATATATATATATATATATATATATATACACACACACACACACGAACATCTAATGTACACGCACAGCATCTAATATACATGCACATGGATTCACATGCACGTGTACAGTTGTATAGCTACTGGCTTATACACATCACGCATTCTTGCAGGAGCTTACATGCTTACACCCGTGTTCAAGTACATGCATACAAGTCTATACGTACTAGCAAACATACGGAAGGGTTCTCATGTATTTACATATTTATCGATACATGCATCTGTATACACTGTGAGCTCAAGCAAAATAAAGTTATGCATAGATTAGAATGATTAGTGCTTACTAAGTCAAGTCAACGTTTTAAAAGACTTTGAAGGTAGCTTCTCTGCCTATTGCTCTAGTCAAATGACTGCTTAGAAGCGAGTTTAACTTCGGCAGTAGCGTCGATAGTGCAGTTAACATGTGCACCCACATTAGCGTGTGAACGTGTACGTCTGCTAGTGGTGCTAGTGTAATAGGAGTCGTTACTTTATTAACAACAACAAAAATTTCTAAAAATAAATGAACTGCTCAAAAAGTTACAAGAAAAGTAAAATAAAATTTTTTGTTATTATTTACGTTTTCAAATTGGTACACTTACATACAAAAATATCTTTCATTCCTGACCAGAAAATTTTTTTTTTTTTACAATTATCTTGAGAAATTGTAGATTAACCTTTAATGTGCTTAACAAAATCAGATAGAAGAAGATTTTTCTACAAATCCTACATATCTGCGCTGTTCTGAAAATCGAATTTTTTCGTAAAATACGATTGAGTTGTTTTCTTTTATAAGAGCTTATGTACAACATATAACTTGAAGTTGAGCTTTTATTTTACAAGGTTTTGTTCGGTTGGGGCGTAATCAAAGATACCATTGTATTCAGCTGATAAAAATCTATTAAATTACGTATCTTACTTCCCTGATTTTTGCGGAGAAACTGTTTTAACGTACACGAATACAGTTGCTTATTGCGTCAAGTGCTAGCTGTTGTTAAAGAGTCGCCAATATGATGTGTTGATCGTCATAGTAACGATCTCCTGAGCCTTAAGTATGATAGTAGATGATGCCTCGAGTCGTAAAAACTCACAAATTTTACTGAATAGTAGTTCCGAAAACTGTCTATACATTTAATTATTTTTCAATATGTAATTCTGCCTAGTTGTTCAGGCAAGTTTGAGCCCAGCAAGTGGTCCCAATCAAGAGTTATGCCAAAAAAAAACAAGATATTCAATCTTGCCTGACACGAGATATAAAAGCATGGAGTGATGGTTTTAGGATTTGTGTAAAACTTGTTTGGTTGTGTTGGGGATGTTAAAAGAATCCAGAAAATACTTTGGGCAGCGAAGCACATGATCAGAGGTAGTTTTGACAGGAGTTGAGGAAACCCGAATTTCCACAACCATCTAAGGCTTATGCTACAAAAACCAAAAATGCCTAATTAAAATACCTGCATCCTTCCCTGTACTTAAATGAATGATAAATAAAAAAACTAGCCATCAGTAATTTTTAACACAAAACAAATTTTTTATACCAAAAATGAAAAAAAATGTTTGGGGCTCCATTCAAAATTCATTGTATTAATGCACTTGTATAAGTTGTCCATAGAAAAAGTTCGTATAAATATAAGCACATGCAATGTTCTTGCAGTAAAATTAAACATACCGGAGTACCTCTATCCCACTCTGACTTCTCCCACTTAAACAAATATGGACAGTTGAGCAGTAAATTTTTCAACAAAATATCAGCACAATTTTACAAGAATTTGAAGTTAGTTAACATCATTTTTCAACGTTTTTTAACCCACCTGAAAAATTGGTTTCCATAAGATAATAAATATGTATTCACTTTTGTGATTGCTCTTTTTATTGAAAATATAAGAAATGTTATTTTAAA
Source organism: Copidosoma floridanum (assembly GCF_036245765.1). Classification (NCBI taxonomy): domain Eukaryota; kingdom Metazoa; phylum Arthropoda; class Insecta; order Hymenoptera; family Encyrtidae; genus Copidosoma; species Copidosoma floridanum. Next base: position 1,597,546 of record NW_028321908.1, read on the forward strand.
ATATTATCTCAAAGAGTGTTTCAGATTTTGTATAAGATTCTAGCTTAATACAAGATACAACAATGTAAACACTACAAAAAAACGTCAGCACCAGTTGCCTTTTCATCAGCTCTATAAACAATATCTGTTCTGTAATGATAAGTTATAAATGTTAATATATACTCATGTAATAATTAATTGGAAAAAAATCAGCTGTGAAGCGTCTACGGAACCCCGGTCAGAGTGAAGTTCCATCCGCTTTTTTGTAGACGTTGGCTTTATACAGTCATAATTTATACGATTAAACATAAAGTTAATAATTTATCATGTATAAAATAAATGTCGGTAATTTACAGGAACGTTTAAAAAAAAAACAATAACAAATTATAAAAAGTCAATCGACCAAGTAAATCAGTGATTCCAATATATATTAGATTCAAGTACAGTAATAAACTTTGTGTGGTGATGGCATATGTCCTACCAGATCAGAAAAAAATAAAAACATAAATTGTGACTGTGTCAACAGAACAACATTATTATTATTGTTAATCAACAATCAAGAGAGCTCTATCGGTAATAGAATTAACAATGAGAAATTGATGAAAATTTCGTAACAAATGAATTAAGTCATTAAAATGGCGCTGTCAAAATTTGAAGGATCGAGGATCCCTAGAATCCGAGTAATGAATATTCATATTTAGCTAATTCTTACATGTAGGCTTATCGGCTGTCGTTTTTTAAGCATTTTTATAGCATTTATTCCATATATTAACAATAAACAATTGATTTAAATTTTATCAATGATAAAAAAATAACTAATGCTCGCATTGAATTTAATTTAAAATTTTGAGGATCCTGTTGAAAGGAGAAATTAGTTAAGAGGTGAGGTAGAAACTAAAAAAGGTTATGTCGTCACAGGAGAGCAAAAAAGACAGACGACATATGAAAGTATAGAGAGCGTTGCAAGGATTATAGTGAGGGATAGAATCTCCTTAAGTTTGTAGTAACGCATCATCTTTTTAAAAAACTTATCAACAAAAAACTAATTGTTATTTTATATTTTTAAAAGTAGCTTCTTATTGTGCAACGTTATGTATTGCGACAAAGTCGCAGCGTCGTGCGCGCACACAGCGGCCTGGCTGTGGTAAATCCCTAAGTTGCATATGTGCGTGCCTGTGTGTGTGCTCGGCGTGATCGGATATTGCCTCTCAGGCCATGGGTCGTGCGCGCGCGCTTCGTGAGTGGCGCTGACGTGACTTAGGCATGAGAGGTGTGGCTTATTGGTTGGTGGCGGGTAAATGGTTCTTGACGGCACCTCTACTTTTGAAGGAGTGGAACGGTCTGAACATATGGACCAGACCGGTGGAGGCGCTGGCACGACTTGCTGGTCAAAATATTATGCGGGTAAGGAATAAGGGATGTTTAATTTAATAAAGAGGGCGCTGTTGATTAATTAGCCAATCCAAAATCGTTGATTGACGGTAGGCGATCGATCAAAGGGCTTGTAGGGATTCTTTCCGAGGTTTTGAGCTAGAGAAAGGAAGCGGGGCGAGTCAGTATTCGATTTAGTTTTGCTACATCGTTTTGTTACGGGAAGCTTCCTTGACTAACGTGAGATCATCGCTAATTTCGAGTTTGGGTTGTTGGATAGCTCTCCCGAGTGTCCTGTTGACCGGGAAATCTGTCCTTGGGTCTTGGCTGGCTGGTGCGTTCGGTGGCTTGAGGGTGGTGAAGGATCGGGGCCGACGCCGACATCAGGTACAGGAGACCGCAAGGAAGCTAGGGGTCAAAGGCATTATCCGTGAGTACCGTCTGTTTAAGTTAGTGGCTGCGCGATCTGGTGATTTGAGTCACGAGGTGCACTTCGTGCCCTCCTCGATCAAAGCAGGTAGTGGCTGGGATTCGCAGATAGTGGCTTTTAGGGGGTAAAATAGTGGCTCCTTGTGAAATCAAAAAAAAAGAAAGAGGAATCTACTGCGGGGTACCTTGGGTTACCACACCGCGCTACGGTGGTCGTACCAAAGAGGCCGGAGCTGCACAGTTGTACTTGTAGCGTTGTGCTCGGGGTAGAGGTGTGAGTGCGCCAAGCTAACCGGGTACAGCGTTACAGTATATGTTCTCTCACGGTTACATTAAAATTGACAAGGTAGAAATTAAAATAGGGTAGTGATCAAAAGTTTTTGATATGAAACATTTTTTTTGGCACTTGTTACCATCATCGTGCTATAACATAAATTGTAAATTTTCAAAAGCTTCTATTTTATAGAAAACTTCATGACAAAAAGATTGATAGTCGTAATACCACTCTACTAGTAATAGTAGTGGAGATTCAAGCAAGAACAGAATAAAAAATTATCAACCAATAATAAAATTTTAAATAATCAAATAATGTTAACTTCTGATTTGGACAAAACTATTTTTGCTGTATTCCTGGAAAAATTCTGTACAAAATTTTCTTTACACTCTCGTGGTTGTAATTCCAATTCACATAAGTTTTCTTGCCATTGCATTTCGATAAAGGTCGGTATGGAGCTTGGCATCGCGTCGGTAAGGTGTTAAACTGGTACCGTGCTTAAATCTGTAGCATGCGTGATGTCTTTGGATAATCTTATTTGTGCAGCAATTAAAACTTTATCTTGCAGAGAGTCATGTCCATTATGTAGTTTACTGATGACGAAACGATCAGAATTGTTGAATGCAAAGGCAGTTATGTAATTTGGAGATCTTATGATTTTAGGTAAAAGAACTGCAAATGTACGCACAGTTAAAGTAGCTACGTAGTTTTTATTTTCTCTCAATTTGTAGAGTTTCAAGTTTGACCAAATCTATGCAGAATATGAATGGCTTGCCAGTTACCAGTCATTTTTCTGATTGATATGCCCAAAGTCAACTGCTTTGGCCGTTTCACGCGACTATGACTAATATTACGGACCAAATCTTGAACTACTGAGTTAGCCCTTCTGCTGTTGAATCATGTTAAATAATTGGTTTTCCGTGATTCACTGCAACTAAGCTCGAAAAAACTTCTAAGCTTTTCCAGAATTTAAGAACATTGACCTGCTAAAATGTTATTGTGAGTAATATTCGTCTTTAAGCTCTCATACGCAGTATTCTTTGCTTCATGTGTTGAGTATGGTAAAAGTTTTTTATTTACTTGCTGGAATAGCTTGCTAAGTTTCTTTTTATAAGCCTTTGAAACGATGACTAGCTGGAGATACTTACTATGCTCTAAAATTGACAGAAATATAATCAGATTTGTGTTGCGTGCCCGCTCTTTCATGAATAAGCTAGGTGGTGCTTCATGCCTTGCTATACTCATTTCGTTGAGGAAGATGTAGAGATAGTCAGTATGGCACTGCAAACTGCCTTGTGCACACGTATCCAACCGTGACTCAATAAAACATTTTTTGATAAAAGTTTGTGTCTACCATTTATTACTACCCTGCTCCATAACTATAAAAGCTAACAGGTTATGATCCCACCCATGCTTCCACTGCGCGTGCAGTAAAAAGCTTTGTGTTCTCGTTGACATCACTTGGTCTTCCTTTTCTTTTATCTTTTCTCGTTGTAATGCGCCGTGTTTGTGCTGTTAAGTCACTTTTCGCTGTTTGTACACTGGGATAGGCACTGTTGCAAGAAAATGAGATCCGAGAGCTTAATAATAGAGATGGGTTCGACATGGGTTTGCAGATCAGGAGCTCAATCAGCGAGGCTGCTGGTGGTGAGGTGACGGAGGAGATCGGTGCCCTCGTCATTTTGGAGCGTCCAAGGATAGTTCAAGAGACAGAAGGGTGACGACGCACGAAGTAGTGCACAGCGATGTTCTCCGAGTAGCCGGCTGACGCTGCTCCCTGTTTTCAGCTGTTCACCACCAATTGGGGCTCACAGCCTCTTGAGAGGTACTAGGGGAATCTGGAAGTAACCTATCCATGATAGCGCAAAACCCGTCTTAGGTCCAACTTGGAAAAGTCTATACGCCCGTTGGTCGTACTGATTGTATCCCCAAAGAAGTTCAAGAGACAGTGAGGCTAAGCGAGAGAAACTTGGGACGGACACCACAGCGACTTGTAAGTCATTGAAATTTTTTTTGTAGTTCTTCTCAAGGCCGCCATCTGAAATTTTAATTGGTGGGAGAGCGTACCAACTTCATGGAATTTGGCGACGGTTGGCACACGTGGCGACGCTATTGGGAGCTGAGACTTGTCAAGGGGTATCGTGGTGGGGATGGACGGGGGGCGCCTTTGCTGGCTGTTGGCGGGCTGATCGTGGCTGCCGTCATGCGTGTGTATGTAAAGAGGAAGACATCCCAATTTGCTGCGTGTGTTCGCGTGGCACAGCTTGTGGCTAGAGCTGCTGTCACACAGGTGCTGGATTTTCTCTCTTTCTCTCTATTGAATGGCTGGGTATGTGTGGGCACCGCTCTAAGATTGTGTTCGGCTGAGCAAGCGTGGGCACATGCTTAGTAATGCCTGCGGTGATGTGTGTGTGTATGTGTGTGTGTGTACATGTATGTATAGGTATATACGTATATACATGTGGATGCTGGCGCATTTTTATCGACCATGTCTCCACTGCTTTCTTACTATATAAAATATGCGTGTGTATATTCTAGGCGACCGACATTATGACGAGCAGCAGTTATATATAATACTGAAATTATACTTGGAGCCATTGGTCTGCAATGTGGGACAGCCCAATGAAGGGATCATGGCACGACTAAGAGACGGATTTATCTCCTTTTAAAGGAATGAACAAGTCCTGCGTAGGATTGGTAGGTTCTCTTCTGTTCTACTTTTATCTGGCCATCGTATCCGATTAACATGTTGGGTGCAGCTGGAGCTTTGCGCAAACTTTTGTTCAGTTTTGCAAAACTCTGTCTTGCTCCGTTCGATTTCGATTTGTGTTCGGTCGTTTCAAACGGAGCCTGATAATTAAATATAAATCTCGTGATTTAATTTTAGGAAGGGATTCACTTGAGCCCAATGAATACGAACTGGCAGTCAACCTTCTCACCAAGTCTGGGGTAATTTAATTCAGTCCCGATTTACTAGCAATTTCAGACACTAGTGCGCTGGCCTCAACTTTTTCAAAGTCATTTGCTGAGCCTCATTAGGCCGAGACCGTCACTGTAACTGTGGGTGCGGAGACTGAGAATACTAGGACTGCAACTGCGACTACTGAACCTGAAGAGACTGCTGCGCAGAAAATGATACAGGAGGAGACCGTGACCAAACTTATAGCAAAGCTTTGACTGTGTAAGTTGAATAAACAATTTAAAGGTATGAATTTTTCAAAATTTTCAGGAAATCTACCCTTGTGCATAATAATGGATTAAATCACTGACCCTTCTATGCAAATAAATTATGACCCTTATAAAAATAAATTCGTTTCAAGATTTACTGTTATGAAGAATTATATTAAAAATAAGAGCAAGCTAGAATAAAACAACTTCAACAGTGTTCCAGTGATCGATGAGAAGATCGCTTCTATTGCTCATCACGTAGATATCCTGGCTGAAAGTTAATATGAATTGAAGCATGACCTCGAAAAATGCAAAAAGGAGGCCGCTAACGAGTAAAAAGCTCTCAAGGAAAATGTGACGGAGAAACTTGTTAAGCCAAATCAGACGCTCTGCCAAATACTTGCCAGGCTTGATGTAATTAATTGCTCCCAAAAACTAAAGCATGGGACAGAAAAGTGACCAGGTAAAAACTACATCTAACCTACTTAACCTAACAGCTGGGTGAACAATATCTATACAAGGATGCTCTCAATCTGAATTTAAAAAATTCAATTAATCAAACGAGCAAAAACGTGACTGACCTCCTCCCTGATTCTGCTCGAGAGAGAATTCAATTGGAAAAAGCAATAAATGATCCATAAATCTGGTATAATTATAAATTAGATAAAAAAATCCGACTTAAATGATTATTCGATAAGTTAATGTCAGCATTATTAGCTAAATATTTAGCATACATAATTGATGAAACATTTAAACTACCCTCATACGTGACAGATGACGTGATCAAAAAACGAAGAATTCTTGTGCGTAATATCCTAATCAATAGAATTAGCGAAAAATATCACGTAAAGACCATTCACATACAATATCCTGTCGAACTGTTAACAAGGATGAAGCAGTTAAAATGGAGTGAGTCCAACTTAAGTACTAATGCGATTAGAAATAAATTGTATGCAATACAGTACAACTCAAACAAAGAGACCGCTTCTCAGTTTTACGACAGATTTGAGTACTTAGTGAGACAGTTTAACAACAACGTGAAAAATAAAGCTCTGCCTAAAGACGAAAAATGTGACGCCTTTTACAATGCTGTTGTCGGATCAGTTCAGGATCTGCAAATGACAAATTTCGTAAAGGAGAGCAATAATAAAAATTATAACGATTTGCAAAATTTCTTTCTAGACGCTGAAAATCATCGAATCGCCCAGAGACTGAATGAGAGACCGGTGACCACCAATCGAGCCAACGCAAGACCACCAGACAATAACCATTGCTTTCATTGTTATGCTGTCGGACATTACTCGTACGATTGCATGATGAACGACGGAAAAAAGCAATACCATCGCTGCTTGAATTTTTCACGAAGGTGATGAAGCACAAGAGTACTTGCGAAGGTTAATCAAAAAATGAAAAGAATAATAATAACAACCGAAACTGGGATTTTAAACGCAGTGGTGGTGAAACAACAGGAGAGACAGTCACAACTCCAGATCTGATTACAATAATAAGCGTAAGAATGACTCAGATAAAAGAAATGAGTCAAAGAAGTCAAAAACTGATAATAATAAAAGTTAAGATGTATCCAAGGAGAAAAAATCTTCAAACAAGAAAAATAATCAAAAAGGTAAGTCTAAGTCTGAAGATGTGACTGTTTCATACCTGTTCTCTTGTGTTGCTGGTGTCAATCAAATTTCAGACTCTGACCCTAGAAATTTATTCAATTTTACAGCTGATTTTGCTGCAACCTAAGATTTGGTTAATTCCAAACTTTATTTTAACAAATTCAAAGAGACTGATTCGGCTGTTAATAAATGTGCAAATGGAGACCCAGCAGCAGACTTGAGAATGGAGGGAGAAGGTTCAATTATAGGAACTAACAATTGTAGCGTTGTGAAATTGAACTATGTTATTTGTGCTGCAACTCTTGCTGAAAATCTGATATCTTTCAGAAGATTTGTAGAATCTGGTTTAACTGTATATTGAGATAATAACAAAATAGATATTCATGATCCTAAGTCAAGTGAAATTTTTTGTCCGGATATTATAAAGAACTCTACTGGGTTATAGGACTGGAAGTAGATCAAAACATTAATGAGACCGAAAATAATGTTGGAAATAAAAGAGAATTGGCTTATTTAGTGACAGATAACAGCAAAAGGCCTGGATATCAGACGCGCAGAGTAACAGCACGAACTAACAAATACTGTGAAAATATAGAGATTGAAAATAACTACAAAATTAACATGACGAAGGATAACAGTTCAATTGGTGAAGTGACTGATGTGACAGATAAAAACGTGACTGATAGAGGCAGAACTAAAATGGACTTTGAATGCTCAGTTCATAACAGAAAATTGTATGACACAAATGAAATTGGGCATTTGGATCTTCCGATAAGTGAGAACCCCTTGACAAGTAATTACGAAAAGTTTGACAAGGAAAACAAAGCTATGTTATGGCACGTGAGACTGGGCCAAACTTCGCTAGATTACCTAAAAGATTTTCAAAAGAAATTCCCAGACCTTAAGGACATTAAGAACATCAAATTTAATGAATCTATATACAGTTGTAAAATCTGCCTGATTTTTGAAATCAAAAGGCTTCCCTTTAAAAACATGAGAACGATATCCGAGAGATCGTTGGAAATCATTAATTTCAATCTCATCGAACCGAGAGATTAGCCTAGCCTATCCCAAGGGCTACAAATTCATAGTAGCATTTATAGATGACTATTCGAGACTGACTCTTGCCTACCCCATAGAATCCAAAAGCGATACTGGTTTATGCTTAGAGAGGTTTGTAAGAATAGCTCGAAACCTTCTAAGATATGACGCCAAGGTGTGCTACTTAAGAACAGACCAAGGAACAGAATTTACTGGAGACCACACTCAACAGATTTTGCGTGATTTGGACGCTGAATTGCAAGTATCCAGCCCAGATACGCCTGAGTTAAATGGTAAACCTGAGAGACTGAATCAAACCATTGAAAAGAAAACTAGAATATACATGTGTGACTCTGGTTTACCCGAAAATATGTGGGATTTGGCTTTGACAGCTGCAGTATATGCATACAACAGAGCCGCACACAAATCTATTGACATGGAGATTTTACTTGAAAAGTTTGCTTCTAACCGGAATCTCGATATGAGAAAACTGAAGAGATGTGGATGTATGGCCTACGTGACAGTGCAGATAAAAATAGGACCAAAATTCAGATTTACTAGACGACAAATAGTAATTGTAGGTAACGCGCTCACTAGGTATATTGCTCTAAAATCAGAGTGGCAAATTCTATGAAAGCAAAGGTATAAAATTCAACGAGAGACTGGTACATAAAGACATATACAAAAAGAATGGTATTAAAAACTGGCAAAACGTTTCTGAATCAATTGACCAACATGATTGGTTGGTGAAATTTGCTGAAGGAAAAGCACGAGAGCTCAAGAGAACGGAGGGAGGGAAGCAAATTGAAAGGGAAAGAGAATGACCTCATAAGGTCAAAGACACGATTGAGATTGATCAAGTGAAGGAACCACCAAAAACAGTTTGCCTGTACTTGATTCTAGTTTTTCTGGAATGTAAATTGCAACCGATTTGAACAAGCAGATTGCTTTTGGACTTAAAGATCTTAAAGAAACTACAGTACATTATGGTGATGTTGTTAGAGTTCACGATGAAATATCTTATGCTTTGCTGGCTAAAATTTAAAAGGATCTGACTAGTTTCAAGGAAGCTACGAGTGACTGGAAATCTGCCATTAAAGAAGAACCCAATTATATGTACAAAAATGAAGTACGGAAGATCGTAGATTGATCAACTCGAGATGAGAAAGCCTAAAATAATTGATTCTTGTTGGGTTTTCAAAAGAAAATGTGACAACGCTGGGACCGTGAAACACAAAACGAGACTAATGATCAGAGGATTCAAAGATAAGAACTCTTAAGACCTACAAGAGGCATACCCACCAGTATTTACATTAGCTTTAATTAGAAAAATGCTGGCTCTGAATAATAAGCACGATTTGGACATATGTCAACTAGACTTTAAAATAGCCTCCCTCAATATAATTATTCATGATGAAATATTCATGGAAAGTCTAGATGGAATAGCACACTCAGAGACTGACCAAAAAATGAAAGTGTGCAAACTCAAGCAAGCCTTGTACGGACTGAAAGTTAGTACCAAACTCTGGAACAAACGTTTTACTGGGACTGCCACGAAAATTGGACTTGCGCACACCAGTGAACCCTGCTTACTTACTTGGAGAAAAAATGACAAATTATTGTTTCTGGTTCTGTGTCTGGATGATATGCTGTTAGCAAGTAATGATCAGCCAAGAATGGTAGATTGAAATCAAAAGAGACGGAAAGAATAAAATAATCACATTAACACAACAAAAATACACGGAAAAAATTTTGAAACGATTTGGTTTTGACGAATCAAAGCCTTGCAAAACCCCCATGGTTACTACTAATGTGGCGAACAAAACAAAAAGAGATCGAGAAGAGACTGATGACAACAGAATTTTAGTAAAAACCTTAAATTCCAAGAATTTGCCCTATCGGGAAGTTGTTGGTAGTTTAATTTATTTAGCTAACATTGTAAGATCAGATGTATCATTTGCAGTCAACGTGGCGAGTAGACATCAAATCAATTTCACCGAAGAAGACTGGCTGTGAATAAAGAAAATATTTAGAAATTTGTCTGGTACAAGAAATAAGGGACTGATATTTAGCGGCAAACAAGATGACTTGGGGGGGTTTCTCGGATGCGAGTTTTGCTGACTGCAAAGGCTCTCTGACGACTTCTGGATATCTTGTGAGACTGTACGGAGATGCAGTGGCTTGGCATACTCATAAACAGATCTACATTGCCTTGTCAACCTGCAAAGCAGAATTCGTAGCTTTAAGTGAAGTCTATCAGGAAATAATGGCTCTAAGCAACTCACTCAGCTTGATTTTGGATACATCAGTTTATCCGATGACTCTATGGTGTGGCAACGTGGCAGCTGGGGTAAATGCAAATACCTCGGGTGACGGGAGACTGAGGCACATGTCTATTATAAAACAGTACTATGTCAAGGAAAAGGTTATTCTGAAAATGGTAAAAGTTAAATGAGTTCCCTCCAAAGACCAGCTTGCTGACATTTTTACCAAATCACTGCCAATTGAACTGTATCAAACACTGATGAGACTAACGAGACTGATCCTAAATTTACGATCTCCCTTTCTTTGAGTATAATCCCGATTAATTGGCGGAGGTAACAATCAGCTAAAAATATTATCTGTACTGGGGAAACTCTAAGGTTAGGAACCAACACACAAGCAATGTTAGTGTTTATATGTTGGAGGGCAGGTTCGTTACCCTGTGTCAAAGTAGCTCGGATAGCCAATTATATATAAAAAAAAAATATTTAAAACAGTTATCATCGAGTTTCAAAATTAACTTGTTGAATAATTACTTCCTGCACGATATACAGCAATTATTTTTGATTATTGCTTAATTGATCAATTGTTCCATAAGTATTACGTTAGGTTAATATATTTATATTTCTAAATAAATTTATTTGTGTCTTTTTGGAGACAGACAAAATTCTCAGCTCTTTTCTTTTATACAAATTAATTTCTTAGCTTACACAATGACAACTGTATAAAATATCTTAATGACTAAAATTCTAGTTTTTATTAATAAACTCTAAAAAGAAGACTCGCAATCATCTTTGAAGGGGAAGGTGTATACAAATAAACATAATTATTTATTCTCTTCTTGAGATTTATTTCATCGTATAATTCTAAGAAAATTGTATTTTAAATTTCTACATGGATGACTTGTATCAAATTCGTTGCTACTCCTTTAGTTAATCAAATAATTCGATTTATGAAAGAAATGTACATTCTTTCAATTTTTTTGCTCAGGCATAAACTGTAATTTTAACTTTAATTTAAATTTTTCCACATTAATTCAAAGAAACTTTATGTAGGCGACAATTTTAATTTTAATTTTCCCGCATTACTTTTCTCTTACGCACATTTGGTTGGACTAAGTCAGATTATTCATACAGCCACGGAAGGTTAGTACTGGGCACTCTGTCTATCCTGCAAAGTCCCGTAGGGTTAAGTCGTCCTCGAGGCCCTTGGGTGTCTTGAGCACTGCTCGAGTAATCTACCCAGGTACTTCACCCGAGAAGCATTATCGCTAACCCTAGTGCCTTGACTACTTGGGAGTGCGTCGTTTCCACGCTTAAAGCGGTCAAGCACTGAAAGTCTAAGTAGGCTTCGGTTAGTATTAGTATTACCTGTAAATGGTGTGTACGCTTGCTTTTATGCTCTCGGCCCTTGTACTATTTTTGATTACATTGTATTTTGTAAAGGGCATTAGCCTGTTGCTTTCTTGGATAAATAAATAAATAAAATAAAATTGATTTTGTTCTTCGTCCCTGAAATACTACTTAAATCTTACTGTTTTGGAGTTATCATAAAAATGGTAACACTTATTAATGACAGTATGTGATGCATTGCGGTATTCTGCAGATATTTATAGATGGTAGTTGTTTTTTTTAGTTTGTAATTTTATATGTATTTCCACATCTTCAATCCAAAACCCATTATGTAAAGCCATCTGTAAAACCGTATGTAATTCTGTATGGCTTTCCTGAAATTATCCCAGAAGTTATTACACATAGAATTCTAGTTTGCTTTTTTAGGTGCAGATAATCAGCGTTATTTTTCATCCTATTAATGCACAATACTGGAAGGGATATTTCTGAATGGAAAATCTGAGTTAGTGGTTTGTGTTTAGTAATAAAATAAAAATACTTTGCATATTGATAACTAAGAAACTTATTGATCATCTAAACGATGGTAAGAGCCTCATTGTCAATCTGGGGGAACTTTGCTCCATTGCGGTGATGGTGCGTGTAGCATTCACAGCCGGTCACTCTGTCTCATTGTCGAGTTAGAGTGACAAAACGCCTCCGAGTTCCACCTTGCTAGAATCTGTAATTAGAACTAGAAATAGTGAGAAGTCACAAGGCATTAAAACATGTGGGGAAACAAAAATAATTTTAAGTTTTAGGTGAGCCTTTTTCTCATCAGACGTCCATCGAAATGGCTCTCTCAGGAGCATATTACAGATTTGACGAGATATAGTAGACAAATTGGGCATGAAGACGATGTAATAAGTTATTTTTTGATTCAAGAACTTCAAGCTTTGAGGTGTAGAAGGCTCACCTGCATATAAAATTACACTGATGTGCTTATTTGGTTTATGTATACCAGATGCATCGATTTCGTGGCCTAAAAGCTCTATGAGAGATTCGGCTTGATTCAAGTAAAACTTATTCTGGTATAATATGTTCAACATTGCATGTATACTTTTATGTAAGCTGTGAAAATAATTGGCAAAGAGCACAAAATTATCGAAGAAGTTGAGCGTTCCTAAAATACTCTAGATAAGTGACTCAATTTGGCTTTGCCAAATCGCTGGAATCTTAAGATGCGCCTTAGACTGCTCTGAGCGGATGTATCTATGACCATGAGATGAAATCGCACATAAGACCTCAGGTAATTATCTCATGCCAAAAAATCACCTGAAATCTCAGCTGAGTTTTCTTAAAAAATATCCTTACTAGAAAAAGCAAATTTATTTTACAGTACTCAAAGCTGAATCGGAGGTCATACTGTTTAGATGGTACATCGAAAAAAACATCTTTAATAGTATTTTATGCAAATTTTTAGAAATAAAGTGAATGTTCAAATTGTCAGGCAAGATCTCATGTCATGTATCATCTGAGAAAGCACTTGAGAATTTGAAAAATTAAGTTTATCTATAAAAAATTCACATAAAACACTTTTGAAGATACAATTCTAATGTACCATCCAAATGGTATTTGGATGTATTACCATCAGTGATATGAAAAACAAATTTTCTTTATTTTTCGGATTTCTTCTTATAAAGTTTATTAATAACACTTATTAAACTAAGTAAAAACAATATTCAGTGTTTTTCTACGAATTTGAATTAAAAATCTGTTCTTCAATTGTGTGGTGCAAAGTTAAAATTTTTTATTCATAAAAATGCCCAACACAACTGTTAAAATCAACAAAGATCTATGATACTTGCACTCGTTCCTTTCAGATACTTATTTTGCATTAAAAAAAGTATTTGCAACTATAACTTTTGCCTGATCGAAGGTTATGATTCCATTATAATTAATTGTATCAGCTGCCTATCAAAATGCAGCATGGCTAGCTGGTTTCTCTTGCTCGGACGCTTCAACGCTTATGAAACGTCATGATACTGTCAGTAAAGGATCAGTAAACTTTGTAATTCATGGTCGTACGATACAATTTTTTTCTTAATTTATAGAAAAATAGTGACCATCGATTTCAATTAGTTTCATAAATGTTATTATCAAACTGTGTTAAAAATCATAAAAACCCAATGAAAAAAGTACTCTTTTTGGTGAACGATGTCAACGTTACAAATTAAAAATTTAATTTGTAAAAAAAATTTTATGATAGTAACAGTCCAAACAAAGAGAATTTTCTTGAAAAAATTCGATATTTAAAAATTTTTTTATTTTTTTTCCTCTAAATTACTTAAAATTTGTCAATTTGTAACTCACAATTTCAGTGAATGTAATCTTTAAATTTACAAAGAAAAAAGACAGGATCAAATTAAGAAAGGACTACTTTTGCTCATTTTTTCAAGTTTTCTTAGTGCCAACTCATATGGATTTAATTTACTGGACGTCAATTAATTTTTTGTATTGTACAACATCTTTTTTCGGACTTTTAAATATTTTTAAGCATCACATAGATATCGATATGCTATTAAAATAAAAAGCTACGTTTCTTGGATTGTTTTCTTCTGCATCAAAAAAATTTTTGTTTTCTGATTACAATTTTGTCATTGATTTTGTTGGTTGATTGGAATGGGCTTAGTGCAGGGTACTGCAGTCAAAACATAGTTGTGGCAACCCTTCTTTTTCTGCGATTTTTGCGTACCTCGATTCACTTTGTTGGATTGCTTAGGTTTCTTGTTGAGTATTTTCTTGTCATACTTTTGCTTGTATTTTGCTGCAAGCAGAGAGTTGCTCTACTTCATCTGTGTGACTCACAATTTAATCTTCTCGGCCGTTAGATGGTTAAATTTCAGAGAATGAGTTAGCTTCTAAGTGTCTTTGAACTTCTGAGATTTTTTAGAATCAACTCGTCACACATGTTACAGTCTGCCAAGCCTTGGATTAACTAGTCGATTACTATGCGGTTGAGAAACTCACTGTACTTGCAATGCAATATTTCCTTCTGCAAATAAAAGAAAAAAGCTAGCCACCGTTTTATCCTTACCCTGAATAATGTGGCAATACCTTATACTCTTGGCATATTTATTTTTTGCGGGATCGAAATGTATTTTCAGCATCATCGCAATTTTAGCGAATGTACACGTCTTGGGAGGCTTTAGAGAAACTAACGTTTTATGAACGTCGTTAAGCTCTGTCTCCATGTGTACTTTTACCGAATTTGCATGTAAGTTCTCTGGGACTTTTTTTAAATCCAGGGCCCATTGAAAATGCGTGAAGTATTCCGATACTAACGTCCCGATTTCTATACGGTACGGCTAAAAAAAATGGTGATGGCTGTGTGCTTGTGCCTTTTTCTTATACCAATTGAGGGAATAATACAAGGAAAACTTTTTTTTTATTCCTCTGAGTATTTAACCTAACAAAATTTGTGTTAATTCCCCACGCCCTATCACCTCCAGCCTCTGTGTAAATTTAGAGGCTCCCATAACCCTCCAAATATCCCCACAGAAACTTAAAACATTTTGAGAAAACGTTACAATCATCCGGTTTAAACAAAAAATATGTTAAAGAAGGGAACACATGGAATAATGTGCCCATTCCACAGCCCTACTCCACATTTTCCTATATAAACTTAGAATGTATTGTAAAGATACTTTATCATAGGGTCTTTATAAAATACTAAGCCCATATCTCCTCTATACTCTCTAAATAACTTTTTGATTGTTGTGAGATTGCTTTCTAAAATGGACAAAAGGGGCTAACCCCTACCCCCCTTCATAAAAAAATTAGATACCTGTTATTTTTATATATGTTAACACCTTACTTACACTGTCCAATAACTTAAATTTGTGTTTTTTTTTTTTTTATCAGTATCTGTCTAAATAATAATAAATTTAATTATAAATAGAGACTTTTCAAATAAAGGTAGTTAATGAGGTGGAAAGTATCAACGGTACATTAAATTTTATTACGGTTTAATACTTGTATATAATATAATATTTTTAATTCTCTTCACACAATTCTTTGTTGATGGTGATAGCAGGCAGAACGTGCAGAGGCCAGCTTATAATAAGTAAGTTGTTTGTCAAAAGTTTAGCTTAAATTATAAAAATTATCATGTTCAAATCTTTTATCTCAAAATTCTAAGTGTTGATATTTTTAATGAGATAACTTTTCGGTAAAAGATTGTAAGATAAAAGAAAACAGGAACTTTTTTTTTACTAATTAATTTTAAACTAGAAATGAAGGGTTTGCACATGGAGCGCGCAGAGGGGCGTAACCATAATTGTATAATTATACATGAGTGGGCGTTCACCCCCTAAGCACTTTGTGTGTCGAACCCTCAATACTCTATCTCAAAATAACAGTTACTTGATGTAATAAAACTACTTTATTTTTAGTCTTAAATTATGATTCATGCAATTTTATACTTAAAAAAGTAATGTATATTGCGTATAAATATTTTCAGTAATATGTAGTGCATATAAATAAAATTAAGTTAAAAAATCTTGTTGAAATCTATGATATTTGCATAACAGTTAAATATTGAAATTTAATTTTTACCTACAGTATTAAAAATGATTTAAGTTATTTAAATTTACCACCTTTCTTTGTTGTAATGACAGTTACATTATGGATTGTCATAACGTACTTATGTTGAAAATAAGAAAAAACTAAAGAAAATTATGAATCAAAGTTATTATAATTTAAGAAAAGAGAGTTTCAAGATAATAGAAACATTACAGTTTCTTATACAAAACGAAAAATGTGCAATATCACTTATAGTAAAATAAGTTAAAAAAACAATAGTTTGTGAAAGGAATGTGTAAGCAAATAGAACATATATAAATAAAATTGTTGTACGGAAAAACAAACATTTATAGAAACAAGATATTTTGGTAAACGTTTTTCTATAAAAGTGAGGTCATTATAAACATATAATTGACTGCAAAAAGGACTATCAGAATTGTTTATAAAAGGTTTAGGTATCATGTGATAAACTTGACCTTAAAATTTTTAATTATAAATAGCTCTTTTTCTTTACTTATCACGTTGCCATTAAATCATGCAAACGAGAAAAGATTATGGTCATATCAAATGAAATACCTAAAATCATCATTGTTTAGCAATAGCTGCCCTAATTTATTGTCATACAGACTTAAAGCAGGGAGAAAAATTCTTCTACGCTTACAACAATTAGACTTTTCTCTTCGACTTTGCCAAAACTTTGCACAGTAAAATTCGCTATGGTAATGTTTTAGAAAACTATTTTTTTAATTAAGTGACAAAAACTTCCATGAAATGAAAAAGAATTTAAAATAATTAAGCAACAGGTTGACTAACCATAGTGTCTTCTAAGGACTCGTTATGCTGCTTTACCAACTGATAAAATGTTTTAAGTGGTTTTTAATGTCTGACTATATTTTGGGCAAAAATTTACAGGAAAAACTAAATAATTTTTTATTGATGATTTGAAAAAAGAGAGAGATAATAACGCTACATAACAGCGAAATTCTATTTCCAAACTTCAAGAAAGTGTGTTGTGCATTTATTATTGTGTCCTTTTATTACATCCGTTTTCACGCTCCCCCAAATCCGCCGCACGATACAAAAATTATACAGTCCACTATTTTACTGAGTTTAATTTCGAACATGGTCCTTTGAGCTGGATGTGGAAAGGTGAAATATAGGTGTAGGACATTTTCCTTTTGTGTAAGACACGTGGTCGTTTTATCGGCCATCTTGGCTTCTTTTCATCTTCTCGGGCGACGAAGCTGACGCGGTCAACGCGCCGGTGCGTAGTCCGTACGCACACACACACACTTATAGCCATATCTCTTTCTCTAGTTTTCTTTATTCGTTGTCGTCGGGTGCAAGCAAGTCCATTGTTTATTTTTGGGACTAACTGCTGCTCATACTTTGGTCGTCGTCAGCGTGTGCTGTTGCCTGCCTCTGCAGGCTATTGTGACAACACTGCTACTGCTGCTCGTGCTTTGGTCGTCATCAGCGTGTGCTGCTGCCTGTCTCTGCAGGCTATTGTGACAACACCGCTGCCACTGCTCGTGCTTTGGTCGTCATCAGCGTGTGCTGCTGCCTGCCTCTGCAGGCTATTGAGACAACACCGCTGCTGCTGCTGGCTCCACAGGTCCTTTCGTCGTCACCGTGTGCTGCTGCCTATCTCTGCAGGCTATTGTGACAACACCGCTGCTACTGCTTGTGCTTTGGTCGTCGTCAGCGTGTGCTGCTGCCTGCCTCTGCAGGCTATAGTGACATTACCGCTGCTGCTGCTGGCTTCACGGGTCCTTTTGTCGTCAGCGTGTGCTGCTGCCTGTCTCTGCTGGCTATTGTGACAACACCGTTGCTACTGCTCGTGCTTTGGTCGTCATCAGCGTGTGCTGCTGCCTGCCTTTGCAGGCTATTGTGACAACACCGCTGCTACTGCTCGTGCTTTGGTCGTCATCAGCGTGTGCTGCTGCCTGTCTCTGCAGGCTATTGTGACAACACCGCTGCCACTGCTCGTGCTTTGGTCGTCATCAGCGTGTGCTGCTGCCTGCCTCTGCAGGCTATTGAGACAACACCGCTGCTGCTGCTGGCTTCACGGGTCCTTTCGTCGTCAGCGTGTGCTGCTGCCTGCCTCTGCAGGCTATTGAGTCGGCACCGCTGCTGTCAAGTCCTGCAAGTCTTTCAAACTCAACATAACTACGAATACTTGGTCCTGTTTACACGGTTTGTAAGATTGTATATTTTTGGTTTGTAACATCAGTTCCTTATAGTTTTTCGTTTTTTTGTTTACCGATTGACTTGAATATATTTTTGTGAACTTAACTTATGTAAGCACTTGTAAAAATTAAGAACACTACCGTCGTTTAGCGTTATTGTTGAATGAGTTAGCCTTTGTCTGACTCAAGTTTGGCTACGGTGCGCGGTTTGTATTTATTCATTTAATATTTATTACTTGAATTGAAATTTACCTTATCAAAATGGATAACTTTTATGAGGTACAAGTTAAACTGTTTAACAAAATTAAAGGTTTCTTTACAAACTTTAAGAAACTTGGCCAGGTGAAAATGACCAGGGGTCAGGCTGACTCTAGGCTTCAACAACTTAGAGATACTTTTGAACAGTTTAAATCCACTCATGATAACATTATAAATATAAAACCTTTACCCACAACTCATGATTATTTTAAAAATAAGTGCTTTGAAGTGGGAGAGGATACTTTTTATTCAGTTTAGGGTGATTTTAACGATTTTTTCAATTCGCTTAATGATCATTCGAATCCAACAGGCACTTTACCTCCTACTAATGCCAATGGTAGTTCGTTTCAGAGTTTCTCTTTTTTACCTCCAATAGACTTGCCATCCTTTGATGGTGACTTTGCTAGTTGGGAAAATTTTCGCGATGTTTATAGGGCTATAGTCCATAGGAAGCAAGAATTACCAGCTATTATTAAATATCAACATCTTAGGGCGCATCTGAAGGGTGAAGCTTTAGACCTCATTAAAAATATACTCTTGTTTAAAGAGAGTTATATACAGGCCTGGGATACCACAACCCTGTATTATGATACTAAACGTCGTCTCATTAATACGTATACAACTACTTTTCTCAGTTGTCAAGCTATGAGAGGCAGTTCTTGCTCTGAAATGAGGCGCATATCTAAGAAGATGATAAGTTTTGTTGATTCCTTGATATCTTTAGAGAGAGCAGTAGGAGATGCTGACACATTTATCGCTCTTGTAGTTAGTAGATTTAATTTTCAAACGAACAAGGATTGGCAAAAAATGTTAGGTAGTAGAAGTAATCCTCCTACTTTAGGTCAACTACGAGACTTCATTTCGGCACAAATCATTACAATGGAATCGTTTCCTTGTTAACCTGTAAATAAGATTAAAAATATTCGTGCAACTACTCCGTTTAAATTATGAGATCTTCTAGTAGTAAGCCTATATCAGGTGTTACTGCACATCAGACAGTTGTTTCAGATTCCATTGTTTGCAAATTTTGTAATCAAAAACATCATCTTGTCTCTTGTGATTCATTTAAATCACAGGAGTGGAGTGATAAATGGAAATTTCTGAAGTCCCATCGTCTCTGTGTTAGTTGTTTTGGTCCTCACCTTAACTGGGAGTGCTCTGTTAATAGTAAGTGTTCACACTGCAACCAAAAGCATCACACCATTATGCACAGAGGGAATAAGTCCAGCTCTACATCTGTCTCTACTAAAAATAAGTAAACAACATCTGTAAGTAACTTGACAAACTCTTTTACTGTACAAAACCAAGTTCAGATTTCTTCAGAGTCTAGTGTGAATGTACAGTCATGTAGTAGTAATAAAATCGTCTCACCCAAGGTGCTTTTAGCTACTGCTCGTGTTTTCGTGTATGCCACTGATGGATCTCGCATATTGGTACGAGCTCTCATTGATCAGTGCTCACAGAGTTGTCTTATTACTAAATCTCTCTGTGATATGCTGTATTTGAAACCGAGATCAGTTAGTACGACTCTGTCAGGAGTAGGTGGACTGATTTCCATGGACGCTAGTAAATCAGTTGCTTTCAAATTTAGGCCTCATTTTGAGTCTGGTTTTGAGCACTTTGTTAATGCGTTAGTCGTGCCAAAAATTTCTTCCTACGAACCACTTCTAGGTAGTCGTTTGGCAAATTTAGATTATGGTAATTCTAGCAGATCCAGAATTCTACAGTATAGATAAAATTGATATTTTGTTAGATGCATCTGTCCATGCAATTACTATCGGTCAGGAAGTTTGCAAATTAGCCCCTGACTACCCAATTGCCTCTGCTTCGCAAATTGGTTGGTTGTTATCGGGTCAAATGCCCTTTGGTTCAGGATCCAACTTGTCACAAAAATCAAATATTATGGTTGTAAAGTCTCTATAAATGTAAACAGTTCAGTGCCTTCTGTAAATAGTCTTGTAAATAGTTCTGAGTCTTTTTATGTGACTCTATTAACTCGTTGTTCCAAGTGGGAACGGTTGCTAAGAGTAACAGCGTATTGCCTTCGTTTTACATACTGTTGTTTACATAAAATTAAACAAAGGAATTCATATTTACCTATAGCTGGAAATCTTAAGCCCCTTTACAGGCTGTTTTGCAGTTTATTGACTTGTATTCTTTTATTGAAAATGACCCGATTTACCTTTCAACATCAGAAATTGATTGTGCTAGACTGTGTCTAGTTTATCAGCATCAGATTGAGTAGAGCCTTACTTAATGATGATTCCTCTGAGCTTAATCCTCTTACTCCTGCTCATTTTTTATCATGAGGTCTTCATTTCTTGTGCCAGAACCCGATATTTCTTCTGAAAAGGTATTGCCACTTAAACGCTGGAAGCTAGTGAAACAATCTCTCCAAGTCTTCTGGAAAAGGTGGTCACTTGAATACCTTTCTACTTTACAAAGACGTTGCAAGTGGTTGAATCCTCAACGTTCGGTTAAGCCTGGTGATCTCGTGCTCATAAAAAACGAGTCTTCTCCACCTGGTAAATGGCCTTTAGGCATGGTTGTTGAAGTCTATGAGGATGCCGAGTCTCTCGTCAGAGTCACCAAGATTAGAATCGTTTGATATAGTTTTGTAAGGCCAATACACAAACTAATATTATTGCGTACCGTATCTGAGCTTGAGTCAGGACACAATAATAATTAGTCTTATTTAGATCAATTTATTTTCTTTCTTTTACTATTATGATTATCAAATTTCATATCTAAAAGTTACAAACCTTCCAAAAATATATATAAAATTATCAGTAATTTGTGTATTATGTTTTTTTTATTTTATTTTTCGAATTATTTGCTATTGTACATGGGAAGCGTTCGACTGCTCTATTCACACGGTATTTAATTGTATATTATTCCATCCGCCTGTCCATCAACCTTGGGACTATGTAAAACATCAGTATTACTGACTGTTACCGGCTGAATGTCATTATATTAAAAAAAAAAAAAAACTTTCATTATTTCGAATTTTTGTAAGTGGAATGCGATCCACCCTTTTGTCCTTCTAAGACTTGTTATTGATATACATTCGTTACACTTCTGTCTATCAACCTTGGGACTATGTGCAACATCAGTAACATTGTACTGATGTAAATAGAAAATTTAGCTTATGAGATTTGAAATCACGCGCTTTAGGATATTCTCTTACCTATAAGGGCCAATCATAAGCGTACGCGCGTCTATTAATACACCAATAGACTCTGTATATACTTACCTTTGTCCAGCAGCTTGCTGCTGCTGCGGTTTTCGTTAGTCAGCCTCAAACGTCCTTTTTGGTAAGTCGCTTTGCGCTCGTCTTATAATTTTCACGTGTATCGTTTTATGTTAGATTATTGTAACGAAAACGATTCATAATTTCGATTGACACGTAATTTCTCAGTCTGACTCAAAAATTAGTTCTGCCTTTTTTTTATCTTGCATGTAAGCAAGTATTATGGCTTGTTAAAGTAGAATAAAATAGAGAGATTGTTTTTTATAATAAACGGCTAAAGTGTTTAAAAGTGTGTTGTGCATTTATTATTGTGTCGTTTTATTACATCCGTTTTCACGCTCCCCTAAATTCGGCGTGCGATACAAAAATTATACAGTCCACTATCTTACTGAGTTTAATTTCAAACAATGTGAATTATCCAGTTGAATTTCTAAACAATACTTGGAAAGGAATATTCAACTCCACATAAGCTTAATTTTAAAACTAGAATAATTGTTATGTTCATACGAAATAATGCAATTACGAACTTATTAAGAGTTTAAGATAAAAAAAAACTAGCAGGCCATAGCACTATATGAAGGGTGGTGTGGAAATGTGTTAATGAATTATAGATTGAAAATTATTATGAAGGAAGTGGTGAAAAGTGGCTGAAGATGGCTAGAAAAAGTATTGGAACGTTTCTCTGACAATGTGTTTAGAAGTGGTGAGGGGGCTAAGGCGTATTTCTTAAAAAGTATAAGGAATGCTGAGAGAGGTGGAGCAAAAAGTTATTTAATTTAAAATGACACGGTAACTAAAATAATTTTATTTGATTTACGAATGCTGTTGAAGGACAGCTGATAGAATTTCACTTTATTTAGAGGGGGATGGGCTAGGGGGGCTGAGGGGTTTGGGAGGGTGGAGGGTTATGTGTGGAATGACTCCATAAAATCACTATGCAATTTAGGATGATATATAAACTTTGGATGCCACAGTATCATCAGAAAGTTACCTTGACTCCAGCCTATAAAAAATTCACATTTGCAACATCTAGTATTTACACATCTGTTTTTAATTACACATGATCACTATCAGTAACTTTCTAGTTTTCTGAATCAGTAAGAAGAAAGGGGCTGCCATATTTAACAGAAAAAATCAATAGGGAGGTGTCACATATTTAGCAACATCAGCTCATTGGCATTTTTTGAAGCGAAGCTTCTTATGTAGGGCCCTCGCTTGATAAAAATAGGGGAAAGTGTCACACTTTTTTTCCCCTTCATTCCTATTCATCTCCCACTACCACATGCTCTCCTGATAGCAAAAGTAGTATACATATACTATATGGTAGATGGCGCGCATGCCCTCTGCCTTTTTCTTTTTTTCAGAATCACTGAATGACGCAAAAATTTAGTAGTGAAAGCAAAAAACTCGAAAATAAAACAGGTGAAGTACAAATCTTTAAGATAACATATGAGCTTAAAAATTATCGAAAAATCCTGATCGGAATTTTCTGTACGTAAGCACCCTTGCTAACATACATTAATCCCCGTATGGCAAATGAGTTGCGTTAGATGATGGCATGATATTATGGAGGAAGAGCTCGGCTCTACCTAGATATCCTAGCTTGTCTACATATGCATGTAGTAATTGTATCTATCTATAAGGGTACATTTTACAGAATAATTTTCTATAAATATTTAGGAACTTTTGAAATTTATAGAAAACAGCTATCAATTGAAGAAATTAAATGATTGATTACGCAATGCGCGAATAAAACTATGATCGTTTCGGAAAATGTCTACTTTAGAAACACTTAAATTTTCCTCATTGACTCTAGTAATTTTCAAAGCATGATATACTTATGCATTTTTTTGCTAGTTGAGGACGTTGCCTACTTATATCGAACAATAACAGAATCGTACAAAAATTTGAAATTTTTATATTATTTGTTATAATATTAAATATTGACAAATAGCACGATGAAGAATCGTGTTAACCAGGGGCTCTCATGGGACGGCTGCCTAATCAGCATTAAAATTTATGATAGAAATTATACATGTCAACAAAACTAACGGGACTGATGAAAAACTATTCAAGGAGTTATCATGCAAAATTTCAACCTATGTTATGACACTTTTACAGATTTATGCATTAAAATGATTAAAATCCCTTTAAAAATCACTCATTGGGTTAGTATTCTGCTATGCCTACCTATTTTATTTAAGGTATCGGTAATTCGGTAATATAGTTACCCACTAAAAAATACGTTAACTACGCAACGTCCTTAAGGACAAACACTTATGTTTAACTAAATATATATTAGAAGATGCCAACTCATGAAATAATTATTTTAGCGTTATTTACGAATGGCCACACTCCGAATCTATACTTGTACGTAAGAACTATTTGATCTAGAGAATTTAAATCGTATTATTGGTGAATCATAAAAATGAGTAAATTAGGTATTATATAGAAACATAAATATCTTTAAAAATGAATACATGTTTTTGAAAAATTTAATAAACTTCAATTAAATTTAAAGCGCTTGTTGCTAATTTTCTTGCAATTTAACAAATCTACATACTTCTAATGATGGTCCTAATGTTTCTTCAAATATTATTAAAATCTAGACGTTAACTAGGATGGTAGAGTTTCCAAAGTAGAATAATGCATACTTAAGTTAATAAGTTTGTTTGCACAACTAAGACAAGAAATGAGCGTTTTTATTGCAAACGTGAATATTTTGTGGGCTATGGTTTAGATGGTTTTCTGATAATACTATTTCAGCGAAATTATATACATAAATGCAGCGTGACGTATAAGCTCCACTTGCCACGTGAGCTTCTGTATATCCACATTATATCTTGTACGAATGTAATAAATAAACTTTGTTTAAGTTGAAAATACGATTCGTCTGTATCAACTTTGGATGTAGCACGGTCACAATCAAAGATTCTTGAAATCAAGCCTCCTTTCAGGATAATATTTTTATTAACCGTGAGTGCTCTTGTTAGAAGAAAGTTTTCTTCTTGGCATTGCCTTGCTTTTTGTAAAGCAATTTTTAGACTAACTTTGGTGAAAAGGTCACAATGCTTAAAATTAAGTCTTACATTAAAGTCAAATATTTATTAAAAGATAGTGCTCTTTCAATACCAAAAGTTCCTTCGTGTTACCCTCTGCTTTTTGTAAAAACTCAATATATTTTTCCCTATATTATGTAGCTATTTGTGTCTATAAGCCCTCCACCATGCCTTAAGAAGCTTTTATAGCTTCTCATAAAATAAGGACAAAATCGACATATTTCTCCATTTTTTAAGCATATTCTACTTTTTAACCAAAGCTTCACTCACCCTTGGTATGCCTTCACAGATTTCTGCACTTTTTTGGTCACCTCACCACCCACACAGCATGCATAATTGAATATACCTTTTTTAAACTCGCATCTCAATAAGGCTACGTATAATCGACAAAGATTTTTTGTAGTAGAAACCTACATTATTGAGTCTTTGACCATGAGATTTACTTATAATCATATGAAATACCAAAAATATATGGAATTGCTTGTAATACAAAATTGAAAATAGTGAAGAGTCTCTTTTAATGTTTAGTGTTATTCTTGGAATGAAAACTTTGTATTCAATTTTGACCCTATTATTATTTCTCTTTATACGCTGCTTTTTAATAAATAATATAATAACCCTTTATCGCGTATGATCTCATGAACCGTCTCATATACTTAAATTCATTATGAACATTACTACTGAATAAATTTTAAAATTAAGTTTATGTGGTGGTAAGCATTTACATATATTATTCACTATTTATTCATACTAGAGAATTCACATAAATATTTTACTTATCAATCCCTTTATGTGCTGCTTTGATCATCTTAAAAACTGTTATGATAGTAATTTCTATATAAGTATCGAGTGCCCTACCGTAATTAGAAATATAAAATAGATTTTTGTTTATTTTTGAAACGAAAATGATACAGAGTATTATAGGTGCAAGAAAGAAAATACGTGTCAGGATCTTCATGACAAAATTACAAAATATATTAATGGTAGACATTTACGTTCTATATAAGCTGCACCAAAGTCGCAAAAATTTCTAATATCTGTTAAATGTCATGGAGTAACTTATCCACCAGTTTATCTAGAAAACAAACTAAAAATTTTTTTCAAAGTAACTAAATTATAAGAATACAACTAGATGCAGCATGGGCTAAACCAGTTCTGGTGAATTGGCATTAGTTAATCAAGCCCCCAGTCAAGGCTTTCTACGGTATATTGCACGGCTTCTCAAGCTTTTCGTCTGACAATTTTAAATTAAGTAAACTACTACGTTGGCCAGGATGTAAATTTGCAAGCAATAGAGTTCAAACGAAAAAAAATCATTAACGTTCAACATTTTAAGGATGTTTATTATGTGGTTCAATCAATCTAACGATATGACGTCAACTTTGTAATCTAAATCAAATCTTGTACCTAAAAACTTAGTCACACATCCCATGGTCTTCATCGGAAATTTGCTAATAAAACGCTGTTCAATCATTAATAGAAGACGTGGAGAATTTGATACTAACAAGATATCATCCACAAATACAAGCACTTTTATACATACAAAGGGAATTATCATTCCTCGTATGTGTAAGATTTATTTTAATGAACAATGTATAAAGTTCCTGGTTTCACACACTGCTGCCCTACATATGACCATATAAGACTTTATGTAACTTACAAAAACTATCTGGACAAAGACGACTGGACATAGATTGCTTCGTCAAAATTCAAAATATAATCAGTGAAAACGTAAAAGAGTTTGGAAAGGAGCAAACAAAAAATGAAGTATGGAAGATAAAAGATGAAAAATGAAGGCAAAAAAAATCTGCAAAAAAAAAGGAACAAAAATGGAGTAAATTGGCAAATAAATGAGATAAGTTACATAATAATAGGTCTATTAATTCAATATTGAAAATAAACAAAAGAATGGGGATTAACATAAATAAATAAAACCAAAGTAATGGAAAAAAGCCAGTAGCATAAGAAACCCAAATCTATGAAGACGAATCAAAATGAATACATTCGACGAATAAGACAAGTGAATTACAATATTGATAAACAGAATATTAATGAGCATACTTCATGTCATTGTGTGTATGTTTGAGTGAGCAAAATGTGGAGATGTGACAGGGTAGGCGTGCATGGGAGTAAAAAATGGTAAGTAAATAATAGTCACGATTTTCAGCAGAGTATAGGGTTGAATATAAAAAAAGCGGATGAGAGAAAGCAGTATGAGAGGATGGTACATATGTGACGCTATATACGCAAAGGTCATTGAAATATTAATTATTAAAAGAAGCCGACAGATGCAACTGACTATAAGATATAGATGATACGACGTCTTCGTAAAAGAGAGCAAGGTAATGAGATAAAGAGCAAACAAAAGAGGTTGATTGAAAATTAATGATAATACGTTTTACGAACGTATGAAAAAAAAAGACTTAATGTCTTGACGACGATGTCCTACATCCTGGCTTGATGACAGCGGTAAAATCTTCTACAGACTAGTACAAAGCTGTCAGCAATTACTTCCAGAAACTAAGCAATTAGTAGCTGAAGAAGCTTTTAGTTTGATGCAAGAGAGCGTGAAAAAAATGTGCTGTCAAGTCCCGAAAGCCTGAAGCACCGTCCCTACCACCACCGTGCTATATTCAAGTTAATCAGCCGTGGGTGCAAGCGTGGTCCAATAACATTTTTTCTTGGAAGAAGATCCCATAACGTCCAGATTAATTTTTATAAATTGATATGATTTCCTTGTCTACGGCATATATCCACTGTTTGCTGTCCAGTCTATTTAGAACCTCCTAAAAGGTCATTTAGTGCTAAGAGAATAGGCAATGGGAAATTGCATTGGTAATCCCTTAGATAGTTGGATCGCTTTATTTATCGCTTGAGTTGGTTGATTGATTCTGGTTGAGGCTAATTACTTGAAGTTAAGTTTTTTTTTCTGTGCGTAGTGTCAATTTGACTGCCAAAGCACTTTTCAATCCTTATGGACTCTTAAAAGACTCAGTTTATTAAATATTAACGGGTAAATGTATACCGTTGTTTGCTGGTATATCTAGTATTTCAATAAATTGAGCATCTGTGGCCGCTTGGATAATTCTACTGGTGTGAAAGCAAAGCTTATATCCAGTTTGATTTTATAGATAATTTATAAATCTAGTTTGTGGTCTATTTGACCTCTTGTGTGCTTTGGTATAAGCATGTAAGCTTCACAGCCGAAATTTCGCAAATTTTCTAAGCTGGATTTATCGCCAAATGAAATTTTATACGATAACCTTCCTAACAAGAATCGCTTAGGAGATTAGTTTTAGAGATGAGCTGCGATCACAACGGCTTTAGCTGAGGAGCTTTTGTTAAGCCCTGCTTCTGACAGCATGTAGTAAGTTTTCAAGAGCAAAATCCTATTCACTTACTCTGTGTAACCGTTCTGTTGGAAGTTGTATGCAACGGTGGTCTTATGCTTAACGACAGCAATGTTTAATAAATTTTTAATGTTTCAAATGACAAGCTCACGTACATTCTCCGTGTAAAAGACTTTCAGTCAGTTGCTAAGCCGGTTTTCTGCAAATTTTACGACTATTTTAATTGGTGACAGTCAAAAGCACACAAACTTTCTAATTCAGTCGAAAATTACTAATCGAAAGGGCACATTACACGCTCATCATCAGCGCATCATAAGCGCACATGGAGAGTGATCATAAGCGCCCATAGGTAAATGAAAACTTTCAGTTGACTTACTGGTTTCAGAACCGTTTAATACTATGTGATAGGTATAAATGCAAATACTTTACAAAAAAAGAAAAAACATAATACAATGAATATAAATTTTTCTCATTGTCGATGCTCCAATTGTATTCGTAATTACGTAGATCTCTTTGTCCCTGCTTCTGAAAAATTCATTTTTGTGAATATTATATTTAAACATTATAATTTTTTTAATACGTACTAATACTTAAAAGCTTACAGTTTACAATCACTGGTTGACAGTAATGTGCTATCGCTCTCAAAAAGTTTATTCTTGATCCAGACGACTTGTCCGACTCATACTTTTTTTTCTCTTTTTGTATAAAATCTTTGGTAATTGTAATTTTTGACTTCTTTCTTCGTCTTGTTGCTCCTTGAACTTTTAGGTATGTTTGAACTTGGAGTCGTTTAAGAACGTCTTTAACCAGATGAACTGAAGGCTTCGATGCATGGATATTGTCTTTAAAATGTCTATGAAAACTCTTGGAACCGTTTATCGTTGTTGATATTTCATCCAACGTCAGTGCCCACAATGTAGCAGAAAATTTGCACAGTAATGCTTTAATGTAATTCTCAAACACATAGTCAGCAAACTGCATCACTCTCTCACGATTCGAGGCGGTTCCAATCAGACTTTCTGCGCAGGAATTTCAAAATTGACTAAAATCGTTTTAGGAGAAGTGCCAGGGCAAAAAAATAACAGATAGAACCACATTAAAACATTGCACGCTGTTGTTTTATTCGGAAGAAAACAAAAAGCGGTTTGATAATGAATACCATGATAATAGACATGGATGATATACAGTTGATAATGGGATATTTTGAGATGGTATTAACAATGAGGGTGTATACCATTGTTACGGATTATTACTACAATAAACATACTAAATAGATGTGCTATAGTTATTATCATTTAGTTTGTGCGCTTTTGGTCGTTCGATGTGTGCGCTTTTGATCTTTCGGTTTGTGCGCTTTTGATTGTGTGCTTCTGATAAGCGTGCGCTTTTGATTTGCAGCCATTTTGATGGAATTTGTAATATTAGTTTTAGTTTTAAGGAAAAGTACAAAAATACATCCTAATTTATATAAATCACTTTGTACCAGGGCAAAATATTCCTGTGCTGAGTTTAAATAAATTGAAAAAGGCTTCGTCACCAGTTTGCCCTTATGACAACTTATAAAATTTAGTAGCTTATCTATGTTCTTAAAATAAAGTTTATTAGCTTGTTCATTCTCAATAATATTTAGATTATCCAAGATTAAATATACTATCACACTTATACACACAAAAGTAGTTAATATGCTGTTTCCACTTGTTGTCCTACAAAAATGGGGTTTTCCTTTTGTGTCTATGCCAAATGTTTATTAGAAAAGAAATCAACTATATATCCTTTGTTAGTTAAGGCACTAACAAATATATTATAAGCCATAGTTCTGGGAATGTATAGTGCATTAGAAGAGTAAATTAGTTACTGTTGTTCCTAAACAAAATTTTGTAGGTTCATCTGTCCTGTTCCAAAAGCTTGGATGCTATAATTGCTTCCTATCAAAATATTACGTGGTTCTATTCCTTTATCAGGTATTAAAAGAGTTTTGTCTTGGCACATGTAACCTGATACTTCTAAATCTCAGAGCGATTTGTTTTTTATAATGTACGTGCTAAATACGCGTACATCAATATCATATCGCTGTAAGGGTCTGATTAATTCTCTATGTAGTTGGAATTCTCCTCAACCTGAGTGTATAGAGCTTTTATTTTATTTTTTGGGGGCTTGAAATATTTACCTGTATACTGACTATTGTAAATGTAATTATAACACCTTACTTTTTATGTGATTTATTACCTTGTAGTAATTTACTTTGACTCTGAAGGTAAAAATTTTTGCGTGCATACTGGCGCATATAAAAAGCGTTTTTGGAATAATCTTATTCTTCTGTCAGCGTTACCTCGTGCAGCAACTTTGTTCTTGTAAGGTTCGATATGAGCTGTCTAGCGGCATGAGACTGAGGTTAGCCAACGAACAATATAATTCTTATCCCTTTATCGGATACTTTAATTCTGACGTCTTCAAGCGAATGTGTACACATAATAATCTTATCTATATAGGCTTCACTCGATTTATAATTTTCTAACTCCAAGGAAGTTAACTCAATGAGAAGGCTTACACGTCTGAGTAGGCCACTGTTGGCAAAACTTTTTCAGCTTGATTAAGACGTCGTTGGTGGCCGTTTTTGCACCATCTCTATGCGTGTAAAGGAAATAATCAAGAGGTAGCGTGAAATGGAAGCCAATCTTTGGAACGTTTTTAGCATTTTGATCTTACTATCTACCTTCAGAGACCTTCTTGATCTCCAGTAGCTTTTTATATTTAAGATAGGATTGCATAACCACTATCTATGTGTGGTAATGTTCTCAGCCCTTGAGCTTTTTGATACACTGAAACAATCGATTGGACATCTTACTGGTAGGAATTTGTGATGGACTTTTTCTTACACGTTCACTAAATAAAAAAGATTTGACTTGCGCACTTTTCAGTTGTGCTCAGATTTTTTACTACTTTTCATTTTCAAACTATCATATCCTTACGTTCCCATAACCTGACATTGTGTATGGAATAAGGAAAAAAAACGAAAAGAGAAATTAAGGAAGTAACCTAGCAACCAACATTATTTTATCATACATATATTCAACTTGCCGATAATCTAACTTGGTGACCGCTTACGCGTGACTGTATCGAACAGTACGTATATGCAAAGCATGAAGAGATATAAGTAGTAAGTGAGTCTAAATCACCACAAATAAAGTACATAAATAACAATATATAGAATACTAAATTACCTTGATGCTGTCATGTAAGATAGTCATAAATTAATATTATTGGTCATGGTATAAGAAATAAAATGAATTGCGTAATATCCACCAATCACAAATAATTATATCAAACAGCATATTTGGCTATAAATTGAAAAAAAAATTTAGTTCGAAAATAGTTTTTTAAGTTGTTAGCGACAAAATTTTTTGTAAAAATGGATCCAAACAGTTAAAATTCTTATTTCAAGTTCTAAACTTTGTAACGATGCAAAAATGGCCTCCACATCCCAATTCACTCTCGATGAATATACATGGAGCCCAAATTTAAAGCTTCTAAAAGTTTCTTTGTTTTTGGAAGTTGTATATACGCTGAAAGAAGGGGAAGAGAACACTAACGGATAATCTGCTAGGCTGAAACAACACATCAGCACCAGCAGGAAAAGACAAGATAATAGGAACACAACTGCCAGAATACTCAGTAGCTGCTATGTCAAGAGTGACTGCAAGGAGAGCTACGTGGCAGTAGCAGCAGTGATGGCCATAGTCCAAGCGGGAGATCGCGAGTTAGTCTGAGTGCCTACACTAAAATAAATTTGAGTGTAGGATATTACCAATTTTTTTTTTTATCGAGAGACTTTAATAATATTGAATGCTAACACTACGAAATTTGGAATATACCAGGTCGGAGAATTTCGAAGTGTTCTGTTTACAAATTGGAAGACTCACCGTACGTGTTTGGTAGCGTCCAATGTTGACGATACTTTGGACGCAGAGAGCACAACGCTGGAAGCGTCACACCTTGGAGTTGGTAAGCTCAGCTTCCTGACTTGGGAGAGTAGAAGCTCGACATTAGTTGAGATCGCTTAGTCCTATTATCGAGCCATAATACTTTGGCATTAAATATAAAGAGTATGTAGGTAAACCGATTCAAATACATTGTTGGGAGAGAGAAATAATGTATTTATACTTAGCATGTATTTCATACAAATAATAATTCAACAATAATAATAATAATAATTTTGCATTAGCGTATTGAATGAAAATTAATAAAATTAATAGTTTTTATAATAGAAATTTTTGAATAATATAATTTTTTAGAATAATTGTAATTTTTCAAAAGCAATATCATCAAATCCAATTTATAGAACTAGATCTTTTATTTGGGTACCCGTTGTAACAAGGTTTATTTTATCATATTTCTGAAAGTAAATTATTGTAAGCTGATATTAAAATCTAGTATGATGTATTTTTGGTAAAGGCATTTATCAACTGCACACGTATAAAATATGTATAGAATAATATTCAGGTGTATATACGAATACTTATAAAAACTTTTATACGTGCAGGTTTTTCGATGTTACATACACCCATAGCACACTTAATATTAATGCCAGACGGAACGGCATTCCACTCAAAGCAAAGTTCAGTACTCTAGAGAGTCGCAGGCTATAACTACTATATAATCATTACTAAAAAGAAAAGGAAGAATTGTATAACTTGTAATTATTTATTGAAACTTAGTTAATATTATTTATACCTACTTAGAGGTTTCACTACTGTTAATTAGAATGCAGATAGTATTGTTAGTTTTCCACCGGCATAATAATAAAATCATATTTTTTTTCGGACCCGTCAATTTATAAAACTCAAATAAAAATTAATCGTCAATGCAGTTTTTAAAAGCGTAAATTAATTTTGATAAATGTACGTAAACAGTAGCTGTTAAAAAAAAAAAAAAAAAAAAATACACAAATGCGACTCGAAGGTACGACCAGCAAAAACAAAAACGATCCAATCCACTCGGCTACAGCGTAATTTGATTGAAGGAGTACATATGCTGTACAGAAGCTGTTCGAGCAAGCTTGGGGTAACCATGCACATTATATGGAGAGGAAGAGTTGGTGTAGGAGAACTGGGGTAGAGACTCTTTCGAGCTGTACTCTAGTAGTGGCAATCTATAGCCTGCGAATTCATAGAGTACTGAACTCTGCTTTGAAGGGAATACCGTCCCGTCCGGCATTTAAATAGAGTATGCTTTGGGTGTATGTAACATCGAAAAACCTGCATGTAGAAGAATTTATATAAGTATTTGTATGTACACGTGAATGTTATTCTATACATACCATATACGTGCGCAGTTTGTAAATGTGTCTTCCAAAAGTACATTATACAAGATTTACACAACAACTTACAATAATTCGCTTTAAGAAACGCGATAAAATAAATCTTGTTATAACGGGTATTCAAATAAAAGATCTACATTCATCATTTGATAACATTGCTTTTAAAAAATTACAGTTAATCTAAAAAAAATAATTATCAAAAAACTACTATTATAAAGATAATTAAATCTATTTATTGTCATTCAATGTGTTAATGAAAAATTATCGTTATTATTGTTCAGTTATTATTTATATTAAATATATGCAAAGTATATATACATTACTCCTCTCTCCCAACAATGTCCTTGAATCGGTTTACCTACATACTTTTTATATTTAATGCCGAAGTATTATTGCTTGATAATGGGATCGAGCAACCTCAACTAATGTCGAGCTCTTGCTCTACCATGTTGGAAAACTCAGCTTACCAAATTCAAGGTGTGATGTTTTCAGCGTCGTGATTTCTGCGTCCAACGTATCGTCAATATTGGATGCTACCGAACACGTACGGCGAGTCTGAAAATTTGTAAACAAGATACGTCAAAAATTGTTTAATTGATACATTACTAAGTTTGGATTGATGTCAGTCGTATTTTGAAATTTTAGAAGCAAGAAATTTATCCAGCTCAGGCAGTTCTAAGGTTAAAGATTTCCTACACTTAAATTTTTTTCAGTGTAAAATTTGTGGTAAAATTTGTCTGACTCTTGCATCGATGAAACAAAAATATATAATAAGATACGATAGGTATAAATACAAATACAGATATAAATTAGTTTAAGATAGGAGCCATTAGATTGAACCATATTTTTAAAAGATAATAGATTAATTTATTAATTAAACAAAGAAAAAATAACATTGTTAATAAACTTTAACTCAAAACAAACAATACATAAATGTGTACAAAATATATAAATCAACTACTCCTATGAATGTCAACATAGGTACAAATGAAAATACCACCCGGATATACGAAAAAAAGATGCAGTACAAAAAGGCTGTAATAAAACTTATTCCGTGAGTAACAAAACAGCAGATTATAAGTACTCAGTTTCAACAATAATATCACAGCGTAACAGTCTGATGTAAATGAAATGAATCATGAAAAAAAATTATAAAAAAATAAATACAAATTTAAAAGTTAAAGTGTAATTGAAAACAAGAGTACTAAACATAATTATTGGAAAAAATTTTGAAGAGGCGTAGTGCTCTTATGCCTCCACTTCACAAGCTCCTCACTAAAAAGCTCCGTAAAAATTGATCGCTTAAAAGCTGGAAGATTATGGTGATTTAGATCTGAGTCGTTTCAAAAGCTTAGAAAAATTACCAGTGAGTATTATTTCACTGACGTCAGGTACCTAAAGGTTGATTGTGTTGTGGTTCATTCGTATGGACCAGATTGCTTAGATCACTCTCGGAAAAAATTGGGATAAGTACAAAGCCCTTTGCTTTTTGCATAAAAACTGTAAGATTTCTGACAACTAGAAAGCTAAAGTTGATCGTTTTATGTATCTTAATAGTCATCCGAAATAGCTGATATACACTGACAGGTGAAACCAGGTATAATAGATGTAAGAATCACTTTCGAAGCCTACTATATTATTAATTTTAACCTTTGAAAGTTTTCTAGATTGACTGAGTATTTCATCGCGCACTGTAGATGATACTAGATGGGCAACGATCATACGAGTTCTCAGTCTATTTGGTGCTGGCATTGACTGTGTCACGGAAGATCCCCATTCACGGATCAGGAGGATGTTCCAAGTAAAATCAGGGTGATCCAGAAATGTAAAGATTGTATTCATCTTATCTGAGTAGGGCAGCGTAACTGAAACTGGAATACTAGTTATGATAAGTTCTTCTGAGTCATGTAGGAGAAACTTAGATTAAACCGTGGCAAGCTTTTCTGAGACCCGCTAAACCTGTGTTTTAGCGGTAGTCTCAATAAGGCTCATTAATTCATTAAGAAATCAGAAAATCCGATAACGGAGGAATCAATTCTCTTAGTGTTACTAGAGATCTCACCATTAGCACTCATTAATTTCACTCTCAATTCACTCTAGGCTGTCATAAGCTTAGTTCTTAGGCTACGTTGGACTAGAGTAAAATCCGAAACGATTTTTTTCAAATAAGCAGGGGTGGACTCGTCATTGTGAGTACCCATATTGTTGGTCAAGTCTTCAAGAGTGTCAGAAAAAACACCCAATTGAGGCATCTTCAGCTCGTTACCGTGAATAGTAAGGGGTGGCGATAATGTATGCTTATGCGAGTTCCAAGTGGAACGAAAAGAGACAAGAGACGGACTTAGCATAAAAGGTATACAGGAGTATGACGGTGGAGGATAACAAGCAAATTTGGACAAGAGGATATCACCAAACCAGCGTTTATCAGAGTACTTTAAACGATACGGTTTGAGACATACAGCGCACCGAACACACGCACAACTTCCTTTGCAAGAATAATCAGTACGCTGACAAGAGATACACGGTTTACAATTCATAAGCTAACATTTAACACACTTAAAATAAATCAATAGAAATCCACAACAAGACCAATAAACATAACACACAATAGACATACAAGTTGATCACATATAAATAAAGTAAAGTAAGAAATACGTAGAGCTAGAGATTAAAAACATAAAGTATCCAAATGGGCAAAATAGAACCAAAAATATAAAGTTTTGATGTACAGTATTAACGGCATTAAAGACTAAGGCAATATAAATACGAGGAATAAAAGTACTATGAAAATGAAGGTATGTAACTGTTAAGTGAATCCAATAAAAATAAAAATATTGTAGGACTCTAATACTTAATTAAACAAATAGACTGCATTTTATCACTAAACGACAAATTTACAATTAAAAAAGAGTCTTCCACAGCAGATCTCAACCAACTCCCTGGTTCAAAAATAGAGAGCCTGTTATTATTCCTCAAAAGTCTGAGCCAGCAGGAGTCAAGGTATATACAATAATTGCAATACCTTATACAGGTTTACCAATAAGAACGTGAGAAAATGTCAAGTGAAAGAGGAACTATAAGCAATAGCCCGAGTAGACATCTTAGCCTTGACTCACCTTTGAAGCACGAATGAGTGAAAAAGTAAGAGAGAAAGAGGTATTGAGTGTGGATAAACAAGACGAAATGTATAAAAGAATACGAGGTGTATGCTCGAGAGTGCTGCCATTATTCGCACGTTTCGCCGGCTGTATGAGGACAGATAGCAAAGTTGAGAGAGAGATAGACACATTTATCTAGGCTACGAGAGTTAAGTTGAGGATAAGAGAGCAAGAGAGAGATTAGATTAGATTTTTTATTGAATGGCTGAAGGCTTAGGGCCCAAGATAGCCTTTACACTATTAAATTACAATAATTATAAATGTATGTGACTACTAGGGAGAACATATTAATTGCATAGTGAGATCAAACACTTATAAGTACTTATAAATATAAATGTACTGTAAGTATTACCGAAAGTGAATAGAACTCATGCGAATAGGACCATGAATGTAAAAGCAGTAATCGTCAACATAAACATGATGAGGCCAATCGCTAATATCAGATAAGTCATTGATAAATAGAGAGAAAAGCAACGGGCCTAAGATGGCTCTTTGAGGAGCTCCGATTACTCTAATCAGTGGATCACAAGCCATGCTTTCATCAATTACGACCTAAAACCTATCAGTCAAATAGGATTTTTCCCATGCACACGCTGAATCTAATAGACCGAGTGAGATTAACTTATCGCACAGCAGGTCAGTATTCACCGCATGAAATGTCCGAGACATGTCTATTGAGACCAAAAGTGTAATCTCTTTGTTATCAGCATGTGCACGTATAACATCAAGTCTACTAATGAGGGCGGATTGGGTACTACGGCCAGTCCTAAAACCAGATTGAAAATTTGACAGAAAATTTTGCTCATGAATAAACTCAATAAGCTGATTATACGCCAAGTTTTCCTGGATTTTTCCAAACGCTGGCAGTAAGCTGATAGGTCTAAAATCTTTCAGTTCTTTTGGAGAAGCTTTCTTTGGTATTGGTTTCACCAAAGCAGTCTTCCAGGACTCAGGAAATTTGCATGACTGGAAGGATGAATCATAGATATTCAACAAGACAGGCCACAGAATGGTATTCTTTACAATACCTCAAAGAAATCCCATCTGAGCCCGACGCATTTAAGCGGGCCGACAGCATAGCACGTATGACATCAGTAGATTGAATATGATTGAAGTAAAATCTTTCATCAGGACTGATCCTAGCTGTGGGACGCCGATCACGTATAGCCACTACATGATCATTGCCAATAAAATGCCTATTTGCCATATTAAAGTTGAACAGAAAAGGGGTCGAAGCAGGTTTATTTCTCAGTCCCATACGGTTGCCAAGCCTCCATGTATCCGAAGAATTTTTACAGTTGATAGCCTGCTGGTGGAAATAAGCATTACAAGCATTTTGCATTTGCAACTCCACAGTGTTTCTAATTTCTTTATATGCTGAATAAGTACCCTCGGATGGTTAGCATTTGTAAGCTCTCCATGCTCTATTCTGTTTCCTTATCAGAAATCTTAAATATGCATTGATCCATGGTAACGGCTAACGCTTGAAATTTTCGGAAAACGGTGCATGCTTGTCATATAGATTAAGCAGGGTATCAGATAAAAATGTGACCTTAGAATCAATATTCACGTAGCTCAAATTAACCTGGAGAGCAGCTTGCAAATCCCAACGGAACAAATCAGCATCAAAAATACTGAAATCTCTACGTGAAATAAATCAAGTATCCAGACGTGGAACATCATATTTTAATCTAACAAATACGGCATCGAGGTAAGAAATCGAGAGAACACCAATTAAAAAAAAAAATCAACATCAACTGAATTACTTAGACAAATATAATCTATAGTTGATTTTAAGGTGGGTGTATTATGCATTGTTTTATAGGGGATGAAGCGAAGTCCCATTACCTGCAGCAATTCCATAAGAATCCTCTGGTTAGTCGATTCCGTGTGACGTTCAATGTTGAGATCGCCCATTAAAATAATATGATCAAACGAAGCATTACAACTAATGATAGCAGTTTTGACGTCAAGCCAATACCCAGCCTTTGGCAGACTGTATACCAGCACACAAAGGTAAGTTATGCCATTAGCTTTCACCTCAGTTATTAGATACTCAGGCCTCACCAGGTACGCACTCTGTTTTACTGAGTGCGAAAGGACTTTGTAACTAGCAGAGTTATGCACGTAGAGTGCTATACTGCCTCCACCCTTGTTCTCGGGCAGTCAGTCACACCTCAAAAGTGAATAGCCATCTATGCCTGCCAAGGCCGAAGGCTTGTTTGGCTTAAAAAACGTCTCACTGACGCTTAAAATGTACGAGTTAAAATCAGAGATTAGTTTAAATACATCATCATAATGCCTCATTAAAGATTACCCATTGGCATCACCAACAATTAAATTATTTATGATTGTAATCAATTAGGATCATTTTTTGCTCAATCTTTTTTCTCAACACCGTACACCTCGATTTATCAGTGGCAGAATGTGCCACATTACTAAACTTTGCCTTGGTGCAGCTTATACAACATAGGTTATTTGCATTTCTGCAATGATTCACTCGATTCTCACCCGCACAGTTAGCATAACACTCCTTGCCCTTACAATCTGCAGCCAAATGGTTAAATCTGAGACATTTGTAACATTGGAACACTGAAATATGATCAGTAAAATGACAGGAACGCCAACCAATTAAGATGCGCTTTTTCTCCGTTAACTGCTTTATGAGATTCGGTTTCAACTGCACAACACACGAGCGAAACTTTTTGTTACGTGCTGGGTACATGGATATAACACTAACGTCCTTCGTCTCACAGCCAGGAAAATTCTGCTTGATAAGGCTTTCTTTAGGTCTTTTTTAGAAAGATCAACGGGAATACCATGGACAACTACACGTGGCTTAAGCTTCGTGTCAGTCTTGATTTCCAAGCCTGCCTTTTGGAGTTAAGCGCAGTCGTTTATCGAATCAAGTGCTTCGCCCTCGATAGCTACAGCATTCTTGGAGAGAAAAGAAAATTTATTTATTTAAGATGCAGATCAGCAGGCTTCAACATACCCATAATAGCATTTTGCGTGTCTTGCGAGGATGTAAATTTATCCATCACCTCTTCCCTGGGCCCCAGAATGATGCATTTTGAGTGGGAAATAGGTTTCGACTTTCCCTTACCGAGTAAAACACGATGAGATGCGTTAGAACCAGCTAATTTCTCTACGTAAGTGGCTCTTGACAGAGCAGGCGTAGAGCTCATAGAGGCTGTGTTGAGAGATGCCGCTACTTTCTGTACCTCAAGACAAGCCGAGCTGAGGTTCCTCGTGCATGCACCAACAACACCATCGACAGCCAGCTTGCCAAGATATGCACCTGCAATCTGGCTTAAGGCATCAGAAAATTTGCAGATCGCAGTACGCAGCTCTTTCTACTTGCTAGTATCCTTCTCAGTAGATAGCTGTGAGAGCATTACTTCTCGGCACTGCGCTACACGCGCATGGAGCAGCTTTACATCTTTCTCCGTCAGCAAATTGCCCGAAGGATTCTTGAAGCTCTTGAAACTTTCGTCCTCCGAGTCAGATATCATTATTCAGGGCTTGACAAAAATATCAAATAGCAGACAACATAAGCGAAGCAGTTAGCATTGCTATCAGCGCAGCAGCATTCAAGAGAGCTGATTGGGTGCTATAGCCCCGCCTGAACTCAGATTGTAGAGGTAAAAGATGGGAGCCACTCTCAAGGTAATTGTATATCTGCTGCGCGATGAGGCAATCGAATACTTTGGCAAGGTGCGGAAGATTAACAATTGGGCGCGTATCCTAGGGGCCTGCTGGCTTACGCACTTCAGAAAGTGGAACAATAGTGGAGAGTTTTCACGCCTCAGGGTAGATTCCCGTTACCAGAGATGTATTAAAGACATGCACCAAATATAGGGCAAGGTGGGGCAGGGCATCACCGAAATACTGTAGTGTCAAACCATCGCTACTACGCCCCCTCGAAGAAGAGGAGCAACGTATAAGCGATTGACGGACCTGAATCAAATCAACTTGACTAAACTGAAAAGCATCATCAGAAACCAGGACAGATGCAAGAATATTCTCAAGCTCAAGCATAGTGCACGGTGCCAAAGCATTCGAGACCGATGTGTAGTGAGCCAACAGCTCGTCAGGAGACAGTATAAGCAAAGGTGATGGGGGCTTACCAGCGGTCACTCCAAAGCGACTCAAAATGCGCCAACATCTTGACTGATCCACAGCGTCGCGCAGCAAACTCGTGAGATACTCCTCTTGGGCAATCTTCATATCGACTTTTATTTTCTCTCGCAGGGCCTAAAGTGCGACCATCTTATTTGTATCACGCGAGCGCCGAGCCTCATGGTATAAACGATCCCAGTGGCGGCAGGCATCGCGTAACTTGCGCATAATCCATGGGTCTGGAACTTGGCGCGAAGCCCTATCACAAAAAGGTGCATGGATATCTAAAAGCTCAGTCACAAGATAACGAAAAATCTCGAGGGAGTGAGCAATGTCTGCAGTGTATAACTCATTTGACAACCCATTCATACCACTACAGAGAACCGCCGTGAAACGCTCAATCACATCATCACTGAACGAAACCAAGCCAAGAAGTGTCAAGATTTTTGTAAATATATCAGCCTGCTTCACGCCCAAACTAGAGGGAATCTCAGTGACAAGCAGCTCCGATGTAGGCGCAACCGGTCCGCGTCTCTTCAGCTCATCCAATT
This sequence comes from Copidosoma floridanum, assembly GCF_036245765.1. Lineage (NCBI taxonomy): Eukaryota > Metazoa > Arthropoda > Insecta > Hymenoptera > Encyrtidae > Copidosoma > Copidosoma floridanum. The sequence goes on from NW_028321908.1 coordinate 1,638,858, forward strand.
CATCACGTATAAAGCCAGTTCCAACCTCAAGTGCATCGATACGTCTAGAATCAGCCAAGGATTGCTTCGAAGTATCATCAAGTCGACGATTTATATTCGTCATCAATTTATGAGGCCCCAAATCGCTGATTCTCATTGAAGTCCTCCCAACCACTCGGTAAATCTGAATCGTTCTGCACCCGTGACTCCCAACCCTGGGCTCCTGCAAGGGGTCCATACAACTGTCTACTCGGAGGAAGCGATGTAAACCTAATAGAGTCATCGTGAAGTGTCACAGCTACTAGTATAAGCGTGTATATAGACACAAAGCAACACTCCCGAAAGCCAATAAAATTAAATATCTGTCACAAAAATTACACACACGTGCACACTTAACCAGAACCAGCCAGTTTGTCAATCGAAGTTGTAAAACATTAAATAATAAAAATTAGGCTAATGGACACTTTAACAATAGCAGAATTAGAAACAAGCAACTGAGTTTTTAAAAACAGAGAAGCACTGGCTAGTACTCTGCTGAGATCAACACAATCATAAATCGAATTTGTAAGCGATTTAGGAGACACAGTAATTCGGGCTGTCAAAGCTATTACATTAACGTGTCATGCCGATACGCTGTGCACACAGGATAAACATAATATAAGACGTACAAAACTAACAAATATCAACGTGCTAAAAAATATTGCATGACAAGTAATGTATACGTAATAAGGAACTAATTATTTCAATAGTATCTGTCTATTTCAACTACACACCTTAAAGTAGAACGTGGCAAAGTAACACACTATTATGGGCAAATCAGCAATTTACTGGTTAAGCAGTGAGAGGCGCCGACACGTACTTGACGGTATCGCAGCAGCCGCCGCGCAGCAAGACGCAATGACGACCCGTTCCAAACACAGCAACAGCAGTCAGCAATCGAGAGCATTATTACCAACAGAAAAACAGGAAGCATTAACTCCTCAAAGCACGACGGTGAGAAGGAGCGCCCCAGGTGCAGCAAGAATCACCGATGGAGAGCGCCGCATACGCCAGCAACCTGCGGTGGGATCGAGCCTCAACCCGCAACAAGAGCCAAGTCACAAGGATGATCCACACAGCCATCGAAGGTGACCGGGACCACAGGGTGACCTCCCGACCACCAAGCCCCGGAGATGATGCATCAACAGCTGAACACGGCAACAACAAAAACAACACCAGCAGCAGTTCTAAGCCTCAACTGCAATACACTGGACGATGCTCGACCTCCAACAACAACACTGCATAACAGATATGCCAGCGACGCGTCGCGACGCCTCACTCAGCTCCTCGGATCGTGAGACTGGGCCAATCAGCCGGTTTGTATAACTTGGCGCTTGTGCGGGCTGGTAGGAAAAGAACAAGAAAATTTCCTAACCTCCAAAGGCCTCAGTTGCAGATTCAAACTCACCGTAGCTCAAATAAAGCACGAGGAAGTACAGACCTGAGGGAGCACGCAAGAAGCACGTTCAGTCATACTCACCACAGAGAGAGAGAGAGACAGAGAGAGAGAGCGTATGAGTATAGAGAGCAAAAGTGAGCAAGAAAGAGTAGACAGGGTAAGAGAGAGAGAGAGAGAAAGAGAAGATCAGTAGAGTATAGTAGTATCGATCTAGGATAAACAGATGCTCCTCTTGGTCCAGGACGAGCAGGTCGTGGTGGACGTATGCTCACGGCTTGCATGGCGCAAGGCGGAGTCGCTGCAGCGCAGTCCAGGTGACGATGTAAATTATTGTGTTTTATATAGTGTAAAGAGACACTATATATTAATGTTAAGTGATTATATAAAAGTATAATGAGGATATTTACGGGTGTTGAATTAATAGTTCCCGTGGTAGAACGGAAGGACGACTGCGCTTATCCCCCTTTTAAGGAGAAGAAATCCAAGGTGCATGAGGGACAAAAGTGATCTACGAGAACGAGATTTGTCTATGCTGCGTTGGCACCCCTTTTTCATTTTCAAGTGAAGAAGCAGTGTTACAACTTACTTTTAAATGAAAAAGTTATAGAAAAAAATATGAGAAAAAAATTAAAAGCTTACTTTTATCTTGAAACGCTAACAGTAATACTGATTTCAAATTTTTATCGAAAATAATTCAAAAGGCATCGATAAAATAATATACTACTCAGATAACGTGATTAGGTATCATGGGAAAAATACAATTTAAATAATCTTAATTATCATGTTAATAGTTTTAAAATAAGACCTAAGAGACACTTTTCTCGGCCTTACGATAGAGGACTATCTGACGGAAGAAATAAAACATTAAAACGACTTGCTGGTACAGCTAGCCCTCAAAGAGATCATTATCATATTTCAATAGGAGATTTTTTTAGCTAGACAACTGAAGTTTGACAAAGTATGTTAGTTACTATTTAACCAAACAAAGTAAGGAGAAAAATAAAAATAACTACCAATAACGTTTTAAAAACCGTTAAAATAGAAGGTACGTGACAATATAATTGTATTGGATTAGTTTTTTTTAACAATTGGATAGCAAAGCAGTTCTCGTCAAATGAAAAAATACAATTAAAAAAATTTTTCAGATCACTCATTCTCTATACATACGGCATTTGACTATATGTAAACGGTGGTATGTATAACTCAGAACAACGTACGTACAAACTAAAAACAAGGCATTAAAATCCTAATTAGGTTAACTTTTTTTTGCTAGAAAACTGTTATTTATTTATTTAATAACTATTTTTAGTTATGTAAGAGCTTTTATTTACTAATAAACTTTATTTAATAAGAAATGACGAGCAACACGTTAATTTCTTAATGAAAAACTATATGAATCAAGAAAACAAGGTATGCAAGTAATTCGTGTGCCGACAAGATGTGCAAACTTACTAATATATAAAGCAACTTCTCCAAAAATGTTGTAATCACTAACCGCAAAAACAACTTCATCTATTTGGCTAAAATTTTGCACTCTGATTCTTGACAGTTACTAAATAACTTTTACATAGTTGTATTCTCCAAAAAATTGATAGCAATTAATAGCAGGGAGTCTAGTAAGAACATTCCCAAGCAAAATATCGATGACCATCGTCATCTACTGACAGTACTTAAAGTACAGAGCTGTTCGTCATACAGCTAGATATCCCAGCTACGAACGACAATCTCACAGTACTTAATAGGCAAGTGACTTACGTCGATTTTAACCCTAAACCTATAAGATGACTGATTGCCAGGTAAAAAAGGCATTCTGAACGCCTGCGTATCTGTAGTAATAACAGGAGAAGTCTGGCTAGAGCACAACCAGCGCCAACGTAACAGGGTATCCTGCCCATTATTTTAAACAACTTGGTATTGCTAGAGCACCTCTTGCTACTACAGCGAGCTAAGGAAAATAACCCTGAGAAATTCGGGTCGTTACATTCATTAGAAATATCATTAGCCTCCTCTTTGGTGATTCAGCCTAATGGAATACCCATGGAAAAAGTATTAATCAGGGGCACTTCCTTGATCAATGATAAGCAGTTGGTCACTCGGAAAACCATTCAGAGACAAGGCATTCTTTGATTAGAAGCGTACCTTTGTCTAGCATGCTCTCAGTACGCAGATACTTTAAGAAATAGAGTCAAGCTGCCCCAGGTCCAGATACTCAAACTCCGTGATCTGCAGTGGAGAGAGCGTTAAGCAGCAGATCTGTGCCGTTCACAAAATGCAAGCCCTAGTTTATAACCTCATTGGCTCATGTATGCTTTCAATAGTTAAAAATAATAAGGAAAAACTGAAAGTATCATCACTGGCCTGTTCAGGGCAATCATAAATCTTTACATTTACTAAACTACCATCAATCTTATCAATCCTTATTTTTCTTTCTTTTTAAAATCATTTAACGTCGAACTACTTCGTCAATTAATATATTTCTTGCAACTATTTCCGAAAAAAAAAAAATTTCTAAGCAAATTTTGACAATAATTTGTCTACCACTAGACCATACAAAGCCGACCAATTTTTAACTAAGTAAGTCATTTACTGGCAGACGTTATGAACGCAGTTGTTAATCGCGAGGCTAAAAGACCCAGTACCAACTTCTACAGAAATTAACAATCTGGTCCAAGGTCTGTGCTCGGTGAATTTAATAATAAAGCTGTAAAGGAAAAACAAACTTGATCAGTCTTCAACAGATAAGTGGCAATAATCAATTTCGACCTTGAACTACTAAAACGACTGAGTTTTACAAAAAAAAGTGTTCTGTACTCCTACGTTTTTGGTGTTATATTGAAAGTTATTGGAAAAAAGCACTACAATCAGCTCCAACGCTTTAGAGCGTCGTATTTTTTCCCTTAACCAATCTTGTAATACAACAGCTGGACAGAAAAATGCATAGAATTGCACGAGGGTAAATTACAAAGAAAACTCTAAATAACGTAAATGTATAAAATTTCAATCATCATGAAACTGTCACAGAACATTAATGAAGTTTGGAACAGCAGCAAAAACATCGATGAATAAATCATTTATTATATGATAGATCAGCTTACCATCCAATCCAGATATTGATTACTAAAATCTTCTAGCTATTTAAATAGGTGGAATAATGTGGAGGTATTCATTGTGGTGCTAAAAAATAGAAAGATGAGGGTCCAGAACATTCTTATTCCAGTAATTAAGTTTTGTGACAAAAGAAAACAATTGAAAGTGATATTAATACGAAAACAATTAATTTAAAAAATATAACCTAACATAAATACGTCCTTTGCTTTCATTGCACAAAATGCTGCAGAACGATAAAATCAAACTACTTAAATCCAAAAAACATAAAGGAATACATTACTTAGCACAGTCAAATATTTTAATCTGCAGTAATAAAGTCATTTATCCCTATCTTCATAACAAGAATTTTTTTTAATAAAATTTTTTTTATTCTAAGAAATGTCAAAAATGAATGAAAAATTTTAAAGCATTAGTTAACTGAAAATATTTTACATCAAGTGATAACACACTACGGTACTCAGTGAATCTTAGACGAAGCTATTACTGTTATAATTAAGCTATTAGCCAAATATACGTTTAAACTTGTAAATTTGAAGTTTAATACAAAAACTACAGCAAAAGTTATCTTCAATGGGAGGCCAGATTTAAAAAAAACTATTCAAACGATTCAATTATAGATTCGATTGTACGTTAAAAATTTCAGACAAAAGAAATTTGTAAATGATTTCTGAGAAGTAATTTTTTTTTTTAAACTTATTTCTTTACCTTTTAAATAAAAAGTAATAAAGTTTTAAGCCCAAACGGACAGAAAATTATGAGCTTTTGAAAATCAGGTTTAAAGTCAAATTTTACCATTATTTGAAAAATTTCTGTTGATTCAAAGATTTGTTGGTCAAGTTTTATGTAAATCCGTTCAGTTTGTAAGAGAATATTTCTTATTTCTGATGTGTATATAATTTTTATGTGTTAAAAAGTTTTTAAGACTAGTGATAATACTATACAATACCATTGAAAAAATAATATGGAACTTTTGCTCAATGTATTCATTTGACATAAAGACACGATTGCAAAATTAACATCATTATTACAGTTGTCATCATCATCATCATGCTAATTATTATTTTCCTTATTTTTTTATTTTTTTTTTTCAATTGGGTTACCGTGACAGCCAACTGGCCTAGTCGCTGGGGCCACCCACTCACGGTCTATGTGTGGGGGTATATTGCCGTACCTATTTCTAACCCTTTTGACTAATGTCATACCTGCATGAATCCATGGGTAAAGTTTGAGTATCTCTGGTGAAACACCTTGCCAGTTAAGCTGACACTCTCTGCACCGATGGTGCATCGGGTCCACTCGCCATTGTGTAGCCTTTCACCGGAGAGGATTCCATATTTCAGGACTTCCACTCCTCGCTTATTAAGCTGGCGCTCTCTGCCGAAGCATCGGATCCAGGCTTATTAGCATTCCTGGAGAAGCCCTTTGTTTCAGGGATCACTCCTTACTGGTAAGGCCAGCGATCCCTGCTTGGCACATCGGATCCGCTAATCCCTACTTCTTTACACTGTTTCACATTCACCCAGGCCCGAAGATCTGTGAGGCAAGAAATAAACCCTGGAATTACTGATAAGGAAAATTCCACGGAAAACCCGCCTTAAAACAGCTGGAGTTACATTGCTTTTCTCGATAAAAACAGTTTTTGAAATAATCTGCATTCACCGGGAATCGAACCCACGATCCCTAGAACAGCATTGTATCAGTAACAAGCACGCTTACCACTGAGCTAACGCCACTGTTGTCATGACCATCGTCATCATTATTATTACTATTATCATTATTACTATTATGATTATTATTATTATTATTAATTCTTATTAGTAATATTATTAAAATTGTTATTATTATGATTATCATCAGAATTCTAATGATCATGATCACTATTATTCTCGTTACTATGATCCAAATAGTTATTATTATATAGTCCATCACTTCTATTGTAGATTGGATCCCGAAAGTTTAATTTAATCACAGTGTATATTGTTTCAAATTGAAAAAAAAATTATCCAACCAATGAAAAATTTTAAACAAATTCTGAAATATTTATAAACAGTTTGCATTTTTCTTTATAATTTTCGTTTAAACTGATTTGTGTATGTTTATATAACTTAAATGTGTATTATTCAAGAGAAGTACATGCTTTAATTTTTGTTATTTAACCGTTCGAAAAAATAAATAATATTTGAAAAAATGTAAGAATGATCTGAATTTGGAAAATAAAAATTTTATATTGTAACGGTGCCCCACCGTTAGGCCACATTAGTAGGCTAGGGCAGGTAGGGAAGCAGGGAAAAGGGGAAAGAGCATTAAAGGTCTGAAGTGGGAAAGCGGGAAGGGAAAGTAGGGGAACGGGAGAAAGGGCCAAGAGAGCGGCAGATTAGCTTGGGCCAGCGAATGCGCGTGAAGCGAGTTTTTCCTTGTTGCCGTCTCCTTTTGTTTTTTTCGTTGTTTTGGTGTGTGAAGTTGTGGTGTTAAGTCGACGCCACGGAAAGTGTTGGTGCCGTGATCCGGCTCTGAAGCCCGTTGGCATGGTCAGACCAAGTCCAGGTCTGACGACCTTGATCTTCACACACAGCCAGTAGGGACTGGCCTCTGCGAGCTCACGCCAACTGCGCCTAGCTCGGCCTAATCCAAGGCATCTACGAGGAGCGATCTCCCCACCCCACGTAAGTACCTGCTAACAGGCAGTCTGTTGTAAAGGACAGCGGCCCTAGATTAGCCCGCGTAGGTCTGCCCGGTTCGCGTTTTCGCGCCGCGAGCACGTCGAGCAAGCGCGCTCGACGTGCGAGAACTACACACACACCCGCGAGTAATATTTTGTATTTCATTTTATATTATTTAGTTGAATATATTTCTTATTTTAAACTTGGTCGCGAGTGCTTCCTTTTGTATAGTATAGTATAGTATAGTATAAGTCTTTATTTCAGCCAGGGGGTACAACCACGTATGGCTTCAAGGGATTATTACAATGTATGTATTAAAAATAAAATATAAACAATTAGTTAATACAAGTTAGTACGCAAATTAATAGGTAAATACATAAAGAATGTGAATACATTTGAGTTAACAATTAGTGTTTAAAAGAAAGAACAAAAGAGAAAAATTAATTAAACAATTTCATTCAAAGATAAGAATTAGAAGTTTATAATCTAGGCAGAAATCCGGTATTCAGTATCCCACTCACTCTTGTCTTGGTTTAGGAGAAACGCAAATAGGAAAGTTTTAAAGCTATTTATTTTAGATGCGTGAAATACAGTTTGATGAAGTTTATTTATGAAAATCGATGATTGAACAGCGAAGGATCGTCTCATAGATTCAGTTCTGGAGTAAGGTATAATGAGATAATCCATGGGAAAACGAGTAGACCGTCTAAGATCTGTAAAATTAGATGTTAATCGATAAAGGGACATAATATATGATGGACATTCATGCGCTAAAACTGAATAAGATTGGATGCCTAGGAAATAATCACGACGACGGGAAACAGAAAGCCAATTCAACTGAATGCGAAAAGGAGTCACTCTGGACTGCCAACTAATGTTGCCGTATACAAATCGAACACAACCATTTAAGGCTCTGTGCAGTAAGAGATTTGAAGTTTCAGCAATGCCATGGTAGGCTACTGACATATAATCAAAGAGCGGAAAAATAAGACTTTCAATGAGCTGCTTTCTCATGGAGAAAGATAAGGCGTGCTTACAATGTTTGATCGTGTAAAGTGAGCGAAAGACACTGGCAGAAACATGACGAGCATGTCGCTCCCAACTTAATGTAGAGTTCAACCACAAGCCAAGGTCCTTTACTTCAGTCATGTAAGGCAATGGGACACCACCAACTGTTATGGGTGGTATTCCCATTAAGTCTATCCGAGAGATATTCGCCGCACTACCAAGAACCAAGGCAGACATTTTTAAGTAGTTAGCATCCAAGCCATTTTCCGTCGCCCAATCGGCCAGTGCCTGAGAGTCCCCACTCACATACCCAGCCGCCTGGTGAAAGTCCTCAGGATAGCATGAGTAGTAGAGCTGGGTATCATCAGCGTACGACATGTGAGCGCAGTGCTGTAGCACCCGTGGAAAATCATTCACGTAAGTGAGAAAGAGCAATGGACCGAGCACACTACCCTGAGGTACCCCAGTCAATGAGGGGCACCAATCAGACAGGGCCCCACCATCACCCCTGACTGCTTGTCGGCGACCATGCAAGTAACTGAAGAGCCAGTCCAGTGCAGAATCACTGCAGTTTAGGTCACGTAATTTTTCAAGTAGGCGGGCATGAGGTATCCTATCAAAAGCCTTGCTATAATCAAATAGGACGAGAATTGTCACTTTATGACTGTCAATCGCCAACCTCACGTCATCAATAACCCGAAGCAAGGCCGTCTGGGTGCTGTGGCCCCTTCTAAAACCCGCCTGCCGTGGATCCAACAGTTCATTCTCTTCTAGATATGTATATAATTGAGCATGGGCAAGGCGCTCACAAACCTTTGAGAGCTCGGGGAGCTTCGAGATGGGGCGTGTATCTGAGGGTGAATTTATAGTCTTGGATTTAGCGAGCGGGGTAATTAATGAGTTTTTCCAAGATGATGGATATGTACCTGTTAAAAAAGACAAGTTCAAGAGCAAAGTCAAGGGTTCAATAATACACGGGGCAGCAAGCCTGAGCATTCTTGCACATATCCCATCAGTACCACCCGAGAGAGCAGAGCATCGAAGGAGAGCACGCCTCACGTCATGTGAACCAGTAGGCAAGAAATTAAAGACAGGCTTGGATAAATCAAGGGGTATATTTTTAATGCGCTGTAGATCTTCAGGTAAAACAGGAGCTCCAAGAGATGTAACATCAGAGTAGAACGAGATGAGTTCATTTGGCGAAAAGCGTAATAGGGGGGATGGTAGACGTGAGCCAGTTAGGCCCGACTTACGGATTACAGACCATTTTGCTCTGGAGGTAGCCGCAGTGTCTAGTTTAGATGCAATATATTTATTTTTGGCAGAATCCAAGAAATTTCGGGCTTCTCTCCTCAAGTTACGGAAAGCAATGAGGTCATTTTCAGATCGAGTCCTCAGGACCCGCTTATATGCAGCATTCCTACGCTTCATAAGGAGGCGAATTTTCTGTGTAACCCAGGGTTTTTCAGAGGATTTAAAACTGATCTGTCGAAGTGGTGCAAGCGAATCAAAGACAGACAGCACAGTGCTGGAGAAATTACAGATAAGAGAGTCGAGATTGATTTGCGTGCTATCTGTCACATCCAATGGCTCTAGAAATGGAAAATGAAAGTTTGAGAAAGCTTTTGTAAGTTCAGTTGTTAAAACATTTAGGTTTATTTTATTGAAATTACGTGCGAAAAATTTTTTGATATACGGGTGTGGTTTGAACAAGGACAAGGTGAGCTCGATAAAATCATGGCCGGCTATGAAAGGTGAATCAGATTTTGAGTAATTAAGGACGGCATCAGAGCTATGGACAATAAACAGATCAAGCCAGGTGTGTGTAAAATAATCATAGCGAGGGGAATGGTGTGTGGGTTCTGATTGCACTAAAAACAGTGAATAGGAAGCTATGTATGATTTAAAAGATCGAGTAAGGCAGGTATCACTATTTATATCAATATTAAAATCGCCACAGATGACTATGTTTGTGTATGAAGGCAATAATGAAGCTAGAACGGAGAAGAATACATTTGGGAAAGCTCCACTAGGACGCCTGTAAACAACTGAAAAAAGAAGTACTTGGTGTGGAAATGATATTTCTAATATTAAATATTCAGGCGTATTATCAAAGATAGGGTCTGAGCGGCTCAGTATTTTGACCGGAATATCGTCTCGGATGTAGGAGCATACTCCCCCCCCACCCTTCCCCTCTCTATCATTTCGGAAGACATTATATCCTTGTAATTGAATAACAGATTCATTATCTAGTGAAGTCAAAAAAGTTTCGGAGATAGCCAGAATATCAAATTGATCTTGGGAGCATTTCAGTTCTATTTCATTGAAGTGAGTTTTTAGTCTGTTAGCGTTAATATGGCCAATTTTTAATGAACTTTGTGAGTTGGAGTTAGAGGGAGCTGCTGTTTGAAGGGGTACATGGCGTCATACTATGGGCGAGTCACACGGGGGGAGAGAAAGTAAATCTGCTTCAGAGTACACGGGTATTAACTGAGATGTCAGAGTTTGGCGCATGCACACGGTAAGGTTTCTTATAAGAGGAAAGGCGTAGTTCATGCGCTTGTGTGCTTTCACAGCAAGGCGCCAGAGCAAGTAGACCTGCTGAGGTAGAAGTAGGCGTAGGTAGAGAGTAGAGTTTCCACCCTCACCAAAGATATCAGCCGACTTTTTCTTGGCTAATTTGCCAGATCGTCCCGTAACACGGTCGCGCATCTCAGCCGAACTCATTTCAACGACAATCCCTCGGGTATTTGAAGCAGCTGGGGCATGAGACAAAGAGGATGCGGGTTTTCTTGCAGGTGCCCATTCACGAATCGAAGCAACAAATCTTTCAAAATTACTACACCCGACCGCATTAAATATAGTACTAACAATCTGCTCGTTTGAGTGTTGAACTGTGTTCGGTATGCCAGATATTATGAGTTCAGCAGTATCTTGAAGCAACGAGTTGGCCGAAAGGTTTGCAACCGTAGTACGGACACTGGCAATGTCGGCAGTAGTCCTTTCTTGAAAGTCTTTCAATGAGTTATCAAGCGTATCGAATCGAGTATTGAGTGTTGCGGTGTTATTATCAATTTTGGAGTCGAGCTTTTTGAGATGATCCAAAATATCAGAAAGCGATGGTCCTGTATTTTTGCCCGCCATTATAGAAGAATTTACCAATAAATTTCCGACAGTATTATCCGATAAGCGCCTACTTTTGTGGTTAATAGAGTGTTCCGGCGGAGAAGGTTCACGAGGTCGTTTTGCGGAGGGTTTGCTTGCATTCAGTAGAGAAATCCTACCGTTGAGTATAGTTTCCCGGGAATACAGTGAAAGAGAGCAACAGGCAAAGAGTGAGTCAGAGCTTCGAGAATACCAGCTTTGTTGTGTACATTTAAAATGGTACGGTTTTTTACAAGCAGAACAAATACATAAGCGTCTGTTTATATCAGTGTTGGAATATTTAGCGCTACGACAAATTATGCAAGACTTTCTAGTCATAATACGGTGGCATAATAGATAAAAACATAAGTATAACTGAGCACGAAGTCAACAATTCTATGCTTCAATCGAACAACTACTGATTTAGCATATAGGTATAAATGGTATTAAAGCTAAAAGTAGGTCGATAGCGTCGTACGTATCAAATCGCGTATAAATTTTGATAAACAATAACACAGCGAGAGAGGAAAACACACTCTCAAGGGAACCAGAGAGACTGGTATAAGCTTAGTTAAATCGATTAAAGTAACGTACTGAAAGCGAAAATATTCTCACTCACTACGCAAGTTAACGGCTTTGTCGGTCAAGGGCCCATAAATAATTCAGTGTTGGGATGCTGAGAAGCAGGAAACTGATCGAATGGCCGGAAGAGAGGCAGCAATCACGTTGAAAAATCCGCATTCAGGTCCATCGACAAGGATATGTGCGATCAGGAGCACCCGCCGATCTGTGGGCCAGGAAAAAGACGCAGCAGTGTAGCAAGCATTCACAGACCCCCTGGCTCAAAAAAGGAGAGCGACCCTGGTTATGCTCTCAGTAAGCTAGAGCCGGTAGGAGACTGGATGCCTGCAACAGTGAAAGTGCCTCGTTGACGTACGAGAAGAACGAGTGAGTGAGAAAGTCGATTTTCAAAAGTAAATATAGGCACAAGGAGCTAGCGTAATAACACGACTGCTCATACTCACCGCTCGATTGATACTGACTTGTTTTGATTGATTTTGTGTGTACCCGATTCCCTAGTATCGTACTAAAATCGTCGCGAGAGGCGACAACGTGCAAGGTCGCCGCGATATTCGTCACCAGCGGTGTCTCGGAGAGTAAGACCCGCGTATAAAGCTTATCGGAGGTGTCGCCGGGGGTACCTGGGCAACACAGGCCTGGTCGAGGTTGTCAGTTCCGCCTCGCTACTTCGCATCGGCAGCACTCCGTAACAATATATACTGTGTATACATCTTTTCTTATTGCAAAGTTTTTTTTAGGTTCATGCAGAGTAGCCACCACATCCTGTCCCTCTCCGCCCTGCGCCTGCCCACCAGCCTATCACACAAAATCATGTAAAGTTCTGCTTGTTTCTACGTGACTTAAGAAGAAAGATGCATGCCGATAAAGAGAAATATGTATGCTATAGTAGGCAGGCATGTAAAAAATGCCTATGATACTTGGGCTTGAAAAGTGTGGTTAGCATGTTAAACATGGCAGATGTCTAAATGGCTGATTAGACCTGTATCTGATTGGTTAAATGAGTCTATTGAAAAGCTCCAAGTAATCGGCACTAGACACAGATCTTATAGTTCTGACAAGGTATAATGGAGTATTAAATTGGCTGTTACTAGCATTAAGTGCTTTAAAGGTTATATTTTATGTGCAAAAAGTAGTTACTTCTTCAAGTTTAGCACACTGCACGTTGAGGTACTACTTATTAAAAAAATTTCTTAACATAATCCTTAACCTTTTTTTATAAAATTGCCAACAAAATTTGTAAAAATATTAGTGATGAAAAGTTAGTACTATTTTTATACATTTTAGACAATTTTTAATATTTTCTTTGTGTATCTGGAGGCTAAATCTGCAATAAAACTGATTTCTTATGAATCTTTTCTGCAATGCATTAACAATTCTAATTCTTTTCAAAACACATAATATAATAAATAACTTTGCTTTAATTTTCAAATACCAAAAAAAAAAAAAACATTTTAAATGCTGTTTTTTTAACAAGTTTCGGGTGAAACTTAAGCGATTAATAAGTGCAATATTGCTTAAAATTATAACATATGCATTATAATATATGCAATATTGCTGAACTTATAGCATCTTGTAAATGATGTTACAAAAAGTACACTAGAACTTTTTCAAATTTGTTAGACATCTAGAACAAGAGAAACGATCAATAAGAGCAATAGTGCACCGCACTTGAATTTACAGTTGATATATGTGATTATATACATATACACATATATGAAAGTCTTAGAAATATTATCTTGTAGTACCGCTTTACCCTTATTAGACAAGTATTACGTGGGAGTAAATGTCGCTTCTGAACTTTCATTACACATAGGTTTTTAATAGATATTATTGAAACATCTAACGTACACGTATATTTGTTGTAGTATAAAAAACACACACACAAAATTTCAGATCGCTTCACAGTACGGTTTTTTATACGTTGCATTGTAAAAAAATCTTGCAACCTTATGGAAGAATCATATAAAGTTGAGCTTATGAGAAAATCTGTAGAAATTTGCTGATTTCTTTTATTTGATAGATTACTAGGAGATAAACTAATTACATTCTTAAATAAATCTAGGAGTGGTGATCCTATTAAAATCAAAAAGTAGGGGTTGATCATGCATGAAAGCGTATATACAGGTATGTACAGACGACGAAAGTAATTGCCAGCGTTGCTGCATATTAGCGGTCCTCTCGTATCTTAGAAGCTTTACCCTGCTAACTTCAATGAACATCCTTAAGTAAAAATCCTACGTAAGTCTCAAATAAAAGATTGTAAAAGTATAAAACGAAATAAAATCAGTAAATATACTCATAGAACGTTGTACGAATAAGCCATTAATAGAAGAAAGACAATAATAATTATAAACAGCTTGGAATTTTTTTAAAAGTAATGAGGAAAAAAAATTTGTATCAACATATATTAATTTTTTTTTTTGAAAAGGAACAAATAAACAAAAATAAAAAAAACTTTTATTATTGTATAAACAAGCAGCTACTAAAAGATATTTCTTCTGAGCTTTGGGAATAACTATTAAATTATGTAAAAAATAAATAGCCAATTTCAATAAATAACTCATTAATTATCATAATGTATAATTGAACCTAATTAATCAATAAACAGAAAATAAATATTAAAATTAGAAATAAGTTTCAAGCCACCCTATAGGAAAGAGACAGAAGTTGAAATGTAAAATGTTTTTTTTGCACGTGCCCTTTAGTGGCGTGGTGTAGCGTGGTGAGGTTGGCAAGAAATAATAAGAAATTCACTTTTCTTAAAGATTTTCTTAAGGTCACCAATCTAAAATCGTTGATTTTAGATAGCTAAAACTCCAATTTTACGCATGCTTCTATTTCACATATTCAATTAAAAGAATCTTCTTTGAAGTTCGCATAGTGGAAGGTTGGCATATGGAGCGCACAGGGAGCAAAGCCTTACTTGCGGTCAAGTATATAATAGTGAGGCTTCGCCCCCTGTGGGCTTCGCGTGCAAATATTTCAAAATTAGAAAATTTAATAACTATACATCAACAAAATAATAAACTTGTTAATTACATTATTAAGTTTTGCCAAATGTCTCTCAGTTTGTTCTACATTTCTCAATGATGTTTGTAATATTTCAATATACTTGAAATATACATACAACATTTATAGTTTCGTATGACAATGTCTTGTTATATAAGCATATGTACAACATATACTTAGAATTAAAGTATTCAGAGACGGAAATTATATTATAAAGGCGTTTATTTGGCACATAAAATAAAATAATAAAATTTTTATGATTACAAAAATGGCGTTTAAAAATATACGACAATTTTTGGAGTCATAATGTTTTTTGTCCGAAATTAAAGGCTAGCTCGTTTTTCAACTTTGTAAAATTTATTTTTTACCATAGTTCAAGATTTTCAAGATAAAGGTCAAAGTTATAATATGCATGAAAAATTTTGTAATGAGAGTATTTCTATTATATAACAAGTAAATTTTTTTTCAATGTTTTAACTTGTTAAAAGTCTAATTTTTAAGATCCATTTTATATGTTTCCAAAAATAAACTTCTTAGGGAAAAAAACAAATTATAAGGAATAAGCTTTGACAAAAAAGTTTTAAAATTGTTAACGATCAAAAACTTCTTTTCCTACAATGTTTTCAATATTTGCTTGATTCTCTGGATTATTTTGTATAAATATATTTTCAAGATTTTTACACCTTCATACCAATACGTATAGTTGACTATGAGGAAACAAAGGTTTTTTGTAGTTAAATTGTAACTTATTTAAATTTTAACTTTGCGATACATTAGTTGTGACGAAAAAAGCTAGAAGTAATGGAACCTGTTTCCTGTATATATAAAAAAGGTGAAGATGAATTATTAGCAATATTTACCGTGGTTCTTAAAATGAAAACTTAATCACCAGATTTTTCACTAGCTATAATTTCTGCTTCTAAATTATATTTAAACAATTTTGTCATACGCAGTCTAGTGCCATTGCACAGTCCATCGAATATACTCAAGTTTCTTATCAACATAACAATAGCATAACAATCCACATTAAATTTGAAGCATATGGCGATAATTTTTTATGTATAATATTTACAGTTTCTATAGAATAGCTTACAATCGCTGTGCCCTGTAGAAAGTATCCAGTAGGATGGACTATCAGGTATTATTATTGATTTACGAACTAAAATTTTTTCACTACTATTTTTATTATATACTTTAATTAGTACATCTATTGTTACTTATTAAATACATAAATTAATTAGATAAATACAACTAAATATAAGTGTAAGATTTGTTAGATACAATTGAATCATAGTGCGTAGCTAGAGGGTAGACAGAGGGGGGCTGGTGGCGTGGGTGCAAAATTATAGGGGGGTGGGGAGGATTAGGCTTAAAGTAAGGGATAAATATGAAGATTTTCACTTTCTTTTGAGAGGGGTTCGAAAGATATTTTAACTTTAAAATAACTAAGTTTAATCTTACAAATGTATTTTATATACATATTTATACATACATATATATATATATATATATATATATATAGTTATATATATATAAATAAAACAAATTTTCTAAATTGATGTGTATTAAATTATTTGAGAAACATAAATGATATAAGTTTTTTTCCCCTTTATTTTACCACGTACAAATGTTCTTATTATTAAGCAGCTAGTTATGGTTAAAAAAAAAATTAATAAAATAATTGTTGTTGCCAAGTTTACTTGGTTTTACGACCTTTGGGGTATATTTCATGTTAAAAGATTGCAAAAAAAAATGAAAACTAAATTATAACTTTAAATACCAAAGTATAAGTTGTCATATTAATTTTCTTTCTTTAGAGATTCAAATTTAAAATTTAGTCATTTATTTATAAGTATATAACAGCTATTGAAAAAAAAATTACCAATTTTGCTGTATTTTTACAATGTACTGTAGGTGGTTTTGGAGTTGTGAGTCATGCCCACTTCCTTGTAGTGCATTTTAAACATTTTGGGTGGAGTATGGTCCAACTAAAATGACCGTAAAAAAAAGCCATGTATCTTGACTGGAGCATCGAAAATTGATGTTCGTTCGTTTAATCAGAGGTAGTTCTCCATATTGTTAACTTTGCACATGTCAAAAAATTCCGTATATTAAATAGAGTTGTCATAAACAAACACTTTTGGTAATAGCATTATTTGCTGGCGTAGTTTTTTGGGAGTAACGTAATAACGTTATAAAATTTTAACCTAGTAAATGCTTTATTCTTGATGCACAGCCAGTGAACAACTATGGTAATCGACATTTTATTTAGAAATATTTAGCAGGCGTTGCTACAAGTGGGATAATGTCCCAAATTACGTAATTATATTTGCACCCTTTTCAATTAAATTGTATTTAAGATGTGTTTCACTTTACTTGATGTTAATGAATAATGCTCTCAACAAAAATTGTTGACTAAAGTATTCTACCCTTTCTTCTCTTTTTTTTCAAGGTACTTAATAGGGGATAATAACAATAAAAAAAATAAAAACAATAATAATAATAATAATAATCATATCAATAATAATAGTAATAATAATAATAATGATAATAATAATAAAAATAATAATAAATGTAATAATAACAATAATAATGATAACAATGATAAAAAAGTAAGTTTTCATCTTTGTTGACGTAAAAAGAGAATTTTTTCTTACGATTTTTTGTAGGATATTTTTTTTGACATGCTGGAGCATTTATAATGATAAACAAGTCACATTCATATTTTGTTAATCATATGATTTTATTTTATTTGTCCATAATCCAATCATGTATTTTTTTTTTAATATTCTCTGTATATGTTGTAAGCTTTTTTTTTATTTACTTTTGCTGCATTCTGCGCTGTGCATCTGGAAACCACAAATAAAACAAAAATGAAAGTTTTTATACATAAATATAAACATACATTTTTTTACACATCACTTTATCCTATGTAGTACAATATTATTATATAAGAGTCATCTTCATCATACTTGTTATAACGTGTTGTTATTTTTTTTAATATCATTATTATTATTATTATTACTATTATTATTATTATTAATATTATTATTATTTTTATTAAGATTATTATTATTAATATTATTATTGTGATTTTTATTATTATCATTATTGCTTCTGATTTATTCGTTTATAATCAGAGTATATAAAACAGGTAGAGCAATAGAAACATATGAATTTTCTGAAGAGGTATATGCAATTACATGTTGGCAGACAATTATTATTATCATTTTTACTAATTGTATTATTATTATATTTGTTATTATTATTATTCAAATTGTATTATTTCTATATAACACCTGCATCAGAGGCACATCCTTTAAATGGTCTTAATATATTTTTTCTAAATATTATTCTTGTGGCTCAGAGTCGCTATTAGGGTCTGGGGGTGGTAATGGTTCTGGTATGAGTATACTTTTGTTCTCATGAAGGTGGTCTTGCGTGGAATTTGTATCGTTAAATGCAACTTACCTGTCCTCACTTTTTTTTTATTTCTACTTTCTCGGTCTTATAAATGTCTGACTTTTTCATCATTAAGTGGCTTCTTCTTCTTCGTATTTTTATTTGCTTATCTATTCACTGGGTGCAAGTTCAGGGCTGTCCCATTTTTCTGAATTTCTCTTGTTATGTTATGTTGGAAGAAAATAGGTTGATGTAACTACTACTGGTAAATTTGCTGGACGATTGTATAAAGCTACATGTAAAAGTGACAAGTGGTGCCAGCCCTCTCCTCCACCAACTTGCAGACAGCGAATAACAACTAGTGGTTTAAATTGCTAATTTAATAGAGTCAAGTGTATATATTCATCATCATCATTTACTATAGGCACGCAAGTGCCAGCGTTATCACTGCATAAATATGCTTGAGGAGTGTATACATCCCATGTATACATCCCATTGGTATCCACTTATGCCGGTAATGTTTGTTTGGATCTAAAAATGCTATTCTGTAAGCATTTTCTTAGTAGATCTTTACTTGAAAAAACTTGCTCTTTAAATTTACAACAGTTATTTATTTGGCGGCTATTGAATTTTACAAAACTTTATTCTAGAATGGCAGTGCATAGCATATGCCAACTATTTTCTCGTTTAATAGCCAGAAGTCTATTACGACTCTCCAGCGCTTCTTTTTACTTGTTTGTACGTTTTTTGGGACAATCCAGATATTTGAGATGTATGGGGATGTAGAGGGTCTAATCATTTCTTGTTGTAATAACTTGTCTATTTTTATTTGCATTTTTTTCTTAGTTTTATAGGTAATATACTCTTTTACAACGATTGGTTTCTCTGTTTACGTTATTATTCTGTGCTTAAGTATGTTTGCGGACTTTAGTGGCTCATTGTCCAGGCTGAATACAAAAGAATTATATTCTATAAGATCTTGGATTTTTTTTAATTTTTTTGTGTATAGCTTAATGTATCAACATTTGTATTTATTTTATTAACTCGTGCCACTATGTCCGTTTTTTTTTATCTCCAAAATTTTAATGTCATTGGTATTAATGCTGTTATTGTTTTTTCAACTGAGAGTTTTTTTTATGCTCTCATTATCTATATTTTAATTCGAATTTTTAATATTAAAAAGCTTGGACATGGCTTCGTTCAGATACTTAGCTTTGTCCCCAGTGATACTAAACGGTTCTGCCCCTTGTGTGATTTTACACTTAAAAATATTTACCTCTGGTATTAGTGTTTCAATTTGTTTATTTGTTACAATTATGACCTTCACAAATATTTTAAAACTTTTATTTTCTTCTATAAATTAGTAAAATGAAATCCCCTTTTAATTTTGTAGAGGGACCCAGCTGACTTGTGTGTTGCTACTTTTATCTTTTATGCATGCAAATATTATTTTATTTGACTTTACAAGAATTTTACAATAATTTTGTTCCAATTATAGTATTATAATGCCTTGTAATTTCACATAATTTTTTTGGCACTTATAAGGCTATTATGTAACTTAAAAGTATTCCAGCTAATAACGCCTTTTATTTTAATCGGGAAGTAATCTGGAGCTACATGCAGAGAAATTATAATTCCATTTAAAGATATTTTAGTCATCCCTAACATGAAATATGATCCGTATGTGACGTTAGTTATTAGGATTTTCTCTTTGCTCTCTATATACGTTTCTATAGTAAGATAACTTTTTCTAATAATTGATACATCGGATCCAGTGTCCACATAAAATTTTGCGCTATATAAGTGCAGCTGATCACTGCAAAACAGAACTGATGGTTTAAAACTTCCTGTATTCGACATATTAACTGTGTGGTGAGCGAACTTTATGTTTTTATCTATGCTTTTTTGTCAGCTAGCCGTTGGTCCTGAGTCAAATATTCTTTCATCATGTACATTTTCAGCCATTTAAAGAGCCTGTTCGGGCTCTGATTCTAGCAGTACTTTAACTCTATATTATTTCGTACACTTTTTTTGTATAATGTCCCACTAGATTTACGTGTTATGTATATTTCGTCTGAATCTGTTAGCTCCTTCTCTTCTTTGGCTGCCTTTCTCTCATTCTTACATGTATGCTCTATCTCTCTTTCTATTCTTGGTGCCCGCTTAGTGCTTGGGTAATACGATGAGCGTCCTGCAAGTTTAAATGCTCCAAACTATAACCATCTGTTTTTTCATAGGGTGTATTATCTACTCTATTTAGGATCTGATTGCATAATTAACATTCCTACTGTTGTAACTAAATTTGTTGAAACCCGCATTGTTATGAGAATTATTTCTGTAATCGTTACAGTAGTTCAAGTTGTGAGTAGGGTAAAAATTATGATTATTAACATTATTCTGGTAATTAAAATTTTCTTTCATTAAGTTTCGGTTATCATTGTGTTGTTGCCCATACACATCACTACAATTCATTCTTCAACTCTTTGCGTGCTCTCTCTATAGTGTGCGACATTCATTTTTTTCGTGCCCTCTGCGTTTGCAGCAAGTATAATTTTTATTCTTTACATTAACTTTATCTTGAGTGACGTGCACTGGTTAGACACTTGTCTTTATATCTGGATATTGAATTTCTTCATTTGTTGAGTCTACTACTATTTTTATATACAATATTGTGGTATGATTCTCATATTCAGTAAAATACAAGCAAAATTGGTGATTGCATGCCATTTTTTTTGCTCAGTGGTGCTTCGTACTTTTTTCTGCTCGTGTCTGTTTGTTATAATAATAGATGTCTTGATAGTGTACGTGTAGGTGTTGTTTGATTTTTACAGTGTTGTACAGCCTGCGTAGTTGATTCTCTCATTACATCGTACAGATATGTGAAATATTTGACTTGCATGGTATCGTTAGGCTGATTGGTGCAGGATCTTTTTTTATCATACGCAGTTTCTCTTTTTTTCAGCCTTTTTCCACTCAGCTAATATTTCTGGATCGTGTTCAATCATTATTTGTATTGCTTCATTTTCTGTCAGGTTACTTTGTGGGTTGGATTTCAAATTTCTTTAACTAAATTAATCCTAAAATCTACGTTTAGTTCTTATTTTTTATCAAATTCTTCAATTGTTTGGTTATTAAAATGATGCTACACGAAGCTTTGGTTAAAAAAAAAAAAAAAAAAACCAATGGTTTTCTTTTGCAGTTGGGTTTTACTTATTCCCTGGTTTTAAACTGACTAATTTTTTTTTGATACCAGAGTTGGTCTGAGTATTTATATCGTATGAGGGTAACGTAAGATTAAATGATTACTATTCAGTTTTTGTTGTTGTTATTACTATTATTATTATTATTATTATTATTATTATTATTATTACTATTATTATTATTATTATTATTATTACTATTATTATTATTATTATTATTATTGTTGTTGTTGTTGTTGATACTGCTAATGTTGTTATAATTATTATTTTTATTTTTATTTTTTTATTTTTACCATTGTTATTAAAGCAAAGCTTTTGTTACGCCGTTTTGGGGCTAGAAGTGAATTGGAAAAAATCGACAGTTCGACATGCTTCCCTCCCTCCACTCAATTGCCGCTGCAGTAAAAGGTATGTATACATATATATCTGTTGAGCTGCTGTTGCTGCTACTGTATAAGAGTCGGTCGTACGAGCTTGGAAGCGGTCAAGTTTTGCCGTCTCGAACGCTTCTTTGATCTTTCGTCAACTTCATATAGAACGTCGTATATATACTTATACATGCACCTAAACTGAAATAAAAGTTGGCTGCCTGGTTGCCTCTCTAGTATGTGAGGCCTTACTGAGGTAGCCTTCTGGGGACATACATAGGCGCGTCAGAGGGCGTGCGTGAGGTACTTATTAGGCAGCAGCCTCAATAAACTACCTTTATCTTATCTCAAGAATTGTATGTATAGTTTCATGAGCTATAGTTGCAGGATTAATTGTATCGTAAGATTATATACAGGTACAAAATTTAAAAGTGCTGATATTTAATCCTATTTAAATAATTAGTGAGTATTCGTGAGTATTCTTATAAATATAAGACTGACAAAATCAGTTAAGATTAAATTTGTTGTCAACCAAAGTTTCTCAAAGTACCGGTCATAGAATTGAATGTTATTGCTTAAAAAACTGGCCATAAAAATTATTTAAGGTAGTTGTTTCCTAAACTAAAAGTATCTCAAAAGGTACGAAGTTTTCAGCAAAACTAATATAAGCGTCAAGAAATATGTGTAAGAAATTTGAGACCGATTTACCACGTCGTGATTGAAATATACTCGTCAAAAATCACTCTTTCAACATTGGAGCAATGGTGCAAATACTATATAGCCCCATAATTTTAAAAAGTGTAACTTACCGCATATCTATAAATAATTGAAAAACTACTGAAAACTACCTTAGATAGTAAAAAAACACATACAGTTTTTTGAGAATTTTTACCACATAGTTTTAAAGTAATAGTAATAAAAAAAGGGCACTTCGTTTGATTTTGGAAAATAACCAAGTAAGTATCGCGTGTGTGGCAACGTCATATTGTCACATAAGTACAAGTAGATAGATGTATTTGTTTATGTACGTATGAGTGTACGCAAAGGCATTAACATTTCTCTCTGATATTTTGAATAATGAATGATATTTGAACATAACCTTAGAATTGTATATCTATATATACGGTTGACCTATATATTAGGAAGTAACAACCTTAAGAACCTCACTTAGATTATAAAAGTTTGATATGCAATAGTTTGTACACCTTAATTCAGCTGTCTGCAATCAAGTCAACTTCATTTGTCATTTAATTGAGTCAACAAATTTTTGTGAAAAAAAAGTAAACTGATGTGTAAGCAGTTTATTTGTATTTATTATTTGATTATTACTTAAACATAGTTTAAAATAAACTCACACACATCATACACACATATTGTTGATTTGTAATCAACTGTTAGTGATATTTTTAATGTCACATTTACATCTTAATTAATACAGGAATTGATTTATGAAGAAATTAAATATAATTCACTTAAAATGAAGCATGACTTTAGTTCAATTATAATACAATGTGTATTCTTATATCGACATATCTATATTTATGAATCGAAAGGTCGTTAGGTTTTGTCACTTGAGGCAAGTTAGGACCTACCAATCGTCTTCTGACGCTGCCAACGTAGGATCTCAGTAGGCTAGAGAGGTAGCCTAAATATGCTCTACTGATCTCCTACTTACAATTTCTGCTCGGGTAGCTGCATATACCGTGTATATAGTTTATACTATTTTTCATAAACTTATTTTGTATATTTCTTATTATATCATTCATTTTATTTCAGAACATAATCCTTCCTTACATGTTTGCCAATAAATTGTTAGATATTTGGAACATATGTAAATGTGTGTGTCCTTTAGTATGTATATGAGTGAGTCCACTTACTTTACTGGAAGCATTGATGTTAAATAATGTTCCGTTGCCACATATATAAAGCAGTTTTGCTTTTGTCAGGGGCCCCGAGATCTCTTGCCTGTTTTTTTTTTTTTTGCCTATCATGTTAATTACTGATGGGGTTATATTAACCTGTACGTTTTGGTAGACTATTTTTTTTAGTAATTTATGTAATAGAACGGATGAAAGTTCAATTTGTAAATTTTCTTTAGTATAATGGGTTGTTTCTCTGAAGCCATCAAAGAAGTGTCTATTTCCTCAGTTTTCTTTGGGGGTGAGAGAGTCAGAAAAAAAACGAGAACTTTATAGTCTGTAGTTTGCACTTACCAAACCATCCCTAAGTATATTAGTTTAGTGGCTTAACTTACAATTATTTTTTCTTATTGTCAATGTAGTCACCTAGTAATGTTAGACTTTCTTTTCAAGATTATTTCTTATTTTATGAAATTTGCCACACTTAATTAGTGTCTGGAAGTTTTTGGCACTTATTTACACTTTACAATGAGTGATATTAATTTTGTAACTTTTTTTTACTATCATATTCACTGATGATTTTCTTATTTTTTTTTCGTTTTTTATTTATTTATTTTTTTATTCAATACTTTTCGTGCACTAACAAAATAGAAAAAAAATTCAATATAAAAAGTAAATGACAATTTGGTTGGTTGAGTAGGACTTTTTGTTATTAAAAAGAATAACATTTTTATAATGTTTTGGCAATTTAGTAATACCATTATTGGCAAATTTTTTCAAACAAAATATTAGGTCAAGTCCCAACATTGCACATACAGCCCTCCAAGGCTGATTAATACATTAAAAATTGTAATAAAATTTCTTTATGTGCATGAAGAAAAAAAAAATATGTATAAAATATCTTGATTTATTTTTCCTCTCCTACACTACTTTTTTCTATTTTCCTGCCTTTACGGATCCATCCAAGGAGAGGTGCACAGATGCATAGCTATCGTACGTAACAAGAAAGATGAAATTAAAAGAACAGATTTTCAAAACCGTAACCTTAATAGCTTACAGAAAATATAAAAATGCATAAATAATGCTAAAACATAAAATATGAGTATTAGTAATACAGTATGTCTAATGGTATATATCATTAAAAAAAATATTAAAATTCATTTGGTTTGTTTGGAATCAAATTTTTTTTAGACAAGTTTTTTTTTCAATTGTATTTATGGACCCGTCTGCGCAAACAGAATACACACACAAAACAAAAGGCTAAAGCACTTTAGCATCTTGTTCAAGTAACGAACTTAAAGTTATATTAACAAAAAAAAATTCTCAGATCAGTTTCAACTTAGAAATTAATGACTTGAGAAAGCTACTTGTAATGTAACAAAAAAAATGTAATGAAAGAGCATTAAGAGTAGCTTAAAAAAGAAAGAAATGAAGAAAAGCGTGGTGTATACTGGCACAGTACATCCCTCTCACTGTTTAGACTAAAGAAGACTAGTCTTTATACATGAAATAGGTAGCTAGCGTCAGGGTTAGTCAAATACAATAAACCATACATTCGCAACCACATGCATGCGACTTCAATATGGGTAATGCTTTATCTACTAAGTGTTTGATTATTACGTGCTAATGTTAGTGCACTTCTGAGGTGCCAGATCAGGTGGGTATGAGCATGCAACACAAATAAATAGGAAAATGGTTATAATAATCATAAGCTTTAATAACAACTGGTATATTAACGATACCAGAAGAAGTCTTCATTTTCTAAACAATATTTACACTGAGTTTTTTAACAAAATAATAAAAAGTATCAATAATTTTTTAACTTGCGTAAAACAATAATATTTTATAAAATGAAAGTAAATAGTAACACTCAGTCTAGGAAAAATAATAAGATATTACTAAGAAGTCAAGTGTCACTCAGTATCACTACTGAGTTTATAAGCACTGAGTATATCTTCATACACTTGAGCAGATATAATAGTGAAAGTGTCTGTGTGCACTTCATTGCCTATGTGTGCAAGTATGTGTGTATAACTGCAGAGAATGTATCTGTGTGAGAGAGTTTGAACTAAGTACTGTTATGAAATGAGTTTTCACTGCATTTAAAACAGCATTAACCATAAAACGTTGATTGTAACACTGTTGCAGTAAAAGCACAAATGAAATATAAGTGGTTATGGTGAGCTTTATCTACTGTATTATGAGTCTTTCTGTGATTGATAGATTATATTAATCTGACAATACGTGTGTTATGTGAGCAGATTTTTTGTATGAAACTTACTCTATGAGCATATAAAATTTTAACAGTATGTTATTGATACTGATATGGCATAAATGATTAATAATTTAATATGCTGAGTTCAACTTGAACTAACAGTGCATACTGATTAACTAGCTTCAAATACTATTTGAAGTGAGTTTGAGCATTAACTGCGTTTGAGAGCTAGTTGCCAACTGAAAATTATGAGTATACATAACGGTAGGTGATGAAAAAACGCGCAAACAGCAAAAGCAGACCAATCACATATGCCAGCGTGTTAGAAAAGTGCGTGCAACTAGAAACCATTGAAAGTTAGTCACGGTTGTATTTAATGAGCCATCCATTCTATCTATTGTGGAAAAGTGCGCGTAATTCGAATAAACACTGCTGCTTTCAAGATTCTGAACAAATAGTAACAACAACAACAACAACAACAACAATAACAACAACAATAGCAACAACAACTGCCGAAACAATTCATTCAAGGTTGGCAGTCTTGAGAGGCAGTGGATGCAGCATGTAGAGAGCCAGTGCCGCGGAGAATGGCCATGTACTGCAAGAGCCTCAGGCACCGACGGTGACGTTGAGTCTGCCGTTGGGCGAGTTGCCCGTGTCCTCCATCGTCATGTGGGGCTGCACGTGCTGATAGTGCTGATGTTGCTGTTTCTCACTTAAGAGGTTATGGCTGGCAGCGGACTTGATCTCAGTGCTGTTCGAGGTTAGAAGTGTGGCCGTTGGACTACGTGGCGAGTGACCCTCGGTTTTGAAGCTGCTTGAGAGTGGACTTAGCGTGCCCCGCGATTATAGTGAGCACTGGCTGCGGCTCCGGGTGTCAGATCGCCCGTCGAGTTAATCAAGCCAAGCGATGAGCTCATCTGTTGTAAAAGATGAGTTAATAGTAAAGAACTTAATGTAATGAAAGAGCATAAAGAGTAGCTTAAAGAAAGAAGAAATAAAAAAAGCATGGCGTAGACTGACACAGTACGTTCATCTCACTGCTTAGGCTGAGGAAGACAAGTCTTCATACATGAAATAGGTAGCTATCGTCATGGTTAGTCAAATACACTGAACCATACATTGGCAATCGCATGCATGTGACTTCAATATGGGTAATGCTTTAGCTACTAAGCAGAACATTCTAACTATCTTATGTGTAGTTGTGTACGAAATAAAGACTAAGTATGCAAGCATAAAGCTTTTATAAATGCAAAAAGTTGAATACTAAGTATGCATATCTCCAAGGTAGGCTATTCAATATTTTTTCTGCAGTTTTAATTACTTAAGAATCAGCTGGATCGTACAATATTTTGCAAAGCAATTGAATGGCGCTAAAAAAATAGTGTGGGGTTAGATGTCTTACGGGCATTTATCCAAAAACCACAATATGTTACAAGAACTTATTTTACTACAACTTTATAAAATGTACATCTTCATATGCCTAAATTTACGTACTTGCATACATTAATACATGCATACCAGCTTAGCCCCCGTTAACGCTTTACAAGCCAACCCCCTATTATCAGTGTTAAATAATTAATCATAATTATTTGCCTTTATTATCTGGTAAAAACTGGATGTTTGTGGGTTTGGGTCTCACATTCTCTAACGGGCCGTGGGAGAGGCAGACAGTCCAGCTATTTATTTGTACATCGAAAAAAAAGAAGGAAAGAGTTAGGGTGCAGTCTTATAGTACGAAATAGAGCTCCGCAATAGACTGTCCACAATAGAAACAGCCAATCAGACCTATTGCAAACGTTCGAGCTATTGTGAACGATTGAGGTTCTGTGGATTGCGAAAAATTTTATATTTTCGTATAAGACTGCAGTATGCAACTGTCACAAAGTTTTGAGGTTATGTATAGTATTACTCTGCTAAGAGAATTGGATTGAACCAAAAGTTGTTTGGACAAATCTAAAATAAAATAAATGAATCACCTAACATTAATGCAGCTAATTTGACAATCTCTGCATGCATTCTGAAGTAATTAAAAAATAAACAAGGATCAGTACTTTGTTGCCTTTCTTCGCATCCATTTTTTGTATATTACTACCAGCTGCAATACGTTTCAACGGATTTTTTTTCTAAAAGGAGATGGGGTTTTTACTTAAATGGTTACCAAATTTAGTATGGTATTCTGTAGCACACTGATTTTCGTGTCAGACATTCTACACAAAGCTCCAAAAATGTACCAATAAAAACAAACAATCACCTTCGATCAGCTTGTTATGTTATTCTATTTCCAAGAGACAAAGTTTGCTGTGGTCCCATATGCAGAAAAGACCGATGCGTAACTCATTTAGGCCTGTAAGTGCGAGTGAGAAAGAGATGCCTTGAATCTCTTACTCGTACTCACGGGCCTAAATGAGATACGCATTGGTCTTTCCTGGTCATGGGACCATAGTGAACTTTGCCTCTCCAAAAAAAAGTCCGCAATAGCACTGATTGGCTGTTTTTATTGCGGACAGTATATTGTGGAGCTCTATCTCCTATCATGGGATTGCACCCTAAGGCTATGTAAAATATGTGTGTCAACGTACCTTTTATCTTAGCAGTTTCAATTCTGTACGATCCTTCAGCACCCCCTTTTTTTGTACTATTAATTTTAATTTGGTATTTAACAATGAGGTATTCTACACTATTTGTTATACTTTTTTGTTTTATTTAGTATTATGATGAATTATAATAGCTTAGATTGAAATATTACGATTTATTAATTGTATTTTGGGATTCAATTAATAATTTAGGACCACACTCGATGAGCGGTGGCAGGCTACTGACTAATGTGTCACGAGAAAGAATGCACCTTGCTCGAAGCTTTAGTCGAAACTTCGTTGTGTACATGCTATGGGGCTGGTACTCGCTGACTTTATGTGTTTAGGCTTAGTTGCTCGCTTCGGATGTCACTTGACACTTCCGAGAGCTACGAAGTACACACTTAGCTTTCTTAGGTGACGACTTTTATTCAGGATGTCAGGATGACTTTTCTAAGAGTCTTGAAATTTTATCACTAAGGAAAAATAAATTTATTCGTTCAAGTCATCATCTGACAGCCTCTCCTTCATAAAACTATCACCGTCTTCGGTGAATGCATAAATATAGTTATTTAACATAGTGTTGTGGTTCATCCAATTTCAACCTCTAAGCGTTATACAAAATAAGGTTATAAACTAAATTACAAATTTAGATATCGATTGCTAAAAACTTATTTCTAACAAGGAAACATGATTTGTATTGGGTTGATGATTTGGGCATTGGATAATGAAATGGTCTTATAAGGTTTGTTCATAGGTATGTAAGTTAAGATATATTTATACTTCCATACAAAGGAAGGTTTCATTTTTCTTTCTATTTCCACCTTTGTCATTTGTCTTTTATTCTTTAATGTGTTTTTATTTGCATCACCTTTCAACGTTAGTTCACGTAAGCCTTAGAGATTAGTGTTCTGCCCTGTTCTACAACACATATCGTGGTACCAGTGATATTTGACGAGGCTGATATTTTTATTGCAAATATTTTATCTCATTTCCATGACAATTTAAACTGTACACAATATATTATGCAATTGTGAAATATATTTATATACACGATTTCTACATGGCGTATGTATTGTTACGCCTTGTTCTTGGTTTCGAGTCCGTTCATTGTTAGCATACTGAGCTCTATGATTTTAAAGTTCGTTATTTGCCCTCATGTAGCTCCTTCAGTGGAATACGTGACAAATGCCATGTATAAATCCTCACCATTATCTCTCGTGGCTTAAAGTTTCATGTAACTTATATCATCAAGCGGGTAAAGACTACTTGAAAGATACTTGGTCCACTCGTGGGTGGTAATTACGAACGGTACATTCATTATAAGCTCTGGTGGTTATTTTCCATTCATGCCGCTTGAAGTATCTACAACTAGTGGCATATTTATTGTAGTTATAGATGTCATTATGTTGGCGATGGCATTAGCCTCTTTTTGTTAACTTGTAATGCAATTCATAACTATCTCCCGCATTGTCTCAGCTTCATCTTCCGTATCATATTTGGTATGAGCAGGTACAATGTATTTTCCGTCTTGAGACTTGTGGGAAAAATAAATATCTTGTATACCATACAGATATTAGAGAAACTCTGTAAGGTATTTAGTATTATAAGGTTTCTTTATTAGGACATGAATTTCCCTATTTGTACGTTTTACTCGTACGAAGTCAAAAATAGCTATTTCTTTCTCTTCGTCGCATGTTTTGACCGTGGTAGTTTTTTAAAATCTAGACTATAATTAGAATATGAGTGAATTTGAATTTGATACATATAACTAGTGACATCTATTATGCAGCATAAACACTAAGAGTGCAAGGTGATATGTATATATACTTTGTATAGTGATACAGTTAGGATAGACAAAACATGGCCGATGTCACGCACGCACACTCTCATAGAGTCTCTTGGTACAATATGAAAGGAGACCTTTTAATCTTGATTTAACTTTACTTCTATTGGTTAATATGTTAATTTAAGTGTTAACGAGTGTAATGTTATTGATCAACTATCTTCTAGTACATTTATTTAACATGGTAGCCGAGTCCATGGTTAATATTGCTCTTTTTTAATTTTCCCGTGTTGCTTTGGTGACCCGTGAGAATAAATAACTACGGGTTCAAGTGAAAGTGTCGATCCAACACTAACGAAGTTAAAAGATAGTGTTAATCCAACACTTATTAAGAATTTGAGAAAAAGTTACGTGAAAATGCCAAGAAAAGTATTTGTAATAAAAAATGACAGATGAAGTGGATATTTCGGTGTTTGATGGAAAAGATTTTAAGTACTGGAAAAGGAGAATCACAATGATCCTAAAATTAAAGAAATGGGACGTAGTAGCAACGAGAGCCATGACAAAGGTGTTTAAAGAAGAAGAGTGGATCAGAAAGGTCTTGAAGGTAATCAATCAATAATATATATTGAGATTTTGAATGATCAGTCAGAGTTCCTGAAGGGCAAGGAGATGGGGTACAAGATAATACAGAAATTTGATGAAATGTACTTTAAGGAGTCTACTGCACTACAAATTTGTGTGACAAAAAAGCTGGAAAAATTGAAGTTAAAAGACTTAAAAAATTCAAGTACATTTTTCGCTGAAGTGTTCATCAATGAATAAAAAGTGCTGGTAAAAGTATGACTAAAAAAGTAAATTAAGTTTCCTGATGAAAACGCTCCCAAGCTCATTAGGTTATACTGATAACCTAATCGTTAAAAAATCTGATCAAACAGTTGAATACGTAAAAAGTAAAATAAAAATTTTTGAGTTAGAAGAAAAGGAAGATAGAAAAAGAAACAGTTCAAGTGTGCTTAAAATTTAAAGAAAAAAAGATTGAGCATATTCCAAGTACGAAAAATATGGATACTGCAAGGCACAATGAGCGAGAACAAGACAAAGCGGTAATTCATGGGAACAAGATGGTGCGCAGAAGCGACAAGGTGGGTGCCAACGACAACAACAGCAGCAGTGGCAATATCGTGAAGGCTGAGGCAGAGGTCGTTGAGGTGGAAGAGGCTCTAGTCAACATTGTCGAGGAGGTGGTTGGCAGCAAAAAATTTAAGGGCATCAAAATGAAGGTGGTAATGTGAGTAGTTTTAACGCCAAATTTAAAGAAATACCTAATGTGGCGCGTGTTAAAGTCAATAGCTGTGCTAGTAAGGTTAAATGGTTACTTTATAGTGGCTGTTTCGATTATGTTATAAAGAACGATCATTATGTTGTAAAGTAGCTAAAATATGTTGTATTAAATGAAAAGATCAAGTCTACAATTTTTGGTTGACTATGTAAATTTAATTGAAATTAAGATAGAAAAAAAGATAAAAAGATTAAGATATAACAATGGAAAGGAATACATAAGCAAGAATATAAGTAATTGTGCAAGTGAAAAAAGTTCTTCTATTGAACCGTGTCCACTAATAAACGTAAATTGAATGGACTGGCAGAAAAATATACTGAACATATTATGGATATGTCTAGGTTTTTATTAGAAGAAGCAAGAGCTTATAATATATTTGGCCCAGAAATAGTTATAACAGTAGCTTATTTACAGAACAAAACTATTACTAATACTGTTTAATAGAATAAAACACTTTTTGCAATAATTTTTGGAAAAAGGCCTAGTATAAAATATTTAAAAATGTATGGAAGTAGAGTTTTTGTGAAAATACTAGAGGAAAAGAAAAATTTAAAATGAGACAAGAAAGCAGACACAAGAATTTTTTTAGGTTATGAAAATGTTGTTTATAGAGTTCTGATAAATAATAAAATAGTAATTGCAACACATGTTGAGAGCGTCGAAGATGGCACAGATTATATTGGTTCAAAATAAGAAAATGGTATTGTAAAAATTAGCTTAAATAAAAACAAAGTTAAAATCATAAATGGTGATTTAAGTACAAACGAAAATGATGAAAAGAAAAATTTAAATTTAAGACGGTCAAGTAGGGAAGAAAGAGAGCCTGATAGATGCAGAGATAAAAATTTTGTACAGAGTAATATTTATATAAATTATGCAAATTCTGAGATCAGGATTTCAGATCCTTATACTGATCATCAGATTCTTATACTGATGCGATGAATAATAGTGAGTCTGAAAATTGGAAAAAGGTCGTGGATAGAAAAATAAATTGTTTAACCAAAAATAAGATTTGGATTTCTGTAAATAAACCAAATCATAAGAGAACTTGGCTTATACTAAAAAAGCTAACGATGCTTTTAAAGGTAGGTTAGTGTTAAGAGGATACTAGCATAATAATTTAATTGGTAATACTTTTTTACTAGTTGCAAGAATGCAAGCTTTAAAAATCCTCCTTACTTACTGTTGTCAAAATAATTTGAATATTTAACAAATGGATGTCAAAACAGCGTTTTTGAACGGTAAAATCAAATCTGAAGTATATGTAAATAGCCACAAGGCTATGAAGATGGCTATAATAAAGTATTAGAATTAGATAAAGCGTTGTATGGATCAATTGATAGCCTAAGAGCTTAGTATAAATGTTTTGATACTTATTTCAAAAGTTTTAATTTTAAAAGAGGCAAAAATGATTGTTGCTTATATATCTTAAATGACAAAAATTGTAATGTATATTTATGAGTATTTATTTGGGTATTAGCATAAATTATGACTATAAAAATGGAAAAATGACATTCGATCAGAAAAACTATATTCAAACGTTAGCGAGGAAGTATCATATTAAAAATGAAAAATTGTATGTGCTTCCTATCAAACAAAATTTGAAATTAAAAGTAGCGCTATCAGTGTATGATGATATTGAGTTTAAAAACTTAATTGGAGCACTTCTTTCTGTAACATCGGGAACTAGACCTGACATTAGCTTTAATATAAGTTGTTAAAGTAGATTTTTAAATAGTTATAATAAAACGTATTTTAAATATGCTTTGAGAATTTTAAAATATTTATTTTTAACAAAGGATTTATAAATAGCTTATAAAAATGAAGTAATCATATTGTTGATTAGTTTGTCGATGCTGATTAGGCTGGTGATATAACTGATAGAAAATCAACGACAGGCTATGTAATAAGAATATATAAAAATGTAATTTGTATTATTTGTATTATTTGTAAGAATATATGAAAATGTAAGTGTGAATATTGTAGGGTTTTAACATGGTTGAAATTTTTTCAAAATTATTGTCAATATATAGTATGCCAATTTTGCAGAGAGGGTAGGTGTTTGTAGTGCTTCTGTTATGATTACTATATTTGTGTCTTTTTAATCTGACCTTTATGTTTTTATTAATAAAGTTAAAAGTGTAATTGTTTTTTATCAACAGGTTTTTCACCCTGGCAATATTCACACCGTGAAAACGTGTACTGGCAAGTAAGATCGCCCTATCAACCAAATTAAAAACAATGTTTCTCTAATAGCTAACTGGATGACCAGAAAAATAATTCAAGATTCGTCCGGAAGAAGTAGGTTTTTCAAACCAGTCAAAATTAAAATAATTAGAATTTCTTATTATCATCAAGTCTAAAAAGATGAGTTTCTTGTCAATCTCCATTTCATATGTAAATTTTAGTTTGGGATGATATGAATTAAAAATATTTAAAATTTGGTCACTATGGTCAACATTAATAAAAAGTAATACATCATCCACGTAACGAAAATAAAAAGATGGAATAATATTATAGTTATTTTTTAAGATGGAGAGACAATCATTTTCCAGGTCGTTCATTACAAGGTCAGCAAACAAAGGTGAAATAAGAGAACCCATTGGCATGCTGAAAATTTGTTGATAAAAAATGTTGTCAAAAGTAAAAAAAGTATTATTGAACAAAAATACTTGTGACCATAATGATTGTGACCATAACGAATAAATGTCGAATCCCGGTTGATGAAATTCGACAATGTACAGAATTTTTGTTCAATAATACTTTTTTTACTTTTGACAACATTTTTTATCAACAAATTTCCGGCACGCCAATGGGTTCTCCTATTCCACCTTTGTTTGCTGACCTTGTAATGGACGACCTGGAAAATGATTGTCTCTCCATCTTAAAAAATAACTATAATATTATTTCATCTTTTTATTTTCGTTACGTGGATGATGTATTACTTTTTATTAATGTTGACCATATTGACCAAATTTTAAATATTTTTAATTCATATCATCCCAAACTAAAATTTACATATGAAATGGAGATTGACAAGAAACTCAACTTTTTAGACTTGATGATAATAAGAAATTCTAATTATTTTAATTTTGACTGGTTTGAAAAACCTACTTCTTCCGGACGAATCTTAAATTATTTTTCTGGTCATCCAGTTAGCTATTAGAGAAACATTGTTTTTAATTTGGTTGATAGGGCGATCTTACTTGCCAGTACACGTTTTCAGGGTGTGAATATTGCTAGGGTGAAAAACCTGTTGATAAAAAACAATTACCCTTTTAACTTTGTTAATAAAAACATAAAGGTCAGATTAAAAAGACACAAATATAGTTATCATAACAGAATCACTACAAACACCTACCCTCTCTGCAAAATTGGCATACTATATATTGACAATAATTTTGAAAAAATTTCAACCATGTTAAAACCCTACAATATTCACACTTACCCTCTTATTAACAATAAACTGCAGCATATCGTCCGCTTAGGAAAAGATACAACGAATAAACATAAACAGACAAATGTAGTATTTAAGTTTTATTGTAAAAATTGTCCTGCGTCATATGTGGGTGAAACAAGGCGAGCGGCGGAGGTCCGCATCAATGAACATATGAAAAGTAAAAACTCCGATTCCGTTGTTTAGGCACACCAAATAAATTTTGACCATGAATTCGATTGGGATAACTTTATAATCCTTGACAAAGAATCCAATTATAAAAAAAGAATTATTTGCGAAATGCTTTACATAAAACTTGACAAACACAACATTAATAGAAAGGAGGATGTGGTTTCCCTTAATAGAGCATACCTTTCTTTACTACGAAAGTTTAAATGTCCCGATCGAGTTCATCGCCCTTTACCGTCTACCTTTGCGGCTCCGCCGATATAAGCGCTGGCTTGTTGTTGTAATTTATTGTCAGTCGACAGCACGACAGGTGACGAGTAAGTCAACCAAACTTACGAATTCTCGCGTACCTGCGGTAACAATTTACATAAAAAATTTATTGTCTTATTGTGTTTAAGCCTTCCAGATCACTCATTGTGTGTTTTTAATTTTAATTTTGTAGCCTGATGAGGCTGACGCATATTGTCAGCGAAACGTTGCGCATCAATAAATCAACGCAAGAAAATTTAAATACACTTTACTTGTATTTATTTATTTTCTTACATTTCGCCCCCAACGGATCACTGATCACTTCGAATTTCTAAATTCACCGGAGGGCACTGATATATACTAACAAATCATATTCAAATATATTATCACTTTGTAAACGAAAATTATGCAACACACGAAATTGATACTGTAAAAGTTGATTCAGAACAAAATATAGCAGATTTTTTACTAAAGCTTTAGGCAAAAAAAAGTTTGAAAGATTTAGAAATATGTTGAATATAAAGAAGTTTAAGATACTAAAATTAAGATTGTAATATATATTTAAGGAGGCGTGTTAAAATATTAGTAAATTTATTTTAGATACATATATTTAGTGCCATCTACTATGCGTACAAGATGGTATGTATATGTACTTTGTATAGTGACACAGATAGGATGGATAGAACATGGCTGTTGCCGTGCACGCACGCTCTTGTAGAGTCTCTTGGTACCATAAGGAAGGGCATCTTGTAATCCCAACAGATCTTTATTTCAGTTGTCAAATAAATTAACCTAAATGTTAGTAAGTATAGAATTATTGATTTACTACCTTCTAGTATATTTATTTAACAACTATAATGGTCTAGATATATGCGGCTGCCGGTTAATTAGCATGTATTTTGTCATAGGCACATTGCAAGGTGTTTTATTCGTTAACGCTTTTGTAGGTACCAATAGTGGTATCTCCTCTTTCATGGTATGAAATGTCATTAGTTGCGATCCCATTAGCAACGATCTAGCTACATCAGTGGCCTCTGATAGTGCGTAGTATATGGCCCCGTAGCTTGTGTTTGAAATATAGGACTGCTCTTGTTAGGCTTGAACCATGCCATATCGTTATTATAAGTCTTTTAATTCTTTTTTGTTCATAGGACCCTTGATGATAAGGTTGAGACAACATACAGTGACGATGGTGTCTTTATCTCCGTCATTTTATGTAATCTGTAAGCGTAAATATGATAGGTGTTATGATGATTATTGATTTATACAAGTATACGTATAAGTACTCTTGTAGTATATTTCTTTCTCTTAAAAAATGTAATGATTCGTAGGTTATGTGTGAAATAGAAATATGAAAATGAAAATATGTTTACAAAACGGGTAAATGATAAGCAGGGAGTACATGAATGGGTGCAATCATTACTTATCATGCTATGTCAAAATGTCTTTTGATTCATCATTGAAATAAGTAATATTATTGCATGCTAAGACTCAATATTAGAAAATTTTACGATACAGTAACATGCAGCTGTAATAAAATATAACATGTGTTTAAGTTTTAAAGCCTCACAGTTTTTTTTTTTTTTTAATATGCAAAATTTACAACCATAGATTTTCTATTGTAGATCTTAAAGATAGAACTAAACAGTAAAGTGCTATTTAAAAAAAACAGAAAAATTAATGTGATATTTGTATCTTACTAATATATAAAGCAAAGTCGCTAAAAGTCGAGTCAGTGCTTATAGCCCCAGACATAAGTAAACCATTTATAGTAACAACCGATGCATTCAACTATGCCATCGAAGCGATTCTAAGCCAAGAAAAAATAGGCTCAGATCACCCTTGTGAATACGCGTCTAGATTTTTGAAAGGCAGCGAATTATGGTACCCGATATACGATAAGGAATTGTTGGCAATAGTGTATGCCAAAGAGAAACTTAGACCATATTTGTTCGGTCATAAATATACAGTTGTAATGGACCACGAGCCTCTCAAGCATTTTCACACATCAAAAAGCTGGACTTAAGATTAACAAGGTTGAAGGCTGAACTTCAAGGATATGAGTTCAACATTGTTTACATATCTGGACTAATGAACAAGGTACCGGATGCCCTGTCTTGTAATCCAATAATAAAAGAAGGGAAGAAAAATCCAGAACTGCCATGCCGAGAGCTGTATTAGCACACAAAAACAAGAAAGGGACAATCACGAAAACGTAAAAGCGCCACCAGCACGCATATAAAAGATGCGTTCAAGGAAATAGAGGAATTAAATACGAAAGAACAAGAAAGACAAAGTAGAGACATTTGACTTAGACGAGTCAGACAAAAAAGTAGTCAGGAAAAAACCCAGAAATCTTGGAGTAAGTGAACACATGTCAAGCACTAACAATAACAGTGATAAAGATACAGGACCAGAATGAGAGGTAACAGAAAAACCAAAAGATAAGATAAATAAGGAAATCCTTGTAGCGGTAAACGTTAAAAAACAAATTTTATCGCAACGACCAGTGGACATTAAACTAGCGTGCACGCGCAACGAGAAAAATATGGAAAAAGAGATAAAAATAACGAGCACACCATTTATAAACGAGGGTATCACAGAGAAAATACAACACAGAACTCGTAAACGTCAATTGGATACACTACATAGGAAAATTCCAGATTCTTCCAACTCCACTGAGCAACCGCACAACTCAAAGGAAATTATTACTGCGCATTGTGATTCATCTGCATCAACGCAGAGAAAACTCGAGCCAGCCGAACATAGAGAATTCCAACTAGCACAGAATAGCGATGTAGCAGAAAGAGCAGAAAAAGAAAGAGAGCGGAAAGCTAGGGAGGTAATAGGGGAAATGGCAGCAGCAGTGGCACCTGGAGTAGACGAAGAAGATAAAAGAAAATCGAAAGATAAAAGGGGGGTATATAAACAGAGAGATAGCAGAACCAAAGACAGGCAGCAGATAGATGAAAGGGGAATGAAAATTACCGGACCAAGCCGAACGGCACCGAATGATCATGGGATTCAGTGACCACCAGATACACAAAAATTCGACGGCGAAAACAAAAATTATAATAATAACAGAGGCCCAATAACCAATTTAAAGCCAATACTTAATGAATTAACCAACCGATTTCGAGCAAAGGTCCTAATTGACGTTAAAAAAAAAAAAAATTAGGGGGGAAGAAGGAATACGAATCGATGTATGGGAAACCGTTGATACACCGATTGTGATGAACGACGAAGAAGATGCAAAGACTCGAGTATCAGGGACTCAATGCACAGAACCTCACAAATGGCTAAGAATGATCGACGTCCCTAGAGATAGCAGCTGTCTGTTCTATTGCCTTATACTCCTGTACGGGTTGGCAGAATCAACTGACGAACTAAGAAAGGTACTACACGAGTCAAAATAGATACCAACACTTCATGGAGGGAAAGACGCAGAATTCAAGCACATACATCTTGAAACCAACTACCAAGCCCTCCTAGAAGAAATCAGTAGCGATGCCTCACCTAAAAACAATAATGAAAATCAAGACGATGACCCCGAGAAACAGGAACCTCGAGATAACACGGAAGAAAATCTTGAAGGGGACAGAAACGAACAATATGTAAACAAACGAGACGGAGAAAATGACGGAAAGGACGCATGGGATAGGGAGAGTGGCGAAAAAGGTGAGAGAGAGGAAGAAAGGGAGAATGCTGATAAAGATTGCAGCATGCCCCCACCTAAACCTCCACCACCACTGAACACTAACACTAAACGAGACTCTCTTTTACCGTATAGTGACTGGGGTCTAAATAAAGCGTTAATAGAAGAAAGCGACGATAGTCCCGATGAGGAAAAAAAAATTTTTGGCAAAGCAGGCACAATGAAAAAGTATAGAGTATGTAGAACACAATTGCCACGTGACATACCTCCATGGGCTCCACGCAGACTCCACCCCATTTAAAAAAATGAGAAAAATCGAAGATCAACCGTTCAGGTACATCGACAACCTAGCATTCATTACAATAACAGACGATACTTTGGGTACAGAGACCATCAACGCGCTATACGAGCAAGGTTATATAAATCCAGTAGTTATGAATAACGAGACAAAGGCAGTTGGTGACGTTATGCTATTCAAAATATAGAAAGTATGCGTTATTCGGATGTACGCGAAAACTTACTTCGAGGATTCAGTACTAAGATCCGACTTAAGGAAATGCGTGATAGCCTTTAGATCACTTGTAATGGTGAACAAATTAAAAACAATAGGATTGGTAAGAGATGTAGCGATACTAAATCTTAACCAACGGTCGTACGTAGTCAATCAATTTGAGAAAATTCTCAAAGGAATAAAAATAAATGCTACGTTATACACAAATACATTATTAGTGTAACCAGTAGACCAAAGATGTAAATTAATGAAGGAATATCATGAATCAGCAGTAGGAAGACACTGGGGTATTAATGAATCATATAGCAAAATAGCGTAAGACTTCTATTGGTGAAACATGACATCAGACGTATGGCAGTACGTACTCGGCTGCTTATCATGCCAAACGAAAAAGCTAGTGCGAGTAAAAACGAAACAGGCCATGGTAATCACTGACACGTCGAGCAGACCATTTCAAAATATATTGATAGACTTCTTTGGACCAATAAATAAACCATCAGCTCAAAGCGATACACACATTATATCAATACAAGATTGGCCAAGTAAATATATAGTGCTGACCCCCGTCCAGAAAGGGACGGCATAGGAAACAGTAAGAGCCCTAACGGAAAAATTCATATCACACTTCAGAGCCCCAGAAAAATTATTATTGGATAAGGGGACATACTTCATGAACAGAACCATGGAGGAATTCGGCAAAATATTTAATTTAAAAAAATTTAGGAGCACGGCTTACCATCCACAAAGCAATAGTGTGATCGAGCGTATGCACCACGTCTTGACAGAATATTTAAAAGCATACGTCAACCAAATCGAGCAATAGGACAAGGTATTACCACTGTGCGCACTGGAATACAACACGTCAGAGCACGAGAGCACAGGCTACTTCCCATACGAGCTCGTATTCGGCCAACGTGCAAAACTTCCGTCAAGCTTCAATGAGCTGTTAAAAGGACATATATACACAGACTTACTAGAGCAAATAATAGGAAATCTCACACAACTACGAACGCTGGCAGCAATGACACAGACACAAAATAAGTACAGATCAAAATACTATTACGACAGGAAACTAAATACACCGTTCTTTATGGAAGAAGAAATGGTATATGTATATTAAAAGAACCGACCAAAGGGAAGTACGACGACTAGTTCGAGGGGCCATATGGAATAACTGGCATAGATTACAAAAATCACAACGTAAAATTACAGAGAGACAACGTAATATGCGTAGTATATGTAGACGAAATCAAAAAGTCGTGTATATTAAAATCCTCTCATCCAGCGGAAAACGAAAAAAAAATAGGGCAAGATACTACAGAATATACACTTTTATAATAAATACTTTATCACAGAATGAATACTTTTCATTTTTCGTGGCCCTCGGACGTGCCACGACAGAATAACGAATTATATAAAAGGGAAATATGAAATCAGTAATAAATGTGCAACCAACAGACGTTTAGGCAATTAAACACCACCCTCCCCTTCTAAAAAAACAATATTGATATAAAACGTACAAAAAAATTTGTTTTTTTCTTTTGTGGCCCTCGGACGTGCCACGAAAGAATTGACATCGGCAGAAGCGGGTAAACAAACAATAATGCGAAAAAAAACAGAACCCTATATATGTACACTGTTAAAGGTGAGAAATCACAACAATAACATGCGAACGATATCGAAACAAAACATAGACCATACAAGATACGCACGTGGCATTTTCTAACAAAAAATGTAACAACAAAAATTTTTATAATAATAATAAGAATAATGTAACAAATAGCAATAATAGTAACAACAATGATAACAATTACCATAAAATAATAAAAAGGTAGCGTTACCAAAACAAAAGAGAGACGCTTAAATTAATGAAAAATTATATAACACGCATAAACATGACTAAAATAAGGCCGTAAGCATTGAACATGCAGGGTTTAACGAACAAACAAAAAAAAAATCGAAATTTAGAGAGAAGCCCAAACAGAAAATCGATCAGATTTTAGGTAATGCAAACTCACTATTCGTTATTGCTGAATCTCGTGATCTTCTAAAGCAATCACATCCGTGGTGTTTAAAGACCACCCCTTCCTTTCTCGAAGGTAATCTAAGAGCACTCCACTATCTTCAAAAATTCCACGAAGATCCTTCCCTAGGCATGGACCCGGAGCAATTGAAAGCAATTCTCGTAACCCAACGAAAGCCCATGGACTGCGAAGTGAACTCCCTTAGCTGACGCTAGTATCCAGGAGAAGACAAAATAAGCAACACATGGAAATCCACAAAAAAAAAAAAAAAATTTAAAGGTGGGAAAAGTGGTTGAGTAGTCACCCAGTAACCCATCCAGGCCAACATGGTAGGGACAGCATGCAAAATAGAGCGTACGAATCGACAAAAAGCTGCAATACAAGCTAGCAAAAAGGGAGAGAAGACAGTGGAATTAATAATTGCAGTGAATGGGCGCCACCGCCGTCGGATCATCGAAATCAACAAGGCTCTTTCATAATTTTTCTTCTATGCATGACACATAAGAATGGAAAGGAGCTAGTGAGAGAATTTCACGAACAGGAAATCGGACTAAACCAATATAAACCAACTGAGCCTCTGGTATAAGATTGACAATCTTTCCGGACTTGCCGCTGTTGGAGTGTAACAATAATGAAATATATTGATAAAGTTTACTTATTTAATTACCAAAGAGAATGAGAAAATATAAAAGAAAAAAAAAACAGGAAAGTAGAAAAAAATAAAAGAAAAAAAACAATAATGACAAAGTAAGGAAAAAATTAACCATACGGCCACAAGAAAGCGTAGCCGTAGTAGGATAGGAAGAAATAGATATATGTATACTGCATAGCGTATGCTGCAACATAAAATAAAAAATATACATCTATAAAGAGTGTGCCACACTCGCAGCTGAGAATAAGCAAACGGTTCTCGAATGATACAATACATTGGGTTGCATCATATTCCAGTAAAGCACCTTCCTGGTACATCATACATATATGTGCTACTGAGAGAAAAATGTAGTACAGTCTACGTAAATATTCGGTTAATTCTACTACATAACTGTAGTAAGAGGATCGGAATTACGTTAGCTAACCCTATGTAGTAGTTTCTACTACATATACAGTGTAAGGAAATTAGCGTTCAGTTGAAAATTATTTAACAGTAAATAGTAGGAATGTTATTACATGAAATGGAAGATACAAATTCTCATTTTCGTTTAAACCAAAATGTGAATAAAATTTCTTTGCACTTTTATATGGAAGAAAGCGAAAATATGTTGAAAAAACGCATAACCTTAAAGGTGCCCGTCTTTTGTGCCAAACGTTGATCACGCATTGAATTCCGCATTCAATTTCACGTTAAATCAGGCAAATTTGAAAAAGGAAGCTATTGAGCTGTGTTCGAAGAAAATTAATGCAGTTTTTATTGAACAATTAACAACTGAAGAATTTTTTCGTGTGGTTATCGACAAAACTCATGCAGTAACGTCTCCTCAGCTTGTATACATGTATATATGTTTGTGCTTTCCGTGCGCACGGCATTACGTGCTTCTTACTACAGCGTTTAGTTAAATCTACTACACACCGTTAGTCAACCACCTCAAAAATTGTGTACGAGGTCTGTTCAAAAAGTACCCGGAATTCTCATTCTTCTAAAAAAATATTTATTTATTCGTTTACATCTATATGGTCCCCTTCAAAGTAATCCCCCCTAGATATAATACACTTATGCCAGCGTTTTTTCCAGTCTTCGAAACACCCTTGATAGTCACTTTTTGTA
The DNA here is from genome assembly GCF_036245765.1 of Copidosoma floridanum. Classification (NCBI taxonomy): domain Eukaryota; kingdom Metazoa; phylum Arthropoda; class Insecta; order Hymenoptera; family Encyrtidae; genus Copidosoma; species Copidosoma floridanum. Next base: position 1,682,360 of record NW_028321908.1, read on the forward strand.
ATGCTCTGTAGCACCCTCAGCGATTCTGCCTTTATCTCTTCAATCGATGAAAAACGCTGTCCTTTCATGGGTCTCTTCAACTTTGGGAACAGGAAAAAATCACACGGAGCAATATCTGGTGAATAAGGAGGTTGGGGCATGATTACAGTCTTGTTTTTAGCCAAAAAATCACGAATAAGCAACGATGAATGAGCAGGTGCGTTATCGTGGTGCAAAACCCATGAATTTTTTTTCCATAAATCGGGGCGTTTTTTTCGAATTGCTTCACGCAAACGTCGCATTACTTCGAGGTAATACTCCTTATTGACGGTTTGACCTTTTGGCAAGAATTCTTTATGCACTATGCCATTATAATCGAAGAAAACAGTAAGCAAAACCTTGACATTTGATCGAACTTGACGTGCTTTTTTCACTCTTGGTGACGTTGAGTGCTTCCACGTGGACGATTGTGCTTTTGTTTCGACATCATAACCGTACACCCATGTTTCATCACCAGTTATGACCCTTTCAAGTAAATTTGGATCGTCGTTGACGTCGTTTAACAGCTCCTGAGCGATGGTAATGCGTTTGTTTTTTTGATCAAAATTCAGCAGTTTTGGAACGAATTTTGCTGCCACTCGTTTCATGCCCAAAACATTTGAAAAAATATGATGGCATGAGCCAACTGATATGCCAACTTCAGCAGCAACTTCTCTAATTGTGATTCGGCGATCATCCATAATCATTTTTTCCACTTTTCTCACATTTTCATCGATTATTGACGTGCTGGGTCGACCGGAGCGTTCGTCGTCTTCAACGTCTTCGAAACCATCTTGGAAACGCTTATACCATTCGTAAACACTTGTTTTTTTCATAGCAGACTCACCGTAGGCTCTCTGTAACATTTCGCACACTTGGTTACACTTCATTTCATTTTTCACGCAAAATTTAATACAAATTCTTTGACTCTTCAATTGTTCCATTGTTTAAACTAACAAAAATCGCCGAGCTCAAAAAAACACGTCTACACTAGCCGCTACAAGACAGAATGTAAACAATGAATACAGCTGAAAATTTCACCATACATTAGGGACATGTGTACCAACACAATAAAAAAAAAATTTTGACCACCGGACTCTCCAGACGCGCGCAATTCAAAAATTCCGGGAACTTTTTGAACAGACCTCGTATGTTCAACCACCTCAAAAGTTGTAGCTGTTATCAAATAATAATAGCTACTTTGACTCCTTTTTTTTGTCAGTGCATGAGTGTAGATAAAGAAAAAGAGAGACTTAAATAAAACGTTAATGAAGGCAACGCATAGCCATACGGCCAATCGCTCTCCTTTCTCGCCCCTCTCTCTCTCTACTGAAGTTCTTAAAAGATTTTAAAAACAAAAATATACCTGCAGGAATATAGTAGGATATAAAAAATAAGAGAACATCACGGTGGCACGTATCACCAAACATACGAATACGAGGGAGCGCAAATGAAAGGAGAGCTGTCAGGCTGAAAGAATTATGCGTGGATGGCGACGGAAATATTATAAGTAGTAGCTGCAGATGCGTTCGGGTTTTTAAAAAACGAATTGTTTTTAGGTAAGGATCGGTGAAACAGACAATGAAGGGTAACGGAGATGACATCGGAGAAAAACACCGCTCTGCAGCCGATGGGTTAACTTAAAATATCAGTAATTATATTAAAAAAGAGGGATAGCTATAATGATAAAATTATACTTAAAGTAGCATGTATATGTATAAATAATAACAATAATACTAATAAGTATAATAATTAGAATGATAATAAATTAGGCCAAACACAGTAGACTTTGACCAGCGCATTCTTAATAAAAATCATGAAACACCTATAAGTCATAAGAGATAATTTTTTTATTACTACGTTCAAATAAATACGCAGAAAATAGAAGAAATTATGGATTTTTTTTGTAACTTACATATAATAGTAAATGTATTTTCATCACCAAAATATTTTCAAAGCGAAATGTGTCATGAAATATGAGTAGTTTATGATAAGCAAAAAAAAACAGACACCAATAGTATAAGGACAATTAGAAATATATAAGACAATAATAAGTCCTTGACCCTTAACATCCTTGACCACGAAAAAAAAACACACAAAAATAAAGAGTGTGGTATCGAAAATTATATTATTATATAGAGATTATTATTATTTAGTGCGAAAAGTATTAATTTGTTGTAATAATTTATGATATAGTTCATATATTAGTAAAAATAAGAAAAAAAAGACAAGAAATTTGTATGCAAGCTATTATGTACCATAAGTGAGTTAGAAAATTTTGAAACAAAATCATTTTGTATGAGGGAAGTACGCAAACATAAACAAATATGTATACACATAAAATACAGCTAAGTAAACCAGTAGGAGAAACAGGGACATGTTGCTTGAAAACACCCTCTTTCCTCTAACTGGAAGTAATATACAACACAAACAACAATACACAAACACTACTCCATCACAGACACACAGATCGAGTACACATACAGATCGAGAAGAAAATTGCTGCCGAGGACGTCAGCATTGTGGCCTCGCACGTGTTACGTACGATAGCATATAGCTATGCGTGCGTGCGCCCCTTCTGGCCTGAGCCCAAAAGAGTAAAGGAATAGAGAAGAGAAGGCATAGGAAGGGAGACGAAGCAACAGAGTAGGGAGATCATCTAGAGACGTGAGAGCGAAAGGACCAAGTCTGCGAGACTAGAATACACACGCAACTTCCCTTAACTATAAGTAATTCTAATAAAGCATAAGTTAACAACAAGTCACGCTTTTATTTATTCCCATACTGTGAGGCCAAGGTAACACATATGTTTTATAACAAATTTCTTAAATTAAATTAATTTTCCATCGTCAGTTATAATTTCACCTGATATATGTTTATCTACATCTTCTGGTTTTGTTAATTTATTGTTTGGATGTAATGTAACTAGAATGTGGGCATGTGATGATTTTTTTTTCAATTGATTGTGTAATTTTAAATTGTTTTTCATGAAAATTTTTTTTTTTTACAACATTTACAATAAATGTTATCTTTTCAATTATTTTTATATACGAAAGTAATGATAAATTTGTATAATTTTATAATAAATATGGCTTTCAATATAGTAAGCACACATTTTCTTAACATTTTTTCATAATATAATAAATTATCTTATAGTTAATAAGTGTGAAGTATTTTTAAATTACTTTATATAATTCTCTGTTTATGGTTACAATGCAAATAGAGCGCAAAGACCAGCTTAAAATAAATCATTAATTATTTCAAAGTATTGCTGATTTTTTCGTGTGTTTGATTATCTTGCTAACTTCTAAGTTATAAAAATAATCGTGTTTAAATATTTTATCTTAAAATTCAATGTGTTCATATTTTCGATTAGGTAACTTTTCGATAGAAGATTGTTGACAAAAAAACGCGAAATAAGAAACTTTTTTGTTTCACTCATCAATTTGAAACTGGAAATAAGGGGTTGGGGCACGGAGCATGCAGGGAGTGGAGACTCACTAGTATATATATTTGTTCCAGTATAAATGTTTGTTTGGCACATGCATGTACAATAAAATTATAGTACATTTTATAGGTGTACGCCTGGCGACAAAACGATAAGTGTACTATGTGCAATGACCAGAAACTCAAGTAAAAAAGTGCAACGAAGCGCACATATATGTTACCCTCTGTTTTGAGCTAGGAAGGAAGTATATGGCGCAGGGGTTTTTGACATAGCATGTGTGGCTATATATTCGTATTCCTGTGCAAGCATCGTCTAGTGTACGGTGTATGATTGAAGGCGTTTTCTGCACAGAGAAGGAGTATCTGACATGTGATTTGGCATTTTTTTCTCTTTAGATTAGAAGATTATAAAAGAGTGAATTACGTCATTTACGATTGAACACTGTAATAATAAATCTTATACACTTGTGTGCTTATAAGTAATATTTTACTTACGCGTTTATATGTTTTTAAGGGCCCCTAAATGATTTTTGTTCCATGAAAACAATTAATTCATCAAATCGGGTATTTTCTTGAATTTTTAAATTAATGCATTCCTGCTAAGCGTTTGTTTCTGAATTGTAAAAATTATTTTTCTGAAACGTACATACTATATACGTTTCATATTTGATTTTTCTGTTAAAGTAGTGTTTGGGTAATGAAAATTGTAGCAATAATGTCATTGTTTTTTGATAGAATTGATTTTTTTTCTAAAAAAATTTTCTCCGATCATAATTTTTGTACATAAAGTTTTTTTTCTACTTCTTTTGTTTTTCTTTCTACCCGTCCACGTAAGGAAATTTATAAGCTGTTATTATTTGCACTTAATCTTTATTTGTATACTTTTTCATTTATTTATGATGTTATTGTGTTCTTATAAATTAAGAAAAGATCGCTCTAATAAGCAAATCCTGGATTTAGATTGTCCACTGTTGAAGCCGGACTAAGAAAACGAATTGTTTTGTTAAGCAGATTCAGGCTAGGAATAGATAGACCACTTTAGTTAGCAGATCTGATGTTAAGGAGTATATCTGTATGTGTCGTATATAAGATCACTAATTTTTATTTTTTTACTTTTATTTAATAAGTAATGTTATTTCATATTATTATTTTATTATTAATATGATGGTGAACTTTTTTTGTTTATTTCAGCGTTTTTTTATTGAATTATTATGACTTTCATTTTTTTATTTTTTTTATTTCTTTTTTAAATTATAACAAAATATTGCATATATCATGCTCTCTGCAAAGGTACAGCATATGAGTAATTCTTTTACGAATCGAACGGATTTTGACCTTCACCTCTCTGATTTGGCTGAAAATTTTTTTCCGGTTTCTATATTAAAAAATAAGAGATACGTGTCCGACGAATTTTTTTTTATCGCCTATTTTCGATTTGATAAGTTATAACCAACTTCATTATACTGGCTGGAGACTCATCTCAAACAATGTATGGATGCGAATCTTTAAAAGCTACGAAAGTTTAACCCATAGCACTTGTGTAGCTAAACAGTTGAACTTTTTTTAACAATTGCCCTAAAACTAAATCGAGTTTTTATAGTTACCATCGTATTCTGCGTCAAATTTTACGTAAAAATCATGTTTTTAAAATATGAAGACTTTTCAATTGCTTTTGTTAAAATATTAATTTATGTAGCGTGTAATGGTTAAAAAACTGTTTTTTGATTATAAAATGATATCTGCACCCGTGTCAAAAAAAGTGAAACGTAAGAGTTGTAGACGATTAAAAGATCTACAACTTTTGTACTTACCATTTGTCAGTGTAACCTCAAAATTTTGTACTATCATGCAAAATAGCGAAAAATCACCATTTTATTATTTATTAAGAATACACATCAGAGGTGAACAATAATAACTGAAAAAATTATATTTTATTGAATTAATAAAAATGTGTAATGAAAAAACAAGCAAACATTACGATTGCCTAAAATTAATTTATAGAAGTAACAAAATTTTTATGTACAAGTAAATCTTTTTTTACAGTTTCATATTAAAATTATGTCACTTAAAAATTTTCACAATATTTGTTTTTTCGTGCAAAGAAAATAGCCTCGCTTTTAATTCTTGACGATATAGTGGAACCATGCTATGATGTTTAAGCGTTTCCTTAATCGTTGTTGCTCTCAAAAATTTCTCTCACACTAATTTTCTTTATTCTTCGTAATCGTCATTTGTCGAATAACAACAAGTAATATTTGGCAGTGATTCTATAGCTCAATCAAAAAATTCTCGTGGCGTTCGAATGAGATTGTTAATTCTCTGAAGACTTGCTCCGGAAGGAAGTCGTTTTACAGTCCCACCTATTTTGTCGCATGTCCCCTTTCCATGTGAAGTAGGGAAAAAATGGCACTCTGCTGCTATTTTAAAAATTTTACAGTGATAAGTGAGATTAATAAAGATATTTTTATTTTCATACCACCCACTCGCACCGTAAAAGATGTGTATTATTTTATCAACACACGGTAAATTTATTTTAATAAATTCAGTCTACTGATTTTTACATAGATGTACGGCACTAAAGTCGTAAAGTAGGCATTCAGAAATGCAAGCAAAACTTGAAATTCTTAACTCATCCCAGTCATTCCTATAATAAATTGAAAATAGGTGTAAGGTGGCCTGATCGTTGTTCCAATGTATACCCTAAACCTAATTTTGGATGATGAAAGCATAATTTTCTGAGAAGTCGCAAATTACGATACACTCGTTTTTTCTCAGTTTATTTTTTATCTCATTTAGAAAATCTCTTTGTTCGTTACCCAAAAATTAATGAATCAACAGTTTTTGCAAACCTTTCCTTAACTTCTGTAAAAATTTATCAACTGGAGATATAAGGGTCTGCGATGAGGTTCTTTTAACCGTGACCTATTGCTTGTAGGGAACAATTTCAATACATTTTTCTTTAAAAATTTCCTTCAGTTGCTCAATAACTTTCGTCACGCCCGGGTACTCCTTACAAGAATTTAAATAACAATTAGTCATTTTGTTTTTGCATACCACACGATCCAAACAATTCTTGTAATTCATCAAAGGCAGCTCAGAACCGGAAATAAGTGATTTAAAATCGCTACCACTCACTAATGAACTAACATTTTTATGTATAGGACATACACAAACAGAGTGAGTACCAGAAGCACCTGCCAAAACACAATATTTTGGCCTTAAGCTAGCAAACTTTAAGAAAATACATTTCATAGTTAGATACGTAACAGTAAAAATTTCATACAATTCTTTTACATTATTTAATACTAGTCTTTTTTGAATAAGTACTGATTTGCCGTCTACTTTTATCGAAACGTAATCTTTTTGTCCAGGCATATAATGAGTATAGTCGACAGACTGGTACAAGCTAACAATTGTATCGATAACATTATCATCTAGAGATTAATGTTGTTTTGGGTTTGAATCCCCAATTAATCCCTTATCTCGAGCAACATTTTTTTCTATGCTTATCATGTGACAAGTTGTGAAAGGAAATGTGCCCTTAATTTTTTTATAAGGCCACGATCGAAAAAATGTCAAAATTTTAATTTTATAAACGCGGTCGGACGAAGTATTAACTTTGTTACAAAGCACTTATTTTCGAGGACTCTTTGTCATCTGCTTCAAGGTCATCTGGATCATTTTGGCTTAAATTAAAATTTTTTTTATCAATTACGGACGATATTCGTTTTGATTTTTCTTTAAAATACCTTTTTAACGACAGTTTTTGTTTTTTGATGCGCGATGATCCTAAGAAGCTTAATTCTTTGTTTAAAAAAATCCACTCGTTTACTTTGCAAAGTTTAATTTCCGAAAATCTAGATGTGCCATCACTAGTCCCAACTTTTATATCAGATTCTTTACTTGAAGAATTCGCCGTTTGTAGCGTCTAAAAAAAAAAATTAGACTCAAACGTCGGCATTAAATTCTACGAGCGGTTAGGTATGTCTAAACTCGATATAATAATCAAAATAATGTACGTACCAATTCTGGTAGTTAATTTTCACTCTCTTTTGTATCTTCTTTTTTCAACTTTGATCACTTTAAGCGGCAAAAAGAACAAATTTTTTGTTGTAATACATCTGACAAAATTGCCAAGTCTAGTGTTAAAAGTTGGTTTTCATTAACTGTCCTCAAATCAAAAGTGTTTGTTGTTGGATGTTTGAGATTAAAAGGATTAATACATCTGTCTGATCGATAACTAGTATTTTGCATTTTACGTGCCTCTTTCCGTGGCATTGTTACGAAGTAAAAATTTATTTAACTTTAAATTACAACAAGTGAGGATATGTTTTGGTAGAGGACCAAAATAAACGCACAGCTGATACAATAGCCAACGAACTTGTAGTACGGGGAGCGCACGCGAGTAGCGTGGGTAATACTTTGAATCATAAATCGTATTGTAGGCAGGCTTTCCCATGAAATTTTAAAATTCCAAAAAATCAAACAGACGAAGAATCTATTGTCTATATAAAAGCAGACAATTAAGCAATAATTATCTATTAATTGTGCTTTGGAATTAAATTAATGATTTAGAACCACACTCAATGAGCGGTGGCAGGAAACTGACTAAAATGCCGCACGAAGGTATATACCTTGCGCAAAGCTTTAGTCAAAACTTCTTTGCCCTACATGAAGTAAGACTGGTACTTGCTGACCTTATGTGTTTAGGCTTAGCAGTTTGCTTCGGTTGACATTAAACATTTCTGAGAGCCTCGAAGTACCTACCCAGCTTTGCTAGGTGACGACTTTGATTAAGGATGATTTTTCTAAGAGTTTTGAAATGGTATCATTAGGAAAAAATTAATTAATTCATGCTGGTCGTCACTCAACAATCAGCTTATGCTTTAACTATTTTATTTTACAAATACAATAAAGTTTTCGTTTTAATTCTGAGTTGAAATTTAGTGCTTTCTAATTTTTGAAAGTATCAAAAAGTAATAAGCTACTACTCTGAAAGGATAAAATAAATAATCTATTAGAGAATCCTACAATTATTAAAGGTGTTATTACTCGCTATTAAAAGAAACAATGTAGTTTCACCGCATAAATATCTACATGGTTTTATCAATAGTTGACCTTGTAGTTCTTCTCTTTAAATGCCACAAGGATCTTAAAAATTATGTAGTTTTCCTGAAAATCAGATGGAAGAAGTGCTCCCTTGTGTTTTAATAACAACTTAAAACATTTTAATATTGTACGTGATACAATATTTTTTAGTTAAAATTTGTCTTCTACAAAAATAACTAAATTTTTATCTTTTATACAAATTCAAACCTCCTACAGAATTTTTGAAGTCTCTTTTTTTTACGTGTTTAATTCAGAAAAAAATGGAATTTTTTCGCTGTTCGAAATTAGCAATACATAACTTCTATTGTTGTGACAGAACGTTACAACTACCTCACATAAAGGTTATATCACACTTTACGTTAGGACATCATGGGAAAGAAATGAAGGAGCAAATTTTTTTACTAAATTTGTTAGTAAAAATATGCATTTAATTAATAGTAAAGATTTAAATTGCGTTTTTAAGATCAGAATAAGCATGTTGAAAAATTTTGCTTTTGGCTTCTGAAGTCAGAAAAATTACGTAATTTTCTAATTTATTTCTTCTTCAATAAGAAAAAAAATATGGACCAATAGAGCTTAGGTAGTATAAGACAACGACAGTTTTTTTTAAATTCTGATAAATTATTTAAAAAAAGATCTTGAAAGTAAAAAATAGTATTTTTTTTACTTAACTATCTGAATATTTTAAAAGTTTAATAGAAAATTAAAAAGTGCCTAGCAGCTTATGGTAACTTTTCATTTATGGAATTTTTAAGCATAGATTTTACGACTGAACGTAAATAGTGCAAGGGATGGATCATTAAAAAATTGCAAACGAAAATTAACGAACATCCATATACATGTGTTTAATCGTAGAATAAAAACTCATCCTCGAATAATTGTTTTGCAAAATCATTAATCGTGTTGTCTAGAAAAATAGTAATAGTTGGAAGTGCTCGGATTCTTTATATATCCCCCACTACACACTGGAGTGTCACTTTGTCCCTTCGTGTAGTTAGCTCGCATTAATTATGGCAAGGACCTCTCTTATTCATACCTGTAAAAGTTTGATTGAAAAAGAAAAGTTGATTTTTAGAAAAGCTGCACTTAAAGCCATTGCCTGGATTGCAGTTGATTTTATGGAACAACAGCAATACTAATTGTTAACAATGAAACAATGAACAAAGTTGAGTTATTAAGCTGTATTATCGCAATATTAATTGCACATTTTTAAGTAAAAGATTGGTTTCTACTTTATCTACCTAAAATACCTCAAATTGAGCAGACTCTATAATAAATGTGTGACAGTGGCTGTAATATTTTCTAATAATAACATAAATTATTTATTTCTAATTTCTAGTGAAGATGAAAAAAAATTTTTTTTCTATTTTAAATGCATAAAAAAGGCTTACAAAATTCTATAGATAGTTTAAATAAGTGTGAAAGATAAAAATTCAGTTGTTTTTATACACAATAATCTTTGATTGAAAAATATGATTTTATCATTTAATTACGAGGGAGCACTCTTTACATTAATTAGACTATGATTTTCAGAGTTTAGAACATACGTTTTCAATCGTGTTTCTTGTAGTGTAGTTAGTTTTCATACGATATCCATGTATAGTAAGAAAAAATTTTTTATCAGTTGATAATCGTGAAAATAAGATAGTGTATGCCGATCTTCTACTTCTTTTCTAAATCTTGATTTGGTGGATGAAATGCTTACCAAGAGTTTGAGGATATAAATCGTACAAAAAAAATTGTCTATAGAAGTATGTAACACTGTAAGACAAACATTCTTAGTCAAAAACAACGAGGTATTAAAAAACTACACGGTTTTTAAACATCACGTCATTTTAAGGACCATGTGATTTTGGAAGCTATGTAGTATTTTAATACAAAAACTACGTTGTTTCTTTGAATGGAGGGCCTTAACACTCAATTTAGAAGTAACACTGTACTTATGTCTTAACAACCATTTTAGTTGGAGATGGTTTTATACAAATAAAACATTGAAATTTTTTTTGGGAAAAATGCAATAGTTATGATTGTTATAATCTGACTTGTTTGAAAAATGTTATTAACTTTTTTTTTTAATGTCATAAGTAGGCGTTGCAACACTTTGGCTTGTCACAACAAACCCCCACTAACTAGATAGGAGCTTTCCATGATAAGGAAAAGGCGAGGCATGTGGGGTGGGGAGCGTACCTCACCACGGTTGGCTTCCCCTTCCAACTTTATACGTGGAGTGAAGGCTCTCCCACATTTTGTTACTAGAAAGGCTAAAATTTCTCTCTCTCCCTGTTTCTCTCTCTCTCTCTCTCTCTCTTGGTATGAGTATTCTTCTTATAATAATAGTCTTTTCCAATAGGAAGAGTCCAAAAATTTGTTAATGAAATCATGATATCATAATAACTATAAGGATGTGGTGTGAATTTTAGGTCAGTAACAACAAAGGTGAGTACGTTTATTAATTTATTTTAGAATTTAAAGCTTTTACAAGAGCAACTGTACGAAATAATGCAAGATTGTATACAAAATCGCATACATAATCTTCTGTTTAATGTTCGCACTTTGTCGTATCTATAGACACGACTTTTTTATACATACTCTCTAAATCTAAATCATTCGTATCTCTTACAATTTGCTTTACAATATCAGGTCCATAATAATTAATTTGCACTTCATGCATACTACAACCTTTTTCTGAAATATAATCTATAAATTTCTGTACAACAGTAGGTATCAAATCTGACGAATCACTCAATACACGTAAATTACAATTAATACATTTGATAATAAATTCGCTTAAAAGATCAAAGGTTACCTTTTTGGAACTAAACTACAACAGTATTGCTTCGCAATACTACCACTCATACTTTGTTTTCGTCCTTCTTTAAGCTCAATAGCCTTATTGTTATAAATCACAGTTAACTTCAGGGACCAGTTGGAGCCATAAAATTTGATGTCCTGCAAGTTGCTCTTGTCCGTGGTACAATACTTCTAAATGTCTGTGAAGGCCAATATGAATTAGTTCTTATCCAAAATTTTGAAAGGATTCCCTTCGAAGTCTGTGTTTAATAGATGAACTACAGGTTTTCAATCATTGTCAAATAATTTCTTATATTCCAGACCAACTATGGCTTTTTTGCCAAATGATTAATTCAGCGTAAAAAGCTTGAAAAAAATCTGCGGAGGTAACTGTTGATAATGCTTCACGCTTAAGAGATCGATTGCCACCAACTTCCTTACCCCCTTTTTCTTGAATTCCATTTTTCTGTTTAATTGTATTGATGGTATGACGATCAATTAGAGACAAATGACTGATACGACTTTTTTATACTCGTCGTACGTCAAAAGAGACAGGGACCTTTGGAGCTCGTAAGTCACGTTGTAGCATGAAAAATTGCGTCGACAATACATCGAGGGGAACATTAATTAAAACAAGTATCATCGTGTATCGCGTGTGGATAAGAACGTATGAAACTTCTTACAAACTATAAACTTTAGAAGTAGGATCGCAAAACGCTGACATCAATTATTTTTTGAATTCATAATAGTGTAACATTAGGATCTACCACTAGACGTTCAGGAATGCGCAGACTGCAAATTACAAACATGTTTCTGGATAGACTTATATCAAAGATTGTTTACGGCAACTTTTTTGTAAGCATTTTACTAGATATTTTACCAGCCGACACTGAGCTTCTCAAATTTTTTTTTGCTACACCCCAATGAAATGAAACGTCTGGCAATTTCTTTATTCTTTTTTAGATCAGCGGAAAAATTATCGAGAAATTTTTGAAAATCCAAACCGTTGCTCATGTAAAACAAAAACTTAAAAAAACCAGTGGACAGTGGGTGCTTGGGTACCCAAGTATTAAGTTATATTTCTATAAAATTCTATGGCAAACAATACAATTTTAGTATAACAATACCTTCAATGAAACAATATTGTGTACGAAAGTGGTGCAATTATCCTGGGAATAAGTATACCTACGTTGATTGGGTGTGATTTGAACTAATATGTAATGAGTTAATGATTAAAAACAATACATTACGGCACAATACAATAAAAATAATAAACAGGCTGGCCAGTCCATGACTGTGTGTTTTCATCGAATCTTCCGGTGATTTTAGAACAACAGTCTACTCCCTGCGCTTATTACATCGGTAACGTCACGATCACATCTATCACGTACGAACCCACACTTATTTCTCGTCCATATTTAATACCCAAAATATAATTGTACATAGAAAATTGAGAAAAATCATCTTGCAATATAGTTTTCTTCAACACGGTAGTATTACATGCCAGTGAATGTCCCTTCAAGACATTCATCACACATAGGTTTTTTTGACAGATATTATTCAAACGTCAAACGTATATTGAAATAGCATAAAAAACACTCACGATTTTTGCAGCTCGTTTGACTCTACTATTATTTTATACATGATACATTAAAAAAAATGAATATTTAAAATGTCACCATGTGAAAAAATTATATCAAATGTCATTTATACGATTTGTAGGAATCTCCTAATTTTTTGGGTACAAAAGATTACTTTTAAAAAAACGTATCAAATTTTTCAAACAAACCCACAAATTAAATTTTAAATAAATTTAGAAAGAGAGGATAAGGTGTACGTGAAAGCATGTATATGAGTACATCCATATAAGAAAAAGAATTGCTAGCTTTACTCTACACATTAGCGTTCCAGTCATTTCTCTTAACTGTCCCCCACAAACAATGTGAAGAACGTCCTTAAATCAAAAAACCACTTGAATCACGAATGAAAAATTTTTAAAAGAATAAAATATAACAAAAATTCATTATTGTATTCGTATAGTACAAAAAATTTTTTTATAATTTTTGAAAACTTTTAAAAAATATGAAAGAATTGTATTAAAAATCATTTACTTATTGTAAAAGTAACAAATTAAATACGTAGGAATAAATGTTTATTAATGAATGAGAAGGAGGCTCTGCTAAAATATACTAATTGCCTTGCTTTTTAAGAAAACATTTAAAAAAAAATGATTTTAGAAAGGGAATTGTTTCTTTATTTAATTTATAACCAAACCAAATAAATTAATGTACGTTAAATAAAAGTTTCTGTGAAAACTAAGTAACAAACTGTAAGATAAAATGAAGTAATTCATTTTCCTATCTTGAGCCTGCTGATAGTACAGTAAGTAAGGGCTGTGCTAGAAAGTAAGAAGTCGGGGGTTCAAATCTCTTGAGAAATTTTTTTTTTTTTTTTTCTTTCTTTTTTTAAAGTTTCAAGAAAAAGAGACAAAATTCATAAAATTTAAAATGTGTGGCATGATGATGTGGTGTGGCATCATGTAGTGTAGAGAAAACCGGAAGTTCGTCACGAGGAGCGGGGCTGAGGGGGAGAATGAAGCAAAATCGACTTCCATCACACTTTTTTTCAAGGTCCAAATCTGAAATTTTCAATTTACCCCCATGCATAACGTGCCTATAGAAGTATTGCTTCAAAAATTGACAACATACTTCTGTAGACATGCTTTGTAACGGTTTAACATTTAAACGCAGTTTTTTACAATTTTTACGGAATTGATTAATGTGCTGCAGTACATAAGGTTGAATACCATAGCTATTGGAATATAAACTATTGTAATATGCATAAACGTATAAAGCAACCCAATGCTTACCTAGTTTTGTATGATCGTCAGTGTTAATGACGAGTGCTGTCGGTTTCGTCTACACCCATGGGATCTGCGTTGTGATTTGCAACAGGATTTACAGTATCTGTAGGCTGTCCATTACATTCGCAGAGCCAAGATTTCAGTTAATGAGCGTTATTTAAGGCACACCAAAATTTTTAATTTTTTTTTTTTTAATGCGTGATGCATACAATCCACTTTCGATGACTAATCTCTTAAAACATGCCATCTCGTATTCCAAATTTATAACTTGACAAAGAGCTGTTTTATGTTAATCGTACAACTTTTTGCAACTTCTAACGTACATTTTTCTTGCTCTTCTTTCAATAACTTAAAAAATTTTAAAAACTGTTTTCAAAAGTACTTCACCCTCAAAGAAATCAAGTCCATGATGATGTCGGGATCACCAAATATTCTGTAGTTGCGCCTCCTTAGTCAATTTTTGCAAGCGACAAGGAGGTGTCACTATCCAATGTGCAAAAAAGTTATTGTTTAAAGAAACGATAGCAGCTTCTTTTGGCGCCATTACATCTTTTTTCACTTAAAAACACTGAATGTTGACTATGAGGTCCATTGCGATTTATGAATGGTTGAGCGTACCAATAGAAACTAAACCGAGAGACGATTGTCGTGTGCGAGCAGTAAGTGTCAGTATATGTAGTGAGTGGTGCCATCTAGCCGCTAAAGTTGACCATGATTTGACGTGACACATCGATTTTGAGGATATTCTCGTATTCGGTATACACTATACACTTAACAGTCGAAATTATAGTGTCGGCAAATTGAACGTTCAATCTAACACTACCGTGTTTAATTAGGTCCAAATGAGGACATTCATTGGCCAATAAATCTGTTGTTAAATCAGAAGCAAAGAGGCACTAACCGTTGGGATAAGCTTCGCGATCAATGTGATCTTCTTTACTGAGAAAGTGAACGCCAATACCCGACAACAAGGTACGATAAGAATCTACGTTTAAATTATTCGTTTTAAAGTCTGGTTTTAATGGTTTGGAAGGAACTTGAACACTGTCAATGTACGAACAAAGAAAACTATTATTGGAATAATAGAAACTAAACGTATTAATAGTGCGATTGTCATTATAAGCTCAATTTTTAACGAAACTGACGATTATTGCGCCAATAACTGGCGCAAAATAATAATATCTAAAGTTTCGCCGTAAATACCGCTATGCATCGTCACAGCTCCCACTTTGACATGAGTGAGCGGGTGCTTTGCTGTGCTCTTTGACAAAGCTTTAGTATGGGCTAAAAAAACTGATGGGCTTATTTTTACGCATTTAACTAAAAGTTTTGCTCCTTTGCTGCAAACGGAAACCAAGTTCGAAGTGTCTATGAGACAAATTGCATCGCGAGATCTTACTAATCGCATTCTCACCTCGACACCATTGATGAGTAATTTTTCCTGATTTCATACATCGCAATGAAAATGACCAATCAGATCAATTGATTTCTTTGCTAGTAGTAATGTTCATCACTTGACGAGCCCCACGTTGGCATCCAACACATCGTCCATCTTTGTCGCCGTATCGTCGCACCAGAAGGCACTGGTTAAGTTTGATGATTTTGCCACAGGTCCGTAACTCAATAAAGTTTACAAATACGCTCTGTAAGCGTACACATTGTTAGAATGTGATACAGATTTTGGATTGAAAAATACATTGACTTGGTTGAATAACAAATGCATAAAATTATTTATCGTTCCTACTTTTGTGATTTTAGATGCTATATCAGTATTTACTTCTTCATCTTCATCGACAGCCAACTTAACACAAAAACTGAGCATCGTGTCTGCCAGATCAATGTATTCATCACCATTACCTAGTACAAGAAATTCGATCGGTGAATTATCCGTGAGCGATGATATCAGCTTGTATTGAATCTAGGGCGATCCCTTGATAAGGGTTTCAGTCGGTGGAGTATCAAACAAAAGAAGCTCAGACTTTAGGCACTCGCACGAGTGACTGTGTAAAAAGTTATTGTTGAAAAATTTGATTTTCAAAAATGTCTCTTGCAGTTCTCTGCCCCTTTTCCTTTATTCTTTTTATTGCTCTCTTTTTCTTTTTTCTATCTTAATTGTGCGTTTTCTAAATTTCTTTCTTTTTATTCTTACGCCAATCGTGCCTTAACTGCACAGTTCTACGAAGCAATTGCAACTGAAATAGCTCGTCGAGTCGGCCAACTTTATATCCCAAACCTTCCATAAGTTTGTCCAATTTTTTTTCGGCTTTTCTTTTTAGCGTATTACCAGACTCCATTACACGAGTGCAAAATGTCTCTTTGAGAGGTATATTTTTAGTGGTGACGTCAGATATAATGTTCATACCTGTACAAACAGCTTTTTTACAACAGCTTTGGCACCTCGTTTAATGAGTGGTAAAACTCATCAAAATACTCTGGCAAGAAAAAATCCCTCCGTGTCCTCGTTAATAGTGAGTCCCAACGTAATGCGTTCAACACCTCTTTCGCCGTTTTTATGAATTGTGGCCAGACTTCCACTACCACCACTTTGTGCGATAAAGTAGTGGTCGTAGGAATCCATAATTTTTAATCGATTTGTTTAAAGTAAAGCGTTACTATCAGCGTCTTAAGGTCGAATGGTATAGGTCTACCAATGGGATCCCTTAGATCGATTTCAATGTTGTGAAAAGAGTCACATAATAATCGCTTATACATGAGTGGTGAAAAAATTTTATTTTTGACACAACCATACGCACAACCTTGCAGGTACAATGACACCGCCCGCAACAAACTTGATTGAACGTCTCCTACAATGTATAGTTCACAGATGTTGCTTTGGATTGTGAGCATTGACATTAAAACATTTGAGCAATTCGCTGGATGCACTGATTAAGTTTAATTATTTTTCAAGAAAAGACTTGTTGCACTTGTTACATCCAGAGTTAATACGAAATAACATACTATTTCATTACATTCGAAATTGATTGTAAAATCCCCAGAAGGATTAATTTTGGAATTCGTAAGCTTACTGTCACAATTAAACTTGTATTTGGCGTTCTTATATTTCTGATGCGAGCTTTCATCATCACTGACCCAAAAACTCAATTGCACTTGTCATTAAAATACGATTTGTACTGTTGTATTGTTATTTCCTAATATATATAATCATAACATGTAACATTATCATGCAAGCCTACTGTTTTGCTGTCAACGCCATCTGCAAGAACATCGCTCATTGGTTGACCTAATTTAATCAAAGGCCTCTTTTACTTGCTCTGATGCTATAAAAACGCACTATCAAGAGGAAGAATCGCTCTCTTTACGTCTGTCACCTGTCCTCTAAAGTTTTAGTCAACTTTTGACTATCGCAACTCGTGAGTACCTTATACATGAAAGGCATAACGTGTTGGCTGAGGCAACTTGAGTGCGTATCAAGAACATTAATAGTATCGGACTACGCTAAAGAGTAAGATACAGCAAAGGAGGCCCACCGAAAGTGGTTCCAGCGATAGTAAAGAAAGCAGAAATTGCAACATCCTACTGGCCACGAACTCATTCGTGAAGTTTAAGGAAACACTGAAGGTTACCACACGAAGCATTATTGAACTCTGAAACAGCAGTAACAACAATTAGTGATAGATGTAAGTTTTTCATTAGTAACATAATTAACGCTGAACCTTATCAAAGTCATCCGAGTGAATTGTATTTAAAAGAACAAGTTATTGATACATTGCTTTAATAAGAAATATATTAATTAAAATTACCCATTTTATTAAATTAAAGATTGTTATTCAATTAAAAAAATTAAATTAAGCTCATGAGCTAAATCCTAAGAGACCCACAAATGACACTTAAATAAAACAGTTAAGACCATACTCTAAACGAGTCCTGTCATAACAAATTGGCATCTCTTGTGTGTTCTTCAAATCTTAGTTAAGTTTCAAAAAAAAAAAAATCAAAAAACAAATTGCTATTGATAATAAAATATACTATGTATGAATAAATAAGAAAAAAATAAATAAATAAAAATACCCGGAAATAGTGGAGAAAACTTTTCAATGGACAACTCTTTCATACAACAGTTTTTCAATGTCTTACAAGGATTTAGTACGACTAATTTTTAACTAAATTGAAAGATGACAAACTCAAGATAACAGAAAAACCACAGCTTGAAAAATGAGCACTACAAACGTTTACTAATGGTTTACCTGACTTGTGAGAATTACCTATAGCACTTTCGAAACCCAAAGATATCCACAAAGCTTTAGAAGCTACTTTACTTACTAAACGCACTTGTTCACCAGTATACAATCAGGTCAAGTACGTTTACGAGGCCGTACTCACGACCTCTACTTCTACGACTCCTGAATCATCAGTACCAAACGTTACCAAAATTCCTATTCCTGTCTCTACTCAATTCGACCACCAAAAAAATACATCAGTTTTCACGACCCATTGACTCACAATAGAAATTCGTTTCCGCATACGTACGATAAAAATGATGTCAAGATGACTCAACCAAAATTTGATGAGTATGGTTAAAAAATTGTACATCCCGCACTTAGCTACGCACCTTAACGACAATCAAGTACTCCGCCACGAAGCCGTACACCACCACCACCCTGGAAGAATCAACCTTATCACTATTATTACCCTCCGAATTTCCAAGAATTTCCATATTTTCAACCACCACCCTTTTATTTCCCTTACTACCCACGAATGTATTATCCCCATCCTCATATTCAAGGCTATACTTACCATTAACAAGCTTCATTTCAATATTACAATTAAAAACAATACTAAAATTATAATTAAAAACGATACTGAGACTCTCGCCCTAACTTGAAAAAAAACGAAAACGAGACTCGCAAGTTGGACGCGACTGCGAGTTTGGATCCGGTGATACGTCCAAAATTAATAATGGCAATGGAATCTACAGAGCCTTCCGTGTTATATAAATATAAAATTTACCAACAGCTCAGTTACGTTGTGAAACATTTTGGAAAGATTCAGAACTTTTTATATTAGATTCAGGTGCAGAAGTAAATTTTATCAGTGATAACGCATTAAAGAATGGCACATTTATTAATTGTGATAATAGAATTGAATTAGAAGAAATAGCTCCATAGCGAATATACATTCTAGGTACCGTAACGATAAATTTATTTGATAAAAATCATGAATTTAACGTTATGAGTCCAGAATCGCCGATAAATAATGCATATATTTTAGGATATCTGTTCTTTACACAAGAAAACGCTAGAATGGATTATGGATTAAATGCATTGATAGTAGAAAGCAGACAAATAAAACCTATACCTTTCCTCTACTGAGATAATAAAATCAACTCAATGAAATTGATTAAACAACAAGAAAAACCATTCGGATTAAAAACTCAACATAGTTTCAAAACAACTTTTAAAGAATTTAATTTTCCATTTCATAATAAAGATAAAATACCCACACTCTCACGCAATACTATTAATCGTAATTTTCGAGGATTTAAAGAAAATAAAAGCAGAAGTTATAATTTACCAGCCAGAACAAGAGTAGCTATTAAACTACCAACTAGAAACAAGATCACCAGCCATGCTTATCTTCGTCGAATTACTACCGTACCGGGAATGTTTATAGGCGAGGCGGTAGTAGATTACAAAGAAGGTCACTGTTGTACAATAGCTATAAGCACAAGAGATAAGCCAATAAAAATAGAAATACCCGTGCAAGAACTTGAGCCTTTTAATGTCATGAAATTTGAAGGCTTTTTTCACACTGACTTTAAAGAAAAGGATTTAAACAATGTAAAAGATCACATTGAATTTCTAATGGATATGCTAAGAAGACTTTATTACTTAAAAGGTAGTCTATCAGAAATAAGAAAAATTGTAGAAAAATACGCTTACTTATTTCACATTCTAGGCAACTCAGCTCCTCATACTTCTATTATCATACATAAAATACCTACGACAGACGACCGTCCTGTAAATGTCAAAGAATACCGCTACCCCTAGCGTTACACCAAGAAATTAAAACTCAAATAGAAAAATTATTAGCAGACGGTACAATTATAAAATTAAAAAGCCCTTGCAGTTATCCTTTCTAGATAGTATGCAAGAATCAAGGACCTGATAGAACAAAAAGGTGCAGATAAGTAATAAATTACCGTAAACTAAACGAAAAAACCATCCCTGATGCTTATCCACTACCAATCATTACATTACTAATATTAAAGCAAATTGGAGGCTCAAATTATTTGTCCGTTTTTGATCCAGCAAGTGGATTCCATCAAATAGAAGTTAACCCTGCAGATAGACATAAGACTGCTTTTAGCACACCTAACGGTCATTATAAATATGTATGAATGCCATTTGGACTATGCAATGCACCTACAACATTTCAACGACTGATGGACGTAATTTTATCAGGACTGCAAGCATTGAGCAATTGATATTCCTTGATGAAATAATTATATGTCCAAAGACTTTAAAAGATCATGTGACAAAAATCACTCAGTTATTTAAAAAACTTTCGAAACCAAAGTTAAAATTACAACTTGACAAATGTGAATTGTTACTGCCCGAAGTTATTTAATTAGGTCATAGAATAAATAACTACGAAGTCAAACCAGATTTTTAAAAATTCGGAGCAGTAGAAAAATTTCCGAAACCAAAAAATTAAACGAATGATAGACAATTTTTAGTACTAGCGAACTATTACCGTCGTTTTGTCAAAAATTTTGCAGAAATTGCAGAGCCTTTAACTTCGTTGTTAAGGAAAGGAAAAAATTTTGAATGGACAGACTCAATTGCACATATGTCAAAAACTCTAAAAAAAGGCTGAAAGAAATGATTTAACTACAGAAAAAGAATGTTTAGCAGTATTTGTAGCAGTCCAATATTTTTGACATTACTTACACAGTAGAAAATTTACGGCTCACAAAGATCATGAACCACTATCCTGGATTAAGTCTATCAAAGATCCTATGAGTAGGCTAAATAGATGGACAGCAAGACTCCGAGGTTATAGCTACACTTATAAACACAAACCTGGTAAACTAACGCGGATGCCTTATCAAGAAATCCAATAGAATGGAATGAAGACGAAAGTGATGAAGATAATTCTTTGGAGAAAGAAATATTATTAAAAGCTTATTTGCTACCTATAAAACCTAAACAAACTAAAACTTCGATAACTCACCAAAATATGTCATAAACCAATCAATCTCATTCCGAAAGCATTGAAAGTATACAATCAGCACCTTAAGTAGGAAAAAATAAATCTAGAGATACACTATGAAAAGTACCTTGGGGTATTGAAGGCGGACAAGGTGAATTAAATGCACCTACAATAGCGGAAAGATTAAAAGCGAGACGAAGAAAAGAAACACCAAGAGCTCAAATACAAGACTCGTCATCCAACCCCGACACTGCGTCTACTTCACACTTTAGTGACCTACAATTCGACGCGCAAATACCATTACAAGAACGATCATTTATGCCAAATGCACTTTGCAAAAGAGGCCCCTCTCAATATAATGGAAGACTCAAGTGACAAAAATTAGGAAATGAGTGAAATTAAAGAAATAATCAAAAAAAAGTGTAAGTTTTTCAGCAAGACAAACTAATATTTTAATAAAACCCAGTATATCCCGAGACAGTGACGTTAATAAAAAATCAGTAACATTTCAACAAGATGAAGACTCTACTTCTTCTGATAAAGAAACTTTGAATTAAACTACAATAAAACCAAAATTTAAATCAACTTTTCGATGCTCTGTACAAGATCAGGTAAACTAGAAAAATAAGAATAAAGCGCAGTTATTGGATTCAAAAAATAATACTTACAGTAATAAAGATTGCGAAAAAAAAGATTCATTAAAGAATAAAATCAAAACTCATTATGGTGGGATAGTTACGATAAGAAAAATAAATAACAACTAACAGCGTTCTTGGAGAAATACAATCTTAACCTACGTCCCCTACCGAACGTCATGACAACAGTTACTTAAATCAAGAACAAATAATCTCACTTCCATCGTCACCTTAAAATTCAATCTCTCTCACTATAGTAAACGAATGGATCGATGCAACAATGAAAGAATTTATTGCAAACGGAAATCCCATAAGAGCAAAATCTCCAATTAAATCACACAGAAATAGTCCTACCAAACATAAATTATAAAACTCTTATGATGAACTATACAGAAGAAGTTTATCCCTTACAGAACAAAATAGTAATGAAAAGAGAGATGACAACCCTTCTCAATTGGAAAACATAGAAAATAAAACTGATTACGATACCAAGCAAACTTTAAAAAAAGAATTATTAGATGTTCAACCAAAATTAGGACACGTTATTACTACAAAAAACCAAAATCGCGGCATATTTTCACTAGTTGTGAACAAAAACTTCACTGATGAAATAAAACCTAGCATTTTACATACCTGCTTTAGAAATCTTGCATATGCAATATCAGTAAAGGAAGTTAGCACCCCTCGTATTTCTAGGAAAGGTGAACTCACCGATAATCTCCCTAGAAGAGAAATTCTTACAGTAAAAATTTGTTTTGGCGTATGTTTTTATCTAACCCTGGAAGATAGAAAGAAAAATTAGTTAACTGTCATACTAACTGATTCAGAGGCCATTGAGAAATAGTCAAAACTTATAGGCAAGTAAGAGAAAAATATCATTAGAAGAGAATGAGAATCGATATTGCCGAATACATACAAAAATGTGAAATTTGCCAGGAACAAAAAATAGTCTACATAAAAACCAAAGAACCTATGGTAATTACAGACACGCCATCAGAAGTATTTTACAAAGTCGTAATAGATACAGTAGGCCCTTTTCCACTAAGTACATCTAGAAATAAGCACACTCTAACAATGCAATGCTCACTTACAAAGTTTTTTATTACAGTTTCTGTTCCTAATATAAAAACAATAACTATTGCCGATGTGTTATCAAGATATTTTATTTCAACTTTCAACATTCCTAGAATTATTCTCAGTGGCAGATCAAAAAGTTTCGTTAATCAAGTATTGACAGAAGTATCGAAAATTTATGGATTCTCTTTAGCTCTCACTAGCTCATATTATCCACAATCAAATGGTTCATTAAATATAAGCCATGCTATGTTAAACAACTTCTTGAGAACTAACGCTAAAAACAGAAATGATTGGAATAAAATCATTCCTTTTGCAATGCAGGAGTATAATACTTCAGTTCATTAAGCAATAGACCTTACACCTTTCGAATTTGTCTTTGATAGACAGGCACGTCCCCAAATCCACTTCTAGACGAATTTAAATTAGAAACATACAGCTCATATGCTAGTGACCCTGCCCGCTGTTTACGTATAACACCAGAAATAGCTTGTGACATACTTAAAATATTAAAACAAAATACAAAAATTTGTTATGACAAGAAGTCAAAGCCACAGAACTTGAAAGTTGGAATTACAGTCTATGGGCTTCAAGAACCCCGAAAATAAAAATTAGATAGGTTTTATAATGAAATTTTTAAAATAAAGTAAGTACATAGGAATGTTAACGTCATATTAGAATTAGGAAATAGAAGAAAAATCAACAAACACATTGACAACGTAAAACGTTGCTACCTATAAAAAAAAAAATTTATTTTATTGTTGCAGATTAATCCAATTAATATGTTGACTTAAAACATTACCTTTTAGCTTCTGCTAACACTAAGGCCTGGTATAATAAAAAGCAAAGAAGAGATATCTGCAAAACCTTACGATAACATGCTTTTAGTAAATAATGCAGGTATGTATTGTGAATACACTAACGAAGTCTAACCGAATGGCACATTATTATTACGTTAGATTTTTATAGCATTGAAGACTAAACTGTGCTATACTATGAACAGCTAGATACTGTATTTTAACAATGTACTAGAGTACTTGAAAATCAAAAATGCAAAAATTCAATACTTAGATACACGTTAAATTATATGATTCGTTTAACAAAATCAACATACAAAGATTTAAAACTGTTTTTCGCACCTGAAATACAAATACATAGTAAATAAAATAACTCTAACAATATAGTGAAAGTTATCCCTAGCCACATGATAATGAGACAAGCACAATTAGGATTCGTGGGGTATGTTTCGAAAAAAATTATTCCGATCTATGGATGTGGATGATCGAGACAAAATAAAAACGGATATAAATAATTTTTACAACTCTACACAAACAATATCATATTTAGAAGCAAAATAGACTTATATTGTACGCTTAAATCTCGAAAAAATTTATATAGAATTAGAGAAAAATGGAAGACATAATGAAAAAAATGTAAAAAATTTTGAAAGTTTAACTAAAGGAGTATGCCGATTAAATAATGATAATAGAAAAATTGAGTATCAAATAAAAGTATTAGAATGGACTAACTCTTTCAAAAAATTCCTATTTTTCATACTAAATTCATACAAAACGCTTATCAGTGCAGTGGAAAGCACGTCACAAGGACACCCACATCCGCTAATGATACGAAACGAACAACTATCAAAAGGTTGTAATGAAATTAATTCATACAAAAAGAGCATACGCTACCATCGGATGATTTAATCGTAACACTTGAACGCCTGCACGCACTGTCCAGAACAAACGCAGTAATAATAGAATGTAGATTAGCAGTTAAACTCAGTTTCCCGTTAATAGGTAAAGAATAATTTCGTAATTATGCCATGCAGTCGACTCCACTTCCGAGAAATTAACACTCAGATTTAAAAGGATATGTCAGCATTGAGCCCTGACATAGTAACCCGATCGTAAGCAATAATCTTTAAAATCGTTTCCTTACCGTCAAAGAGTTTTTAAATAATTGCATTAAAGATAAGAAGATTTTTTATTGCTGATCAGATATGCCTATTTACGAAGATGATATTAATAATCCTTGCAAATTCTCTTTATTTATAAGCCCATCAACAGAACTATTAAAAACTTGTCAAATAGCATTAAATACGTCAATCGAAATCTATTGGATAACATTAAAATACTAAACAATGGTTATATTCCGCACAAAATACTACCACAATACAAGTATTGTGTGAAAATAATCCTTTAATCACACAACCAACTGAAATCAAAATACAAGGTACGGGAATACTAATAATCAACAGTAACTGTATTGCGTATGCTCCCAGCTACATCCAGTAGGGAGTCACAATATTAAAATTGACAGAGACTTACTACTATAGATAAGAGCTTTCCTACAGTTAAGCAAATTTATTGATCCTTCCTGATATCAAAACAATCAAAATCGGCAATAATAACTTCACTCTTGATCTACAAGAGGAAGAAAAAACCGAAATCAATAAATGAACAGAATCAAACGACGCAATAGCGTTAACTAGAATGGACGAAACCCGAGAGAATATAGCAAGTAAAAACAAGTAAACTATCAAAATATAGCAACAATTTTTGAAAGCCTAATAGTAAGTTTAATTGTTACATTAGTCATTGCCTTAATTTTATTGAGATGCATTTAAAAATTACAAAAGAAATCCACTAATTTACCACAATTTGAATACAGAGCTCAATTGAGTAGATCAAATGACTCTCAAAGTTTTATAATGCAACATAATACTCTGAAAAAAGTACGAGAAATTGTGAAAAATCCAGCACCACCAATTCCCAACAGAACTACAGATGATTATTTGCCAATACAAGGTCACTATCTATTTATTAAATATTTGACCAATACAACGGTGTAAGATTAAAAAAGATAAAATTGAATAAATAAATAAATAAAAAAATAAAAAAATAAAAAATATCATATATGAAACTTGAACAAAAAAGGCTTGATACCAGGCCCAGATTTATAAAAGCATAAGCTAATAATAATCAACTTGACCAAGTTTTCTTACATTTTTCTTACAAATTTTACTACAAACTAATCTTACTTTCCAATTTACAATATATAAATTCATTATTATATGCACATGAATAAAATAATACAATTTTTTTTCGTATTAATATTCTAGTTTACCCGATTAAAACTGAAAATGGTGGTATTCACCAATATAAAATGATCGCCACCCATACTGTCCATTAATATGGAAAACAGGACGGGTTGAAATAGTTCATTACGTGACGAGTGCGTGAGGAACGCGATTCGCACATGAGCAAAGCGAGTGCGCGCATCGCGTTTCGCGCACAAGTTACATATACTATTTTTTGAAACAGTGTGTGAGAAGATCGACTTAATCTGAACAAAATTTTAATGCCAATAGATGGTCAAATATGGTACTAACCTCACCGTGGGGAGGGAAATATGAACCATTCAAAAATCATAAGATCTTTGATAGGTTGATAAGTTAAAGAAAAAAGAAGATCATACAGACTTTTGCCACGGCGAAGAAAGTGTTTTCAAGTGCTTACATCTAAAATATCAATGAAGAGCTTTGCATCGCTGCATGTATTCAGCTGCAAACGGATCCAAGATTGAGTTTTTATTCTTTGTTTTAGTCGCATGTTCACAATGGGCTCCGTCAGGCCACGTATACACAGAGTCTTGAACTTCCGGGACTAGCCATAAGCCTGTGTGAGTGCGAGTGAGAAGCAAGAAAATTTTACTCTCTTTCTCGCACTTACACGGGCATATAGGCTGGTCCTGGAAGTTTAATAATAAGTATCATAATCAGGAATATTTGATTCACTATCCGAGCTTATGTTAAAAATTAATATTGTTAACACACTCTTATAAAGCGCTAATAATGCGCACGAGCTTCTGTAACGCAACATAAGAATAAGTCTAATAAGCAGAGGCGTAGGGTTGTGCTAAGTAATTGATGCGCTATTGCAAGTCCCTGCTATTTGTTATTGCTAGGTTACGAGATTTCCTCGTACACTGGTGCCGATTTCTTCGCGTATGACTTAAAGCAGTGCGCAAATGGCGTTCCTTGCGAACTCTATAGGTGCATATTAAGTTGATCATCGCACACACTGTTTTAAAAAATGAATGATAAAATCGTCGAATAACAACCTTGAACTATACGTATCAACTTCACTAGATGAAATTTCTCGCATTAACCGTCGATATTCATCTCAAAACAATATCTCACGTTCTTCAAAACTGAAAACGGTTCTGTCCATGAAGTCATTAAAAATTCCTAAGCCCAACTTTCAGAAAAATTTAGTAGTAACAGTATCGGAGATCGCAAAAAAAAGAAAAAGGAGAAAGAATAGAAATTATTAAACAAATAAATACATAAATTTTTTTTAAAAATCACAACATTACTTGCACTGACTCTAATATATCTCCTAGGATTGTATTGAACAGGAGTAACTTGAAAATTGATCCGTACCTCAGTCTCTACAAAAAGGTCGTTTTCCAGGCGACTAAGTCACCTTTCTTCTCTATAATACTCCACCACACAAATCTGAGAGAAAAAAAAAAAAAAAAAAAAAAACTCACATTCAACGATGCGGATCCTCGCACCATTCTATAACTCTAATTTATATTAACATTTGGAACACCTTAACGAGCAAGAATCAACTGAATTACAAAAAAATTCTTTCTCCTAGATAAAGAAAAAATAAAGAGAAAAGAAAAAAAAATATATAAAATCAATCATCAACAAAGTATAACACTTCAGTTACTAGCCTACGAAAGTACTGACGTAATAAAAACTTACCTTCGTTCCGCCCAGGCAAAAAAAAATAACGTGGCGGAAGAACTCGTGAAAAAAAAGTAATAAGAATAATAAAATATTTTACTTACAAATTCAGTAATTATGTATTATTAATATTATATTTAATTTGCAGAGAAATTTCAAATGTTTGATCTCAAGCCAAGAAAGTTTACAAGGAAATGAGCAATGAAAATTTAATAACATTGCTCCTCTTCTCTTCCTTTAGCTTGTCTTCGGTAATGCTAAACCATTATCCTATAGTATTAGCAAACGTTATCACCACTATTTTCACTGCATATCACTGGTAAAGATTCTAACTACACCATAAATATAATACTTTAATCATTAAACTTACAAGACAAGAATATATGGGAAGAATACACAGCATAATTATTACCTCACACACACATGTTATTATTATTTAACTACTTAATACCTACACTGCTTTATGATGAAAGTTACAGTGTGAAAAAATTAATCAATCGTTTTTCAAAAAAAAAAAAGACAAAAAAAAACAAAAGGGAAATTTACATCTATTGTAATAATTCGTCTCATCAGCTCGTGTAAATTCTTAATCGATGTGTAGTTGCCAAGGGTGGCAACAATCTAAGAAGGGAGATGTTACATCCCAAGTTGATACTAATTATATTATAACTAAAAGCTATCCATCCATTATATTCAGATAAGATGTATTGTGAATATAAAGCAAGCTCATATGACAAGAGGAGCTCATACGTCATTTATATGCGTGTGTGTAATAGCTTTAAGGTGAATTTTCAATAATATGCTGCCATTAGGTACATCCACCCTCTTTGTAAGAATGCACGTATATATTGAAATCGTGTTGTGGATATGAATGAATAAATAACTTGCGCATTGATTGTCCACTTATGATAACACCGGTTATAAAATTTTTAATTAGCACACTATTTCATTATATTCGAAATTGATCGTAAAATCCCTTGAAGGATTAATTTTTAAATTTGCAAACTTACTGTCATAATTAAACTTGTATTTGGAGTTCTTATATTGCTGATGCGAGCTTTCATCATCACTGACCCAAAAACTCAATTGCACTTGTCAGAAAAATGCGATTTGTACTGTTGTATTGTTATTTCCTAATATATATAATCATAACATCTAACATTATAATGCAAGCCTACTGTTTTTCTGTCAACGCCATCTGCAAGAACATCGCTCATTGGTTAACCTAATTCAATCAAAGGCCGCTTTTACTCGCTCTGATGGTATAAAAACGCACTATCAAGAGGGAAAATCGCTCTCTTTACGTCTGTCACCTGTCTTCTAAAGTCTTAGTTAACTCTTGACTATTGCGACTCGTGAGTACCTTATACACGAAAGGCATAACGTGTTGGCTGAGGCAACTTGAGTGCGTATCGAGAACATCAATAGCATTGGACTACGCTAAAGAGTAAGATACAGTGAAGGAGGCCCACCGAAAGTGGTTCCAGCGATAGTAAGGAAAGCAGAAATTGCAACATCCTACTGGCCACGAACTTATTCGTGAAGTTTAAGGAAACACTGAAGGTTACCACACGAAGCATTATTGAACTTCAAAGCAGAAGTAACAACAATCAGTGATGGATGTAAGTTTTTCATCAGTAATATAATTAACGCCAAATCTTTTTAAAGTGACCCGAGTAAATAGTATTTAAAAGAAAAAATTATTATTTAATTGCTTTAGTAAAGAAAAACATTAATTAAACTTACCCATATTATTGAAACAAAGATTATTATTCAATTAAAAAGAACAAATACAACTTACGAGCTGAAGCCTAAGAGACCTACTAATGACACTTAAATAAAACAGTTAAGACCGTACTCTAAACAAGTGCAGTCGTAACACACTTTCAGAGCTGAAGATCTCACATAATTTTTTGGACAATAGTAAGTGATACATGTGTTCACTGTGCACTGTTTTAAAACAAACTAACTTAGCCACTACGTAACCACCTCTTACCAAACTGAAAATTATGTGATCTCGCGTGGTATCAAAACTATTAATTTCTTGAATCATTTCTTCGATATTTGTGTGTAGATTAGGGCGTATGTATCAATCTTCATG
This sequence comes from Copidosoma floridanum, assembly GCF_036245765.1. Taxonomy (NCBI): domain Eukaryota; kingdom Metazoa; phylum Arthropoda; class Insecta; order Hymenoptera; family Encyrtidae; genus Copidosoma; species Copidosoma floridanum. The sequence goes on from NW_028321908.1 coordinate 1,712,329, forward strand.
AACCACAGGACCTTCTCTGTGTATATTATTGTGTAGTCATGGCTTACATTTTACGGTTATTTTTCTTTCGTTACCTTTTATCGCATGTTAAAACGTCAATGGTAATTGACATTCTGTTATACCAACACTTCATCAATCTTACAAACTAATTTGCTGTTATAATCTTGTCGCGAAATGTGAAGTAGATTTATCAGGGTAATACTGCATTCTACTATTGCAAGGAAACGCAACGTAAAATTTGTAATTTATTTCTTATCTTTTAAATAATTACACTTTACTCAGGAGCTAAGTTTTTCAGAATACCTCCTCCATACGACGAAATATTCTTTAGAACGTCCTTTACCTCGACTTCTTAATAGCTTGTCAACCTTGAAGAAGCCCTTGTTTAATTCCTTTTGCACTCTGCTCAACTCTTCTTCGTTAAAGAAACCGTAAATGTTTTCGTCAGCTAAATCTCTGAGAAAATATAATATAGGTTGTCACGCGCAAGAGACACGTACAATTCTAAACAACACTAAAGTCCTACCACATTTGTAACCTTTGGCAAAGACACTTTTCGTTTTACTGATGCGAACTAAATCCCTAACGTTGTACTTTGGATTTTTATAAATTTGTCTGCCGTAACATTGCTTTATACTTTTCACGTGCCCACGCACAGTGCGGCCGATCGCCAAAAAGCTGGTCAAAAGTAGAAACCACAACGCGTGACATTGTGCAAAGTCACGTTTGTTAGTGCCATCTTTGTCCACGAATGGTTCGTACAATTGTATACCTCTATTATACTTGGAAGAACGTCTACAAAGCGATGATTGTTTAAGTGTGTTAAGTATCGCCAGATTCTTTCTTTAATAGTTCTTGTTAATCGTTCAGCTATTGCAGCCTTCGCCTGTAAAATATGTGGTATTCTGTACTTAGTTTCATGATCTCGTAAAAGAGATGGCATTTCACAGCCTACAAATTCATTACCTTTATTCGCTTACAAATACATTGGTGTACGATCGTCACTTCTTGATAAAATATGTTGAAATGCTTGGGCAACGTTTTTAAATGTTTTATCCTTTATAAGTTTCCCCAAGCGTATTTACTGACGACATCGATGACAACGAGAACATAAGCGTAGCCATCATCATAAGTTCTTAAAGCTTTTAAATCCGTATAAATAAGCTTCCCACACGTCGTCAAAGTTACGCACGTTATACCTTCTTCTAAGGGAACGGTTTCTTATGGGTCTATGTAAATTATAAGCATCTTGACTCTCTAGCCAACTAATTATGTTTGATCGCAAATATATATTTTTCACAGCACTCACGAGTTTGTTGCCACCCGCGTGTGCAGTTGGTCACGCCGATTCGTAGTAAAATTTTGCAAAGCATTATTCATTTTTCTTTTTATTTTTTTTATTTTAGACTTAGATCCAATGGCTCTCTTGATGCCAGAAAAAAACTTCTCAAATGTAATCTTGCTACATATGCAGCATGATGTCAATAAAGCGACTACTTGCTTATCTGGCGGGGTTTCTCTGGCAAGTATAAGCGAAAAATCAAATTCAGCCAACGCCCAATTGGCTTTTAAACGTTCACTTTTTTCGTCCGTAGCGTACGCAAGGTCGAGCTGACGATATGCTCCGTCTAAGGGGTTCATACTCACATCACCGTGCTTAATGCGCTTTGATTGCTTCGTTTCAGGACCGCAAAATTTGTATTCAGGTTTAAAAACATGCATTTTCAACGGTAGCAAGTAGATTAAAGCGTTGATAGCACTGTTTTTTTTCTTTTTCTCGAGTTTTACTTTTGTATCGTTACCTTGGTCTCTTTTCCGCTCGACCGATACCATGTTCACACTTGTTTTGACGAAGGCGTAACCTTTTTTCATTTTTTTTTATCTTTCGGCCAAGCCGTTAATTCACTACCACTTTCATCAAGAAAATCTGCGTTATTTGACGTAGATGTTGGACTTTTAGATGGCAATTTTCATTTATTGTCGTCTTTGTTGTCATTGACTAGTAATTTTAATACTCAGGCGTTTCCGATACACTTTTGTGGGATATTTGCCACTGCAAACTGATCACGCCCCACTGGTGTGCGTTTTTTTCTGTTCCTTAAGGCATCGTTCACCAGATCGATTCTGTTTGACTGTAGTATATGATAGCCACTTATGTTAATGGTATATTCATTGCTTCACTCAAAGTTAACAGTAGCGCGCAATCGTCGTATGATAACTGCAGCTTTTTGACGAAGTTTTTTTGGTCCGATTTTAATAACCTTGGCATCCTGTCTTTTCTCGTCTCTACGCTTTTCTTCATCCTCGTCGACGTCATCATCAGAGGGATCGTTATCTTGTGATGCCTTGGTGTTTGCTGTGGTCGCGTCAGCATATTGTTTTTCTTTACTGTCCAATTTCTTAAGGTGTAAATACTGTTGAAAAATTTGTTGATATTTTTTCCACTTTTCTTGCCCGTCGGTATATGGTCGATTCAAAGTGTCGTTTATTTCTGCGTCGAGTCGACTCATCGTTGTACACGGCATTTGCACAGGTCTAACACCTTCGTTGAGAAATGTGCGTCTCAATCAGTCCATTCTTTCTTTAGGCAGAAGAATTTTTTTTTTGCATGCTCCATGTTTGTTACAGCATCGACAACACCGTTTCAAGGAGTGGACTCAACATAGCAGGTAAAAAAGGGCCTCGTTTTAGGATAATTTTTTTTTAAGACGACGGATGAATTCCTGTGTTTGCGAGTTTTCTGAAAACTTTGATGTGTAAACGCAATCGTTTTTTGTGTGACGCAGTTAGCGGAACGTTTTTTTCCAAAATTTTCAACGTGCACTCACAAACATACTTGATTAGCATCTCATCGGCTTTGCGAAATAAGGCCCATTATTATTTGGTGTTGAGATAATAAAAAGCTCTTAAAATCACGACGTGTTTTCGACCAAACGGGGAACATGACTTTCACGCCATTACAGCGATTTGATTGGAATTGTGTTTGCCGTGTCCCTTCCGTTCATCTGTTTTTTAGCCACGTATACGTACATATACTCGTCATCTGGGAAAATGCAAGTTTTAAATCGACGATTCTCCGGTATATTTTGCTTCAGATCCAAGAAAAGATGATCAAACGGTCGGGAAGTAGCGTCCCAACATGCTCCTTGCAAGAACTTAGAATTTTCTAGACACACTTGTCTCGAAAAATGTTGTATTTGTGCGCAATCTAGTAGATTCCTAAAGATGACAATATATTGCAAGTTTAGCAATGCATCGTGCTAATACCTACCTTAATAAAATATGTTGTGCGAAATAAAGATAACCCTTAAAATTGTTATGATGACTGCCTTTAGTAAACCAGTCGACGATACCGACACTGCCAGATGATTCACACATCAAATCGTTAATAATGACCAGTTTTGGTCTACGGTCGCCTGCCCAACCGCTATTTTGTGGTTATTCTTTGCGGAACTCAATATTACTCCTAAGATTTTGGTAACCCAACTGCGACTCGCCATAACAAAAAATAATCCACTCGAAATGAGTATCTCTCATATGGTCAATGTGTCGCAAAAACCGTCTGATAGATACGGTATTGCCGCAACCAGTAGGTCCACTTAATGTGCACGTCCACAGGTTGTGACAGGAATTTTTCGGCCGGAAAAACCGCCGTCCCGAATTCCCTTACAAAACTCGCTTACTTACTCCTTCTCGTCCCTCTCCACTGGATTCCTCTCCTCCGGGAGGTCTGCCGCCGGTGCTCGGCTCGGGAACGCCGAACACTCCTGAAAAGGAAACTAGAAGGGGACTTTGGGGCACCAAATACACAAAAAAACAATAACTCCCTGGTTTCACTTTCACAGCGCATGCGCTATTTATTCTCCCTTCTCTACTCTGTACAAGTCCCACCTCTCACTCTCTCTCTCTCTCTCTGAATAAAAACATATATATATAGTTCCAATGTCCTCGAGGTAGATGTCCTGGGTTGAGCGACTCCTGGTCGTCTTCCGCCGGCCTTAACCTTTGTCCGGTTGGTGGTGACCCGTACCTAAATCTCTCCCTCACACGCACACGCTCGCACACAATCCCACTCACAACTCTTATCTCTCGACCTTTCTCTAGTGCCCTACACCCTGACACCACTAATACCCACGACTACACCTCCTTTTTACGCCTACACACACTCACCCGCGCCCGCTCGGATCGTCCCAACACTATCCCGTATACCACCCGGTGCACTATTTACAGCACACTTACCTCCTGGTTATCCTTGCAGGGTACGACTACCTGGAACTCGTCTCACTCGTCGTGACGGCTCGGCCGTGCTCTCGGCCTCGGGCGACCTCCGTTGTTCTTGCCCGATGGTCTCTCGCAAATTCTCCTTTTCCCTAGCCTCAGCTGCTCTCTCGTTACACCCGATCTTGACCCCGCTCTCGTCAATCTCTTCCTCTGCCCTATCACTTCCCTATCTCTCACCAATACTTCTGTTTTGTCTACTCTGCTCTAAAGATTTTCGCGTTGTTGTCTCGCGGATACTCGTCACTATTCTATTTTCTCTCTCTCTCTCGTGGCTGCTTGACTCTGCTCTCTCTGATGGCTCTCGCGGTACTGACTTGTTATGGCAGTGCACTTCGACAGATGCGCGCGCCCCTCCCGTCTATACGAAAAATCTCCAACACGCCTGAAAACCGGTAAATTTTTGGAGGTTTCCAAAACTAGGGAATTGACGCGGCCGCTCGGTGCTCACACCTCTCTAACGTGTCGCGAGCCCTCGCCTCTCTCTCCTTCTCTACCTTGCACACATGCTCACCCAATCATACCACACACACTTTCAATCCCTTCTCTGGTCTTCGGTCCTTCTCTCTTCTCTGGCTCGTAGTCCGCGGCACCGAGAACACACATTAAGAATGTGTTGTAAAACGATACATATGTAAAATATATACTGTATCATAGGACTCGGTAGCCGCCAATGACTCGCCCAAAAATATAGGTATATAGTGACGTGATAGCTTCAGCTACCACGTCACAAACCCCCCTCCTAGGCTAGACATTCCTCCGAATGTCTAAAGCCGTCTACTATTGGCGACTACCTATATAATTAATGAAAGACGCTTACCTGGGATCTCTCCCCCGATGACTCCTCGTTCCTCATCTCCGGGATCCCCTGGTTAGCTGAAATAAGTAATTATTAGTCTGGCCTGGGGTTTTCCCCTATCCAAGGTCTCTCTCCTCTCTGCCTTCACTATTTCTCTTTTCTTTTCCCTTTACCCTTCCTCTATCGTCTTCCTCTGGTGTTTCATCTGTCTTCTCTCTTGATCTTCTCTTTCTTTCTTCCCTCTTCTTTCTTGATCTTCTCTTTCTTTCTTCTCTCTTCCTTCTTGATCTTCTCTTTCTCTCTTGATCTTCGCTTTTTCTCTGGATCTTCTCTTTCTCTCTTAATCTTTTCTTTCTTTCTTGATCTTCTCTTTCTCTCTTAATCTTCCCTTTCTCTCTCTCTTTCTTCGGTGTCTTCGCCCTATCTCTGCTCCTTAACACTTCCCCCTTTCACAGGTTCACCATTTCTTAGTATTCCATTTCTCTCGACTCTCTCTCCCTCCCTCCGTTCTCCTTCTCTCTCTCTCTATCTCTCGGTTTATCAAACCGTAGAACAACTGAATTCGTTCCGCCCTCATCTCCTTGTCTACATTTATATCCGCCTCCAAACCCCTTGGGTATATTCCTTCTCCTCCTCTTCTCTGTTCTAGTCAACTTTGTCTTTCCTGATTTTCTCTTCCCTTCTCTCTTCAATCTTTACTCCTCCTTGGACTTGGGTTGACTTCACCTTATCTGCAAAAAAAACGAACGAAACCGGCAGACTTTTGCCAGAATATCTTAAATTCCCCCCTATCTCCCAGGATTCGGTGATCTTAAGCTAATAATCTCGTTTGCTATGACACATGCACCCTCCTTACGACTGCTCTTTCTCTCGTTTCATTTCTAATTTAGACCGTCGGCGACTTGGTGTTGTTTCGCTAGCTTACACCTCCGTCCCCTAATTGACCGAGATATCCTTAATACTAGTACAATCGATACATACCGTATCTTCTGACAAATTCCCTAACCCCTATAATGGATGCCACTCTCCCTCAAAGACTCGAAATAACCCCCGACTCAACCGTAGATCTAGATCAAACGCCTCCTGAAAATCGCGTCCGAACACTATATCTTGATTAATTTCGTTAACCGTTTTAACCGGTATCTCTCTACTATGACCATCGATTTCGCAACTAATTTTCAAAGTGCCCAATGCTTTAGAGAAAGTATTATTAACCCCAACAATTACCGCATTAGATGGCTCCAATTGTTCTTTGAATCGTTCCGCTAATTTGGGTCCAATAATCGAAGACTGAGCTCCGGTATCTAGAAGAGCGCCGTACTCTTCCCTTCCTCACCTCACCGAAAGATACGGTAGGTTTTTGCTCTTCGCACTCGAAAGGCTCTCATACGATCCTCCTTTGGCTAAATGTCCTTCTCTATCTTTTACCTTATTTCTTGTATTTTGTGCGCCTTCCAACTCAAACAAACTAGACGCTCCTAATATACAGCTGTCTGGTACTACTTTAGTTGTCGAAAGAACCGCACTCTGGTTACGTTTCCCCGAAATGTCCCTATCCTTATCTTCAGAGACCTTATCGAAAAAATCTTGAAGATCCTCTACGTTGATCTGCTGAGGCTCACCTTCCTTCTTAGAAGTCGAAACCTTCTCTCCTTTTTCTTGTCGCTTGATTTCCCAATCTGTGGTCGTCCTAGCATTCTCAGAATCTGGCTCGAAGACTTTCTCATTATAACGAACTCTTTCCGTTTTTAAGTCTCGATCCCCCTCAAAGTTATCCACTTGGACGTCGCCGTCTTTGTCCAGACCCGATACTTCCTTCGTGTACCAAACCGATTCCTTTTTCTCGTTCACTTTTCGTTTCCACTCTCTTTCCCGTGACTGCCATTTTGGATCTCGGTCTTTCCACGCGACCAACATCCCCCTCGTTTTCCCCATATCTCTATCCCTACTCGGAGACCACACCTCTAACCTTTCACTCATCCCCCCGTAGTTACCCTTCGGTTTCTCTTTCGCTGCAGCTTCTCTTAACTTTAACGCTTGTTCCCCGCTCCTTTCTCTCAGCTGGTCTAAACTTTTCCGAGAGAATTCAGCCGCTTCCTGAGCATCGTTAGTCACTTGCACTCGCTCATCCTCTGACGGTATCCCCGTCCGTTTGCCCTTACTCTTACTCTGTGGCTCTTGGAGAGTCTTCCTAGGGACCAAAACCAATTGGCCATCTGCTCCCAAAATCCACGTTTTTTCGCTGTTGGTTCTCTGCCCTTCGCTCCCCTCAAATATTCCTGAATTCCTTACTTCATTCTCAACCTCTTCCTTATATCTCGTCTCGGTCCTATTCTCCTCTAAATCTCGCCTCAGACAGAGCGCGGGGGTTGCAGAGGTTAACTCGTTTAATTCTAGCCCCCGCACGCCCCGTTTCCCATTGTTTTTCGCCAAAACACACACTTGGGACAGGACGAGAAGACTACTCCTGGAGTACCACAAACCTGACACTCGACTGTTGGCTTAGGCTCGGGATTCCCAGGGGGTCTCTTTGACGGGCAATTTCGTGCCAGGTGTCCTTTGTTCCCACACGTGTAGCACAGCACCTCCGGGCATTGTGCGGAACGATGACCCACGGCCCGGCAGGTATAGCACGTGGTATAGAACCCACTCCCTCCCGTAGCTTCGTCTCGGCTGGACGTCTGCTTAGGGACGGCTCCCTGTTGAGCCCCGTGGGCCGTTGGTCCCGTCAGCTGGCCCCCTTCCTTGACGTTAGTCGGGGACTTCGCGGTCGCCTGATTGTTCCAGGGTATCGGCTTCCAATACTGGGCCCACGGCGGACGGTTCTGGGCTTGCGCGAAACTCGCGATTAACTCTGGAGGTAGATCAAAGAACGGAGACACGTTTTCCTCTGGGCTCGTTGTCTCCTTCCTAACCTCACCATCTCCACTCACTTGTTTATTTCCTACCTTGCCGTTCTTCCTCCCCTTGTTTCCCGTCTTCTTAGTTGACGCATTTTCTTCCTTTGACTCTTCCCCTTCACTGGCGTCAGCCACGCACGCGATCTTAGTCTTGACAACTGGAGCTCCAGAGAACCCTGCACCGGGTACGTGCATTTTGTCCGCTGGTGGGGGCGGGACATAGCGGCTGTCCAGCTCCTTCTGTCTCTCCCACCACAAACCATAAGTCTCGATATCATCTAGACTCATGACCAGTATGTCAGACATCGCCCAGCGATACTCCGGCAACAAGTTCCGTCGCGCCAGTTCTACTACCGATCTCGTAGAGGGTGGCACCGTAAATCGTGAGACGATGTATTTAAATTTCGATAAAAACACCGCAATCCTCTCGGTCTTGGCTTGGGTGCGGCGGCGCAAATCATCCCACAAATCCTCTTCGTCATATTCTCCAATGAACTGTCTCTTGAAAGACACCTTGAACTCCTCCCAGTCCCGCAGCTCTCCTTTAACCGTATGGAACCAGCGGCTCGCCCCCTTTGATAACACGCAAGGCAATGCGTTCAGGAGTTCTCGGTCGCTGAATTCCGCGCTTCCTCGACAGTCCTCTAATTGTTCCAAAAACTCTTCAGCATCCTCACCTCTATCCTCACCCGAAAATTTCACTCCCCAACCCTTGAGAAGTTTGACCGCCTGAGATCGGGGACCGTTTGTCCTATAACCTTCCGTGGGGCTACTTCGCTCGCTTGGAGTCTCCTCGGCCCTGAGGCTTGGCCTGCGCTGTCCCCGATCTTCAGTACGCCGCTCATTTCCTCTGGATTCGCGTCGATCATCACGCCACCCATCTGAGGAGCTTGCTCGTCTCCTCTGGCCGGGCTGTAGTTCCGGCCAGGATCTCGTCCCTCGGTGGTCTGCGTGCCTGTGGTTCTCCGGGGGGAGGTCGTTGTCGGGGGTCATTCCTAAACGCTTGCTCTGCAGGCTTGGCTTTTGGTGATTCTTCGGCTGCACCCTCCTATCCTGGAATAGAGGAGGTGGCTTCCTTAAGCTACGCTGACCCCTTCCCGAGCCACCCTGATCCATGTCCTCGGTCACTCTCCTTACCCCACTGGCCTTGCTGACTCCCCTCGTTGACTTTCTATACCCCGGCCTCCTTTGGGGGAGCGGAAATATTCTGAACTGAGTTTCCTCAGTACCCGACTCTTCGCTCGTCGGTTCCTCCCCCTGACCCTCATTCGTCCTAATATACTCCGGCTTATTCGAAAAACCTTTTCTCCCATCTTCTGCTCTACATCTCTCCGCCAACTCTCTTTGGATCCTTGCGCATTCGATCCTATATTTTTCCTCGGCACAGTGACTTTGATCGCTAGCCCTCCCATCGCTATCGTAGCCGTCCTCCCCCGAATTTAAATCAATCCCTTTTGCTACCTGTTCGGGGGTAAAATATTCGCTCCGTTCAGTTCGGCTGGGTAAGGTGAAGTCCCGCGCGGATCTCTTCAATACTGACTGTTGAGTGATTGGTTTAATATTCGGGGTTCCCCTATTCCCCTTAGGTGGTACCCGATTATCTGTTGAGGTTGCCAGATTTGTTTCTCCGGTTTCCCTGTCGCCCCCTATAAGACCCTGACTATCCCCTGACGCTGCCTGATTGGCCTTCTGGTGTCCCTGTGGAGTTCCCAAAAGTGCTATATTCCCTAGTGTCGACTTAGAAGGATTTTTCGCGAGATGTTTCCACATTTCTTGGGATAGCCCCTGCAAAGCAGAGAAACACCCACCAAGGGTGTAGGTGGTCGCCCTGAAAGTTTGCTCCTCTTGGAGGCCGGCCATCAACAACTTCTCCAGGTTAGGATCAATCGTGATCGTTCGCATCTGATTCCTCCCTGGTTTCAATCTACTCTCCCCCCCTATTACTGATGTGGTGATGGGCGTCGTATACGTCGTCGTGTACGTCGTCGTCGTCACGGTCTGTATCCTAGACTCTGTCAGTGGCCTATGTACATTTGCCCCCTTTTCATCCAGTCGCAGTAACTCATCCTCTATTTCGGCCTCACTCGCGCTCGCCTTTCCGCTCCCCCGTCTCCCTGGCACTGACCCTTGGGTCTCTCTCGTTGAATCCGTAGCCACTGGCTCCGACGGAGACACCGAACTTTCTCTTCTCTCGGAATTTGATCCCTCCCCACGTGATAACTCCCTCTGTATCAACTCGCCGGCGGTACTGAGTTGGGTCGTCCACGGAGTGCTGTGTTCTAATTTCTCCTCCTCTCCGTCCGCAAGCACGTCCTCTTCGTACCAGGGTACCCTTTCATCATCTGACTCCATCTCTAACATCAATACTCGGAGAAACCTATCCCTCACAGCGGCTTCCGTCCCCTCGGTACTAAATCCCCTAAAAAACAATTCGCCCTCTAGTGCCTCTAGTGGCATTCTCCTGATGCTACGCCTGAGTGCGCGCAGCTCCGGTGTATTTATAAGTGCCTGCATTGTTTCGTAATGCGGCGCCATTTCGTTTCCTATACTATAACCTCAGAAAACCCCGAATGTTGAACGACCCTACCTAACGACGATACCCTGTTTGCGTATCGTCGCCTACCCGCACTTGTCGCCGACGGTCTCTAGACACCACAAACAAATATGGAATATTTTACATATATATATGTATTTATATATATTTATATATATAAAAATAAAGAAAAATATTCTTAAAATTACTTATTGCCTTATTGCTTAATATTTATTCCCCCGATCCGAGCAACACTCTTAATTCGTCAACACTTTCACCCACACATTAAAATCTCACCCAAACTTAAAGCCCCGGAAGTCCCTTTCTAATCCTGCAGCATACTTCTCCACTTAAAGGGATGCCATTTGTGACAGAAATTTTTCGGCCGGAAAAACCGCCGTCCCGAATTCCCTCACAAAACTCGCTTACTTACTCCTTCTCGTCTCTCTCCACTGGATTCCTCTCCTCCGGGAGGTCTGCCGCCGGTGCTCGGCTCGGGAACGCCGAACACTCCTGAAAAGGAAACTAGAAGGGGACTTTGGGGCACCAAATACACAAAAAAACAATAACTCCCTGGTTTCACTTTCACAGCGCATGCGCTATTTATTCTCCCTTCTCTACTCTGTACAAGTCCCACCTCTCACTCTCTCTCTCTCTCTCTGAATAAAAATATATATATATAGTTCCAATGTCCTCGAGGTAGATGTCCTGGGTTGAGCGACTCCTGGTCGTCTTCCGCCGGCCTTAACCTTTGTCCGGTTGGCGGTGACCCGTACCTAAATCTCTCCCTCACACGCACACGCTCGCACACAATCCCACTCACACCTCTTATCTCTCGACCTTTCTCTAGTGCCCTACACCCTGACACCACTAATACCCACGACTACACCTCCTTTTTACGCCTACACACACTCACCCGCGCCCGCTCGGATCGTCCCAACACTATCCCGTATACCACCCTGTGCACTATTTACAGCACACTTACCTCCTGGTTATCCTTGCAGGGTACGACTACCTGGAACTCGTCTCACTCGTCGTGACGGCTCGGCCGTGCTCTCGGCCTCGGGCGACCTCCGTTGTTCTTGCCCGATGGTCTCTCGCAAATTCTCCTTTTCCCTAGCCTCAGCTGCTCTCTCGTTACACCCGATCTTGACCCCGCTCTCGTCAATCTCTTCCTCTGCCCTATCACTTCCCTATCTCTCACCAATACTTCTGTTTTGTCTACTCTGCTCTAAAGATTTTCGCGTTGTTGTCTCGCGGATACTCGTCACTATTCTATTTTCTCTCTCTCTCTCGTGGCTGCTTGACTCTGCTCTCTCTGATGGCTCTCGCGGTACTGACTTGTTATGGCAGTGCACTTCGACAGATGCGCGCGCCCCTCCCGTCTATACGAAAAATCTCCAACACGCCTGAAAACCGGTAAATTTTTGGAGGTTTCCAAAACTAGGGAATTGACGCGGCCGCTCGGTGCTCACACCTCTCTAACGTGTCGCGAGCCCTCGCCTCTCTCTCCTTCTCTACCTTGCACACATGCTCACCCAATCATACCACACACACTTTCAATCCCTTCTCTGGTCTTCGGTCCTTCTCTCTTCTCTGGCTCGTAGTCCGCGGCACCGAGAACACACATTAAGAATGTGTTGTAAAACGATACATATGTAAAATATATACTGTATCATAGGACTCGGTAGCCGCCAATGACTCGCCCAAAAATATAGGTATATAGTGACGTGATAGCTTAAGCTACCACGTCACAAGGTGTTGCCATCGAATATCTATACTGTCAAACTAAACTTTGTCAGAAAGCTGAGTGACCATGTCTAGGGCCTTCGCGCATCGCTCGCAGAACTGCGAGCGATTCTGAAAAGCAAGCGCAAAGGCGGGTTGCGCGTTTATGAAAAAGTTAGTTCAAAGTTAAGTCGTGTGGCCAATCAGTTTGTTTCATCTGATTTAACCGTCAATCAAACTCTTTTTGCCGCTACCGCCACAGCTACCACGGCAACCGCCATCGCTCATGAATGGCTCGCGCTACTTATTGGCTTACAACGTTGCGTCGGCTGAAGCACCTATTCAGCGTGAAAGTTTCCTCCTTATCCATGGCAGTTTTGAAGTTAATGTCACAGGAGTAATCGACATTAAGATAATTTTTTTTAAAGCTTAAAGATTCAAGGTAAAGAATGTGCTGATGTCACAGTTTTTGAAACATGTATCAAGTTTTATTAAACATCCATCGCAATGATTTTTAAGAATACGCTGATACGAGTACAAAGTGATCAGATGGCTTATAATTAACATCAGCACAAACATTAAAATCAATACACATACTTTATTGTTTAATAAAACATGTTTCAAGAAATATCATATCAGCACATTCTTTAACCTTGAAATGCAAAATTGTCTTAATTGTAGCTACACCAGTAACTGTAGTTACAAAACTGTCACGAAAATTTATACAGGTGGCAATTATAGCTGTAAGTTTAAGCAGCAGTAGTGGTGGTGGCAGCAGAAAAGAGAGCTCGATTGGCAGTCAACCCGATGAAATGAACTGATTTCACCATTATACCTTACAAATGCCTTACCGTAAATTGATAAAGTCGTCGTAATGCAAAAAGCATCTGTAGACTCATTGCTCCCTTTCATATACATTACCACATGAGAGAACAGAGAAGAGGAGTAGCAGGCTCAGTCACGTGTTTGTAACCGTATGAGTAACGTGTGAGTCTATAACCGTTTTGGGGTGTGCTAGTGTACAGAAAAGTGGATCGTGTGGTCGGGCAATTCGTTTTAGCGATATGCGTGCCACCCACATGATCGCAGCACATTCGAAAAGAGCTAGAACAACGGTGTGGTAGCAGACCGTAAGACCTATCAATATATTTTGGCGATTCATGTATTGCTCACCAATTCATGAGAGTTTTCGAAAAGCTAGGAAAAAGAAGATCTGCGCGAGGAATAAAGTTGATTTCCTACTGTAGTGAAGAACTGTGGGCGACAGTAACAGCCATAACTGTCATATGTATTGAGTCAAGAGGCATAGTTCTTACATATGGTAGCTGTTACGGGGTCATAGTTTTGTCAGTGTACTACTACATCATCGCAGCTACAAGTCGATCGCAACACTTTTAACAATGTGCTGACATGAAGTAATCTAATACTATAACTGAACGTCTGTGGTGGAGTCTCCGCACACCGCTCGTGAGATCACGATCATTTAGGGCAAACTAAGTAGTATACAGAGAAGCGGCTCGTACACTTGATTGGTTTATTTTGGCGATCTACGTGACCGTGAGTGTATTGGAAAAGAGAAAGTGCAATGGTGTGGTGGCGAGTCATATGACTAATTAGTATACTTAAGCATGCACTGTATTAATAAAAAATTCGTGAGTGGCTATAGAGAGTCAGTGCTAAGATGATCCGTGCGAAAAATAGAGCTGATTGTCCACTGTAGTGAAAAACTGTGGCCCGTAGTAGTAGCCAAGACACTGCTATCTTTGTACGTTGAGAGGTAGTGCTCTGGCTCTTTCAGTTAATAGAGTAGTTATAAGGCAAGTGTGGCTGAAGTGTCTGAAAGTCACTAATTTGCTCCATCGTTTTTGGGGACTTATTGAGAAAATTACAATCCAAGTAGTAAAGTGTAAATCTGTGTTTTTTTCTCCAGTGCTTCCATCAATCATGCAGTCCCTAAAAGTAGCATCTTTGGTCAAACTTCCCTTATACACATTACAATCATCTTACAATAGTGCCACTTACGTCTCTGCTTTCGATCTCCTAAGTAGTAGGTTGTTTATCATAAATAATCTATGTCCTCTTCACTCGTCATACTATCTCACGTACAACAACATGCAATACTTTTGGTCCCGTCAAAGCAACATACTGCGTATATAATAGGATACCTATAACATTAAACCACGTCTCTCTCTCCACTACTTCAAGATTTTGCATGTCCTCTCCATCCCTCGTACCATCTCCTTTATTCAGAATTCAGTAATAGTGTTAGTGACAGTGATTATGAATAATTTACAGTTTTTTTTATTGACGAGCAATATAAACTTTTAAGTGAACAACTGTTGTATAAGAAATTTTTCGATACTTTTCCAAATGATAATAAGCAGCCGTCAAGACTAAAGACAAGACTATATGGCTACTTACGAACAAAAATGTTCGTGCGAATAAGTGCAAAGTTTGTGGTGTGATTTATTGGAAAAAAGCCAACAGTAAAAACTTTAAGTGGCGATTTTATAAGACTATAAATGGCTGGGTATGCTCCAGCTGTACTGTATCATATTAAGATTAGCAGCAGCTCTGTGGCTCCTAGATTTCGTATGTTTCTCTCTTCCTCCACGTTTCTCTCTCTCTCTCTCTTTCTCTGTCTCTCTCTCTACGTATCTCTCTCTCTCTCTCTCTCTCTCTTTTTCTCTCTTTCCATGACGTTTAGATTTCGCATGTTTTCCCCTCCGCTTGACAAAGTCTTACATACTCCCCTTACCCACCTCATAAACACTTCCATGCAACACTTTGGCTCCATCAAAGCAGACCCCATCCCCAGTAGTGGGGGTTTATTTTGACGGGCCAAAGTGTTGCAACAACTACTGTCGCATGTGGGTCTCTTAATATTAAGGTCAAAAGCTTTATTTATTCTTGTTATTTTCGCGTACACCTGGAATCTAAAATTCCTTCTTTTTTTTAATGTTTTCCAAACTTGGAAACTGTATTTCAACACTAAAATTACAGAGATGTTTACAGAATCAAAGATCGGGAAACAATGCCAAAAAAAAAAATAAACGGAAACGAAGGCTACGCGTCTTCATGGCTACTGACTCCGATGAAGCTTTTGCTTCCATTGCTTCGTGCTTTTGTCACTTACTGCCATTAGTTTGGTCGTTGACAAAAATTCAAACGGCCCTGAACAAACCAATGTTTACCAGTTACGTATACCTACAATGTGGCTGTATTCTGCTTCGGTGAGAAGCGCCTCGCATGATCCTTGACCTCCTTCTCTTAAATTTAAAAGTGCATTTTAACAAATAGTTACAAAACTAGAAATTTTTTTCTATTCTTACATAAGCACACACATAATTAAACATTAACACACATAGAGTATCATAAAAAATGACAGTAGAAACAGACAAGTTGGGTATTTCAATGCTGCGTACTGTCTGCTATGACTTATTAGAACTGTTTAATTTAGTTGGTAGCACTGCTAAATTTTTAAAAGATGCCTATACACATTAAACACAGAAAAAATTTGACTTACAGATAACTTAACGATAACAATATTTTATAAAGGCTGAGCTAGGAGGAATATAAATTTGAGCGTTTTGAGATACACATGCTTTATTTTCGTAATTTTAACGACTTTTTGGCCCATATACGTTAGGAGAGCTGTGAAACACCATTAAAGATGCTAAATAAAACTAATATACATCAGGTGTATAAAAAACCAATTAATTTTCGATATTTAAAAACTCGAGTATGCAAATCTGAAGTGAATAGTAGCACGGTTGCCAAGGCTTCTTCTATGACTGAAACTTATTCGACATCATCTAGGAAAAAAAGGGCGTTTTTTGGCTTAATCGAGTTTTTCTATAAAAATAGGTTTAGCCAGTGTCAAGTATAATACCCAAATGTTTGTCTAGCCCAACTCTGCCCGCGTTATTTTTTAAATTTACAATAACTTAGAAGAAACTATTTTATATTCAGTCTTACAATAATATCTCGTTTCAGGTACATTTATCGACTTTAACACAATTTTGTAGAGGAAATAATTATCTACAAAATGAAACCTTATGCGATGATTTTTTGCAGTAATTAACGATAAAAATTTTATAAAAGGCTTAGTGGCGAACTGCACGATACTCCCTGAAGCTGTCTGATTTTGTTTAGATCTGGATAGAAAGTTCTAAAACATTTGAAATTCAATATCAAGTTGAAACTAAAAAAAAAAAAGTAATTTTTAAAGATTTTATAACGATTTCTTTAGTAATGCAAGTTTTTAGACATACGTATCAAACTATATTACTCTGTTTTAAATACATATTATTAATTCTTGCTTCCACAGCTGCAAAGCTAAATTTTTTTTCACAATCTCTAAGAAAAGAAGTTGTTCTAAGATGCACAGAAGCCGTAATAATTTTTTTTTATTTTTTTTTTTTTTAATTCGTACGAAGGTATTCTACGTTGTGCAACGTTAAAATTTAGTAAGGTTCTAGTCCAATACTTGCTTTTTCAGTTAAAAAAAAGTATGGGGTACCCATACCACATGAAATAGGATGATATAACAGTTGTCAAATTTTATTATGTGAGAGCTAAGAGCTTCCACTGCCGTGTAAGGTGCGGGGTAGGGGAAAGAGTAGAGCTTGGGAAGCCACTCCGGCTGAATGGAGCCCACGGTGCTTTAAATCGCGTGTGCTGGAAAACTCAGGTACATCTTGGCTTCTACAACACCCTTAAAAATCCTTTTGTGATGCATTTGGTGTAGCTTGATGAGACAAAATTAAACGATGATGCTAATTTAGTTAAATAAATATTGTAAATGACTCCACAATAAAGTGTTATTATGTGTAGTTCCTTGTACCGGCTTTTACAGTGCCAAATTATACTAACCCTTGTTCTTAACGTACAATCAACAGTACGGTTAGATACTATTTCTTTTTTTTTTACAGCATTCAGTTATTAGTTTTTTGCTTTCTTAACTTATTGCTCTTATATTGGAGATTATATTATTTCAGAGAAATTTATACAAAAGCTTACAATTTTTATTTGACTGTCTTACAAATAGTGTTTTATACACTGGTATTAAATTGTATACTTAAATAAATCAGGTGCATGTGTGCATTGAAAGACAAAAGTAGATGGGGCTGTGTTAAACAAGGTATAAAGAATTTTGAGTTTTGTCTAAACGTCTGTGGACTGGACTGTTTAAATAGCGAACAGCCCACTGTCAACATGTATGAAGATGAAATTAAAGATAAAGAGTGCTGCTGTGTGAGCAAATAAAATTTTACATAATTATTATTTAAAGATTCAGACGTAATGGAGTAGTAAATAAGGGTCATGATTATAATGATGATATACGACCAGCAAGAAATTGGATTAATATACATTTTTATTAGCATAAGTAGATTTCTATGTATAAAATTTTTTTCACAGTTTGAAACTTTTATTTTACTAAAAAATAAGCTTTTCCCTAAAAAAGATTTCTTGAAACTGTACACATACCTGTAGTAAGAGGACTTTTTTCAAAATACTTTTTTTTAGTTCCATGTAAAATGAAGTCTCCACTGTAAGGGTATGAATTATGCAAGTAATTTTAAAAAATATCACAGCTAACAAAACTATGTAATTAAATTTAACATTTATTTATACTGTCGTTTATTGTACATTATAAACAGTTTAGGCATAATTTTTCTGTGAAAGCTGGTACGGAGAACTACCTAAAATAACACTTTATCATGTAGTTGTATTTACAATATTTATTCGATTAAACAAGTATCATTATCAACTTTGTCTTGTTAAGCTACCTCAAATTCATGACATGAGAATTTTTGAGGGTGTTATAGAAGCCAAGATACGCCTGATTTTGCCAGCGTGCACGATTGAAAGCACCCAAGTACGGTTCGGCTGGAGTACCACATATTTTTTAAAGGATGGGTAAAACATATTTTTTTACTAAGAGTACAAGTAATGGGCTTGAACCTTCCAAAATTTTAACGTTGTGCAACATATAATATGTTTGAAGAATTAAAAAAAAATATCTCGACTCCTGTGCATCCTAGAACAACTTTTTTTTTTAATTTGTGGAAAAATTTTAGTTTTGCAGCTTTGCAAACAAGAATTATTGATATGGATTCTAAAAAAAGTAATATAGTTTGATGCACTTGTCTAAAACTCGTGTTGCTAAAAAATTTGTTATAAAATCTGTAAAAATTACCTTTAAAAAAAAAATTTCCAACTTGATATTAAATTTAAATAGTTTTTAAAAATTTTCTAGCCAGATTTGATCAAAATCGGACAGCAACAGAGAATGTGGTATAGTATGCAACTACGCCTGTTAAAATAGTTAGTATTTTAAAATAATCATTGGATGTATGTTTTGTGTATTTCATCTTTTGACATCACTTAGTTTCACGATTTGATGATTTTATCACTAATATTGATTTCGTCATATATTTATGCTGGAGCATTTTTAAGATGGTATGTGGGTGGGAATGCATTCGTGATGACAAGCGTCGTTTATAAAGGAATGCAGTTTAAATAATCTTTGCTAATAGACCTTAATTACAGAGGTATTACAGAGGTATAAAGAAGTGTTATTCTTAACAACGTAAGTTATTTACAGTGTGCCTATTCTGTTTAAAAAAAGTTTTTAATGATTTATTTTATGACGTACTCATTAAACTAACTTAATCTATTAGTCCGAGTTACTTGTCATTCATAAAGATAATAAGCTCAAGATGAGAGAGTCGAGTGTGACTCCATTGGTGTGTTAAACTGATTGAATGACCATGTATTTCATGCTCAACGTACCTCTGGAAGCAAGTATATCTGTTAACAGTAATATTGAGTCCAATGTATTAGCTTGATTTGATATATAGTTAGAAAATTCTTTTATTTATAGGTTATAACTTTGATTTATTGTTGGACAGATGTACTAGCTCAGCCTTCTCATATGGCCAGTCACTCGAGTACCAACAGTTTAATGATGTGTCATAAAGAAGATCTAAGTAAAAAGGTTTAAATTCTGGATGAGAAACTTCGAGCTTTACGAAGCAATGTCCAAAAACTGCAAAAGTTATCGAGAAGTCTGAAAAAAGCAAATTCAGGATACACTGAGAACCATGATTATCCAAATTACGGTATCTAAGATGACAAGAGAAGTTAGAAAATATACACACGCAAGTAAACACTGACTAAGTTCTGTTGTAAACAACGACCAAATTGCACTTTTAAGAAAAAAGTACACTAAAATTTCCAAGTAGTGTGATAAGATCTCAATAAAGGTTTTTAAACTACGATTTGCCTGTGGTACATAAGGATCCAAAGTGCTTCTATGACAGAGGTATCTCATAAATTGGAGAATTTAAAGTTCGAAACTAGTAAACCTACATCAGCAATTTTTGATTCTTTGTCTATAAAATTATCCACTTTTGAGGAAGACCTCTACAAACGTTATCGAATAGCCTTGGATGAAATAAGTAAGTAGCCAAACAGTTATTGCTACTCAAGGCTTGATTTTCACGCTAACTGGTCCATGTGCAATCTATTAATAAGCTTCATAGTTTCAGCTAAAAATTAACAATCTTAATTTTAATTGAGATGGACCTCACGCCCATTGAAATGCTGAGATTAATTTTTCGAATAACGCTACGGTGAAGATTGATAAAATATTCGTTGGGAACAATGCTCTCTTCTCTGACATTGCCCAAAGCGAATATAACAAAGACGTGATCGAAGGAGAGAACCTCGATAAATTAAAATTATCACCGATACTCTACGAAGAGTACTTGAATACAAATCTTTATTTTAATGAAATAAGAGTTAGAAATGCCAAATCGTTTAAAAAAAAAAATGTTGCACTCGAATTTTCATCTTCTGACAGTCCTACTGATGACAGACTTATTACCACCTATTTTACAAAAGTGATGGCCAAATGGACAGCAATAATAAATACTTGATCCATATAAGTTGTAATTAGATTAAAAAATATGAAAAAGTGTAACGAAACAATAGACTTTCTCAAAAAATTTTGAGTTTTTGGAACGAAGTTCCTTTTCTCACATTGTGAGTTTTGGGCAAATGGGGGATAGACTGAAAAAAGTGAAACAAGACTTTTTTTCACCCCACTGTAGTTATACAGCTATATACATTGCCACACGCAGCTCTCTTTCTCTTCCTGTACACGCATCGAATGACTCAATGGCTCTTTTTTGTTCGGCCTCCTTCAATTGAACTCGGCCAATAGCTCCTCTCCACGCCACGTACCATCAGCACTACCTATACACATTTACATATGTATACATGCATAGCTTGACTCGACATATAACGTATTAGTCTCTCGCTATTATACAGATTGCACTCGCTGTAAAAGTAGCTGTTTAGTCCATTGCCCAAAAACAAAAAATACGATTCAACCTTATGTTTTTCAGCTGAGAAAAAAGTAGTCGTTTTCCTGCAGAATTTGTTCCAAAATACGGAAAAAATAGTTTTGTCCAAATCAGAAGTTGACTTTATTTATTTAAAAATGTATAATTGGTTGCCAATTTTTTATTTAGTTTTTTGCTTTTATCCCCATTTCTATTGCTCGTAGAGTTATTTTACGACAGTCAATATTTTTGTCATCAAGTTTCCTACGAAATAGACATTTTTCAGAATGTATTATTTATTGTTATAACACACTTATGGTAAGAAAAACCAAAAAAAATTTTTTATTCTAAAAAACTTTTAATTGGTGCAGAAAAATCATTTCAATTTGAAAGTAACCGTAAAAAATATAGATGATACGTTGCATAATAATAAACTATGTGTAAAATTGTAGAATAATCATTACTTTTTTGTTAATAAATTTAAAAAAAATATACTTTGTGTGTTATTACAAACTTAATTTTTGTCTTAAAAGAACTATTGTGCTTTTCTGTTGACACAGTCACAATTTTAATTTTATTCTGTCACAATTTTTATTTTATTCTGATCCGTAGAACGTACGCAAACATCAAACAAAATTTTTTACTGCACTTGAACTTGATACATACTTAATTCAATGATTTACTTTATCAATTCACTATTAATAATATGTTTTTTTTTAAATATTCCTGTCAGTTATCGTAATTTATTTAATGTATAATAAATATATTTCATCATGATCATTAAAAACATAAAAAATTAATTTTTTTACTTAATTAACTGGATATTTTATCGTATACATTATGACTGTATAAAGCTGACATCTCCAAAAATAGAACATAACTTCGTTCTAACTGGAGGTCCGTAGACCTCTCATGGCTGGTTTTATTGGCATTTTGTGCATTAAAACTGGTAAAGTGAAGCCTTCCCAGACAGCCATGCTTGTTTTATTGAATCGTCATATCTTTTAGAAAATGGCTTCAAACTTTTTTTCCCATCCTACCTGACGCATAACTATCTTAACAAGGTTTTCTCAGTATAAGACTGAAAAAGGGACCATCATTAGTTAAGATATTTTTACATCTTTACCTTTTCTCTGATATGTATTCAGTAAGTTATTTTATTTTTCATTGTTATTCATGAAACTCATTCAAATTTTACACATATTTGAGATTTGCACTTTGCCAAAAATGGCGGCTGTTCTGTCACTTACTTCCTTGAAGCTTACTAGTATCCCACATAACGTGCCTATTAAAGTTAAACTTAAAAATAGTTTTATTATTTAATTTTTTTTATCGGGATTGGAATCAAGTGTTCATATCAAATAATTTATTTATTTCTTGCAAGTATTTATACCCATAGTGAAGAATGATATGTTTTTGTATTCTACTAAAATATCTAGCATATTACTGACATGTACATAACATGCTTAACTGTTACTATAGACGCTTTTTGTGTAGTGCATGATGAAATAAACTCTATTTCTGAGCTGATATACTCAATATATTTAACCTAAATGAGGTAACTTGATAGACATCGTATATTTGCAGAAAGCAAAATTTAATAGCATCATCATTTTTTATTTCTTTTCTTCTACAAATTTTTTCTTCAAAATCATTGTAATATAAAATTACATATTTTTAGTACGTAATTTTCTGTACTATTAATAAACTGATACCTCTTTAACCAAGAAATAATAAAATATATATACCTGGAGAAGTGTTAGCAGTATGGGTTTGAGCAGGTGACTTGGCGAATAAAAATAAAACACTCGAAATATAGAATTAAACTCGGACACGTTTATTTACACTATCATTAGATTTAACTATCTTAACACTTTAGTATCTTAAGTACAGTTGCTAAACGAACAAAAAAAGTAGGATAAACTGTAAAGGAATTGCGAAGATGGAGTATGCGTGTGTTAACAGACTGGCTGACTGCGCGAGAGTGAACAAAACCGTAGTTACTTGACGCTAAAGTGCAGTGTCACTGCGTCTCGTCTTCTTGCTGTTGCGCATGCGTAATAATTCAGTAACGAGTGCCAACAATACATCTATTACTCCCTCCCATTCGTATCTGAATTTATTAAAATGAAAAGAAAAGATATATTTGAATATTAACACTGAATATGAATGAATTTTAATCAGCCAATGATGTGGAGCACATGGGCTTCTGGGTCACTCATTGTGGTTGATTCTAACGAGCTAAAACATACACAGAAAATACATTAATCAGCATGTCTACCATCATTATCTATCTATTATCAATTTACTAATTTTACTATCTCAAGTTCAAATTTAATTATCATGCATTTTACGCTAATTAACATTCAAAGTACTCTACATAAACAACTCTACTCAGTAAATTCACTGAGTATGAAACGTCTGGTCTAATTGTGTTGGCCAAATACAACAGGCTACTGACTGCTTCTCTGTACGGCACATTTTCTCCCGTTATCGTTGTGCTTAAGTCTCCAGCATCTTCAGACTCTTCTCTATCTTTTCTTTGCCGATTCAAAACTTGATTTGTCACAATTGGTGTTCTTTGGGGTTTTGACTCGTTAAATCCAAATTTCTCTAACATTTTATCTATGTATGGTGTTTGTGTTAGTGAAATTGTATGAAGTTTTCTATCTCTTTCCACTTTAATGCCTAGAAATGTGCCAACCTCGCCAAGATCTGACATCTCAAACTCAGATTGCAGACCAGTCTTAATTTTATTCATTTTGCCTACACAATTGCTGGCTATCATCATATCATCCACGTATAGGATCAGGACTAGAAAGTTATCTGCTTCTCTCCATGTATAGAGACAGGGCTTGCTCGTATGTGACCGTAGTCCCAATTGAGATGCAGTCTCGCGAAACCGCTCATTCCATCTTTTTGGGCTGATCTTAAGTCCATAAAGGGCTTTTTACAATTTACAAACCTGACCTTTCTTGAAACTGTCACCATCAAGCAGGCCTTCAGGAATCTCCATGTATATCTCTTCTTTGATAGATCCATTTAACAAAGCTGTCTTGACATCAAGTTGGCAAGTCTCCAGATTGTATCTATTTATTATTGATATTACTGATCTTACCAGGGCTAGCCCAGACACTTGGGCATTAGTTTCTTGCAGATCGTACTTGTTCCTATCTTTAAAGCCACGAATCACCAACCTCGCTTTGAACTTCGTGTTTCCATATTTATCTATTTTTCTCTTCAAAACCCACCTAGAGTCAATGATGTTGGGCTTGCCACCTTCAGCGTTCATGGTTGGTCTTTCTACAAGTTTCCACACTTGATTTTTCTGCATTGATTCCAGTTTTTTATCAATTGCTCTGAGCCATTTATTGCGATCCGGGGATGCGACAGCTTCTTTGTAGTTTGCGGGATCTTTGTTCAGTCCAGCAATCAGGGCATGTGACATTTCATCTTTGACTTCTGCGATTAAACAGTTAACATCTCTCTTAGATTAAAGTAGTTTATTCAACTTGTTTGTGTCGATGGCTCCTGCAAAGCTCGTATCATTTATTCTAGTGGGTTGCTTAGGGCTTTCTTGACCAAGATCTCCAACTTTCTTGGGCCAACCGCGCTTTCTCTTGACTACTGGTTCTCCCTCCATTTCCAATGACTCTTTAGGGCTAGTCTTATCAAACTTAACGAACCATTCATCTTGTTTAATATCTGTCTTGTGGTTTCTCCAGTTTGCTATTTTGTCCTTTCCCCAGATATCTCTGAACACGAGTCTTTCTTGGAATTTTACGTCTCGACTCTCATAAAGTTTTCCATTTTCAGGTCTTAAGAAAGAATAGCCAGTGGGTATATAACCAACCAGCACGATTCGTATTCCTTGTGGACCGAATTTGGTTCCAGTGTTCCTTTGTATCTTGATAAAAGCGACGCAGCCAAATCTTCTGATTTGGGTTATGTCTATCTTCAGACTGGGTGCAAACTTTTCTAAAGGGGCTATCATATCGTTAGACCGGTGAGGTGTCCAATTGTAGGCATATACAACACTGCCCAGGGCTAAGTCCCACGTGTTCTCCCTGAGCCCGGAGTCGTACATGTAGGCTCGCACCTTGTTTTGCAAGGTATGATTAATCCGTTCTGAGACTCCATTGTGCTGAGGGGTGTCTGGACAGGCCAACTAAAGTTCTGCTCCCAACCTCTGGTGAACTTCTACCGGTTGGCCTCCTGTAAGCTCCGTGCCTTGACCGGTTCGAAGATAGCATATCTTTGCATCAAAACCCAACAGGTTTCGTGCGCTTGTCACAAAATTGTCCAAGCAACGTCCTGCTTCACATTTTGTCTTCACTGGGTATGCCATAGTCAATCTTGAGTAGTCATCCGTGTAGACGATTATAAATTTATATCCTTTAGGATAAGTAGCTGGGCTGATCAGTCCCATTGTATCAGCATGAACTATCTCGAGTGGTTTGGTTCCCCTATCTCTTTTAGTACTGAAAAGCAATCTCTTGATTTGAGCAACTTGGCACAACTCGCATGTTGTAATGAAGCTGTCAAAGACGGCCTTATTCAAATCTTTATTGTCCAGATATTTTCTTTGCAGCGCCTTGAGATATTCTGCTGAGGCATGTTCGAATCTTACATGCCAGAGCATGGCTCTGTTATTTCTTTCAAATGTTCTGTACTTTTCTGTAAACGGGCTTTGAGCTTCTGGAATCTCACCAATCATAAGGTCATCACAATTATTAATTTCTCTATCTTTAACTGTTTTCTTAAATTCACTTTGATGAGAGTTGTGTAGACTAGCTTTCCCCGATTTATTATTTGAGATTCCAGGGCAGCTCCTATCGTTAGTGCTGACTTACTGAACCTTTTTAGTCTTTGCTTTCGGGGGATTTTCTACCATTAAGGAGTCTATAATTCCTTTGCACTTCTCATTATTACTTGTGCTCTGACCATTTTGCAGTAATTCTACTATTCAGTAAGGGCTCTTGTAGACAACAGAAATTATAGTCTCATTCTTGAACGCGGATCAAATATATCTAGCTTTGTGTTATCGAGGTATATATTCATGCCCCTTTCAGCAAAACAACAAAGCGAGAGCAAGTTTCCAGCGAGTGCCTTAGCGCATACAACTCTATCTAGGACTATCTTGTTTTGGTTATTTTTACCCAAAACGCACCCTTCTCCCTCCACTCTCAAGTCCGCGGTGGAATCTTTGTTCGCGCATTTAATCAATTTATTTTTACAGTCATTAAAATTTTTGAAATAGAGTTTAGGATTAGCAAAGTGTTCTGTGGTGCCTGAATCTACTACGAACTCAATTTTCTTGCAACCGTTATCTCGTGCTTCCTCCGTGCGCATAGAGAGCAAAGTTTCGGGGTTAACAGCAAACAAACCACTGCATGCATTAGACCTAGGTATTTCTACATTATTTTTACCTTTTTCGCCTTATTTCTTGTTATCGACCTTAGCTTTCTTGTTCTTATGATTTGTATGCTGTTTTTCAGGTTTCCATTTATTACTATCTTTAAAATTATTCTTATTGTTACCACCACCAGTGTTGCGTTTAAAATTCCGATCGTTACTTTTGTTAAAATTACCTCTGCACCTCCCTATGTGCTCTCGCAGGTTCTGCACGAACCGTTGGCAGGTGTAGCACTGCCTGAGGTTCTGCCCTTTTTTCGGGCAGTCCCTCGAATAGTGCCCGTTATCATTGCACTCATAGCATAGAGTGCTGGCGGTGGCCACTTTAGCAGCAGTTACGTTGGTGGCTGGTCAAGAGCCTGCCCCACCTCGGCTTGGCCCAGCACCGGTCCCACCTTGACTCGGTCCAGCGTTCGCCCCACCTTGGCTTACTCCAGCACCCGTTGTTGGTCGTGGAAGTGACCCTTCTGCCTCCTGTTTTAGGATATATTGTCTTAAGTACTTAAAAGATAAGCCATCCTCGCTTTCAAACAGCCTGTTAAAATCGGCTATTTTTACGTCCGGTACTCCATCAATAATCGCATGATAGAAACTATCTCTTTTCTCATCCTCGGGGAAACTGTTAGTTTTACAAGCTAATTCAAAATCTCTCACCAATCCATCAAAAAATTCACAAAATTTAGTAGCACTTTGCTTTTTTGGGTCAAATCTAACGGAATGTATTTTGTTACGTATTTGATATGCGATCATTTCTATGTCACCGCTTTTCATATCTTTCATTTTTTGTATCATTGTTGATGGATCAGTAATGTGATATACTTTGTTTTGGTAATCTAGGGACAACCTATCTAGTATTACGTTTAGGGCCTGTTCTTTATCTTCTTCCATTTTTTCTTGAGTAATATTCATAGTGGCTTCCAGTTTTGAATCAATTGTGTGAAGCAAGTTTTTTACTTTTTAGTTCTGACTGCAATTGTTTTAAGAATAATTCTAGTTTTGTTGCATTTGTGGAGGAATAATTAAAACTCCCTAGGCTATCCTTATTAATGACTTCTATCTTTAGACTATTATTAGGCACAGCGCGTTCAAACATCAGCGAATTATCAATGGAGTCAAAGGTTAGATTAATCAATCGTTTACATAATTTAGGTCCCAGAGTAGATGTAGTAAATGTATTTACCTCTTGTTTTCGACTCCTGGCCAGTTTTTGCTTAAGAGCCTCTATCTTTCTTTGTTAAGTGGCTAGACGCTGCTCAAACTCAGCTCGAATCGTCTCTTGAGCCCTCCTATTTTCTTCTCTTTCCTTTTCCAGGGCCTTCTTATGTTGTGAGACAACAACCTCAAACCTCATCGGCATCCAGGAGCTCTGCTGATGCCTCTCCTGTTCTATCAGGATTTCTTTTCTTTATTTAGATTATCTTTCCTGTTTTGCAAATCTTTAAATTGGCTATCAATCGAATCTAAATTTTTGCTTTTTAAATTTTTAACCTTGTTGTGAATTGAAGTATCAGTAAAATTTTTCTTTTCATCTCTCAAATCTTTATTTTTATCTTTAGATGAGGTATTACTTAAATTTATTTTTCTATCTCTCGAATCTTTATTCTTATCTTTAGATGAGGTATCAATTAAATTTATTTTTCTATCTTTAGGGCCTTTCCTTTGGATGCGCTGTTGAGGGACGATTTGAATTTGCCCAGCACATTTTTCTATCAAGTTAAACAGGTCTAACAAATCTTGATTGTGATGTGCATCACCTCCCATGTATGCAACAGTTTCATTATTTATGGAAAATATGGCCTGGTTGTTCTTACGAGTTGCAGCTACCTCGTCTAGTTCCCCTAGATCGTCTTTAATCTTTTTGTATGCATTATTTATCATATTGATGGCATTTTGACCTAAAATTAACGGGAAATAAATAGGCAAAAGTATTTTATATTATGTTTGCGTGCACGTTAGGCTTTTAGTTCTCTTGTGGAAGTGACACGGAGATCGAGCGTGAGTAAATACGAGGGAAAATGGCGCTTGCATCATGTGTGACATGCATAGAGAGAGAGAACTAAAATGGCTGATTAACAGCATTTACTACGACGCGTGCCACCAGCCGTAGCGTGAGAGGACACGCACACTCAGTTCGGCCGAACGCAAGCCATAACCAAGGAGCGCATCCCCTCCTCGCCTCAAGGCATCCCCCTTGGCGATAACTGGCAGGTTTATCGAGAAACGCGCTTCCTTTATCACGATGCGGACCCTTTCCTCACATAAACAAACGCGTGCTGGCTCTCTCGAGTTCCGCGAATCTCTGTAAAAACAAAGGAAAGCCTTCTAATCAAGGGAACCTCAATCATGCAATCTTAAGTGAGCTGTCTTGCTCCATCTTAAGGCAAGACACAGATCTTTTAAGGGAAACTGTAAACGAACGTGAGTTAACGACAATAACATTTCACGTAATTACCGAGTCTTCAAAACAATACATATTTCTAGTACTTACTGCTGCTCACTCTCTTCTTAATGTCGACCTTTCTTATTGCTCTGCCCGAAGCATCGAGAGTAGGGCCGACGTCCGCATCTCGAGGTGATTCAGCTGCTGTACCTCCATCCTGACTCTGCTCTGCTGCCTCCTGGGGCTGTCCCTCTGCCACTTCGGTGGTAGTAGGGGTGAAAGGACTGCCAGGCTCTTCCGTCTCGTCTCACAGTGCTTGCTACCCGACACAGAGCTCCCGGTTGCTTCCACCATTGCGTTTACACGTAAAAAAGACAAGAGGAAAGCACACAGGGAACGCGCGATGAGCTCAAGCGCGGAGCGGAGAGAAGAAGAAAGAGAGAAAAAAAAGACGCGATCGAGCAAATTCCACACCCACACTACTATTTAGGGCCCATAACCTGTTAGCAGTGTGGGTTTGAGCACGTGACTTGGCGAATAAAAATACAACACTTAAAATATATAATTAAACTTGGACAAGTTTATTTACACTATCTTTAGGTTAAACTATCTTAACACTTTAGTATCTTAAGTACAGTAGCTAAACGAACACAAAAGGTAGGATAAACTGTAAAGGAAATGCGAAGACAGAGTATGCGTGTGTTAACAGACTGGCTGACTGCGCGAGAGTGAACAATACCATAGTTACTTGACGCTGAAGTGCAGCGTCACTCCGTCTCGTCTTCTTGCTGTTGCGCATGCGTAATAATTCAGTTACGAGTGCCTATAATACATCTAACAAGAAGACTCATAATCACATCTTTTAATTCTATATTTTTAGATTCACTTCGCAGTACCCCATGATGCAGTAATAGGCTTATTTCTAGGAGTAGAAGTAGAGCTGGCCCTCTCTCTCTCTCTCTTTCTCTGATCGGCCTTTAAAACAAATATCTCACGCACGTCTGATCTCTCATTAACTCGACCAAGATGCTTATATTTGTACTGATGTTGGCTATAATCATAAAGTTCAGATAGAGAATTAAATAATTAATTAACCTACAGAGTATTATTAACAATGAGAAGACATCTTCAAAAAAATAAATAATCATAACAAAAAAAAGATAATAAGAAAATATTAGAGGGTGACAAAGTCACGGAACTACACGTAGAGCCAACCTAGAGGTAGCCTTACAGTATTGTAGGAGGTACACAAAAGAGCCGTACTGGTATGCAAAAAGAGGAGGGAAAAAAAAGTTGTGTTGCAGAGATAAGGAAAGAGCTAGACTATTATGAAGTCTTGCGGACCCTAAAGGGAATCAAACAAGGGAAAAATGGTAAATAGATAAGCTACGTGCGTCAATTTGACAATGCAGATCAACAAAGCATGGAGATGTAACGAAACAATATAATGGTGGCAAATACAAACAGGTACAAAACGCCGCAGAGACAGGAATCTTACGAAAATAAAATTATGCAGTATTAAAAGGAGTGGGAGAGGGAAAGTCATTTTATATTTGTGAGTGGGATAATACCCACAATTCCAATATTTACATGAGACTGGTTAAGTCTAACGACATTAACTAGGGTGATTAGGGCAATAGGCCGTCAAGTGGACGAGAGAGATGTACTCTATTTCCATGTGACATTGTCCAGTAGGCTTAAAGGTCGGGTGGAAGCACATTTAAGGAACAGGATGATTCAGTACAAGTCAGTAGAAGAGTTTTTAGAAAAAATAACAGGACAGTATAGTGCCTTTATTAGTGCAGAAACAGCTATAGTTATCACTTTAACAGAGGAACAAGGGGATGGTAAGACAGTAAAGCAGTGCCCAGATAGAATAAAAAAATTATTTAATAGTGCAATGGGGTTGCAAGATGCAGACCCAGAAATTTTTGAACTACTCCAAAGAGAATTAAAAAGAAGTATTGAAAAAGAGGTTATCACTTAATATATTTTAGGACTTAAGCTCCTTTATCACCATAAATTATCGCAATACACGCTGGTGACACTAACCAGTGCTATAACGTTAGCATTGAAATTCGAGGATATGATGAGCATGAAGACACCTCTACTGAATGCAGATCAAAATTTAAGGACAGAAAGTGGGCTCAGATGGTGCAGCTATTAGGACAAAAATGGGCACATAGTGAAAGAGTGCCGTTCATTGTAGTAAGTCGTAGAAAATGGGTGACTATTGAAGAAAGGTTGGAAACTCCGATAGTGATGGAAATATGATAGTAGAGGCTACATAAATAAAAATCAGGATGGAAACTGGCCTAAACGTTATAAGTATAATAGTAACGGTTTCACCAAACATTAAAAAAAAAAAGAAGCAATTATAACAACAGCTGATACGAGGGATACTTTGAAACAAATTCTTGTTAAACAAAGAATAATAATAGATGCAACGAGCTGAGCAACAGAAATAACGTACAAGACATCAACAGAAGTAATGTTTATGGTAATCATAATTAGAAAAATAATCAGCGTTATTATTAGAAAAGAACAGAAAGGGTACAAGAGAGGAACGCACGGGCGGAGTAGGTTGCTTCATGCATAGGAGCCGAGTTCTTAGAAGAATACTCGAAGTACTTCCTTAACATTAAGAAATAAAAAATACTGGCCACGATTTACAAAAAGGTCCAAGATTAACAAAAAAAAAAACAAATGGCAAAATACCATGCGTAAGCAGGTCAATGAAAATGAAGAAATGATAAAAAAAGACAGTAATGAGAAAGAGAGATCTACGGAAAAAGAAAAAAATAAATGAAAGGTCTTCGAGTGGTGCTGATGAATTACACGGGTACAGGATGCAGACCGCCAATAGTAGTCCTAGAAAGCACTTATTTCTGGCAAAAAAGTGACCTACGCAGATACAGGCACTAAAACTTTGCTGCTAAAAGAAGATTATGTAAAAGAAAATACGTTAGTAGATGAAAACGTGAAACTTAAATGAATTGGGCTATCACACGGGAAGCGTGATCCTAAAGACACATTTGACACAATGATCTGTAGAAAAAAGTACAGCTTTTATACAGCCCCGCAGAATTTTCTGCTTTACGTAGATGGAACTCCTGAATAGGACATGCTTAAAAAGCACAATGGTTAAATAAGTGCAAGAAAAAATGAACTGAGCTAAAGTAACAAAGGAATACCACTGAAAAAGGTAGAGTACTTCAAGATAGTGGCAAGATCCAGATAGGTTATTTGTGTGGAGATTAAGAAAGAATATAAAAATATAAGTTGAACTTGTGCCATTTCAAAATAATGGAGAAAACGTGCGTTTTAGGATATTTTATGGCACTAATAATAACAGTAAAATATCTGCAGAATTCACGAATTTTTCCAAAAAAAACAAGAAGAATTGCAGTACCAATTTGCGGGGGTACGATTTTAATACCATACGAAGCCCTGGTATCTTAATAAACGCACCAGATGTACTCTTCTGAAATCTAATCCTCAAAGATGGAGAGAGAAATTTAGAAGTACCACAGGAAAAACTGTGTCAAATTGCAGATAAACAAGAAAAGGAAAAAGGAATAACAAGTGACGGCCCACCGGTACGTGTATTTAAAATTAGAGCAAAAACAAAACTACAAGCGTATGGAAGGCCAAAGAAGGAGGTGATTAAATTGAATTTTGATTTGTCAGACAAAAAAGTAGATAAGAAAAATGTGGGGTGAAAAGTTACTTGGGAGAAACAGTTAACAAGTAGCGATAGACAAGAAAGGAAGTCTTAACACACAGGCCACAAAATGGAACATTGGGACACATGAAAAAAAACGCATGGGTGAGAAGAGTACAAATGACGAGCACGCCTTACGTAGTCGTAGAGCTGCTAGCAAGATGTAAGCAAAAAAATAGACAAAGGCAGCTTGATACACAAAATACACTTTCTTGGCATGATCAAGGAGGGGAACTATCTTTGCTTCATAACAAAACGTCTATGGTACTAGGTGTTTGAGACAATAAAGAATCATCAGGAAAAGGTAAGTTACTTAGTACAAACGAAACGCTTAATAAACAAAAGCGTAAATCAGATGGAAATTGTGCTAAGCCCTAGAAAAAGTGAAAATTAGTAGATGTGAAAGGCAACGGCAACTGACTATTTTATAGCCTGATTGTGTTGTTAAGTTTAGAGCACAGCAATTTTAAAAATTCTAATACAGTCAAAACACATTAAAGATTACGTGGATCCAGAAAAAACTAGAAGAGTTTTAAGAGGAGACTAAGAATATTTTCGAGCACTACACTACATACATAGATATAGACCGGGGATGTATCAACATTGCACGAGAATAAAAGGTGAAGAGTACTAACACATGTTGTGTGAGCCTGATCACTATCAAGCGGTTTGCGAAAAAGATCGAAATCACTACAAACCAGTAAATAAGTTGTATGAAGATGGAATTGGTAAAGACAGTGGGGTGGAGTATGACAGAGCAGTCTTAAAATTAAAAAAAGAGAACAAAGTTCCAAATATGCAGCAGAAATTGGAAGGTGGTCTTAAGAAAAAGGAGATGTAAGGGAACAAGATGAACCACGATAATTGAGGAATCAGATATCTGGTCAAAAGAAAAACGCGATCCTCCACCAACTTTGTCACAATCATTAGATAGATTAAGTCCAAAACAAAAGCAAGAAACACTAAAATAATTATAGAATCGAGCAGATAACGAAAACATTAAAGAAACAGAACATAAAAACGAGAACGAAAAACAGTTACTTAATAACAACATGGGAGGGGGTAGTAGTGCTAAGAGTACGAATTGTGACAAAGTTAGCATAAGCATACCTGATTTAGATATAGCATGCAGGACACAGCTACCAATACAAATACCACCTTGAAAGCCAGAAGGAGATAATGCTATACCGCCATTTCAAAAGCTTCAGAAAATAAATGAACACTTGTTCAGGTACATCAACAACATAGCCTTTTGTATAATAATTGATAAATTACCATGTACAAAAACCACAGATGTTCTTTATGAGAAAGGCTACATAAACCTAACAATGGTGAACAGAAACAATAAAGAGGTGGGAGAGGCTACTCTATTAAAGTCAAAAAAAGTATCAATAATGGAAGTGTATAAAAGAGCACCTTGATAGTGTAAGGTTGAAGTTGGATATTAAGAAATGCATATCATCACTAAGACTACGTATGTTATTTAACAAGCTAGATTTAGTAGGTTTCATACGGGACCTATCAATATTGATACAGCATAGTGGGATTACTTCGTTAAGCAGTTCAATAATATCTTTGAAAACACAAAAATATCGGCGATGTCATACTTAAATAATGCGGTAGTACCACGGGTTAACTAGTAATTGGGTGTACTAAAAAAATATCATCAATATTCTTTGGTAGATTATAGAGAAAATGACACAACTTACAACAAAGTCTCAAGAGATTATTACTGAATGAACATGTGACCAGATGTGCATCAGTTTATGTTAGCTTGCGATTCAAACCAACCAAAAAAACTTCAAGGGTAAAAAACTTCAAGGGTCAGCAGGTGCTTATTGTAACGGAAAACTAAATAAGATACTTGAAAAATGTCAACTACTTGTGATGGTCCAATAAATAATCTATTGGCACATGCCAACATCCACATATTGTCAATTCAAAATTGGCTTACAAAATACATAATCCTCGTACCAGTAAAGAGTGTACATGCCTTGAAACTAGTAGAAGCACTTATGTACAGAGTAATATGCGTTGGCTCCTCAGAAAATATGCCTGATAGAGACATGCATTTTCAAAATAAGTTATGGGAGGACTCTGCAAGGATTTTCATAACAGCCAGAATGGGCACTACAGCCTTTTATCCACAGAGTAATGGTGATGTAGAACGAATGCACTATACCTTAACAGAATATATAATTGTGTAAGTGGAGGAGTACGGCTCAAGGGATGAGCATCTAGGAATTTGCATGTGCACATACAATATAACTGAACACTTAGTTACGGGGATGGCACCTCAAGAGATATGACTTCGATATTTAACCAGAATTCTATCAAGCTTCAGGAAAACAGTAGACGGACAAACATTTAACGAATATTTAGAAGATTTAATGAAAACTATGACACGACTAAGAACCATTAAAGCCATGAATCGAGTGCAGGCGAAGTATACATCTAAGTACTTTTGCAATAAAAAGTTAAACAAAAGGTTTTTCTAGAAGAAGACATGGTATATGTTCTTAAGAAACCGAGAAAGAAATATGAAAACCAATACAAAGGTTCATACAACAATTTAGTAATAAATTACAAGAAAATCAAAACATGGTAATGGTATCATAAATGGTGAGCAAGTTTAAACAACTAGCCGAAAAACTTGGGATCAAGTTCAGAACAGTAACGGATATAACATATTGAGAAAGTCGAGGCGTATCTCATCTACCAGAGGTAGCATTAATTGTGATATCCAAGGCAAAAAATTTGTTGGGACAGCTCAGACCAGATCTCAAGTTCCCAGGAAACAAAAGTACGGCAGAAGAGAATATTGGAGAAGTCGCAGGAACGGTGACTGCAGTATTCAATGGAGAGATCTTGACCTATTAGATTTACTGCTTTTAACGAAAAAGAATTTAGAAGTATCACCGTTATCAGTGGAACAACAGAAGTTTAATTTGACGAATATAGTGGCGTATCTGCTACCAACAAACAAATACGTAGCAAATAGTGCAAGTATAATCAGATTTGCACCAATGTCACAAAATGTGGTAGAACAGTACAATAAGCTTATATAAATAGGTTTATGTACACAAATGGAACCAACACAAGAGGTAGAGAAAGACCACCCTTAAAAAATATGGGTTCTATTGGGGATTAGTGATGAAACCAAAAGAATGTCCAATAATACTAACCAAATTAAAGGGCGTATATTGGACACGCTTTCATGCAAAAAATCATCATGCATTTAGCACTACAGGAAAAGAAAAGGTGCATGTGCAGTGTGAATACACCAAGCACAAAACGCTAAAAGTAGTATACTCAGGAGTTCTAAGTCTAGCGAGGGTCGTCACAGCCCAAGCATCTGAGACAAGACTGGATCCAGGGC
The DNA here is from genome assembly GCF_036245765.1 of Copidosoma floridanum. NCBI lineage: Eukaryota > Metazoa > Arthropoda > Insecta > Hymenoptera > Encyrtidae > Copidosoma > Copidosoma floridanum. Next base: position 1,747,819 of record NW_028321908.1, read on the forward strand.
GAGAAAAAGGTAAAAATTACATAATAAAGATTATATGTTTAAACCTAAACTTGAAAAAAGTATTACAAAAATAAAAGGGGTAAGAGAATGTAAGCTGCTATAATTAATAAAGGTAGTGATGAAGCAAGACGAATTACAGGAGCTTCATTGTGAGAAACAGTTATGGCTTAATGATAGACTAAAAATAGGCACCAAACTAGTTAATACAGTGTAACAGGTACGCGAGTTATTGCAAACGAAAGAGGAATTTTTTGATTGGAAGGAGTATGCGTTAAGAGTGGAAGAGATAATACTAGATGTGGCAGCGGAGTAATTTGGATTTCTAAAATGAAGGCCTGCAATGATACTTAAAGGTCCGAAAACGATCATAGATAGACGAAAGAGAGCCCACAGGAACACTAACATGGCGTTGCAAAACTTATTACTACAGAGAACGGTAGCTAATAAACGAGAGCACCCAAGAGGGCTATTGGGTTATTAGATACAATTGGAAATCATAATGCAACCAGCTCAATCAACAACAAATCCACAACCAGCATAATTAACAGGAAGACAGCTATGAATTCAATTCAACTGTAAAAATGTTAGTAAAAATGCTAATTTAACTGTAGAAATACAAGAAAATACAAGGATTTAATTGAAAAACTTTAATTATAAATACAAAAAATTTTTTACAAATGGAAGTAAAAATGCAAGTTTGACTGTGTAAAAAAAAACATACTGTAAAGAGAGAAGCCAAAACAAGAATAAAAGCTCCTCGGCTCCTACTTAACAGTACTATGTACTACAATGTAAAAGTAGGTTTCAGTAAAACAAATAAGTTCATGAACATTTGATGATACAAAGTAAATTGTAACTTTACAAACAATACGAAAAGAACAATGCATATTTATAGGGCTAATAAAATACTAAGTACATATTTTGTTTCAATAAATATATGCAAACCAGGGTTGAAAATTTGTTATTAAATCCATACTTTCAGCGGCAAATAACTTGAGCTCATTATTTTGTTAGGTATAATCACTAATTAATTTTTTAGGCTAATTGGCTTTATTTGGTACACTGAATTTGTTCTTGGGTATTATAAAATATAAGAGTTCATATTCATTTCATAAAAATGGATTTTTAAACTATATTTCTCGTAGCATAGTTTGCAAAAGTTTCTGAAACAGCGTGAAAAATGCTTTTCTATTTTTGCTAATAGTATTTAAAATATTCATTCGCGGAAAACTTTTAGAAAATTTTATAATACTGCTTATTTTCTACTAGTATATCTACTAGGGAACAAGATTCAAAATAAACTTGACTACTTTTGTTAATAATGTTGATAGGGGCACTATTTTTTAGTTTATTACGCTTATTAACTACTGCTGAAAATGAAACGGAGTTCCTTAAATTTTTGCGATCATCAGAATAAAATAAAAGTATGACGTAAATTGCATTGTGTTTTGAACTTCGCTTAGGGAGCAGAAAATTGATTGACTATTTGATTAACCACTCTTGATTTATTTACACCAGCATGAGGTGTAAGTTGTAGGTTCTTAAATAATTTTTAAATATCTGAAAGGTAAAAGGAGATAACAAATAATGTCTTTCGTTGTCCTAACCCACAAATTTTCCTAAACAACGTTTCTTAGTATTTTATTATCTTTTTAAATGTTCATAAGTATTTTAAGGTATCTTTACTGACATTTGGTACTCTGTAAAATTTTTTTTAGCGTTTAACTTAAAGATATACAGGATCTATACTTTTTTTTATCTAAGTTACTAGGACCAGTGTATTTTTTCTTCTTTTCAGTCCCTGACATTATATTTCAGTTTTATTAACAATCTCATAGGATCAAGAGAATTTTGAATGTTTGTTATGTACGGAACTCATAGAAAAAAAAAAAAATAGACGTACTTGTTAATGACAATAGCAATTCCGTGAATAAAACTGATGATTTTATTTAAAATAACTGTATTAATAGTAATGCTTTACTAAAATTTTGATTTCAGTAATTTTCTACAAATTTGTAACAACAAAATATAATCACATTATGTCATATGCAAATATTGAATAATATCATTATTATTTATAAGGTTACTTTCACTCAGTTTTTTTTAACAAGTATTTCCAATAAATTAAAAATTATTTCTCAAATAACTTTGTAGGTTCACAGTATTTCCACGTTTAATGTGGATAAATGTCTATTTTTAAGTCTTGCATCTTCATGAGGATACGTAGAAGTGTCTATGAGAAAATAAAGGCTTTTTAACGTTGGAATCTACTTTTAAAAAACTTTGTCTAAAAAATGAAAGAAATTGCTATCTGTTAAGTATGAATGATAATAATGAGGTATTCTTATATAACCTGTATTTAAAGTAATATTCAGTGTAAAGACTGTATTTTCAAGTTTCTCTTTTATTATAATTTCAGCTTCAATGATGTACTTAAATAATTTTGTAATTTTTAATTGTATTTTATTGCACAAATCGTCAGCAATACTAAAATTCCTTACTAACATGACTATTGTTCCTACTTTTAAATTCATTTTATAAAGTGGCAAATCTTCACAAATATTGTTAAGTTTTTTAGTAGAAAAGTTTACATAAACATGATCACTTAATTTTTTGACACGTTTGTAAGTGGATAAATCCATGGAAGAAAGTTTGCCATAGTTCCTTTCAATACATTTAAAATTTTATTATTTAAGAAAAAAGTGTATTTATTACGAGAAGTCAGAATTACAAAATTTTATTTTTTTTTTTTTAATTCGTACTCAATTTTCTTAACAGAACATCATTGACTATCTATTTATCAGGGACGTTGAGTGATTAAATTTTTTTGTGTCAAAAGTCTAACGGTTGTTAAAAAAAATAAGTCTTTACCGAACAAACGATTATATTTTATTTTAAAATGTAAAAAAATCTACAAACAATTGTTATCTAATAGTTACTGATGTAACCATACTTCTATTACTTTTTAAATAACAATAAATTTTTGACCGAGACCTCGTCCTTTGATCAATTATTTATTTATTTTAAAAATTGAATTCATATGTATGTATTGCATCAGTCACATAAATTTCTGCCTACTCCTTCTTAAGCTTTTTCTGGAATTATAAAAGCCGTATCCTAATTCGTCAAACCGACTTTACATCATTTTATTTAGATCTTAATTTAAAAAATTCACTGTGAATATTATTTTAAAAGTTAAATGAGTGGTCTTTTTTTTTAGTAGTAGTACTTTCACACTGTTGGTCTAGGTCATGGAAAAAAATTTTTTTGCTTATGGTATAAAATAATAATTTTACTTTTTATACTAAAAAATGGTTCTGACTGATCAGGACCGTCTACAAAATAGATGCTTAAATCGTTCTTACTTATAATGTTAAAAACAGTGTTTGTAATTTTTTGTAAATTAAATAAGTGTTCATAAAATGCAGTTTACTGTGCGTTGTTATTGCCATGTTAGTCAATTTTATTTTGTAAGAATCATTTTATGACTGACATGATATTTCTTCAAATTCAAGAATTTCGTCAATATGCAGAACAGCAAGGTTTCTTCATTATGAACAAAATTTTCCCTAAAATAGTTTATATGCTTATTCCAAATTTTATAACCTTACAAGCTATATAATTATCTTAGAGTTCGTCATGAAATTTATAGGCAAGTCAACAGAGTTTTCCTGTACATTAACATAATGACTTTATTCGAACAAATAAGTAGATGTTAATGGCTATTATCATTAACGCGCTGCACTTGAATTTTATCTGACAACTAGGAGTTAACACGAAAAGTAGGCAGAGGACAAAGCTTCACTAGTATATACATAAAAGTTTCACACGCAATATGATTGGAACACGAAGCTGCACTAGTATATACATAGTACTAAATGCCAACAAGAAAATTTCAATATTCAATATTATACAAACGAAATAGATTTAGATAAAGTTAACAAACGTTTTTCTTACTTTAATATTATTTTATTTATTTATTAATTGTTAGATGTATTGTTGGCGCTCGTAACTGAATTATTACGCATGCGCAACAGCAAGAAGACGAGACGCTGTGACGCTGCACTTCAGCGTCAAGTAACTTCGGTTTTTGTTCACTCTCGCGCAGTCAGCCAGTCTGTACACACACGCATTCTCTGTCTTCGCTTTTCTTTTACGTTTTAGCCTACCTTTTTCTGTTCGTTTATCCATTGTACTCAAGATAGTAAAGTGTAAAGATAGTCAAACCTTAAGATAGTATAAATAAACGTTTTTAAGTTCAATTCGATATTTGGAGTGTGTTTTATTCGCCAAGTCACCCGCCTAATCCCATACTGCTAACAGGTTATGGGCCCTAATTGGTAGTGTGGGTGTGAAATCTGTTCGATCGCGTCTTGTGTTCTTCTTCTCTTTTATTTTCTTTTTCCGCTCCGCGCTTGAGCTTGTCGCGCGTTCTCTGTGCTTTCTTTTCACCTGTTTATTACGCGGGAAACGTAATGGCGGAAGCAACCGGGAGCTCTGTGTCGGGCAGCGAGCACTGCGAGATGGAAGAGCTTGGCAGTCCTCTCACTCCGACTACCACCGAAGCGGCAGAAGAACAGCCCCAGGAGGCAGCGGATCGGGATCGAGATGGAGGCACAGCGGTCGAATCGCCTCGAGATACGGACGTCGCTCCTACTATCGAGGCTTCGGGCGGAGCTGTAGGAAGGGAGGAAGTTAAGAAGAGAGTGAGCAGTAGTAAGTACTAGAAATAGATATTGTTTTGAGGACTCGGTAATTGCGTGAGGTGTTATTGTCGTTGGGTCACGTTCGCTTAAAATCTCTAAAGACAAAAATTGGTGTCTTGCCTTAAGATGGAGCTAGACAGCTCACTTAAGATTGCATGATTGAGATTCCCTTGATTAGAAGGCTTTCCTTTGTTTTTACGGAGATTCGCAGAACTCGAGAGAGCCGGCACGCGTTTGTTTATGTGAGGGAGAGGCCCGCATCGTGACAAAGGAAGCGCGTTTCTTGATGAACCTGTCAGTCACCGCCAAGGGGGACGCCTCGAGGCGAGGAGGGGATGCGCGTCTTGGTTATGGCTTGCGTTCGGCTGAACTGAGTGTGCGCGTCCTCTCATGCTACGGCTGGTGGCGCGCGTCGTAGTAAACGATGTTGATCGGCCATTTTAATTCTCTCTCTATGCATGTCACACATGATGCTAGCGCCATTTTCCTTCGCATTTGCTTACGCCCGATCTCCGTGTCACTTCCACAAGAAAACTAATAGCCTAACGCGCACGATAACAAAATATAAAATACTTTTACCTATTTATTCCCTGTTAATTTTAGGTCAAAATGCCCTCAATATGCTAAATGACGCATATAAAAAGATTGAAGACGATCTAGGGGAACTAGACGAGGTGGTAGTAACTCGTAAAAACAACCAGGCCATATTTTCCGTAAATAATGAAACTGTTGCATACATGGGAGGAGATGCACATCGCAATCAAGATATGTTAGACCTGTTTAATTTGATAGAAAAATGTGCTGGACAAATTCGACTCGTCCACAAACAGCGTATCCAACGCAAAGGTTCTAAAGATAGAAAAATAAATTTGATTGATACCTCATCTAAAGATAAGAATAAAGACTTGAAAGATAGTAAAATAAATTTGATTGATACCTCATCTAAAGATAAGAATAAAGGCCCTAAAGATAGAAAATAAATTCGAGTAATACCTCATCAAAAGAGAAGAATAAAGATTTGAGAGATAGAAAGAAAATTTTTACTGATAATTCAACTTCTAACAAGGTTAAAGATTTGAAAAGCAAAAATTTAGATTCAATTGATAGCCAATTTAAAGACCTGCAAAATAGGAAAGATTACCTAAAGAAAGAGCTAGATAGCTTACATAAAGAAATGGCGCATGCAAATCATGAACTTAAGAAAGAACTAATGAAAAGAACAGGTCAAAACATCAAACTTAAAGAAATTATATACTCACGAAAAGAAATTACAGAAGCCTCAAAGAAAGACATCGAGGAGATTAGGAAGCTGATACAACAAGAGAGGCATCAGCAAAGCTCCTGGATGTCGATGAGGTTTGAGGTTGTTGCTTCACAACATAAGAAGGCCCTGGAAAAGGAGAGAGAGGAAAATAGGAGGGCTCAAGAGGCAATTCGAGCTGAGTTTGAGCAGCGTCTAGCCACTCAACAAAGAAAGATAAAGGCTCTTGAGCGAGAACTGGCCAGGAGTTGAATACAAGAGGTAAATAAATTTACTACATCTACTCCAGGACCTAAATTAAGTAAACAATTAATTAATTTAAACTCCGACTCCATTGATAATTCGCTGACGTTTCAACGCGCTGCACCTAATGATAGTCTAAAGATAGACGTCATTAATAAAGATAGCCTAGGGTGTTTTAATTATTCCCTCACTAATGTAACAAAACTAGAATTATTCTTAAAACAATTGCAGTCAGAACTAAAAAGTAAAAAATTTCTCCACACAATTGATTCAAAACTGGAAGCAACTATGAACATTACTCAAGAAAAAATGGAAGAAGATAAAGAACAGGCCCTAAACGTAATACTAGGTAGGTTGTCCCTAGATTACCAAAACAAAGTATATCACATTACTGATCCATCAACAATGATACAAAAAATTAAAGATATGAAAAGGGGTGACATAAAAATGAGCGCATATCAAATACGTAACAAAATACATTCCATTAAATTCGACCCCAAAAAGCAAAGTGCTACTAAATTTTGTGAATTTTTTGATGGATTGGTAAGAGATTTTGAATTAATTAGTAAAACTAACAGTTTCCCTGAAGATGAGAAAAGAGATAGTTTCTATCATGCAATTATCGATGGAGTACCGGATGTAAAAATAGCCGATTTTAACAGGCTGTTTGAAAGCGAGGATGGCTTGTCCTTTAAGTACTTAAGACAATATATCCTGAAACAGGAATCAGAAGGATCACTTCCACGACCAACAATGGGTGGAGCAAGCCGAGGTGGGGCGAACGCAGGGCCGAGTCGAGAAGGGACCGGGACCTGTGCTGGGCCAAGCCGAGGTGGGGCAGGCTCTCGACCAGCCACCGTAGCTGCTGCTAACGTGGCCACCGCCAGCACTCTGTGCTACGAGTGCAACGACAACAGGCACTACGCAAGGGACTGTCCGAAAAAAAGGGCAGAACCTTAGGCGGTGCTACACCTGCCAACGGTTCGTACAGAACCTGCAAGAGCACATAGGGAGGTGCAGAGGTAATTCTAACAAAAGTAACGATTGGTATTTTAAACGCAATACTGGTGGTGGTAACAATAAGAATAATTTTAAAGATAGTAATAAACGGAAACATGAAAAACAGCATACAAATCATAACAACAAGAAAGCCAAGGTCGATAACAAGAAACAAGGCGAAGAAGGTAATAATAATGTAGAAATACTTAGGTCTAATGCATGCAGTGGTTTGTTTGCTGTTAACCCCGAAACTTTGCTCTCTACGCGCGCGGTGGAAACACGAGATAGCGGTTGCGAGAAAATTGAGTTCGTAGCAGATTCAGGCGCCACAGAACATTTTGCTAATTCTAAACTCTATTTCAAAAATTTTAATGGATGTAAAAATAAATTGATTAAATGCGCGAACAAAGATTCCTCCGCGGACTTGAGAGCGGAGGGAGAAGGGTGCGTTTCGGGAAAAAATAACCAAAACAAAATAATCCTAGATAGAGTTGTATGCGCTAAGGCACTTGCTGGAAACTTGCTGTCGCTTCGCCGTTTTGCTGAAAGGGGCATGAGTATATACCTTGATAACACAAAGCTAGATATATTTGATCCGCGTTCTAATGAAACTATAATTTCTGGTGTCTACAAGAGCCCTTACTGGATAGTAGAACTACTGCAAGATGGCCAGAGCACAAGTAATAATGAGAAGTGCAAAGAAATTATAGACTGCTTAATGGTAGAAAATCCCCTGAAAGCAAAGACTGAGAAGGTTCAGCAAGTCAGTACTTAATGATAGGAGCTGCCCTGGAATCTCAAGTAATGAATCGGGAAGAACTGGTCCACACAGCTCTCATCAAAGTGAGTTTAAGAAAACAATAAAAGATAGAAAAATCAATAATTGTGATGATCTTGTGATTGGTGAGATTCCAGAAGCTCAAAGCCCGTTTACAGAAAAGTACAGAACATTTGAGAGAAATAATAGAGCCATGCTCTGGCATGTAAGATTCGGACATGCCTCAGCAGAATATCTCAAGGCACTACAAAGAAAATATCCGGACAATAAAGATTTGAATAAGGCCATCTTCGACAGCTTCATTACAACATGCGAGGTGTGCCAAGTCGCTAAAATCAAGAGATTGCCTTTCAGTACTAAAAGAGATAGGGCAACCAAACCACTTGAGATAGTTCATGCTGATACAATGGGACCGATTAGCCCAGCTACTTACCCTAAAGGATATAAATTTATAATCGTCTACACAGACGACTACTCAAGATTGACTATGGCATACCCAGTGAAGGCAAAATGCGAAGCAGGACGTTGTTTGGACAACTTTGTGACAAGCGCACGAACCTGTTAGGTTTTGATGCAAAGATATGCTACCTTCGAACCGATCAAGGCACGGAGTTTACAGGAGGCCAAACGGTAGAAGTTCTCCAGAGGTTGGGAGCAGAACTTCAGTTGGCCTGTCCAGACACTCCTCAGCACAATGGAGTCTCGGAACGAGTTAATCGTACCTTGCAAAACAAGGTGCGAGCCTACATGTACGACTCCGGGCTCAGGGAGAACATGTGGGACTTAGCCCTGGGTAGTGCAGTATATGCCTACAATCGGACACCTCACAGGTCTAACGATATGATAGCCCCTTTAGG